>NW_026885219.1:0-651254 GCF_032173495.1 Musca vetustissima | reverse complement strand
GGGAGCAGAATAAAATTCTATGACGATTTTTGTTCTTCTTCACGCCTGTCTGTTGTAATCACTCCAGATTTAAAACCAGTCTCCATTAAAAATTGCTGAAATTTGTATTTGGTGTAGATTATCGTTTACAACAATCGCCCGGTACAATTATACAATTAACCTATAGTCATTATACGCAGGTACTTTTCTAAACATGTCCGTATACTTTGATCATACATTGCTACTACTCGAAGGTTTTTTTAAAATTTATAATCCGATGTATCTGTTTACGTTTTGGTATAGCTAAATATATCGGCAAAGCCGCGAGCTAAAACTAGAAACTAAATCACATACCGAGTCTGAACACGAAAGTAAGACAAACATAACCATCTAAGAATGCCGGAGGTGTGATGATAAGATGGTACAGGAAGTAAGTACGGATATAGCTAAGCTCACAACAAGGATGAATCAATTATCTGGAGCATAGAGGCGAAAACTGTCAAAACTAAACCGGAGGAACAAAAGCGAAATAATAACATCCAAATAATTACCTCCATTTTCTCGGAAGCGGTGAGGGGGATTAGGTTTCCGAAGAGCAGGCTGTGTCAGCTGTTAAAACGAGGAAGCTGAGCCAAACCCATCGTTGAAAGAGACTGTCTCGAGAATCCATTGACTGATGTCGGAGAAGCTATATTGTATATATACCCAATTGATATCAGATCCTCAATCAGAAGTTTTGAGTCGGAGCACTTGCACAAATGCCCTCTGGCAACTGTTGTTACACAAATGGCTCCCGGCTAGTTAGAAAATCGGAACTGGGACGAGAACAAAAATTTCACTTCGCATGCAAGATAAGATAACGGTCCTACATGCGGATATGCTTAAACTGGTTAAGTTTGGACTCTGTCAGGATACAATACATATAATGACGGATAGTAAACAAGCAAGTTAATTCTATAACTGCAGCTGGTGTAGAGCGTATGAGGAAGACAACGAAACGCTGGAACATTTCCTATGAAACTGCAAATGCTTGGGAAATAACACTATCCATGACCTAACCGACCTATGGGGGGTGTGAATGGAAAAGTGTAAGGGACTTCACTAAGAACACAGAATTCCTAGAAGTATAAGAAGTCCAATATTAGGTTTGTCTGGTTACTTTTCCAGTAACATTTATTCAGTAAGTTCTAGTCCAGAGAGTAATAGTACGTTTACATTATACCGGATTTCGTTAACCCAGTCGGTTTCAATTATCAATTCCATTGTATACATGCCAAATAAATCCTCATAAAGTAGGTTAACCTGGTAAAAAAGTTCTAATGTAAATGCCGTTTAAGCCCTTTTTACTCTCTTTTGCGATAATACTGAGAAAAGTAAACAGACAACATTTAGTAAGATTTAGCAAATAAACATCTGATTCAAGAAAGCATTTGATTTGCGCCAAAATAAACAAACAAAGGACAAACACAATTATTTGTATTGCATTTAATAGTACGTTTACATTTAACCGGATTTCGTTAACCCAGTGGGTTTCAATTGTCAATTACTTTGCATATATGTGAAATAAATCCTCATAAAGTAGGTTAACCCGGTACAAAAGTTCTAATGTATATGCCGTTTAATATTTAAAAAAAAAAAATGAACAATAAAAGAAAAATTGGTTTGGTATGTTCCCCAGGAACATTTAAGCTTCCTGCATCAATACATTGCCCTCTATCTGGAACTTACCTAAAAATATATAAGGAATTAGTTTCTAATTTAATGAAGCTTTGAATTTTCTGTAATTTTTATACAATTTAACTTAAAATTGAACTTTGCAAATTAAAAAATGTTTTGAATAATAGCTCTGTCTGTTAACTCGATATTTGGTAACAATTGTTACCTAATGTTACTAAATGTTGTCTGTTTACACAAAAATGCAGTAAAAGAGAGTCAAGTGAGAGAGCAAGTTTGACAGTTGAACAACAACAAAGTTGCTGGAGTTTACTGAAAGAATTTTATTCAGTAAGATTTTGCAACTCAGCCATTTTCTGATCAGCTGTTTTCTGACCAAACACAAAAATTAGGTTCGTTCGTTTACTTTCTCAGTAATATTTACTCAGTAAGAATTTGCAGAGAGTAAATACGAATTTTTCCTTTTCAAGAGAGAAAACTGCAAAAAGTAAACGAACAACATCCAGTAAAAAGATTGTTTCGACACAGCTGATTAAAACAACAAACAAATTGGCGCAAACTAAAAAACAGGATTTTTATTAGAAAAATGGATAACAAGCGGAAAATTGATGTTGTTTGTTCCCCACAAACATTTAAAAGGGTTGTGACCGGTAGGTTTTAACTATTTATATGGAAATATATTGATGTTGATTGATGTTTACAGATTCGAATTCACAAAACAATCAATTTTCTTGAGAACATTTTTTTGTTTGTTTACAAAACATAACAAAACAGCTGATTAAATATCAGCTGATGGTACAAGAAAATTCTTACTGAGTAAATTTTCCTTGTAAGAATTTGCAAATACTCAGTAACACAACTGTCAAATCTGCTCTCTCAATTCACTCTCTTTTACGGGAATTTTGGGTAAACGAACAACATTTTGTAATAATTTGTACAAATTCGTACAAATTATTGAGTAAACGAACGAACCTATTATTTAAAACATTTTTTTTTAATTTTCAAAGTTCAATTTGAAGTTAATTACAGAAAATGGAAGAAAATTCGTAAGTAATGCAAAGTTTCATTAAATTACAAACTAATTCCTTATATATTTTTAGGCAAGTTCCAGATAGAGGGCAATATATTGATGCAGGGAGTTTAAATGTTCCCGGGGAACATAACAGATCAATTTTTCTTTTATTATTCATTTTATTTTTAATATTAAATGCAATACAAATAATTGTGTTCGTCCTTTTTTTGTTGTTTATTTTGGCGCAAATCAAATGTTTTCTTGAATCAGCTGTTTATTTGCTAAATCTTACTAAATGTTGTCTGTTTACTTTTTTCAGTATTATCGCAAAAGAGAGTAAGAAAAGCTTACTCTCTGAACTAGAACTTACTGAATAAATGTTACTGGAAAAGTAACCAGACACACTTAATGTTTGTGTTTGGTCATAAAATGGCTGAGTATGCAAAATCTTACTGAATAAAATTCTTTCAGTAAACTCCAGTAAATTTGTAGTTGTTGAACTGTCAGACTTGCTCTCTCACTTGACTCTCTTTTACTGCATTTTTGGGTAAACAGACAACATTTAGTAACATTTGGTAACAATTGTTACCAAATATCGAGTAAACAGACAGAGCTATTGTGATGCTTTTCTTCTCGGAACAGATGCATTTTGAGGTTGACATAAGTTCCTCAAACCATCAAATACCTGGCATTCTGTAGCAGATCAAGCGGATTTTGCCAATGTAAGGTGTTCTAACAGACTTCTCAATCTGCACATCGGAAGACTATTACTCCTCTGAGCAAGCTCATCAGCCATTTCATGACTGCTATGTTATATCTATATGTTACATTCTAAAAATGTAAGCCTAAAACAAAATTCTATTCATATAATTAAACATTTTCAAATATCCTAAAATTTCATTATAATTATTTAGTATTATTTTACTAAGTTCTTCGCTAAGATTTTTGCTACCGTATTAGTTAAGTTCATATGTGTTTTTTGCATCTGGTTCCTCACAGTGTTCGAATTACATCATTTATCTTCGATCCATCTGTATATGTTGACAGAACAGCGATTCGATCGTTGTGAACTATTTTGCTCAGACAAGAGGGTCCAATATTTGCATCCGATTAGATCTAAATAGCCAACACTTCTCCGATTGCGATGAAATTGTGCACAACGTACCAAATTGTCCCTAGTAATTAGACTTTTATTGAAATAGGTTCGTATGTAGATATAATCTCTATATATTTTCGTATATAAACATTTAAACATTCCTCACAGGTTTTCACTTGCGAAATGATGAACACAATTCAAAGCAATTTTTTCTTTTGTATTCATTTTTAAAAAATTAAACCGTGGTTACCTTATCCGGGTCCCCTAATACGCATGCGTTTAAAATATCCTTTTTGTGACAAAAACAAAACATCCCTTTCATACTTCACTTCACAAATCTTGCAAGTAAATAAAATGTCAAGTGTGTGGTAATATTTGTTCATAACATTGACGTCACACAAAAACGAGACAATAATAAAATTTCATTAAATTTTGTGTTAAATTAAAAGACAAACAGAACAATATGAAATTAACATTGACGCGTTATCGTATCCTTTTGGGTTTACAATTTTCCCTTCTAATAGCTGACTTATTTTTTAATACCTTCGCCCATTTGTTGTTGCCGCAAAAGTTGCAATTAACTATTCTGTTGTTTGTGTAAGTAAAGAGGGTTTTTGCGTCGGAAATCTAAGGCAGGTATTTTATATTGATTGTTTTTATATTTTCAGGACAAAAGATTTATTTATAATATGCGAATATTTATTCTTTACCTTTGCTGTCCATGCCACTTGTGTCTATGAGGTATGTAATCTTTTGCTGTTGATTGTTGTAATTTTATTTATTTCGGCATTTCAATTCTAGGTTGGAGCCACTCATGTCATTCTTCGAAATTGTAAATTCTTCTTGTTTACAATTCTATTGTACTTTTTATTGTCGGTTTCACAACACTTTTGGTTCGTCTATCATGCCTTGTGGTATCCCATGTCCGATTGGTCATCAACCATGAAGGCTTTATCATTTGTTCAAAGAACAGGTAAGCTATTTATTGATAAAACCAAGTGTGTTATATAAAATTTGACCTGCAAAAGCCCCCCAATTGGAATAGCAAAAAAAAAAAAACAAGTGAAAAAGCGTTAAGTTCGGCCGGGCCGAACTTTGGATACCCTCCACCATAGATATACTGACAGGTACTTGAAATGAAAATATAGGAAAATTACCAAAAAGTGGACCTATATCGAAATTTCCACAAACCGGTTATGTAAACCAAAATGTAAACTATAAAACAAATTTCAGAAATTTTTAATGGACAATTATACCCACATCTTTACGGATAATGAGGGTGTATACACTTTGACACGGTTAAAATGGTTCTAGACCCCATGTTTCCTTGGACCAAATTTGTTTCAGAAAATTTTGATTTCATCCAAACTTTGGCCATCTTATTATTTCTTTCAAACATAGTTCAAGTTCGAAGATGGGGAATATCGGTCCACTCCTTCTGGTACCTCCCATACAGGGGCTAGGTCTAAATACGGGTTATAGTTCATATATAGCTCATTATGGAACCTTACGTTCTAGTTTTTTATCTCAATATCCTCCGCTGGTGATATGATTACAACAGAGTCTTAGAACCAAACCCAAAACGCAGAACAAATTGCATAACTATTTCAATATAAAAAAGGGGGTTACATGGGGACTACCCCAAAAAGCGGGTGCATATTATTAGTTTTTTGTAGGGAAATTTTGTACCATATACGACTACAAAATACAAAATTTCAGCGAATTCGCTTGAAAAACTCGCTCAAGAACCCCAAAATACCGACATTTGGGGGGTACCCTTATATGGGGACTACCAGAAAAATTTGACCTATATTTATAATTTTTGGTGGAGATATTTGGAACCCAATAAGAACCAAATGTACCAAATTTCAGCGAATTCGCTTGAAAAACTCGCTCAAGAACCCCAAAATACCGACATTTGGGGGTACCCTTATATGGGGACTACCAGAAAAAATGGACCTATGTTTATATTTTTTAGTGGAGAGATTTGCTACCCAATAAGAACTCAAAGTACTAAATTACAGCCAATTCGGTTGAAAACTACGATCAAAACCCCCAAAATACTGAAAATTAGAGGGTACCGTTATGTGGGGGCTACCAGAAAAAATGGACCTATATGAATAATTTTTTGTGGAGAAATTAAGAACCCATTAGCGACTAAATATACCAAATTTCAGCGAATTCGGTTGAAAAACGCGTTCAAGAACCCCAAAATACGGAAAATTGGGGGGTACCCTTATATGGGAGCCATGCATAAACGTGGACCGATATATCCCATCTTCGAACTTGACCTGCCTGCAGACAAAAGACGACTCTATGCAAAATTTTGGCGCTCTATCTCCATTCGTTTAGACGCTAGAGTGATTACAACAGACAGACAGACAGACGGACAGACGGACATGCTTAGATCGTCATAGAATTTTACGCTGATCATGAATATATATACTTTATAGGGTCGGAAATGATTATTTCGATGCGTTACAAACGGAAAAACAAAACTAATATACCCTCCATAATATGGTGGAGGGTATAAAAATACACTTCGTAATAATTTGTGGTATAACACAAAACAAAAAATAATATTATATACGTTATGAAATACAAGTTCACGGGCCTGATATAGCCTACTGCCAGAGAATATACCGGTAAAAGGACTTATAATCATATTTCTACTTATTAAACTAAAATACTGTGGAAGTCAATAAATTCGCCAATTCCAACATTCTCGCCAATTTTACAACGTTCTCGAAAGATGTTATAGCATAAAATTGACACATAATAGTAAGAACAATTGGCATGATCATTTCTTAAGAATTATAAAAAAAAAAACAGTAAGAAAATTAGTAAAGTCGGACTAGGCCGACTATATGATACCCTTCACCACTTTGGGGATATTCTATATATTGAAGCTAATCTGAACCGATTTCAAGGAAACTTGCTAGATATTAATTTTTATTAATTTCTGTACGTGTATGGGTCTGTATGGACCTTTAGTGTATCATTTACTTAAAATCGGACGAAAATATATATAGAAGGTATATGTAAATCTGAACCAATTTCAAGATAACTTGACACACGAAAAGTTATAGTAACAGTACATTGTACAAAATTGTGTGCAATCTAAATTAAATCGGTTGAAAATATATTTTGAAGCTATATCTAAATCTGAACCGATTTTCACGAAACTTAGCACGCATCATTCTGGACCTAATTCAGTAACCTATGCCAAATTTCGTGCAAATCGAAAGACATATAGGCACTTTGGAGCGCCATTTACCTTAGATCGGACGAAAATATATATGGGAGCTATATCTAAATCTGACCCAATTTTCTCGAAACTTGGCACACATCATTCTGGACCTAATTCAGTACTCTATGCAAAATTTCGTGCAAATCGAAAAACATATAGGGACTTTGGTACACCATTTACCTTAAATCGGACGAAAATATATATGGGAGCTATATCTAAATCTGAACCGATTTTTCCCATTTTCAATAGGGTTCGTCCTTGGGCCAATTAAGTGACCTGTGCCAAATTTCATGCAAATCGGATCGTAAAAGCGACCTGTACTTTGTTAACAAAAATACATGGACGGACGCACAGACAGACGGACATGCATAAATCGACTCAGCTGTACCACACTGTGGTGAAGGGTATAAAAAAAAACAGTAAGCAAAGTAGTAAAGTCGGACTCTGCCAACCACTTTGGGTATATTCTACATATGTATCCTAAAAGACGTCGGCTTTTCGAAGGAACATTGACATGAAATTGAACTTTTTCTATAAGTTAACCGACTAACACCAGAAAACTAAAAACCATTCATGTAACCCCAGTTATGTAAAAAAAAATAAATAAAATTAACTAAAATTTAGATATAATGACATCGGACATATAACGGAGAAAAATTGAACGCCTTAAGATACGATGGTAGATTATTAAACATTCGAGTAATTCTTACAAAAATGACCTTTCCAAAATAGAGGTTAATTTTGGCAAAATAATTTGTGTGTTGCGTGTTGATTGATGTTTAAAAATCTTATAAAAATAATAAAATTTTGTATATTGACATAATTCTTAAAACTAGTACCAAGAAAATGTTCTACATGAAAGGAAATATGCTGATGCCAACGTACAGAAAACACATAACGCATTACCCTTAAAAAAACGCAATCTACGCATCACAAAACCACAACTACCACTGACGACTTCAAGGTCATATACAAATATTGGCATTATTAGAGCATGCACAAGACATATCTTAATAAGACGTGGCAAAACAATGTTTAATGTGTATAACTTTCTTAAGGGGACCCCCCCCATTCTCGGGGTCAAAATTTTTGTTGATATAATTCGAATCTACACTGATTAAAGAATGTCTCTACAAAATTTCAAGTGAAAATCCCAAGAACTGTTGAAGATATATCCGATTTATTGTGTCAGCATCAAGTTTTGGCTGAAGGGCTTCTCAAACTTTAAACGCGTTTTTCTCTAAACATTTTTTTGCGAATGGCGGGCACGATAATTTTCAAAAACTAATAATCCGATCGGTTCCAAATTTTGCAACGTTTCTCTGGGAGTGTATAGCTCTCAATGAACTAGGATAAAGCCAATGCTTGTGAAGATCTTTTATTTTTTAACTTGGTTTTTGGTAAAAAATCCGCGATTTTTCAAAAATATTTTTTCAAAGGGCCACCATTTTCTTAATTTTAGAGCGAAGTCAATAATCCTAGTTCACACGAGAGTCAGACATGTACTCTTTCTAACACCGTTGGAATTTTCGGATTCCGATGTTCCAGTGAGGAGTTATCATGCCCGCCATCAAAAATAAGGACTTTTCTTTAATTACAAAAAACAACAACAAAACAATAACAAAATTTTTTTGTAAATTATTTTTCTTCTCTTTTAAATCTTCAATTATATATGTGCAAAGTTACAAACCTTAACAAGCATTGGTATTGATTTACCAGCCCATTGAAAATCTTGAAAAAATAAAATCGAGAATGGGGGGGGGGGGTTCCCAATGTAAAGTTAACCTTAGACACAATAGAATTCACATTTTCACTCATCCAGCCTACCAATAGGGTAAGAGCACCAACAATCCGGCACTTTAAGAATTTTCGAATTTTAAACATTTCACCATCCCGACTGCATTTTTTTAACTATATTGTATTTAGGTTCATATGTATCCAAATTTTGTTTACTCCCCAATGCAATAAAAATATGTTTAATTAATTTGTGCCAATAGTCGGCACTTTATTCCAATTTTCGGCAAGTCATGTTCCAATAGTCGGCATTTCGTATTTAATTTAAACAAAAAATATTTATTTATTAATTTTTTCAACTATTTTCATTAATAAATTATTATTATCGGACGTTTCCATCCGTGTTATATAAAAAAATTTTTATAAAATAATTTTTATGTATTAAAATATTACAATTATAAAACTTGGTGCCGACTTCGGTAACCATTTATCCAATTCTCGGCATGGCTAAATATGACATTTCAGAGGTTAAATTAATGTATGATTAAAAACTTGTCTTCCATTATGTAAAACCACTCAAAACTGATTTTTTATAAATGAATCGTTATTTAGAACACTTATTTAACATTTTTTTCCAATTTTGAGCCAAAATGATCAAAAGGTGCTTATTATTCACTCATATGCCGACTATAGGCAAACCTTAAAAATGTTTGTTCCTAAGGGCGGAATCCATAAAAATATAATTACAAATATTTTTCAATGATTTAAATTCTAAAGGATTCTTCTCTATGTTCTTTACAAATATGAAGCAATTATGACACTTTTTTCGGCCTTTCCACTCTTGTGCCACATTTTATTTGGATACCAAATATGCCACTTTTTGAAATTTTGTTTAGCCTATCCATATTGTTGAGGATCGGTTAAAATATGGGTATAGTTTCAGTATACAAGATGGTGCGCCTAAGACCCGACTTTTTTCCCAATTGAGGCGAAGTTTTTCAATGGGTATCGAATAGAGCCTACAATGACTTTTCATGGGATACAGACTTGGGATGAGAATAATGTGGATTTTGTTAAAAATCGTCTCAAATATTGAAATATGTGCCCAAGAGACTTAGCTTTTGACCAATTTTAAAATTTGTAAGTACCGTCCATATAAAATTTCATCACATTCCATATAAATATGTAGCAAAATAGTGTGCCATCTTTTCAAAAGATTTGTGCCACATTTTTTTTTTAAATTATGCTCTCTGTGATACTTTTCGAAAAATGTCAGCGGTCACGCTGCTTACGTTGTCGGTAAAGTATCGTAAACAAAGTACAAATGGTATCTCAAATAACCCGCCAACACTACTGAAGTTGTAGACGTAGGCGCGGTCAAACTGTTTGGCTTATTGATTTAACTAGCAATGCCAACAACAACGTTATGTTGATTCCACGACAGAGGGGTTCACGATCCGAAACGACCCGAGTCTTACTCGGCCAACGTCTGTCACCTCAGCCCATTGTGTAAACGTTACAACAACGTTATGCGTATTCGTCGCAAAGTGACGTTTGCAGTTGTTCTGCAAATGCCTTGTTAACAACGAAGTCAGGCAACGAACTTCTCATTGAGGTGGTATCGCTGAAAACGCAAGTACTTCGATTTGTTACAGAGACATTTGGGTATGAAAGCTGTAAATAGAATCTGCGAAAAATATCCCAACAAAAAACATTGGCGAGATCTGAAACTATAGTCTTCCCTGCTTTACCCCTCGGCGGACAATGCCATAATAAATACTAATAAATAGTTATTTTTTATATAAACAACAAACTGGAATTCTGTCTGACTATTTTGCAAAAACAAAATAAAAATGGCATCCCAAATAACCCGTCCTTGGGCCAAATAAATGAGATGTTCCAAATTTCATCCAATACGGATCAAGACGGACATGCATAAATTGTCTCAGAATGTTATTCTCTGCATATTCTCAAGAGGAACCGTAGTCTATCTCGTTTCCTTTTATCTGTTACAAACATATTCACAAAAACAGAATACCCTGTACCACAGTGTGGTGAAGGGTATAAAATTATTTCATATCATTAACATACAACGAAACATTGTAAGTATGCTATAAGAGATCTGACCTTACAATTATACTTAATGATCTATTTTGGAGTAGTGAGTCCATTCTATGGTTTTGGAAATCCTACTTCCAGGATCCACTTGCTATAAAGGGCCTTCCAACTGGAACGCAATTTTTAATTTTAAATAAAACACAGATATTTAAAAAAGTCGCGAAGGTTCGACTAAGGGATGTACGGCTGATTGCAACCGTTCACTCAGAGACATTTGTCCATTGTGATCATCCTTGGTACCTGAAAAGAGAATGGAAGAGAGAAAAGATAGTGGGAGGTCTCCATATTCTTCTCGATATGTCCGACCAGCTCATTAAAGTAGTATGTACTGATTTGCCTTTGATGTAGTCATGCTGGGATTTGCCAATTTTATTGGGGTTGATAGTATTCCTAATTTCAGAGTCTAGTAACCTTTCTAGAGTATTAGGTTGAATGGAAGAAAGGCTAATTGGTCTATATTCCTTAGGTAGCATATGACTAGACTTCATATGTACGATAAAAGCAGACAAGCCCTTAAAATACCCTGCAGAGTGATCAATACTCGATCATCGGCGTGCTACAACATGGCCAGTATTATGCCATCTTGACTTGCGGATTTGTAGGGTTGAAAGCTATTACTGCCCATACCAGCATTGGGTAGCTTATAGTGTTCTCTATCAACTTCTCCTCTTCCTTTGTTCGAACCCTATGCCGATGTAAATAATACAACCGGACACCCAGTTTATGACGCTTCATCACATTTAGAAATGAAAGAGATTTTAGTAATCATAAATTCTTAACGGTTATTAAATAGGTTATATATTCAATTGGCAGTTACTCCTATTTTTAGAGGATCTCAATCAGTTATTATTACACCTTTATGTGATTTAGAGTTTACTGCTCAATTTACAGTTACTCCTTTTCTCAAATTAAATTATTTCAAATAAATAATGTTATCTTCTTCTTAATTCTCTTTTTTCAGTTTCATTTTTCTATTATTATACCTACAAACGTACAGCATTAACCATATCCGATCCAAGGTATTATGAGGAAAATATTGATTGGATTGCCGAACAGCTAAGTGATAAATAAATAAAGAAATTATAAGGATTCAAAATCTAAATATATAGTAATAAAATAGAATACAATGTGTGAACTGTAAAGAAAAATAAAATATATTTATGTTGTTACAATAAAAAAAAACAAAACAAAATTGTGTTCTTTAAATGTTTTTTCATTAACTTTTCATTTATTATTTACATTACAAAAAAAAAAAATAAAGTAAATTTGGCAATAATATATATAAACTAATATTGCAGATATACATAATTAATTATATGGTCGTTTAATATTCAATAGTTTTGATTTGTTTCTTTAAAAATATATATCATCAAAACGTTGACCATATGTTGTTTATTGAAGATAAAGAGTAAGATAGATATGTTAGGGGTATGTATGTTCCAAAGGAATACATTACAAAATTGGTAACAATAAAGTTAGGGTTCAGTAAATATTACAACTAAATTTAAATGAAATCGTTTATTCTAAATCAATTTATTTTTTTTGTATATAGATTTTAATTTTAACTAAATGGAGAATATACGAAATTGTTTTTAGATAAATTTCAATTTAGTATACTATATATATAAAGTCAAAATTTTGTATATATTATATAGATAATAGTTTTAATTTAGCAATGATTTTGATTATTTGTTTATTTCTCATGCTCATGCACTTATTAGAGGTACACCGAAAAGTTTTTCCCATGATTGATTTATGGCATTTAGACAGGTATTGGCATTTTCTGCCGTCTCAAATGTACACTTCCAGAGTTCACATTTGTCTTGAGTTTCATCGAGGAAATTAATGATGAATACATTATCGCTGCAGTGTTCCACCTCAACCAAATTCGACATGAATTGTGTGACACACAATTCAAGATCATCATCAGTGTCATGTTGAACGTTGGCGGCAGCTGAGGCCGATAGCCAACCAACTTTGGGTGAACTTAAATATAGACGAGAATCTGTCGTTAGAAGACAACAAATGCTAAAGTTACGTTTAGCATTTTCACAGGTAATTTCACAGCCATTTAGCACCGAACACATATTTAATTGTTCATCCATTACGGCTGTATTCAGGCGTTTCACAATTAGCTCATTGGGTTGATAATGTAGATCACAGTTGGAGGGTAGGGAATTATCTAAAGAAAAAAAATAAAAACAGAATTTAATATCCATTGTAATTTTACTCTAATAAATAAGTGAACTCACTTGCAAAGAACAACATCAACGAATCCGTTCTCAAGATGTCCTGCAACAGCAACAAAAATCCACCCCAATCACGCAGCCGAAATGCCAAACCAATTTTCCATGGCAACAACTGGATACTCTCCAAACGATCTACGGTGCAGGTGACAATTGGTCTCAACCATTTGGCAACATCATCATTTTCTTCACCATAGATTTGCATTAAATACAGCTTACACGTTGACATTACAACACAGCCATCATTTAGCTGTTTCGAATTTTCATTGTATATTCGCCCCCTGACAATCCATTTAAAATGTTCATCTTTATCTTCGAATTTCGTTTGATAGAAATATAATTTCAAACGATGATCGATGTCATTGAAATCGGTATAATTAAATTTGAAAGCTCTTGAATTTGTGGCTGTATTTTTAGTTGTTGTAGATGATGATGTCGTTGTTGTTGTTGATGGCGGTAATACCGTTCCCGATTTAATATTTGATAATTTTTCAGTATCAAGAAGTTTTTTGGAACTGCTCATTAGGATGCTAGTCGATTGCATTAAGGCTGAAATGGAAATAAATTTAAATTTTATACAGCAAGATTGCGACGTATTTATTTTGATGAAAATACATTTAATGGAGTGATATGGAGTCTATAAAAATGAAGAAATATTTAGAAAATGTTCAGCAAGAAGATCTTACTAGATTTTTTTTCGAAATAGAGCGTAGTCTCCACCTAATCACCATGTCATTAATACCTGAAGTAAATTCATATTCAACATCAAACTAAAATATAATCTTAAAGGTTTTTATAGCACCCCTGAGGGAAGGTTATCGACCTCACTAATTTGGATGATTCTGCTTTTGGGAACTGAAGGCATCAAAAAAATGTTAATTTTCGGATCAAAAAATATCACCCTATGATCCGAAAGTGAAATAGAAATCACATAGAAATCCCTATCATCTTCTGACAATTAACGAAGAAGTTGGCGATCTTTCCTTGTTTTCCCCACCACATCTCGGAGTTCCTTACATTGTTCACTATCTAATTCATTTGTCTCAAAATCAAATACCTGGTAGTGACGATCTTTGGCTCCGCCCCTTCAATCAATTTGATTGTGTGTTTCTCTAGAGTTGTGCACCCCAAACCTCGAAAGTATAAGCTTTTCTACAACCTCGTTTAAACGTTTGGATTGTTCCGGTGACAACTTGTGGGGGTTGAGTTTATTATTATCGCCCTTCTCGGACATTTCCGCAGTGATTTTCTCCACGTTTATATCGGCCACACCTACAACTTCCGGAGCTAATTGAAACTCTCGCCAAAAATCAATGCCTAAATAAAGTCTCTGTTCCAGGTCGGGACATAAAAATAAAATCATATATTTTTCTTCATTTTGGTATTTCACCGCTACTTTTATTTTCCCCAGAATTTGACATCGGTTTCCGCTAGCGGTGGTAACCCTACTCGGGATTTCAAATTCCTCAATGAACTCCCTACAGTTTTTGCTTAGGTGGCTCACTGATGCCCCTGTGTCCAAAAGACCGCCAATTGTTTTTCCATGAATATCAATTTGTGTAAAAACTCGTGGATCACCTTTCGTTTGTGACACTTTCGAAATAGCGCTCACCAAATGACGTTTTTCTTGCCGCCTTTTCTTAGACTTCAGTGTTAATTTCACATTTTTTGGGAACAGTAATGGCATCGGAATTGAAAATTCTTTCCCTAACCTTTTCATAATTTTCTTTTCGATTCTTCCATATTAAATCTAAACTGCTAACTAAAACCTTAACTATAGTTGGTTACAGGGTTCTCTACATGACGTGTCTCCCCTGTCATTTCTATACCCCTCCGCTGGTTTTCCTGTTGACATATGGGACATTATGGGGTTATAGTGTCTGGTTTACCACACTTGTAACAAAATAGCTTCCTATATTCTTCCGGACAGTCCATAAAGACATGGCCGTTTTGACGGCAATTCCAACATATTATTGTAGTTTTTGTTGTTGTCTTTGGACACGGAAACATTTCCTTCTAAATTCCTTATCGGTTATTCAACAGTGGATTCAGATTCTAAGTCATAAAATTCATTTACTTGTCAAATGGGTCTTTGGGGCGCTACCATAGCTCTCACGTCACGCCTAGGAAAATTTCGCTCTGCTTCGATACACTCTATACGCAATACTTCCACCATTTGATAAATATGGCGTTTTATATTATGGCGAATATTTCCTTTTAAGATTTTTATCATTTCGCATTCTTCTATAGGTTGCATCAGGCGCGAACGTAATATTCCCATCTCATGAAAGTAATTGTTGACAGCTTCATTATGTCGCTGCTTTCTTTCTAACAATTCTCTCAACATATCAAATTTTGATTGAGGGGTTTGATATTGGCAGATTAGGACATGTTTCAGAGTTTCCCAATCAGTGATTATGCTATTTCGACGATATAGCCAATACCACTCTCGAGCTTTGCCAGACACCAAAAATAAAAAAAACCTCTTAAAACTTCTGCCCATGGAATATAGTATTGTTCTCGCGTCATTCTAGACGGTAACTAAGATCATTTTTCCTGAGGTCCCTGGGATCCGCTAAAATTCAGACCTAATTTATCCACCCTTATTTTTAACGGCTCAATATTATTAACAGCAGGTGCTAATATACGAGTAGTAGAAGGCGTTTGGTTTAAACTTGGATATTGGATGATAGAGTGAGCATTCATAAATGTTCACTTCTTTTTTCGATGGATTTCGGACGGACAACCTCGGATAATTCTTTCTTTTCTTTTGCAAGCATATCTATCATATTTTTGACCCCAGCAACTTTATTGTGTAATATATCCTTCACTTGTGCTGTTGCTGTATCTAAACTAACTTCAGGATTGGGGTAGTATTTGAAACAGTTACACTTTGGTTCGTCGAGTCTGTCGTCTGTTTACGAACAATTGTCTGTCATGTGTTTGACCTCAGAAACCTCACTGTGTACCATAGTTTTTACTTGTTCTGCCGTGTCCTTTGGACAGTTGCAGCCTCGTCTTGGACCAACACCCTGATCTCAGCTGGTAATTTCATATTCCCCATTTAAACACCTACCATTCACACAAACATTGAATTGAGGTGAATATTTCAACTTCCTGCACTCTACTACCATCTGGGAACATTCATACATGGGGATCTTGGTGTCTTGACCCCGCACTGGCCCACCCAACAACACTTTTCCATTGAACCCCATTCACCACACTACACACCATACACTTACCTCACCGAATTATGTGCACATGGCCCGTAACAATGCGATAGAAAAAAACTATTTCTGATGGTGTGTGTGGCCTTGAGACATCAACGTCCGCCATTATAAAATATAGCCTTAAAAGTCAAACTTTGAATCGCATATTTAAACAAAATGGAATATTTAGGGGATCTGAATTCATTGCGTTGGCCCCAATGAAATGAAGTTCTACCAAGCTACTTCATTCGTAAGACGCGAAAACACGATGGATATGTCTGTTGAACTGAGGCAGTCTATCCCTTGCCAATACCGTTGCAATCCCGGGTATTCGCCCACCAGAAAAATAGCTGTGATGATATCTCTAAAATTCCTTTCTCCTACCCGAATATCAAAAGGGTTTTACAATTCTCAGTCCCAATATTTTTACTACAGCCTATTGACTGCGGAATTTCTTACCTCGCTAACCATTAATTTCACAGTAGAGTCCGGCGTATCCTTAAGGTGATGATGATAGACATATGGATATAATATAATATACGGTTTCCATCAAAGATGGAATTATACATACCACCAAACATCGATAGTCCACCATTATTGCTCTCCTCCTTTTTGGTGTCGGCAATATTTGAGCTATTCTCTTTCACCTCCTGTTGTAAAAATTGATTTGATAATTCCGCTGATTTCCCTTGCTGTTCATAAGCTGTACATATGCTATCGGTTACCGAACCGGAAGAACTACTTTCGGTTAGATTTTGTTGTATTAATGTTGATGTTGAGGTTTTTTTCGTTTTAATATTTTCTTTTTCTTCTTCGCTCGGATTTTCTTGTTGTTTTTCTTCTTCTTTGGTAGCTGTCATTGTTTCAACTGGATATTCTTCAGGTTTATCCCGCCGGGCATAATTAATCATATTATCGAATTCACGTTCCAAAAATGTCTGCGTATAACTTTGATCATCAATGGTCTCCAGATTGGGTATGTGTGAAATACGCCGTTCTTCGGATGTTTTACGACTTGAAAATTGATCTAAAACTTCAATACTCGATTGACTGGGATTTGAGATAATATCAATGTCACTTTCACCATTTGTTTTAAAATCTAAATCACGATCTGTGTTACTACTGCCCACCAACGATTGATTGGAATTGAAAGAGCTTTCCGAATTGGTGGTGGTAATTTTCGAGCATGATGATTCGTTGAGTGATGTGGCAGAACCTGGTAGAACAATGAAAGAGGGAAATGAAAGTGATTTGTTGTATATATTATAGTGGTAAATGACAAGTCAACCCGTTATTTAATTTTTAACATATTTTTTTCCTTTCCCAATTTGTATTTTCTGTTAAGGTATTGACTTATCATTTTGGGTACTATAAAAAAAGAAACATTGGTTTGTTGTTAGTAATAACAAAGTAAGCAAATAAGCACTTCGAAAGCATGATCCAGAAATTTTTGCCAATGACAAATTTTTATGCCAAGCCAATGCTTCTTTTTTGTTGGTTTCGTTTTGTTATTATTTTTGCATTATATAGAAATAAAAGTGATATTAACTTTTTAGAAGTTGTTTCAGTGTTGTTGCTTGCAGTGAATTAGTTGAAAGCCTGGTTTTGCCTTTACCTTAGATCACCATTTTGAGTTTTGTTAAGAAAATAAACAAAATGAAAAAAGAAAAAAATAAGTACCAAAGAATACAAAAACAAAAAAACAGCATACAAGAGATAAAGAATATTCAGTTAGTTTAAGAAAAAAATTATAAAAAACATGCTCCATATTAAAAATTAATCAATTTTATCTATTTTACACTTCCAACATACCAATACTATTTGTATCATCGGCCACCTCTATATTGGCAACATCTTGCACATTAAGGGGTACAATACTTGTGGGTAGTTCTTCCACAATTGAGGCAGGCGATAGTTTGTCCATTAAAATATTGGATTTTTCCAATGATTTGGGTATAACATGGATTTCGGCAACAAAACATGATTTGCAATCAGGACAGCGAATTTCTGTTGAAGAAAATAAAGTTCAATATTTTTTTTATTTTTTAAATTACAAAAAATACCTACCTATATTTTTTATTTTATTTTTAATTTCTTGTGAAAATTGACAACTACAATTTACACAACGGTATATGGTTTGATTCATTTCACTTAAATCCCGCTGGGATAAGATGTCGCGTAGTTTTTTCTCCAGTTCCTAGAAATAAACAAAAATTAAATTTGAGCTTAAAAAATGAAAAAAAAACAATTTTTTTTACCTGACACAAATCCTCTTCCACCGTGTAAATACGTTCTTGTTTATCCACCTTGACGGTATCGAAATTTAAACGTATTGTATTGGATTTCAGGCGATCACATGATTCGAGAATTTTTAAACTCCATTTGGTTTTCGTTCTGTAGAGTATAAATATAAAATTAATAATAATAAAATAATTGTTATAATCAATTATATGGTATTACTTACTTTTCTGTTAAAGGATCCCGTTCTCTTAAGAAGTTCGATGATTTAGTTAAAAATATGGCCTCATTGCGATTGTTTGTATCATAGACGATGTAGGTTTCTTCATCATCTTCACGTTCGGAAACTGAAAAAATAATTAGGAAAATAAAAAATAGTTAGCCAATATCAAAATCTTCTGGAATGAGATTTTCATATCCATGAAAAATCAATTTAACTTAGTGGGGTCTTCCCATGGATACTCAACCTCATCCGAAAGGAGTTAAACTATTTATCTTCAGCATGGATGGACAATTTCCAAATAAATGGTGGAAATAGAATATTTCCACATAGATCAGATGAAATTGTGTAACCAATTTGAGAATTAACTAATTCAGTTTTGGCCTAGAGGATAAAACTGAATGACAGATAACCAGATAAAACCAGTAAGGAAAGTAGTAAAGTCGGACGGGGCCGACTATATGATACCCTTCACCACTATGGGTATATTAAACAGGACTATTAAGATGAAATTGGATGAAATAAAATATGTGATATTTATCTAAATGTGAATCTACCTAAATCTATCCATAAAGTATGTAAATCGACTTCAAACAAATATAAATAGGTCATCCGTTGGGCTATGTCTGTACTTCTACAAAACGCAACTACGTAATTCTATGCTCAATTTTGTAAGTTGTACAAAATTTGATTTCAATCTGACTAACATGAGGAGTTTGATGCCCAATTTACTTGAAATCGGGCGAAAATATATATGGAAGCTCTATCGAAATATTAGGCGATTTCAAACAAACTTGTCACAGGTTAGGTTATACTAATTTCAGAAAGTTTTGTTCCTATCAGCCTATTGGTTCCTTGGTGCATCAATTACTTAAAATCAATCTATAATAAAAGGAAGCTCTATCTAAATCTGGACCGATTTTCACGAAACAAGACAGACATCACTCTAGGCTCAATTCAGTACGTTATGCCAAATTTCGTGCAAATCGAAGGATATATAGGGACTTTGGTGCACCATTTACCTAAAATCGGGCGAAACTATATATGGGAGCTATATCTAAATCAGGACAGATTTTCACGAAACTTGGCAGACATCATTCTAGGCTCAATTCAGTACGTTATGCCAAATGTCGTGCAAATCGAAAGATATATAGGGACTTTGGTGCATCATTTACATGAAATCGGACGAAACTATATATGGAAGCTATATCTAAATCTGGACCGATTTTCTCGGAACTTGGAAGACATCACTCTACGCTTAATTCAGAACGATTTCGTGCAAATCGAAAGATATATAGGGACTTTGGGGCACCATTTAAATGAAATCGGACGAAACTATATATGGGAGGTATATCTAAATCTGTAAGCCTATTCTGTAACTTTTTAACAATATTCGACATTGTTTATTTTACAACAATTTCATTTGTTTGTTTTGTTGTTTTTACAATAACAAAAGAAAATTAAACAATATCGAATGTTGTTAAAAGTTACAGAATAGACCTACTGAACCGATTTTATCAAAACTTTGCAGACATTACTCTAGGCTCAATTCAGTACGTTATGCCAAATTTCGTGCAAATCGAAAGATATATAGGGACTTTGGGGCACCATTTAAATGAAATCGGACGAAACTATATATGGGAGGTATATCTAAATCTGAACCGATTTTATCAAAACTTGGCAGACATCATTCTAGGCTCAATTCAGTACGTTATGCCAAATTTCGTGCAAATCGAAAGATATATAGGGACTTTGGCGCACCATTTACATGAAATCGGACGAAAGTATATATGGGAGCTATATAGAAATCTGGACCGATTTTCTTGAAACTTGGCAGACATCACTCTAGGCTCACTTCAGTACGTTATGCCAAATTTCGTGCAAATCGAAGGATATATAGGGACTTTGGTGCACCATTTACCTAAAATCGGGAGAAACTATATATGGAAGCTATATCTAAATCACGACCGATTTTCACGAAACTTGGCAGACATCATTCTAGGGTCAATTCAGTACGTTATGCCAAATTTCGTGCAAATCGAAAGATATATAGGGACTTTGGGGCACCATTTACATGAAATCGGACGAAACTATATATGGGAGCTATATCTAAATCTGAACCGATTTTCTCGAAACTTGGCAGACATCACTCTAGGCTTAATTCATTACGTTATGCCAAATTTCGTGCAAATCGAAAGATATATAGGGACTTTGGGGCACAATTTACATGAAATCGGACGAAACTATATATGGGAGCTATATCTAAATCTGAACCGATTTTCTCGAAACTTGGCAGACATCACTCTAGGCTTAATTCATTACGTTATGCCAAATTTCGTGCAAATCGAATGATATATAGGGACTTTGGTGCACCATTTACATGAAATCGGACGAAACTATATATGGGAGCTATATCTAAATCTGGACCGATTTTCACGAAACTTGGCAGACATCATTCTAGACCTAAATGATTAGGCTGTACCAAGTTTCGTGCAAATCGAAAGATATATAGGGACCGTTTACATTAAATCGGTTAAATATATATATGGGAGCTATATCTAAATCTGAACCGATTTTTCCCAATTTCAATAGGGTTCGTCCTTGGGCCAAATAAGTGACTTGTGCCAAATTTCATCCAATTCGGATCATAAATGCGACCTGTACTTTGTTTACAATTTAACATGGACAGACAGACGGACAGACGGACGGACGGACGGACGGACATGCATAAATCGACTCAGAAAGTGATTCTATGCATATTCTCAAAAGGAACCATGGGTCTATCTCGATTATTTTTGCCTGTTACAAACATATGCACAAAGACATAATACCCTGTACCACAGTGTGGTGAAGGGTATAAAAAAAAACAAATATTGCCGGTACGGAACAATGGATAACCTAGAGATACGAAACAAAAAGTCACAAGCCATTCTACAGCTAAAAATTCTGCCAACGAAATTTTTTTGTGTGCGTCTGACAATACGAGGGCAGTTCGGAAAGTTCTTAGCCTGGCACAAAAAGCGCGGTATAAATCTGTTATGAACACATGTTCAATTTTGTTTCGATCTGGCAACTACTTCATATAGAAACAGGTGTTCAAAAAAGACGCATCCGCAATTTTCTACAATGGAAAAACGCGTGTTTTCAAACCTTCCTATGCAATGGTAGATGGTGCATCATTCAAGGGCCGACTTCGAAGGTCCTTCGTTGGAAGGTTAACATGAACCATCTTTACACCCGACGTCGGATTCCTTTAAATCAATAAATCTCTCGTAATTCTTTTCGAATAGTTCCTTGATAACTTCCGAATAAATTTGAGGTTCCCCTTAATTTGAAAGAATTCTTTGTCGGTAATCGCATTGACAGACGTTGGTCGAGTGAGACTCGGGTCGTAAACTCATCTGTCGTGGTGGTTTTTGTTGTATATATTTGTACACGACGGATAGTTATCTTACGTTGGGTTCCTGGACATAGTGGCATAGAAGTGAACGATATAGCCGATGAGCTTGCTCGAGGGGGCTCACAATCGTCCAATTTTCCGATTGAGAGATCTATGCAGCCACCCATTGGCTATTTCATTGGCAAACTCCGCTTGTTCTACGACGAGGTAGTCGGTAACAGATGGTCGAGAGAGCATGGTTTCAGAATCTCAAAAGTTATCTGGCCTGAATTCTCTCGCCGAAGAACTTCCTCGATGTTGAGGTGTCACTTAATACACCTTTGGTTTTTTTTTAATCAACTAATACATATTTAGATGCAGATCATAATCTCCCCAATTTCACTTTCTTTTTTCCTAAAATGTATATGGACAAATTTAAAAGTTTAATAACAATACTTACATTGTTCCATATCATCATTATCCATTCGTGAATAGACATATTTCAAATGATCATCTTCTTCCACATTATCAACTCCTTTATCATCATTTGTTTTCCCTTCGGCAATTGTGTTTTCATTATCTGAATCTTCAAAGGGATTTCGACCATTTTTACTTTCATCTAATGATTTATATAAGGTCTGTTCAGCATTTTTATCACCATCCCCATTATTATTGTCATTGATCAATGTTTGAGTTTGATCTAAACTTTTATAAAGCGATGAATCACTTGTTTCCGACTGCGGTTTAATGGGGGATAACGTCAGTTGGGCCATTGTATTGTCCAAGGTGTTGTTGGTGGGCGTTGAGGTCATTGTTGTTGTTGTGGGAACTTGTAAATTATTTGTTGTCGCCGCAAAATCTCCCGTAACATCTTTTATATATTCCTGAAACATTTCACG
The DNA here is from genome assembly GCF_032173495.1 of Musca vetustissima. Taxonomy (NCBI): domain Eukaryota; kingdom Metazoa; phylum Arthropoda; class Insecta; order Diptera; family Muscidae; genus Musca; species Musca vetustissima. The sequence continues at coordinate 628,200 of NW_026885219.1, read as the reverse complement.
TGATTTTTGCCGCTCCATATCAATATCAATTATTTGGCTGGTTGAGGAATTATTCATTATTTCTGCATTACCCGAATGCAACCATTCATTGCCATATTTTTCTCTTAGCTCTACAATTTGCCGTTTTGTTTCCAAGTGCTCCTTACAGGTCTCTTCGGGGATAATTGTTTTGCTGTTCTTACCCAAACTAATCACTGAACTTTGCATTGCATCCTCGGCGGCATCATTATTTTGGGATTCATGTGAGAAATCTTCAATTTCAACACATCTTGTTTTGGAAGACTTTTTCTTTTGTTTAGCAGCAACAAGAACTTCATTACAGTTGGCTTCGGATTCTGAAGAATTGTCGGTTGTTAGCTTGAAGGAAACTAATGAACCCACACTAGAGGCTGGTGTATTTGAGCTACGTATGGGAGTGTGTGCACTTGATATTGAGCTCGATGATGAACGCATGGTATAACGATTCAAAGCACCCACCTGCCGTAGCTGGTGAGTACCCGTAAGGGCTTTCTCACTTTTTGAGAGAGTTTCAAAATCCAATACAAATTTCACTGTTGAACAATTCTTGTGCAAATACTGGCAGGTGGCCAAACGATGTTTGGGATGACAGTGCAATGGATTGCCAAAGAGATTAAGAAATTTCAATGTTATCAAAGCACTTAATGGCAACAGATAGGTGTGGTCGAGCAGGAAGTTATCCGACAAATCTAAATCTGTCAGGGCATCCAACTTCACAATACCCATTAAATCTTCCAATAGATTATTGCTCATATTCAGCGATTGCAAACGTTTACAGGCGTCCATATGAAACTGGGGTATTTGCGTGAGACGATTAAAACTTAAATCCAAAGTTTTCAAGTGCGGTAGCCATTTAATGGCCTTCACCGACTGCAGTTTATTATGCCTTAAATTTAGATGCTGTAAATATTGAGCAAACTCTAACGATGTGTCCACACATTGTAAGTTGTTATAACTAAAATCGGCACTTTTCAATTCATTCCATACAAAACCATTGGAATTATCACCACCACAATGGGTAATAATATCATCGACGGTCTTAATACTTTTAATACATATCAAATGTTCCAGCTGGGCACGCAGACGTTGGATACCAGCCAATTGTTTTATATCGATCTTCTGCACTTCCAATCGCTTGAGGGCACAGAATTTTGATATATCGATTTTGCCATAATACTCATCACCCGGATAATGTACCAGACATAGTAGTGCGGTTTTTTGTACAAAATCATGTATCAACTGGAGATCACGAAAGACGGGAGGTTTTGAATTCATCGGTTTGAGAACTTGAAAATTTTGAACTTCACCGACTTCCAGGGAATCGGCAATGAGAGTAAAGGCATCATTGAGGGCACGTAAAAGGGAACCTATAAAAAAAGAAAAGACAAAAATGTTTTAAAAATATAATCAAAATCGGAAGGAAACAAAATCTGCAAGGAAAGAGAAAAATTCCAACCGATACGAAAAAATTGCTATGGATATACTAAAAACTCAACAATTGAACCGAAAAATTATGTGCTGACAACAGTAACAACTTCTAGAAATGATTCATGTCCAAGAGGGACTAAATCACACCTGATTGCTATAAGAGCTTCATGACTATCAACAAATATAGTCACCGATACCGAGTCACTAGTAAACAGTTCTTTGATTGATTCCGGTGCTGTAATGATTGCTAAGTCTCTGATTGAAAAACGCAACAATTATTATTTAGTTTGTATGAGTTCTTAATTGAAAATTCTTCACAGAAAACTCCCGCCTCTGGGCTTCCTTCTATCTTTGAACCGTATATATTGACAGACTATCGAGAGGAGGAAACTCATCCATGCAGGACTCTCTGCTTGGTATAGGGAAATATAGTCATTTGAATTTCTATTGTGATAGAATTCATAATTTCGAATTAAATTCAGGACAATTGCGTGTCCGTAGTGTGAAGTTCGCCATGCCCAATATCCTTCATCGTAAAAGCACTTCTGGTTGCCAGAAAACCAGTTAAAAAATCCAGTAGCTGGAGATTTATTATCGCGCTCAGAGGAGTGCTTCTAGGAGCTACGGATATAAGGATGGCTGCCGATCTTTGCACACTACTTATTTTGGACAACAGCGTTCTCTTCCTAAGTGCCTCCTGACGAAAGTCCATAGGTGTTGAAAGAGTACAGGGCTATTAGACATTTCTTTGTACGCTCCACCACGGTACTTTTTTATGATAAACGGTGGACCAGTACGGTGCCGAGTTATTTGGCATCCAAAGATGGTTCCAGAACTACCCCAATGTATGCATTGATTATCCTGCTTTTCAGCCCCCAATCTACTATGATATTTCCGTTTTAATGAGAAAGCCACCAACGTGAAGTTTGAGTTCTCTAAATTACTTTCAATATATCCAATTAGATGTAAAGCAGTGTCTACAGAGTTGCCTTTGATGTAGGTGTGCTTTGATTTGCTGATTTTATTTGATTTCAGTTATTTCCTGATATCAAGATCTAATAACCTTTCTATTGTTTTCAAGAGAAAGGAAGAAAGACTAATCGGTATGTAGTATTTCGATAATTACATGAGGTCCAGGAGATTTGTAGGGTTGAAATGTGTTAATCGCCTATACAAGTTTTGAATAGATTCTTAGGCCTTGCTAATCCGTACCCAATCTCTGCTCCCTGCAAAATGAGTAAACGAGCCATAATTTTTTTAATGCTACTGATGGATTTTGAGACCTTCGATATTATTTTTGGAAACCTTGCCGCTTCATAAACTCCCTTTGTCAATGCACTAAAACATATCCAAGACTCTCGCTTAGCTTTTTTAATCTCACTTTCTTTTGAAAAACTATCTATAAGTGTACCAATCTTTTCTATGTTTATATTTATTTGCTTTGTTACATAATGGTGTCTCTTCACAGAGACGTAATGTCTTTTGTCCATCAAACATCATTCATCTTAAAAATGCAGGTCTAGGATTTTGATAGCCTTCGAAAAAATAATCTTAAAATATTAATCCCTAGTCTTCGAAAAATTTTTAAAATATCCACTCTTCGGGTTTTGATAGTCTTTGAAAAATTATATTTAAAAAATCCACTTCTGTGGACAAAGAGGATGACAGAAGGGCTGTTGTATTTAACAATGTAATTGTAGCAGTGGCGAGCGTAAGGTTTGAAATTTTTAACATATAGCTCTCCCCATTCACTTATGACGCACCACTGTAATTCACATGGCATTTGGACCGCTAACAAATGCATGTGGCATTCAAACCGATAATCCTTAAATGGGTTCAATCCTCAACAGTAGCTCTCAGTAGCTCAAATCCGAAATGACCCTAGTCAAACGTCTGAGAAAGGTCCCAAGCGAAAAGACACCATTCATATTATTATTAATTTATTCATTTCAAAGCCAAGCCAAAAAAGCCTTATATGACCAGTATACTATAAAATAAACTTAGACCAAATTAAAAATATAAATTTTAAACAATAGTATTTCTGTTCATGTAACATATGTTCAAGCTCCATAATATTCATTAAAAGTAATAGATAAAAATAATTTGAATAAGAACTACTCTGAATTACCTTACAAAAACTTTAAAGTAAAATTATAAGTAATTACAGAAATTTATCTTCAGTATTTAACTACTCCTCGGACCTTGGTCGTTCCCTATATTGTAATACTAACAAATTAGCATTTGTTCCCATATCTTTTTGTTGGTTAATTGTAAATGTTTTGTTTACACATTTATTTATATGTACATATGTACACCTGTTACTCATTCGATTGTTGTTCGAATTTAGAATCTCAATATACACAAAATAGCATCCCAATAAATACCAAGACATTTATACAAATAAACAAACAAAATGCCTAGTTCCATTTTCACAATCCAGTCAATTGAATGTAAACTAAATGATGATAAGAAAATTAATTCTATGATCATAATATTATTGGTTGAGTGACACACGAACATACACCAACAAAATGTAAACCAAAAGAGAACATGTTATGGACTCAAATTTCAGTTTTAATTTTTATAAATTAAAATTACCTGATAATGTTAATGTAGATTCACAACTTAAGATTTTGTCGCCATTATTCCTTAAGAGTTTAGCCAATTCAGAAATTTTCTGGGGATCCATATTTTCATGTGTAATTTGTTGTATTCTTCATATATACCAGAAGACGGAGCCAATTGTTGTCGTTGAAAGCAATGTACATATATCTGTGTGTTTGTGTTTATGACTAAATCATTTGACAAAGTATTAAACAAAATAAAAAAGTTATGCAAAATGTCAAGCAGAAAATATAAATTTGATTGCAGTGGATTTTGTGGGTTATTTTCTATAGAGTTGATATTATGTCTCTGTGATCAACAACAACGACATGAAAGTGATCCGATCATGACGCTTGTGAATGGCAAACAAAACAATAGAATCCAAAATAACGCGATATTAGAGGGGTAGTGCGGGCGCGTATTCCATAGAAATGGCCATCAACCTCTTAACACACGTATAAAATGTAGCTGCAAAAAAAAACAACCATTGAAAAATTATTAAAAATATATATTTTATCTAGTATACAAAAATATATAAAAAGAATGTCATACCAATTGCTTTTTCTTCTATTTGTTTGTTTGTTGGTATCACCACAAACTGCTGCTGCTGCTACTGCTTCCGATGACCACTTCAATTTTTCAATTTTCACACAACAATAATTTTTGTTTATCATTTGTATTAGTTATCTGTTTCAATTTCTTCTTCTCATATTTATTTGTAGCAAATATCCCGTTTATAATTTCCACATGGTATTTTGTTGTTTTGTTTAATCTCGTACGAATTATTTTTAACTATGAAATTGTGCGTAGAATAGCCAGTCAATTCACTTGTTAATACGTTGCATTTCTAATAAATTGATTATAGTTTGTTGTTATTGCGTTTGTGTTATTGTTTTTCTTTTTTTTCGTCTCACAATCTACAGCTGTTTTGACATTAGATGTCAATCTCAATTTCTCTCTCTCTCTCTCAGCTGTCACATGTGTGGTGTAGTTGCCACTTTTTATAAGGAGGCTTCACACATGGAGTTGCTGACTAAATCATGGTATGGTAATTTTAAAACATGGCACAATAAATAGGTAGTCAATTTAGAGCAGCTGATGTCTCGATTAACTGTCAAAGTGCCTAATTTCTACTTGAATTCGATGTACAGTGTTGCCAACAATTTGAAATATTATAAGGAACAATTTGACAGATGGTCGAGAAAAAAACAAAGGTTTTTGTTTTGACACATCACCTTATTATTGCATCATGTTTTAAAATTAAAGTTCCGTTCCAGAACCCAAAAGAATCTAAAAATTTTGTAACTTTTTACTCGAAAACCGTTCCTCAACCCACAAAACTGGTAAAACATTGAATCAAATTTAAGAAAGCAGAAAAAGGGCGTTCTCTTTGTAAACTTTTTACTCGAGAAATTTGGCCGAGTAAAAATGGTAAACAGGAATGCCTACTTCTGATTGGCTGTTATGTTGATTTTGAAGTATTGCCATCTAATGTTGGCATATTTACTAGATTTACTTTTCAAATTATTTTGTACTCTGAGAGCAATTTTGAAATGTTTCCCTTTCATGGTACGTTTACACTTTACAGGATTAAGTTAACCCAGTGTGTTTAAAACGGCATTTACATTAGAACTTTTTGCAGGGTTAAACTACTTTATGAGGATTTATTTGACAAATATACAATGGAATTGACAATTGAAACCCACTGAATTAACTAAATCCGGAACAATGTAAACGTACCATGAAGTGCCAATTCCATTGTATATTTGTAAAATAAATCCTCATAAAGTAGGTTAACCCTGCAAAAACTTCTAATGTACATGCCGTTTTACTAGCTTTACTATTAAAAGGGACTGGAACAGACCATACATGTGGTTTAATAATAGTTCATTTACATGAACTAGGCTAGGCTGTAAATGTGCTCTACATACAATAGAAAATTCCGGATTTAGGGCTGTTTATTTTGTTGGTTTTCAAATATTACATAAAAACATAAGCATTAGTATTTATGAACTACTGAATTGAACATAAGAATAAAACGTTATACATACATGATGATGTTTGTTTTTTTCAATTACATTTAATTTCAAATAATAGAAATTCGAAAACATTTGTCTGCATGATCGTCAATCAATAATAGTTCAATTAATTCATAGCGCTTCAATTTTCTCTTTTCTAAATTACCAATTATTAACATTTGATTTTTATTTGTATTTTTTGTTTAAGAGTAGTTGATCTTCCTTTTTGGGAATAATTTGGTTAAAATGAAACATAAACAAGTATTTATATATATATATAATTTACATACCAACTATTGACTGTCTATTATATAACAATCATACAGAGGAATAAACTCAATGCATATTTGTTTTTCATGTTGTAGGATTGATTTGATTGTTTCTGTTATAGAACAGTGGTCACTTAAAAACTAACAAATATACATATATATATATATATATATATATTTGTCTGTCAATCCACCTTCTGCCGAATTGCCAAAGCTGACAGCCAAGGCGGTGACAATTGGGCAGTCGTCAGTGGTCAAGCAGAAGGTAGCGGACGCGAAGCAGGTGCCTGCGTCTGCTGGGCATACCTCTGCAGCAGCTGCTACCCCGGGTGCCAAATCTCGGCCACAGCCCACGGCTGTCAAGAGAATGAGGTCCTCGGAGGAGCAACAACCTGCTGCAAAGAGGCCCACGCACTCGTCGGCCGTACAGAGCTCTGCTTCCTTTGCTTCGGTGGTAGCGTCGAAGGAGAAACCTGCCAAGAGCAGCGATTGTGGGGTGAAAACCAAACACGCTGTCTCGAAGCAGGTAGCCCAGACACCTACAACTGAGCAAAGCGACTCTGCTGATCCGAAAGAGGTTCCGGAAGATCTGCGGGTAGCAATCATCGACCGAGCTGACCCTGACGGGTTTATCAGTGAGGATAGATGGGAGCTGGTCGACAGCTATCTGAAGGACCTCTTCCTGTCCGACGAGGTTGATCGAGAGAGCCTGCGGTTTGGCCTGACCTCCTCTTACAAAGGAGTAAAGGTTGTTGATTGTCGCACTAAGAAGACTTCAGATTTTCTTAAGAAGACAATCAACAGCCTGGACCCCCTTTGGGAGGGTGGTCGTCTGGCGGCCGTAGCGGTTCGAGAGATACCGAGCGGTATGGTAACCTCGGTGTTTATCCCAAAACCTTTCAAGGGGCTGGAGAAGACACTGAGGTTATTGGAGAGAAGCAGAACGACGGCCTTCAGACGAGGAGGTGGAGAATCCTCGCCTCGTTTGAAAGGAACGGCGGTGTAGTCGCGAAGTTCGCTACCGACTCTGCGGGAGAGGAGTACTTGAGGAAGAACAAGGGTGAGCTTGTTTATGGAATGGGGAAACTTTGTTTCCGCCTCACCACTCCAAAACAATAGGCAGCAGCAAGCGCTTAACGTGATCCAGATTAATCTGCATCACTGTAAAGCAGCAGCTGCTGAACTGCTACTCACCCTTTCTTCCTCAAACATCGACGTGGCGCTCATCCAGGAACCTTACCTGTACAAAGGTAAGGTGACTGGACTGGGCGACACCAAATACACGGTTTTGTCTACCTCCAATGGAGAGAAGGTGAGAACGTGTATTCTTGCTAAAAAGGAGTTAACATTTAATGCTTCTTTCTAATTTCAGCAATGGAGATATGACGACAGCAAGACTAGACAGAGGTACCACGAAGCCACTGATAGTCTCTGCCGTCTATCTTCCCTACGAAGCTCCTGACCCACCCGGCACTGTTGTATGCCGCCTATTGGAGGAGATGAGCAGAGTTGGTGACATCATCTTGGGATGTGACGCCAACGCACATCACTTCTATTGGGGAAGCAGCAACACAAACACAAGAGGTGAGTCCATCTTCGAGTTTATACTTAGCTATAATCTTAGAATTTGTAATAGAGGCAATACACCAACTTTTGTAAATAGGGTGAGAGGGGAAGTCATCGATATAACCCTCACAAATATGGACGACTCTGGGGTCGTAAACTGGGAGGTGTCTGAGAAATGTTCCTTTTCGGATCATAGACTCATATCCTTCCAGATTCCTACCTCTAGAGTTAAACAGAAACCTTATAGGAATCCTCGGAAGACGAACTGGGACAAATTCAAAGCTAAAACAGCAGCCTCTTTTCGGGATCGTAATGATCTCAAAACGGTTGAGGATGTTGAATTAGCTGTGAAAAATGTCACGGCCACTCTTCTGAAGAGCTATGAGGCATCTTGTCCCCTAACATACCCTGGGAAGAAATCTCTGCCGGTATGGTGGTCACAGGACCTTGCAACCTTGCGGAAGGCTGCAAGGAAAGCTTATAATAGAGCTAGTAAGACAAAGCTCAGTACAGATTGGGATGTCTATAAAAGACAATTCAATAGGTACAAGGGCGAAATCAATAAAGCTAAACGTGAGTCTTGGGTCTGCTATAGCGAGTCGATCGAAGGAGTCAACGAAGCGGCCAGATTCCGCAGAGTACTCTCTAAGGATCCAAAATCCATAGGAAGTATTAAGCGAAGTGATGGAACGTGGACAAACTCTGGCAGTGAGACTCTTGATCTTCTATCATCAACCCACTTTCCTGGTTGTAAGGACTATAGGGAAGATGCGCAGTGTGTGCATCAGCCTACAGTTCGGACGAGGGAAGAGGAGAAGATGATAGAAGACACTATAAGATACCCAAAAATGATATGGGCGATAAATAGTTTTCAACCCTACAAATCTCCTGGTCCAGATGGTATAACACCGGCCATGCTGCAACACGCAGATGAACGGATAATATCATATCTGCAGGACATTTTTAGGGCTTGTTTACTTTTGTCGTACATACCCAGTCTATGGAAAGAGGTTACCGTGACCTTCATCCCGAAAGCCGCGAAGCCGAGTCATACGGTACCTAAAGACTATAGACCGATTAGTCTTTCTTCCTTTCTACTAAAAACTTTAGAAAGGTTACTAGACTCAGAAATTAGAGATACCATTGACCGTAATAAACTTAGTAAATCCCAACATGCCTATATCAAGGGCAGATCAGTGGATACAGCTCTGCATGAGGTGGTTGGATACATCGAGAAGAATATGGAGTCCTCTGGCTACACGTTGGCAGCATTCCTCGACATCGAAGGAGCTTTCAACAATGTGAAGCTAGAGGCAATCCATTCTGCTCTGCCATCACTTGGTGGAGTGACATTAACCCTCTCTGATGAAGCTAAATATCTTGGCACTGTCCTAGACCACAAGTTACTGTGGAATAGGAATGTCGAGGAACGCTCTAAGAAGGGATTGATGGCACTCTATTCATGCAAGAACTCCATAGGCAAGAGTTGGGGATTGAGACCCGGAATTATACACTGGTTGTATACGACGATTGTCTTACCCATACTTACCTATGGATGTCTTGTCTGGTGGCAGGGGGTGAATAAAAAGAAGCTGCTGACAAGACTGAGCTTAGTACAGCGATCGGCTTCAATTCTGATCACTGGAGCATTAAGAAGCACACCACAAGCAGCCTTGAACGCAATCTTGAATCTCCAACCATTGGACATTCTGATCAAATTCCAGGCTGCTAGGTGTGCCCTGAGACTCCGGGAAACAGATGCCTTGAAATCGCTGAACTATGGTCATGCCAGCATTCTAAACATAACGCCAAGTTATGACCTTTTTAGGGGGGATAGTCATATCAGTGATTATATTCCCCCCCACAGGGTTTTTAATGACATTAAAGTCGAATTTCCTAACAGGGAATCCTGGACTAGTGGCTCCCTACCTCTGCCAGGTCTGTCAATCTTCACAGACGGGTCCAAGATGGAAGAAGGCACTGGCGCAGGCGTCTACTGCAGGGAATTAGGTATACGAAACTCATATAAACTCAACAATGATTGTAGCGTTTTTCAAGCAGAGATTCTTGCAATCACGAAAGCGGCCGAGATAGTAAAAGCACTTAATACAGACTTTACAGGACCGGTGACTATTTACGTAGATAGTCAGGCGGCCCTGAAAGCGGTTAAGTCGGATACTATAAACTCGAAAGCAGTTCATGATTGTAAGACCGCTCTGAATGATATACGTCAAATAGTTGGGTTATGCTGGGTTCCAGGACATAACGATATTGAAGGGAATGAGATAGCCGACGAGCTTGCTCGAGGGGGGTCACAGTCGTCCAGTCTTCTGATTGAGAGATCTGTGAAACCCCCTATTAGCTATTTCATTGGCAGAATCCGCGCGTTCTATTGCGAGGTAGTCGGCAACAGATGGCTAAGGGAACCTGCATGCAGAATCTCTAAATCTATCTGGCCAGAATTCTCTCATAAAAGAACGTCTTCGCTGCTGGATCACAACAAGAGGGAGATTAAGATCGTTGTGGGGATCATTACTGGTCACTGCAAAGTTAGATCTCTCACTTCTAAGTGGGACTCCAGTGGAGAGGATTACTGTCGTCTATGTGAGGATGAAGAAGAAGTGGAAACAATTGAGCACATCCTTTGCAAATGTCCATCGCTGATCAGCAGAAGACATAAACAGTTTGGATGTTATGAAATTGATAATCTAGTCTTCTTCTCCAAAATAGACCCTAACCTAATTCTAGGCTTTGTCAAAAAATTGACTTGGCTAAAATAATGTCTCTTCCGCTCCCACCTATTCTGACTCCCTCTCTCTCTACTCTTCCACTATCTTTTCTTCTTTCTCTTTATAGGTACACCTATACATAAAGGATGATCACAATGGACATAGTTTCCGAGTGGACGGTTGTTACAACAGCCGTACATCCCAAACCTAACCTAACCTATATGTTTGTATGTATATTAAATATAAACTTAAGAATTCATCAAATTACATCGTCTGTGTAAATGGGGAAATAAACAAAAACAAATAGAGTGTAGTGGTCAAGATTGCTGCATATAAACTCTAACATTTTTTGTTGTCCAAGTATCGACGCTACTATCACTATTTATCCAGACGATATATTTTACGGCAGCCAAAATAGGAAACAAAAACAATAATTATGACAATTTGCGAGTATCTATTATCAATCAGCATCTTTTCGTCCGTTCATCCTTCCATCTTCCATTACATCCATTAATGCTCTATATATATTGGTTTTCTACTACCCGCAAATATCTATTTACTTTATTTTTCAATTCAACATTTACTCTCTATTTGTTTATTGACAGACTTTCGATACTGGCCAATAATTCATCAGCCGTCTGAGAAACAACCTGTTCTTGATCATCGCGGGTGCTCAGGTCTTGCAGGCGTTTCTCCAGATTTGAGAGATCTTCTAATTCGTGTTGTTGCTTCGCCATATATCTTAAGATGAGGGCCGTCAACATGCACATATCTTCGAGAATTTTACTGGTTTCCGGTGTTGGATTCTCATAACGTGTACGAAGTAACCGTAATTTGGCCTCGGCCAATTCTAATGGCGTTTTGCCACTACGATCATACATATGAACACTGGCGCCACCCTGCAGTAGAACACGTACCGCCACATTAAAATTATTTGAACTTGCAGATATAACAGCCAAATGGAGTGGAGTGTTGCCCAGAGAATCTACCATATTGGGGTTGGCCCCGAATTTCAATAATTGTTGGACTATTTGTATGTAACCACGGCAGGCGGCCAAATGTAACGGACTGCGTTTGTATTCGTCCGCCGCATTTGGCTGTGCACCAGCCTCCAGTACCTTTGTCAGGAGTTCTATGTTATTGGTACAGGCGGCGTAGCGCAGTTTCCGTCCAGCAGATTCGGCAAAAATATTATTATAGCTGAAGCGCAGTTTGCTCTTGATACAAGTACGGGGACGCATTTTGAAATTGTGACTGCTGGAGGGCAGGGTGCTGGGATGGATAATGCTGGACATATAGTCGGGAGACTGCGACGACGATGAGTTCAGCGGCAGTGGCGGCAAGGTAGGAAATGCAAAATGCTCTTCCGAATTCAAATGGAATGCATTGGGATTGATGGTGGGCCACTCATGTGTATTCGGTGACGATGTTGGTGTGGGCGGCATTATTGGCGGTGGCGGTGTTATCATAATACTCGCACTGGCTGTAACTCCATCATTGCTATCATTACTTGTGTCAACACCTGAGTCATTTGCTGCTGCCATGCCGTGGTCGGCCTCGTCAATAGATTGTGCATATAGTCGGGAGACTGCGACGACGATGAGTTCAGCGGCAGTGGCGGCAAGGTAGGAAATGCAAAATGCTCTTCCGAATTCAAATGGAATGCATTGGGATTGATGGTGGGCCACTCATGTGTATTCGGTGACGATGTTGGTGTGGGCGGCATTATTGGCGGTGGCGGTGTTATCATAATACTCGCACTGGCTGTAACTCCATCATTGCTATCATTACTTGTGTCAACACCTGAGTCATTTGCTGCTGCCATGCCGTGGTCGGCCTCGTCAATAGATTGTGCTGGATTACGGTATTCCTTAATCTTGGACGTTTCGATTTTGTCCTACCGCTCGGCGATTGATTGTTTTTATTTTTATGTGGGGAATAAGAAAAATACCAATCCAAAAAAAAAAACTTTTCGACCCTCGATGAAAGAAAATTTGATTTGTTTTGTGTATTTTGTGTTTTCTTCTTCTGTTGCGTCATTTATTTCCTAAAACCGGCACAATTCTGTGTCATTTACCATACAAAATAAAAGACGAGTCCAGCGTCATTTAAACAACGCACGAAAACACCATACTATGCTATACAAACCCTGCTTTTGTGCCAAAAAGTATTAAAAGTTTCAACTGTTATCATTAAATGAGTCGCTCGATGCACATAAGTAGATTAACTCACTTTTTGAAATATATGAAATTTAAGTATCAAATTTCTGGTATAGTCACAACTTTGTATACTTAGTTCCGTTCCAGAACCTAAAAGAATCTACTCATTTTACATGTTTTCCAACTTTTTACTCGAAAACGGTTCCTCAACCCACAAAACTGGTAAAACATTGACTCAAATTTAAGAGAGCACAAAACAAAATGGCGTTCTCATTGTAAACTTTTTACTCAAGAAATTTGGTCGAGTAAAAATGGTAAACAGGAATGCCTACTTCTGATTGGCTGTTATGTTGATTTTGAAGTATTGCAATCTAATTTTTGCATATTTACTAGATTTGCTTTCCCAAGCTTTTCAAATTATTTTGTACTCTGAGAGCAATTTTGAAATGTTTCTCTTTTACTAGATTTACTATTAACCCTTTGTGGCCCAATGATTATGGACGACATATATATATATATATATATATATACAAAATATTGGTAAAGTTGTGAGCTTTTCAATATGCAGCCTTATTCTGGATGTCAATACCACGTGAATTTACTCGCATTTCCCCTTCGACTTATTCTGAACAACATTTTCCTGTGATTTTTTCGCATTATTCTGAATGATGTTCGAAAGCGAAAAAATCCGCTTTGGGGAAAAAATAGGTGTTCTGGATTACAGGGAGTAGGAGAATGAGATGAAATTTTGTGCGAAATTTTTCGCTAATAAATTCAAAGGGAGCTGACTACAAAAACATAAGTAATAAATAGCTGTGTTTCCAAACCTGCAATATAGTAGGGGAGACTGGGGCACCTTCGGCATCGGGGCACCTTCGGCAATCGCGTTTTCGATATGAAGCTCTCACCGTACATCACTAGTTTCGATACATAGGTATCGAATATCGAAATAAATAACTGACACAAAGTTTGAAATTTCTAGCTAATAAACTTATTTAGATACATAGGTTTTTGTATTTTTATAGATGTTTCTGTAATATTTCAATTCCATTTCGTAAGTATTTCGTGTATAAAACTTTTAAAATTTTTAAGGCAATATTATTAAAAAGTGGTTAACTACGATGTGTATTATTATAAAAATATTTAAAAATATAAGTTTTTACAAATCTGATCGAAAAATGAAAAAAACTATAAAAAGTACATTCGGGGTACATTCGGCATTTTAAAGTGGGGCACATTCGGCCATATACAGATTGTGCAATATTATTTCCCTAAAATTTTTTTGAGTTTGTCTTTAAAACTAATCCTTTAATATGGCTCGAATTCGCATATATAAGATCAGACGTGCTTGTATTGACGAAAATGCGATAGAAAACCCCTATTTCTGATGGTGTGTGCGACCTTCAGATGTAAACGTCCGACGCTAGAAAATAAAGCCCTATAATTCAAACATTGTGTGGCGTATTAAAACCAAATAGAGCCTTTAGAGGATCAGAATTTCAACTAGACTGATAGCGATGACAATTACCCGGCTATGACTATGATGCCGAATGTGCCCCATCAAATGCCGAACCTACCCCGGGTTGGGGCACATTCGGCGAATTTGACTTTTTTTACAAAACTGTAAAATTTGTTAACTAATACTATTTTTTTATATCTTTTTTGTACTTTTTTTTATAATTAAGAGTCAGAGGACAATAATCAGCCATAAAGTTGTTATATATGTTGAATAATTACTGAGATATAGAGCTCTAAAAAAAAAGTGCCGAAGGTGCCCCAGTCTCCCCTACTATATTGTACTAGTTTTGCAACTTTTGCTAGAAAAGCGTTCCCTTACGCTGAAAACTAGGACAATTTTGAGTTAAATTTAAGAGAGTTAAAACCAAAATGGCGTTCTCTTCTCCTATTTTCTGCAAGGCCAAATTGGCCTAGCACGAAATAGTAAAAGCAGTAAATTATGAATTTGACATTTGATTGCCAGAGATATACAGTTCGAAATAAAGCACACACATTTGCTTGAAAAAAAAAAAAACAAACAAATAAGAAATTAAAAATGGACAAGCAAATTTTTTATTCTCTTTTGGAGGATTCATCTAGCGAAGATGAATGGCTGGTAGAAGAATCAGATGAAGATACTATAGAAACCCTTTTAACGAGTATAAAAGGTAAGTGGTGAATGAATGAAGACTTGGGTTGGGAACGTGCATCATTGGTTAATCGCACTAACCAATGTGCGTATATTGGGCCAAAATATCTTGGGCTTAAGTAAAGTTTAGGGGCTCCACTCGTATCACTCTGGCATTTTTACAGAAAGTCCTTGGTGAACTGATTACAGTGATATATATTTTATGGGGGAAATGCATACTTCCCGAAATATGGGCTTGATGTATATCACTGTAATCTGCTCAAGGAGGACTACTTACGGTAATAAATTTAAAATTATCCGAGTGGAGCACCTAAACTTGACTTGTTTCATATCTTGTTGTTCTAGTTCGCTAATTCCTCTTTGTTTATATTTGTTTATAGGTAAACGACATTCCATACTTGACTACAGGTCTAAAATCATATCTAAGTACACCGAGGAGGAATTTAAAATGCACTTTCGCATTTCCCCAAATCTTTTCAAAATTCTTAGTATTGCAATCTAATTTTTGCATATTTACTAGATTTGCTTTCCCAAGCTTTTCAAATTATTTTGTACTCTGAGAGCAATTTTGAAATGTTTCTCTTTTACCAGATTTACTATTAACCCTTCGTGGCCCAATGTTGCCCACAGGAAACAAAATGTTTTACAGCTTATATTTAATATGCAGTTGTTCTAGTTCGCTAATTCCTCTTTGTTTATATTTGTTTATAGGTAAACGACATTCGATACTTGACTACAGGTCTAAAATCATATCTAAGTACACCGAGGAGGAATTTAAAATGCACTTTCGCATTTCCCGAAATCTTTTCAAAATTCTTAGTCCGAAGTTTGCGCTCAGACAAACGTCTTTCGAGCGAAGACTATTTATATATATATTTTGTGGTTTGCTGGTCACGAATGCTGCAGCTTTCGAGACCTCTCTGATCGGTTCGACGTGACCATAAAGTGGCCCGCATTGGAGGAAAAGCTATGCACAAGCGAATATTTTAGGCTAAAATGTGGATTTTCGGAGCTATTGGTAGGTAAAAAAGTAAATATAAAAGTTGTTACCCATAA
The DNA here is from genome assembly GCF_032173495.1 of Musca vetustissima. Taxonomy (NCBI): domain Eukaryota; kingdom Metazoa; phylum Arthropoda; class Insecta; order Diptera; family Muscidae; genus Musca; species Musca vetustissima. The sequence continues at coordinate 612,207 of NW_026885219.1, read as the reverse complement.
AAAATATATTTTAATATTAAACAGGATGTATTGATGGGACCCACATAAGCATTGACCCTCCAAAGGATGGAAAAAATGATTATGTTGACCGCAAAGGACATTTTTTTGAAAGTTCAAGGCGTTTGCAATGAAAAACGCAAATTTATTAATGTTTTTATTGGTTACCCGGGTCGTGAGCAGGACAAATGTCGTGAGCAGGACATTTGGGTTTTCCAAAATTCACCACTTTCTCTCTCAACTTAAAACTTAGCTCTGGGCGTGTAAAAAAATAGCATACTTTTGGTATTCTTAAGCAGAGGTTTCTACAGCTGTACTACTGTAAACTTCGGGGAATGGAAAAGCTTTGTCATTTTGTTAGAGCCTGTTGTGTGCTTCACAACCTCGCAAATGAAACAGATTTGGACTTTGATGAAGAGGCTGAAATAGAAGGTGAAGAGGACGCATCTACATATCATCAAGAACTTTCCGCGAATACAGCACGAAGAGATATGTTATGCAATGAAATTCGAAAGATCTTATAATTGGCACATATTAAAAAATCTAAATATTAAACATCAGAAACCAAAAAAATCAAATGTTGTAAAACATAAAATTTCAGGCTGACATCAATATTATATAATGGAACATTTTATAATAAAATGTTTAACTGTCAAATTTCAATACTAATGTTTGTATCTTCTTTAATATTTGCGATTTTGTAAATAATTTAATTCGTTTATTTAGTTTTATTCAAATTTAATAAGACAGAAAGAATTGAATTAATTAAACTAATTCGAGAAATAATGTATATATATTCTTCAAATAAAAAGTATAAACAATGTGGTTATGTTTGTGTTTTTTATTCCATTTTAATGAAGTTTTGGTACGTTGTGTTGTTGTTATTAATAAAAAAGAAACTATTACAATATACGTTGGTATATAATATTTAAATTACTACGTACACAAGGTGTATTTTATTTTAATTATATGACAAAGTCTAATTACAATGTGCAGCACAATCTGAAAGATTATGATGGTACAAGAAAATCCCAGCTGGGGTTTGAGTTATTAACCATTGTGTTTATTTAAACCCGGTTTTAATTTTGTCGATTTAGGGTGTATTGTCAAATAATACGTACTCTTATCACATGAACTACTCTAAAAGTTTTTTATTAAGGAGTAAAGCATTGCTGAAGAGTGAAAACTAATATTTCGAGTAGTACCACCCCAAGTCGACAAAATTAAAACAGGGTTTAAATAAAAACCGGGTTCGAGAGGAATATATAGCTTATTTTTATGTAGGATTCCTTATGCTTTCTTTCCCCTCCACTTTAGCGAAAGTTCAGTATTTTTAGTTTATATAGTTTATTCTTTGTTTGGATTTTTTTCTTTTTAAAATAAGTTATTGGCCATACTGCCTTTTTTATATTACATTGGATGAAATAAATGAAATTACGTGAAATGAAATAACATGAAATATTGGTAATTATTAGTGCAGAAATGTGTTGCAATTTTTTCCAATAACTGCAATCTCCTTTCGCTTCTTTGTTCTTTTTCCTCCAAGTGTTTCAGCACAGCCAAATGAAAACTTTTTTTGTCTTCCACAATTTGTTCCAAGAGCTTCAATGATTTTTGCTTAGGATACATATTTTCCACATCTGTAGAGACAAATAAAACAATTTAAAATATACAAATATATCCAGTTGTAATATGTTGTTACCTTTTTTAGAAGTCTATTTGGAGCACGAAGGAATATCTGAAATATACAATAATAAATTAGAAATTTCACAAAAGACAATATATTCAAAACTATGAGTGTTTGAGATTGTTTGTTTTAAGAGTGTTAGAGAATCAACCACAACAAATCATGAAAGAAAAGATAATGAGGAGCTTACCCGGAGTCTGTACTGTAAATTATATGGGGAAGCCTGGAGAATACCACTAAAATGTCTGGTATGAAATTGGATTAATATGAAAGCTACATTTCTAATAACGTGTTGACTTGTGTCTTTTATAATGTACTCTTAAATAATGGTATGTACTGAAGTATTGCAATCTAATTTTTGCATATTTACTAGATTTGCTTTCCCAAGCTTTTCAAATTATTTTGTACTCTGAGAGCAATTTTGAAATGTTTCTCTTTTACTAGATTTACTATTAACCCTTTGTGGCCCAATGATTATGGACGACATATATATATATATATATATATACAAAATATTGGTAAAGTTGTGAGCTTTTCAATATGCAGCCTTATTCTGGATGTCAATACCACGTGAATTTACTCGCATTTCCCCTTCGACTTATTCTGAACAACATTTTCCTGTGATTTTTTCGCATTATCGCTTTCGCCTTATTCTGAATGATGTTCGAAAGCGAAAAAATCCGCTTTGGGGAAAAAATAGGTGTTCTGGATTACAGGGAGTAGGAGAATGAGATGAAATTTTGTGCGAAATTTTTCGCTAATAAATTCAAAGGGAGCTGACTACAAAAACATAAGTAATAAATAGCTGTGTTTCCAAACCTGCAATATAGTACTATATTGTACTAGTTTTGCAACTTTTGCTAGAAAAGCGTTCCCTTACGCTGAAAACTAGGACAATTTTGAGTTAAATTTAAGAGAGTTAAAACCAAAATGGCGTTCTCTTCTCCTATTTTCTGCAAGGCCAAATTGGCCTAGCACGAAATAGTAAAAGCAGTAAATTATGAATTTGACATTTGATTGCCAGAGATATACAGTTCGAAATAAAGCACACACATTTGCTTGAAAAAAAAAAACAAACAAATAAGAAATTAAAAATGGACAAGCAAATTTTTTATTCTCTTTTGGAGGATTCATCTAGCGAAGATGAATGGCTGGTAGAAGAATCAGATGAAGATACTATAGAAACCCTTTTAACGAGTATAAAAGGTAAGTGGTGAATGAATGAAGACTTGGGTTGGGAACGTGCATCATTGGTTAATCGCACTAACCAATGTGCGTATATTGGGCCAAAATATCTTGGGCTTAAGTAAAGTTTAGGGGCTCCACTCGTATCACTCTGGCATTTTTACAGAAAGTCCTTGGTGAACTGATTACAGTGATATATATTTTATGGGGGAAATGCATACTTCCCGAAATATGGGCTTGATGTATATCACTGTAATCTGCTCAAGGAGGACTACTTACGGTAATAAATTTAAAATTATCCGAGTGGAGCACCTAAACTTGACTTGTTTCATATCTTGTTGTTCTAGTTCGCTAATTCCTCTTTGTTTATATTTGTTTATAGGTAAACGACATTCCATACTTGACTACAGGTCTAAAATCATATCTAAGTACACCGAGGAGGAATTTAAAATGCACTTTCGCATTTCCCCAAATCTTTTCAAAATTCTTAGTATTGCAATCTAATTTTTGCATATTTACTAGATTTGCTTTCCCAAGCTTTTCAAATTATTTTGTACTCTGAGAGCAATTTTGAAATGTTTCTCTTTTACCAGATTTACTATTAACCCTTCGTGGCCCAATGTTGCCCACAGGAAACAAAATGTTTTACAGCTTATATTTAATATGCAGTTGTTCTAGTTCGCTAATTCCTCTTTGTTTATATTTGTTTATAGGTAAACGACATTCGATACTTGACTACAGGTCTAAAATCATATCTAAGTACACCGAGGAGGAATTTAAAATGCACTTTCGCATTTCCCGAAATCTTTTCAAAATTCTTAGTCCGAAGTTTGCGCTCAGACAAACGTCTTTCGAGCGAAGACTATTTATATATATATTTTGTGGTTTGCTGGTCACGAATGCTGCAGCTTTCGAGACCTCTCTGATCGGTTCGACGTGACCATAAAGTGGCCCGCATTGGAGGAAAAGCTATGCACAAGCGAATATTTTAGGCTAAAATGTGGATTTTCGGAGCTATTGGTAGGTAAAAAAGTAAATATAAAAGTTGTTACCCATAAAAAATATATTTTAATATTAAACAGGATGTATTGATGGGACCCACATAAGCATTGACCCTCCAAAGGATGGAAAAAATGATTATGTTGACCGCAAAGGACATTTTTTTGAAAGTTCAAGGCGTTTGCAATGAAAAACGCAAATTTATTAATGTTTTTATTGGTTACCCGGGTCGTGAGCAGGACAAATGTCGTGAGCAGGACATTTGGGTTTTCCAAAATTCACCACTTTCTCTCTCAACTTAAAACTTAGCTCTGGGCGTGTAAAAAAATAGCATACTTTTGGTATTCTTAAGCAGAGGTTTCTACAGCTGTACTACTGTAAACTTCGGGGAATGGAAAAGCTTTGTCATTTTGTTAGAGCCTGTTGTGTGCTTCACAACCTCGCAAATGAAACAGATTTGGACTTTGATGAAGAGGCTGAAATAGAAGGTGAAGAGGACGCATCTACATATCATCAAGAACTTTCCGCGAATACAGCACGAAGAGATATGTTATGCAATGAAATTCGAAAGATCTTATAATTGGCACATATTAAAAAATCTAAATATTAAACATCAGAAACCAAAAAAATCAAATGTTGTAAAACATAAAATTTCAGGCTGACATCAATATTATATAATGGAACATTTTATAATAAAATGTTTAACTGTCAAATTTCAATACTAATGTTTGTATCTTCTTTAATATTTGCGATTTTGTAAATAATTTAATTCGTTTATTTAGTTTTATTCAAATTTAATAAGACAGAAAGAATTGAATTAATTAAACTAATTCGAGAAATAATGTATATATATTCTTCAAATAAAAAGTATAAACAATGTGGTTATGTTTGTGTTTTTTATTCCATTTTAATGAAGTTTTGGTACGTTGTGTTGTTGTTATTAATAAAAAAGAAACTATTACAATATACGTTGGTATATAATATTTAAATTACTACGTACACAAGGTGTATTTTATTTTAATTATATGACAAAGTCTAATTACAATGTGCAGCACAATCTGAAAGATTATGATGGTACAAGAAAATCCCAGCTGGGGTTTGAGTTATTAACCATTGTGTTTATTTAAACCCGGTTTTAATTTTGTCGATTTAGGGTGTATTGTCAAATAATACGTACTCTTATCACATGAACTACTCTAAAAGTTTTTTATTAAGGAGTAAAGCATTGCTGAAGAGTGAAAACTAATATTTCGAGTAGTACCACCCCAAGTCGACAAAATTAAAACAGGGTTTAAATAAAAACCGGGTTCGAGAGGAATATATAGCTTATTTTTATGTAGGATTCCTTATGCTTTCTTTCCCCTCCACTTTAGCGAAAGTTCAGTATTTTTAGTTTATATAGTTTATTCTTTGTTTGGATTTTTTTCTTTTTAAAATAAGTTATTGGCCATACTGCCTTTTTTATATTACATTGGATGAAATAAATGAAATTACGTGAAATGAAATAACATGAAATATTGGTAATTATTAGTGCAGAAATGTGTTGCAATTTTTTCCAATAACTGCAATCTCCTTTCGCTTCTTTGTTCTTTTTCCTCCAAGTGTTTCAGCACAGCCAAATGAAAACTTTTTTTGTCTTCCACAATTTGTTCCAAGAGCTTCAATGATTTTTGCTTAGGATACATATTTTCCACATCTGTAGAGACAAATAAAACAATTTAAAATATACAAATATATCCAGTTGTAATATGTTGTTACCTTTTTTAGAAGTCTATTTGGAGCACGAAGGAATATCTGAAATATACAATAATAAATTAGAAATTTCACAAAAGACAATATATTCAAAACTATGAGTGTTTGAGATTGTTTGTTTTAAGAGTGTTAGAGAATCAACCACAACAAATCATGAAAGAAAAGATAATGAGGAGCTTACCCGGAGTCTGTACTGTAAATTATATGGGGAAGCCTGGAGAATACCACTAAAATGTCTGGTATGAAATTGGATTAATATGAAAGCTACATTTCTAATAACGTGTTGACTTGTGTCTTTTATAATGTACTCTTAAATAATGGTATGTACTGATCTCATTAGTGCAGTATTACAATTATTGTAATGTTTTAATATTTATATATTCATACTTAAAATATTACAAAAATAGAAAAAGGTTTGAATACATAAAGTGAATTTAAATCCAGACTAGATTTATTATATTGACGTCTGATATTTTGTAAAACAGCACACTATGAAGTCAGTTATAAAATTACATTATAATTTCAACCAAATAATAATTAGCATGTATACTCTTACCAATATTGTGCAATTATTCATCCTTCTCGCCCAACTTTCCTTCGATATCCTAGCTGTTCAATATAAAGTCTGGACAAATAGATTTCTTTTGTCCCAATATATTATCTAATTCCCTGTACAAATAAGTATAAAAATCCTAATTCCGGCGACCCAGCATGGTATTTCCATCGCATATATTGGTTCCTAGATCAATATTACTTGACCATATAAATTTCGAAGTCAGAAAAATTGGGTTTAGCGATATTTATTTTTTAAATAATTTGTCTGTCGGATTTTGGTTTTAATAGTTTTTAAGGTCCTGTCCTCGCGTTATATTTTGCAAAACCTCCTTTTTATTATTATTATAAACATATTTGGGATGTTTTGAAGCCGCGACGACTATATTTAATACTCTCATCTTAAGATTAGGACGAGAAAATACCAAATATTAAATGAAATATTGTTGGAGTATGTATTGAATGTAAATGTTAGAAAATACCCACGAAAAATGACGTGGTGTATTGGAGTCGTCGCCAAATCGCTTATAATAGGTGACTAACCGCAATTGTAACTGTGAAAAGACCAAACGTGTTCTATGTAATTTTTTTTTTATAAAATAATAAGAATCAAAATACTTTTTTGTGATAAACATTTTAGGGTTGTTATAGATTTCGGCCGATATCTTTAAGACCAATAGGTCTTTCTCTGTGATTCTTTCAGAAATGCGATCTAAATATGTCCACAAACGTATTCCATCATACATAATTCATTTTACATCTTTAGTATGCTAGCTTTAGACGTATATATTGGAATTTTGTCAAATTTGTATTGAGGCAAAATACTTATTACACTCACTGTAAATTGTATAACTAAGTTCATATGAAATTTACATTGCAAAAGTGACCTTATGAACTCAGACATACTTACATCTCGTAAGGAGAAATTAATTTATTGCGGCCTGTGAGAGAATTATTGAGCTTGACCTTTTTGTACCGCCTTTCCATTGTTCTATATTTAGTTTCTACTTGTTCAGGCGTGAAAAAGTATCTATATAAAAAATATAAATGTAAAAACAGTAAGGAAAGGGCAAAAGTCGGACAGGACCGAATATATGATTCCCTACACCACCAATAAATGCTCTACAAATCTTATCGAAGCCCAGTATATGCTATGGGTCCAAAAAATATATGGCTTTAAATAAAATTCGAAACTTGTATATTATATACTTTATTATGAAGTGCATGTAAAACTTCGAGTTTATTTGTACACCATTTAGATTGAAATTGATGAATTTCGATAAGGATTTTGTACTTATATTGAGTTTTTATTTACCAAATTTTGAGTTCTTGTTTCAACTATTTATTTGTTTTACCAAAAATTACCTAAAAGTACATATTTGTTCCTATATATTTTAATGTCTATAGCAAAATAAAAGCTATATTATATATGCCTAAGTTTCTATCACAAAACCGGCGTATATTATATTATTCTCTTAGACAATCAAATAAATGAAGTAGGTACAAGGTGTACTTAAATATTAAATGTACATTCGGGCGCCATAAAGTCGGACGGACCCGACTATATGATACCCTTCACCACTTTGGGTATATTCAACAGATGAATCCTAACAGTCGTTGAAGGACCATTAACACGAAAATGAATCCATATATATATATATATATATATATTTATATATATTATATCAAAATCTGAACTGATTTTAATGCTAGAGATTAACTTATATTAACTACAGTTCATTGTACATAATTGTGTGGCAATCGGACAAGCTGTGGGCCTTTAGTACACCATTTACATTAAATCGGACGAAAATATTTATGTGAGCTATATATAAATCTGAACCGATTTTCAGGAAACTTAACACACATTATTCTAGTAGCTGTACCAAATTTCGTTCAAATCGAAAGATATATAGGGACTTTGGTACACCATTTACATTAAATCGGACGAATATATATATATATATATATATATGGAAGCAATATTTAAATCTGGAGCGATTTTCAGGAAACTTGACACACATCATTCTACACCTAATTCATTATGGTATGCCAAATTTCATGCAAATCGAAAGATATATAGGGACTTTGGTACAACATTTACATTAAATCGGACGAAAATATATATGGGAGCTATATCTAAATCAGGAAACTTAACACACAGCATTCTAGAATAAATTCAGTACGCTTTACCAAATTTCGTTGAAATCGAATAATATATAGAGACCTTGGTACACCATTTACATTAAATCGGACGAAAATATATATGGGAGCTACATATAAATCTGAACCGATTTTTCTCAATTTCAAATTTCATCCAAATCGGATCATTATTGCGACCTCTACTTTGTTTACATTTTAACATCGACTCAAAAAGTGATTCTATGCATATTCTCAAAAGGAACCATGTGTCTATCTCGCCTCCTTTTGCCTGTTACAAACATATGCACAAAGACATAATACCCTGTACCACGCTGTGGTGAAGGGTATTATAATAAGATCCATTCCAGGCTCATTTTGGAACGCTGTGGAGAATATTGCTGCAATCGGACAAATCGTTGGGTACTTGTTGCAATATTCGGACGAAATCTGTAGAAAATAAATATTGGATCTATATCTAAAACTTAACCGATTTTAAGAAACCTGAAAACGTCCTTCTGTTCTGAATTTGTTATGCTGTGCAGATTATATACGATGAAAATATATGTAAATATGGAGCTACATATAAACCTGAATGGCATTTTATACACCATCGTGTACACGAATTGTAATAGGCTTCGACTTTGTGCCAAATATACTATGCAAAATGTCACAACATGCAAAAAATCACCGCATTGTGGTATAAGGAATAGATTCATACATAAATACTAATTCATTTTAACATACCCATTCTCCCTTAGGTTTCTGTAGTCTTTTTTTGTCCTTTAGTCTGCTTTTCCACAGGCAAATTTTTATTTGGCAAATACTGAGTTTGTAGGCGAGAGGGGTGCGAGGAAGAAAGACAAAAAATTCTGCTTTGCTCTGTTCGTTGAAAACAATTTTGTTGACATTTCCTTTTGAACCTATTCGCTTTACTGACACACAGCCGGCTTTTGTTTACAAATCTGTTGCTTTAATTTGTGCAAGTGAAATTTAATTTTTGCAATTTATATAATAAAATATATAAAAAATAAATAAAATATTAAAAAAAGTCTTTAAAATGCAAACACTTTTTACTTTTATTTTCTTTCTTTTGTATTTTGATTCGCAAATTTGGCAAAGAAAAATTTGCTAATGGAAAAGCAAGCGAAAATTTCAAAAGAGAAAACAAAAAATTTGCCAAATAAAAATCTGCCTGTGGAAAAGCAGACTAACTGATGCATTTTTTTATTTTGACGTTTCTTCATGTTTTCACTATTTTTCGTTCCTTTACTTTTGGCGCAAATCTTGTATGTGAGAGTAATTTTTCATAGTACGCTCTTTTACTAGCTTTACTATCAAAAAGTACGGGAACGAACCTAATACTTTTTTTCTATGACGATTTAGTCTTGATTTAGATTAGGCGAGTTTACTTGCGGCAAGTCTTTGTTTGTAGGAGAGAGGGGCAAGGGGAATAGAAATGGAAAAAAATTGCTTGTATCGACAATTTTCTGGCAATTCGTTTTGTGTATTTCGTATTTTTTGACATTTTATATTTATTTAAATGTGAAAAAACTATTTGAAACAAATATTTTTTTTTTGAAACCGAATTGCCTTGTATAGACTCATGAAGCAAGTTCAAAAGAGAACGATAAGAATTGCCGCAAGTAAACTCGCCTAATCTAAATCAAGACTTAGAATATTATAAATGATAGTAAGCAAATTTTTAACTGGAAAACAACAAATAAAATGCCATTGGAAATCCTATTGATAACAATACGGAATTTTAAGTCGAGTTTGATGCATTTTGGAGGCGAAATACATTTTGGGTGAGGATCTGTCTCTATGTCTATCAAGAAAAAAATAAATAAAAAATTATGGAAAAACCAAATTAGCCTGATGAGCCGCTTAACAGTGAAAAACTTAAATACAATTATGAAAGAACAAAAATAAAGCTACAAAAATATATATTTGTTTAAATTATCGTGTGCATCGTTTGAAGTAAGAAATAAAGGAGTAGGAGCAAATCATAACATAACTGGCCACTTTAAGAATTTGGGGAGATAAATATCGAAATTAAATAAAAAGGCACACAATTATGTAGTGAAATAATAAACTGTGAATTAATTTAATAGCAGATTTCTTCCCATTATTCGTTGTATTTTTGCCATCATAAAAAATGTTCTTTTATTTGTAATATATTGTAGTTGTTGCACCAAATTGCATCAAAACAATGAACAGCTGTTTCACATGCCATATTGTAGGATGCCATATTTTTAAACTTTAATTTATTTTCTTTTAATTACAAAGCATTTATACAGCGGATTACTGATATTACACATTTATATTGTTATAAAGTTTAAATGACAATAAAAAGTAAATATTTTTAATAAAAAAATCCATAAATAAAATATTGAAAAATATTACACAATTAAATTACAATGGGGTAACACACATTGCAACTTATATTACAATATGGCCACACCCATTACAACTTAAATTACAATATGGCAACACAAATCTTTTCTTCAACCACCATTTTCGAAAACTCGAATCCGCATCTCGCATTTTTTGCGTCTCCCTATGCATTCAGAATAAGGCGAGAATGTGAAAGCGAAAATTTTTCTACATGCGAGATATCTCCCAAAGAATATCCAGAATAAGGCTGATAGAGAAGAGGGTAAATTTGTGTACTGTACTAATTTGTGTATACAGTCCAAATTATTTAAATCGCTTCGTATTCAAATTGTACGAATTCTACCATCAAAATTATTTTTGATCCTTGTAAAAATTAATATGGAGTTAACTGATATGTGCACTGAGCGGCTGAAATGATTTTGTCTATTTCAGATGATTGTCATTCAAGAGAAACACGAAAATACGTAAAATTATAAAAATTCACATTATTAAAAGTGAGTATTTTTAGACACTAGCTTGTACTTTAAAAATCGACAAACATAGCTTTACCCACTATAAACACAAGTTTACCCACTCCCAAAGCCGACATGCAACAACAAAGCATCACTGAACCCTCTACATGTTTAACGGTTGGTCTTGTATTTTGATGTTATATATGTTGAATTTACTTTTGTCACAAAACACCTTATTTCCCAAAATTCCATACTCGTATTCTTCCCTTTCGTGATTCTGAGCAAATGATCATTGGGTTTTTTTCTTGCTACGCGGCACATACAGTGACGAGCAGAAGTTAGTAGGGGAGACTGGGGCACCTTCGGCACTTTTTTTTTAGAGCTCTATATCTCAGTAATTATTCAACATATATAACAACTTTATGGCTGATTATTGTCCTCTGACTCTTAATTATAAAAAATAGTACAAAAAAGATATAAAAAATAGTATTAGTTAACAAATTTTACAGTTTTGTAAAACAAGTCAAATTCGCCGAATGTGCCCCAACCCGGGGTAGCTTTGGCATTTGATGGGGCACATTCGGCATCATAGTCATAGCCGGGTAATTGTCATCGCTATCAGTCTAGTTGAAATTCTGATCCTCTAAAAGCTCTATTTGGTTTGAATACGCCACACAATGTTTGAATTATAGGGCTTTATTTTCTAGCGTCGGACGTTTACATCTCAAGGTCGCACACACCATCAGAAATAGGGGTTTTCTATCGCATTTTCGTCAATACAAGCACGTCTGATCTTATATATGCGAATTCGAGCAATATTAAAGGATTAGTTTTAAAGACAAACTCAAAAAAATTTTAGGTAAATAATATTGCACAATCTGTATATGGCCGAATGTGCCCCACTTAAAAATGCCGAATGTACCCCGAATGTACATTTTATAGTTTTTTTTATTTTTTTCGATCAGATTTGTAAAAACTTATATTTTTAAATATTTTTATAATAATACACATCGTAGTTAACCACTTTTTAATAATATTGCCTTAAAAATTTTAAAAGTTTTATACACGAAATACTTACGAAATGGAATTGAAATATTACAGAAACATCTATAAAAATACAAAAACCTATGTATCTAAATAAGTTTATTAGCTAGAAATTTCAAACTTTGTGTCAGTTATTTATTTCGATATTCGATACCTATGTATCGAAACTAGTGATGTACGGTGAGAGCTTCATATCGAAAACGCGATTGCCGAAGGTGCCCCAGTCTCCCCTACATGTTTGTACTTTGGACACTTTTTACGTCATAAAAATAAAAGTTAAAAATCTAATTCAAAAATGTTGATTGTATTTTATTAGGTATTTTGTATTTAACAAAATACCTAATAAAATACAATCAACAAAGCACTTTTTTTTATTTTTTTTGTTTTTTATTAGTCCTGATTTAGATTAGGAGAGTTTACTTGCGGCAATTATTATCGTTCTCTTTTGAACTTGCTTCATGCGTCTGCACAAGGCAATTCGGTTTCAAAAAAATATTTTTATACCCTTCACCACGCTGTGGTACAGGGTATTATGTCTTTGTGCATATGTTTGTAACAGGCAAAAATAATTGAGATAGACCCATGGTTCCTTTTGAGAATATGCATAGAATCACTTTCTAAGTCGATTTATGCATGTCCGTCCGTCCGTCCGTCTGTCTGTCCATGTTAAATTGTAAACAAAGTACAGGTCGCATTTATGATCCGAATTGGATGAAATTTGGCATAGGTCACTTATTCGGCCCAGGGACGAACCCTATTGAAATTGGGAAAAATCGGTTCAGATTTAGATATAGCTCCCATATATATATTTAACCGATTTAATGTAAACGGTCCCTATATATCTTTCGATTTACACGAAATTTGGTACAGGCTAATCATTTAGGCCTATAATGATGTCTGCCAATTTTCGTGAAAATCGGTCCAGATTTAGATATAGCTCCCATATATAGTTTCGTCCGATTTCATGTAAATGGTGCCCCAAAGTCCCTATATATTTTTTTATTTGCACGAAATTTGGCATAACGTACTGAATTAAGCCTAGAGTGTTGTCTGCCAAGTTTCGTGAAAATCGGTCCAGATTTAGATATAGCTCCCATATATAGTTTCGTCCGATTTCATATAAATGGTGCCCCAAAGTCCCTATATATCTTTTGATTTGCACGAAATTTGGCATAACGTACTGAATTAAGCCTAGAGTGATATCTGCCAATTTTCGTGAAAATCGGTCCAGATTTAGATATAGCTCCCATATATAGTTTCGTCCGATTTCATGTAAATGGTGCCCTAATGTTCTTATATATCTTTCGATTTGCACGAAATTTGGTATAACGTACTGAATTGAGCCTAGTATGACGTCTGCCAAGTTTCGTGAAAATCGGTCCAGATTTAGATATAGCTCCCATATATAGCTTCGTCCGATTACATGTAAATGGTGCACCAAAGCCCCTATATATCCTTCGATTTGCACGAAATTTGGCATAACGTACTTAATTGAGCCCAGAATGATGTCTGCCAAGTTTCGAGAAAATCGGTCCAGATTTAGATATAGCTCCCATATATAGTTTCGTCTGATTTCATGTAAATGGTGCCCTAATGTTCTTATATATCTTTCGATTTCCACGAAATTTGGTATAACGTACTGAACTGAGGCTAGAGTGATGTCTGCCAAGTTTCGAGAAAATCAGTCCAGATTTAGATATAGCTCCCACATATAGTTTCGTCCGATTTCATGTAAATGTTGCACCAAAGTCCCTATATATCTTTCGTTTTGCACAAAATTTGGCATAACGTACTGAATTGAGCCTAGAGTGATGTCTGCGTTGTTTCGTGAAAATCGGTCCAGATTTAGATATAGCTCTCTTTTATTATAGATTGATTTTAAGTAATTGACGCACCAAGAACCAATAGGAACAAAACGTTCTGAAATTAGTATAACCTATCCTGTCACTAGTTTGTTTGAAATCGCTTAATATTTGGATAGAGCTTCCATATATATTTTCGCCCGATTTCAAGTAAATTGGGCATCAAACTCCTCATGTTAGTCAGTTTGACATCAAATTTTGCACAACGTACAAAATTGAGCATAGAATTATGTAGTTGCGTTTTCTAGAAGTACAGACATAGCCCAACGGATGACCCATTTATATTTGTTTGAAGTCGATTTACATACTTTATGGATAGATCTACGTAGATTAACATTTAGATAAATATCACATATTTTATTTCATCCAATTTCATGCTAATAGTCCTGTTTAATATACCCATAGTGGTGAAGGGTATCATATAGTCGGCCCCGTCCGACTTTACTACTTTCCTTACTGGTTTTTTTACATTTTGTGGCAATGTTCGGGATTGGTATTTCAAATTACTGACACTACAAAAAAATACACAAAACGAATTGCCAGAAAATTGTCGGTACGGGAAATTTTTTTCAAATTCTATTCCCCTTGCCCTCTTTCCTGCAAACAAAGACTTGCCGCAAGTAAACTCGCCCAATCATGATACAACAAATAAGGTAACCTCATGCTCACATATGCCCAAAATTTTTTTTTTTATTTTGACAACCCTTCATTGTCAAAATGGATTATGTATGTGTATGTTAAAAATACATATACATATTTAAAAAAAAATTACCAAATTGTTAAAGCTGGGTAAAGCTCAAACCATGCGATCAGTTGATATTACTACTGATAACAAAAAGGGTGGTGATGTAGAAGTCACAGAAAAGTTGGAAAAAATTTAAGATGTTGATAAGAAGGATTTAAATGGTGATGCAACTGTTCCGTCATCTTCAGAGAATAATGAAAACAATGGTGACGTGGAAAATGATTAGGATATGAAAACGGAGAAAGTAGGAGATGGGGAAAATAGTGGAGTTAATGCAGATGATACCAAATCACAAACATTGGAGACCAAAAATGATGACACAACTCAAAAACTTTCTTCTCTTTCCGATGAATGTTCAAAACATTCCAAAAAAGAAAAGGATAAAAAGAAATGGTCTTTAGCCTGGTAAGGCTAAAGACCATAGCCTGGTAAGGCAGAAGGCTCGGAAAATCCCATCGGGGAAGTCAACGGATCTAAGGGCGATAAAAATATTGGTTCTACCGAATAACAAGATCTAGAGACTCTGAATAACAACTCTTCAAAGGAAACTCATAAAAAACAGTCCTTGGAAATGCCACGGAAACTTAAATAAATGGAGACAAATCGAATGATATTCAGGGAAATGATACTGATTTAAAAGAGTCTACTGTTGAAAACAAAGGCACTTCTGCAAACAACTATACCATAATAAAAACATCACACGAGAATGAAGAATTAAAAAAAAAAACAATTCAGGTTTAATAAAAAATGAAAAAGACGATAAAGATGAAATAATTGATGTCCCCGCAGAAGTTGAAAGTATAGATAAGCAGCCAACAGGCAATTACACTGCAGAAAAACAAGAAATTCCGACAAACGAAGCCAATGGCACTGTAGACGAAATCCATCAAAATGCGTAACGATGTATTCGAAGATGAAGAAAAGTCTAAATCATAAATTGAGGACTTCACCAAAAATGGAAATGGATGGAAGTGTTCATAAAAAATAACTGGAGGCCTTTCAATGGATCTCTAGCTGAGGGTGTGAGAAGAATTTGCGGCCTTCTATAGACCAGTTGAAGGTTGTTTTCTTATAAATTTTTAGCTCACTCACAAAAGGTCTTACTCTAGTGATGTTTACATATTTTGAAATGTTTTGTATATTCTCCTTTAATCAAATTAAATATAGAGAATATTGTCGTCTTGTTGAAGATCTGTGTGTCCTTTTTTAAAACAGCTGGATATCCTTTTAAGGTAGAGCTGGAAAGCAATGAAGCAATGAAGGCGTTTTAAAGAAATTTAAAAATCAATTTCATATTTATACCCTACACAACTATGTTGTCAGGGTATTATAGCTTTGTGCAGCCCCAAATGTTTGTAACGCCGCGAAATATTGGTCCTAGACCCACCTTTAAGTATACCGATCGTCATATCTCGACTAGCTGAGTCGATCTAGACATGTGTGTCCGTCCGTCCGTCCGTGTCCATTATAATTTGTAAACACGATACAGGCCACAGTTATGGACCAATCTTCACGAAATTTTGCATGTAGGATGGGTTCTGGCCAATGAAGACCCCTATTGTTTTTGGAAAAGATCAGTTAATATTTAGGGGATGAAATGGACCAAATACTAAATTTTTGTCGGTTTTTCTGGTCGCTCCAGAGGCCGCAATAATGGCCCGAACATCGTGAAATTTTGCATGGAGAAGGGGATCGGGCCAAAGAATAAGCATGCCTGTTTTGATAAAGATTGGTCAATATTTAGCGGGTCAAATGGACCCTGACTTTTGTGTGAAAAATGACAAAATTTGTATTCTATGGCATATATATTTACTCCTGGAGGATGTAGACCCCAGGAGTTGATAGCATATCCAAGAGGAGTGGTTGGCCTTTAAATTGATACCAAATATAGTGATGTATCTACTCAGATGTGGGAGTTACAGTCAAATATTTACAGGCGCTTACGTATTCAGATATTATTTAGTAACCCATTACCACATTAGAGGGAGAAATATCGCGCTGATGGCTTTGAAATTTTTCATGAAGTTCCAGTTATGGTCAAGAACAACGCCTACAATTTTCGGTGATGATCAGATTAAAATTTTGGGATGAAATGGACCGAAAACATAATTTTTTGTGTGTTTTCGAGTAGAGTATAATCCGAATATCACAACACAACCCACCGTGAAGGTAATCTGGACAAGTAATTAGAAGGACTGTACTGAATATTCGAAAAAAGTAAGGAAGAGGTGTTGTTGACCTCTAATGGGACAAGAGGGGGCAAATATCACGAAATATTACTCAGACTCGGAATAAACATCCTCAGAAAGTTAGAGTTCGTGGTAGTTGTGTAGGGTATCGCATGGTCGGCCCCGTCCGACTATACTGCTCCGCTCACTGGTTTTATTTTATTTTTTAACAGTCTTTTGGTTTTGGCTGTTTAAATTATATAACCTCAGCTCGAACGACTAGCACTGACTCGTTCGACTATATATCCCTAGGAGCGAACATTGGGTGACAAACAATTCACAAATAGGAATTTTATGCACGTTCAATAGACTAACATCATCGTTTACGCATCCTACAAATACAATAGTTGATTCTGGATGTATTGAAATGTGAGATACGGGTTGCAAGGAAATAGTGGTCTGTTGGTTTTAACGAGTACAATTTGACCAACCGACTTAACCATCGTCTTTCTGTGGTAGATTGCTCTCTTGGTGTTATCCGAGGAATTGTTAATTGCGCTTTATTGAATTTATTATTGTTCAATTTTTTCGTTTTTCAAAAACGAAATGTAAACAAACAATTTTTTCACTGACATATAACAGCAACAACAACGTTTATGTTGATTAGATGAAAGGTTGTATTTCTTTGACAGGCTCAGGTATAAAAAGCGCACAGTTATATTTGAATTTTTGAAATGAGACTACCTTCATTACTTTGCCATGGAAAATATAAGTTTTACATTAATTAAGTCCCGTTTTTGAAAAACATAGTGTGCGTGGAAAAACGTTTAATAACCACTGAAGAGGCCATGCGGGTCTTGCGTGAAAGAAGCTGTTATACCCTGGAAACGGCAAAGAGACTCAAATTGTCCCAATTAGTGGCTAAATGGGTACAAAAAAAGATATTCCGTTGTTCCCAAACTTCAAATATGAGTTTGTACACCGCTTCTAAGTTGTGTGCACCCACGGGAAAAGTGAATTGATAAGTTTTAATACCAAAATATGCTTCGTTAGTACTCCACCTGTTAATCGGTGAACGGCGTGACATTGGCTATAGCAGCAGTAAAAAAACAAAAACTTGTATTATGGGAAAAAAAACTGCAAAATCAGGGTAAACAATTTTCAACGAGCCCAAACGTTGAACAGTGATCGACTGGAAATGTGTGATCGGGTCCGACGAATCCAAATTCAACCGTTTTCAATCCGACAATAAGCATTATTGGTGATGAAAACTAATTTAAAGGCCTAATGTGAAGCACGGTTGAGGAATTACTATGGAATGGGTTGGCTTTAACTAGTAGATCTTGGACCGATGCAAAAAATTGACAATATAATAATGAAAGAAGTCATATAAACCGGCCTTGGTAGATAAGAACGACTATCGTGTAGAAAAAGTAATTATGAGCAGGACGGTGATTAAAGACACACGTTCAAAATCGTGACAGAATATATTGGTGAGCAAAATTTTCAAATAACACAGTGGCCAGCAGAAAGTCTCGACCTTAATCCGAAGGATAATTTGAGGCCAATCGTAAAGAGATAAGTGGGACAGAACCAGCCCGTAATAATTGAGGGCAACTTTGGCAGCGAATCTGATGTGATTGGACGAATATTTCAAATGAGATTGTACAAAACTTGTTAGAAAGTATGCTAATTTGTATAAAATTCTCCTTAAAAATATAAAACTACGGTATAAGTGCAGTAGTTTTTGCATATAGTCCTCAACCATAGTTGCTCATATTTTGTGGCCTATAAGCGAATTAGGACTATATCCGAATTCCACTCTTTAATGGTCTATAAATGAATACTGATATACACGTCATGGAATAAACACAACGTATGTCCTTGTTTAAATAAAATTATAGTTTATTAAAAACAAATACATATATTTATTTAAATTAAATCAATAGCTTAAACAATATATTGAATTCTGTAATCTTATTACTCTTCTTTTTTATGGAACATGCAACAAACGATTCTATTTTTTTTTTTCAAAAAATTAGTTTTGTTCAATTTCGTTATCTGTACAAAATTGTATTATTTCAATGGAAACTTCTACAATGCACGATTTTTTTACGTTTATTTTGGCATAAACTCTAATTTTAAATCTATTGAAGTGAAATTGGGTTTGTATACATTTGTTATGCTCCCAAGAAGACCTACCAATTTTCATATGATTTGGAGCACTATTTCTTATAACTGCATATACCAAAAAGTTTGTTCCTTACTATATTTCCATTACTGACTGCTTTATTCAAAACAAAGGCCATGTCTTCTCTGACGTTGGATATTTTGGCTGAAACCGTAGTAGCATGAACTTTAGTGAAGCAACTTCGGAAGCTAATTTCCTTTTTAGACTAGGTCCAGCGTCTTCATAATTTAATTTTGGGCGACCTATTTTGTTTGGGGAAACATACTGTTAGGGAAACATCCATTACTATAATTATACATTTTGAATGTTTAGTTTTAAATCGCTCTAATTTACGGTTGAACTTTGGCAAATGCTCTTTTATATAATTAACAAAATCTTTAACTTGTTTTGATGTCAAACGCATTTGGTCTTCATTTAAACTGATATTAATAATATTCTGTAACACATATTTCACAAGTTCATCTTCTGAGCGATTGTTGCTGCTCCAAATTTCAATAAGCGCAGCAGACACATGTTTCAGTAAAAACTAGTGTTGGCACAAAATATAACACGTTTGTTAATAACTTGGCATTTACAACTTTTTGCAATACTTTGCCATTCACAAGTTACACTCCACGGAACAAAACTACAATTTATAGATTTTATATAAAGTTATACTTAAACAAAACATTTCACAGACAAAAAGTGCATCTCGTCTTAATTTTACATACCTGCACTAACGTTTTCCATAATTACAAATTTTATTTTTTTTCAATTTTGTCAAATTACAAGCACTCGAACTTAGCTGATTTTTACCGCCAAAACAATGTGACTTTCAAACTGCTAACTTTTAAAGCTCATCAGCAAAAAAAGGGTTGCCACTCGCATTGATATTAAATGTTTTTTTCTAAAGCGGTGTACACACCATCATTTTTGACTGTCAACTTTTTTATCGATTACTGATTGTCCAACAACCATAAATATTTTTGTGGTTGCCTGATGAATGACAATCATGTGAGGCCACACTATCAAACAAGCAAAATTTGGGCAGAAGTGCCATTCAAAAATGATACACTATCATACATAATATGGTATACACTGCATAATATGGGTATCTACATTTAGGAAATTAGTTACATTTCAAAATATGAAAACAAATAAAAATTGACTTTATGCCAAAAAATAATACTTTTTACCCATAGTGCAATGGATTCCTCATCATGAATATTATTATGATATTCTTCAACAGAATTGTCCGAAACCAAAATATCTGCATCATTTAACATTCAAATCAGTTCGTCATCCCAATTCATTAAACCATATAATAAGCGCTATTTCAGTATCAGGGCGATCGCCTTTTCATTGATGCAATCTTTGTAGATTACACGAATTTGAAGCATTTTTTATACCCTCCACCATAGTATGGAGGGTATATTAGTTTTGTTTTTCCGTTTGTAATAATCATTTCCGACCCTGTAAAGTATATATATTCTTGATCAGGGTAAAATTCTAAGACGATCTAGCCATGTCCGTCCGTCTGTTGTAATCACGCTACCTTCTGAAGGAATTGAGATAAGATGCTGAAATTTTGCATAGGGTTGTCTTTTGTCTGCAGGCAGGTCAAGTTCGAAGATGGGATATATCGGTCCACGTTTAGGCATAGCTCCCATATAACAGTACCCCCCAATTTTCGGTATTTTTTTGTACATTGGAGTTGATTTCATTTTCTTTATTTTTGTCCTAGAAATCTAAGAGTTACATTTTTAACTTTAAGGAAGATTTGTTAAGTACATTTTTATGACGTAAAAGTTGTTTAAAGAGTTATTAATTTTGGGAACCAATGAACCTGAACAGAACTTCGAATGAATTACATCGAATATATTCCATTTATATCCTTACACATATTTGTTATAGACGTAAATATTGGAATGTTTTAAATTTTTATTTTTGACCCAATCTATAAACACAATTTTAACTACTCCCAAAGCTGACTTGCAACCGCAAACCATCACTGTACCTCCTCCATATTTAACGGTTCGGATTCCTTCACACAATATGGCATATGTCGGAGTCAAATATGTTGAATTTACTTTTGTCACTAAACACCACTTTTCTCAAAATTCCACAAACCTCTCTTTGTCATTCTGAGCAAAGGATAGCTTTGTTTCTTGCTACACTGCCATGAATATGATTGGATTTGAGTACATTTCGAAAACTTCCGTTGCTCGTATATATACCGAGGTCAATTTTTAAGATGTCATTAATTTTGGGAGCTAAAAATGTAAATAAAATTTTGGTTCAATATACTCTACCAATATCACCAAACCACAAAGATTCAGAACAGTTTCTTTGATTATACTTCTTTATTTCTCAACAATCCTAGTTTAAGAAAATAATATTTTGAGTGATTTACATTTTTTGTTTGAGTTTATTTTTTCGGCTATTTTTATTTAATAGTATTTTTGTTGTTTTTTTTTTTAGTTTAAAGGAAATAAAAGAAACACTTGTTTATCATCTTTTTGTTTTGTTATAATTAAAATTGAAAAGAAAATCGATCAAATCTTTTTTTCTTTCTTTCAAATAGGATACTATGTAAAGATATCATCACATGTGTGCATACAAGAGTTCAATTTTTGTTTATTCATATTTCATTGAAGTTGATGAAGGTGTGGTTGATGCGCTATTAAAGCTTTCCATTGGCGGTTTATAGGGTGCCGCTAAACAGTTGTTGATGAAACTACAAACACACTGTATATATTGTGTCGGATATTTTGTATAGATTTTTACATGTTCAGCATCTTCGAAGCAGACAGAGCTTACATCAACGCCCTGTTGTCGTCGGTAAGTAATGAAATTTTCAATATCCTGGAAAAAATAAAAAAACAGTTTTAAATTTGAAATAAAAATAGAGAGATATGTAAATAAAGTTGTAGTAGTTGAAAGTCAAATTGCGCTTCGGCGGCGGATGTAGTCAAGAAGTACAAAGCCGAAATTATTTCCTTATAGGAAATCTGATGGAAAGGGACAGGCGGAAGTAAATCAGATGATTACGCACTGTATTACAGCTACCATGAAACGAGACATAAATTTGGATTTGCGGATTTATAGTTAAACGATCTCCAGATTCACTCCAGTAGATAAGCGAATTGCTATAATCCGTATATAAGCGAAGTTTTTCTACATATGCCCCCTGTTCCGACGGAATACAAAGATGAAAAGACTAAAGTCATATTTTACCGCTGCCCTGGCCATGACATTAACATTCTGTTAGGAGATTTTAGTACAGAAATCGGAAGGGAAAATATGAGGTTGATTAGTTTCGCGGCACCAACAAATATGGTAGTTAGCAGCTAGATGGATTTCTCCCGATCAAAAAATGAGAAATTAAATCGATCATGTTGTGATAGACGGAAGACATTCATCCAGTATGGTAGATTCGGACCACTACCTTGTAGTAGACATGGTTCGCACTTGTCTTAATATAGCAGCAAAGGTGAGATCTGACACAACACGGAAACTTTCTAGTCGAAAGCACTCCTTGTCCCGAAAATAATATAGAAGCGCAATGGCAAAGAATTGTCCACTCCCTACAAACAGCAACAAACACCACCATCAAGAAACCCATGGTACTATCAAGTGTATCCTGTGGTGAATAAAGTGGCCCACACACGTCAAACATGTGCGTTCGATCGGTGTGAATCGAAGCAATGTTTGACGTGTGTGGTACGGTGTTCACACCGATTTGCCGGTGCGCACACCGATCGAAAGATATTAACAATTTTTAATTTTTCGTTGTGCGACGCGCACATGTTTGACGTCTGTGGCCTGGTGTGTGGATATTTTCTCATTTGTTGAGAAATTTCGTGGAGTGCGGATCAGCGGACAAATTCAATACATATGTATTTGGAAGATTTTTTGATGTTTTTACACATATTCTACTGTGTGGCAAATAAAAATGTTGTTCCCGGAATAAAATAAAAGTATTTAATACATTTATATTAAATAAAAATATTTCGTCTTTTTTCCGTCATCACTATCGCGGTCCATCTTCACGCTTCAAAAATAAATATGAAATGAAGTTTAATGGATCCGTTTGACGTGTGTGGGCTAGGAGCTTCACACCGATCGAATGCACATGTTTGAGGTGTGTGGCCCACTTAACGCAGCGTACATGGCAATTCTGCAAACAGTAGCAACACGCAATGCGAGAGAGAATTGTCGGGAGAAAAGTAGAGAGAAGAAACGTATTTTCAGAAAAAAAAACAAGAATAACGTGAGCGTGAGCAAATCGATATGTACAGGAGTCTGAATGAATTTTACCAACGAGTATAACACCAAAACGACTGCTTTGGTGCGAGCACATCCTCCTATAGCGTGGTTTTATATTTGTCGGGATCGGGATCGGTGTTGAGAGTTTCTCTCTCTTGAGAGAGTAATTAGAGTTGCGCTATTTTTAATTTTGTAACAAGCGTACTTTTTGTTCACAAAAGGTACGAATTGACATAAACGTACCAAAACAAAAATTAGATTTTTTTATTATTCTTGAATACATTTACGCTTAAATTATAACATATATTATTTATGCAAATAACTGGTATAAATATTGGCCAATATTTATCGATAATTATGATTTATTATCATTTGAAGTAGAATTTCAGGTACCTTTTCGTACTTTTTTGTTCCTACCTGTGGTAATGTTTTCCAACACAATTCACAATTTACCACTGAGAGAGAGAGAAACTCTCAACACCGATACCGATCCCGACAAATATAAAACCACGCATAGAGATGAAGAATGAAACCTGGTGACAGATACCCACAGCGTGTTGAGGATTTGGAAGGAGCATTTCTGGCATCAAATAGTAGCGGTGAAGAAGATACCCCAGAACCAATAAGAGATGACGGTATATATTGTTATCAAGCTTGCTGTGTGAACGACTATGCAGGATAACTTTATCTGGCACAAGGTCAGCAGTTAAAGACGGAAAGGACCTCTCGGAGCTATTCACTATCGAACGAGGACTCAGACAAGGTGGAAGTTTGCCGTGTGACCAGTTTAACATCCTGAACAGAAATTGCAAGCCAACTTTGAATGAATTCAGAAGGAGTCTGCCAAAGAGGGACTGACAGTAAATGGCGAAAAGACCAAGATGACGGTATCAACTTGCAAGACGTCCAGTAGACTAGGACCAACTGTGGAACTTGAAAACTACAGCTTAGAGGTAGTAAACAAAACATCATCAGCTTCGAAATCTGGAGGAGAATAGTGTTGACCAACAGAAGCTACTATAGTCTGAGTAAGGAACTCAAAAGCAAGGCCACCCCTCGCCAGACCAAATTCACACTCTGCAAGACGCTGATACTACCTGTGTTGGTTTACGGATCTAACGCATGAGTACTTGCGCAAGCAGATGAGTCAGCTCTGGGAGTGTTTGAAGATAGTTCTCCCAAAAATCTAAGGGCTGATCTGCATCGACGCTGAATGTCAGCGTCGAATGAACTACGAGTTATACCATCTATACAATGACATGGACATAGCCAGACGTATCGAACGGTAGCGACTACGGTGCGAATGGATGCGGATGCACCAGTTCAAAAGTGAGCCAACTCATGGTTCACGAAGGAAGTTTACGAATTCGTAGTATAGTTCAAGTGGAAGATAACATATCGAAACAAATAAAATTTTTTTTAATGCATTAAAAAGAAAACATGTCAAAATTTATGATTCTGTAAGATTTTTTGCGTAATAGTGTTTTAAAAGCGGCGAAAATCGTTGCCAAACTCTAAACATTGAAAATAAAATAAAAGAAATAAAACAATTAAGTAATTAAGGCGTATTTTAAAACGTTTAAAACCGCTAAATACAAATCATAAACATAAAAATTGAACATGGAGAGTATTGGCGTGTGTGCTGTTTATTTAATATATAATATTTGTTAATACGTTTGTGTAGCGATTCAAAATTTACATAGTTGACTATAATAAAAGAAATTGGATTATTTCTTATTCATAAGTCATTTTAGATAGATTTTTACTAAAATGTTTAAATTTGTCCGATCTTGTGACAACTGATATATATTAATGAAAGCCTTCTAAATAAATTCCAATAAGTCCCATATTGCGGTTTTTTGCGTTTTTCATAATATATCATTTTTTTTGTAGGGAACTTCAGAATAAAAAACAAAAAAAATTTCGATATTTGGTTTGATGAAAAAAAAAACAAAAGAAAAGAAACAGAAACAACAAAATGGACGAAAAATACGTAAAATTAAAAAAGGAAATTAGGTTATTTCGCATGCATTTATCAAGATGGACCAAATGTCATAAGAAGATAGAACTTCTCCGCGAAAAAAATGCACTCGATTTTTTATTACAAAATAAATAACATGACTCGTTAACCGCAAATAGGACGTCGAAGGAAAGATTATGAAAAAAAATCTAAAAAGTGGAGAAGAGGAAATGGCGGGCTTGAGTTCCCTTTAGAATATAAACCAGCAAAAATTTACTTTTTTCATCATTGATTAAAAATAAAAAAATTGCATATGAAAAAATGTTGTTCAGTATATCCAGTGTTTATTATAATCGTGTTCAACTGTAGTAAACATGGTTTTATCTCACTTTTACATATTAATAACCTTAAGGAGTATAAATGGGTCCTGAATTAATCGTGAATTAATGCATTCTGCAAAAACATACAACATTGTAATAATTTTTCCTTCACAAATCTAATCGCGGGGTCGACATTTTTATAACTTACTACCCTAATCGTTTTCAACCGGTTGTTATGTTTAAGAAAACTAATGGAAATATCTGAGAAAGAATTAGCTTAGTTCGTTATATGTGTAGTTGTTTATAACCGTTGTTCGTTATATCCGGTTTCTACTGTGGAAATCTGCGTTTTCCCTTTCTTGTACATATAAATCATTAAAAAGTCAAAACATCGTTTAAAACCGCTGTTATTAATTTTTGCTTCAAAAACAGGGCAAATTATCTATAGTGCGGTACAGTAGCAGAACAGAGCCAAACGTTGAAAAGTTTAAGAATTTAAGTGTATGAAATTTGTGTATCAGTTTAAGCTTCTAAAGAAAGTGAAGTATTCTGAATTTGAAAACTTAACTGCATCTTTTCACTCAAAGTCACTTCAATATAAATTTTGTCTTTGGAGGAAACTTGTCGTTACACTATGCAAGTAAGAAAAAGACTAAAATCACAATTTTTAGATATAGCTAATAATCAGACTGAGCTACTCCAGTTAACATGTCAATATTTTCTGACAATTTAATGGATATACACACTTTATTATAGAATGACAACTAAACGAAGTCGCATCTCTCAGGAAAAATATATTCATCTTAGACAGTAAGATTATATTTGAAGCTGCACCGAAAATACTAAAATATTAAAAAGTGGAGTGAATAATCCATTCGAAATAATGGTATAATCTAGGAAATATAGAAATTTGGAATGTATTGATTTACGGGTTCAACATAGTCATCGAAATTTCATTGGTTCTCAACATTTTGCTGACTTTTTCTACAAATTCTATTAGATTTTATCATAAAAAACATATTAATTTAACATATCCTTACTTTCCAACTTTCAACTCTTACGATTTTTACTTTTTAATTGACAACTTACCGTATGTGGTATAACAACATCACCTTTGGAGTACAAAAATAGTTGCGGATATTCATTTGGTTCGTTTTTCAGATCATTGAAGGGATTGGTTTGTATTGGCTCGGTTTTGCAGAATAGGCTTTTAAATGCAGAAAATGTTTCCTAAAAAAGAGAAATAAAAGTTAAACATTTTTAAGATGTTAATTTATTAAAAAATATAAATTGTATATTGTTTCTAATTGTTATTATTTTTAATTTCAATAATTAAGCGAACATTGAAATATTCCATCCATGATGCAATTTTAAGGTGATGTATCAAAACAAAAAAGTTTTTGTCTCGATTATCTATTAAATTTTTCCATGTAATATTTCAAATGGTTGGCAACTTTGCACATCGAATTCAAGTAGAAATTACCCACTTTGACAGTTAATCAAGACATCAGCTGCTCTAAATGGACAACCTATTCATTGTGCCATGATTCTATCCATATCTGAACTCGAAGTTGAAACTGACGTAAACTATGACCTAGAATTAAATTTAATCAACGTGTATCTCCACCTCAACACAGTGTCACTTAGATGTCCAAAATGTCACTCGAAAAAGAGAAACTGAATGTCGGCGGCACATAATGGACGCAGAGATTGCAAACTGTTGCCTAACGAATTCGTAACAAATCGTGCCAAAACTAAAAATATGGGTTCATTAAGACCAACGTTTTATCTTAATATTGTACAATAACACCTAAGTACAATACAGAAAATAGGTGATATCATAAGATTTATTTACAAAAATGATTTTAAGACCTGGTTGCAGGGCTACAACGAACAGGATTATGTTGCTAGCGCTGTTACAGCACAATCCCCAGCTAGTCTTCGTTCACGACGTCATCTTCTTCGACGTACGGATTTCCATCGTAGTGTCTTCAACTGCAGTCCAATATTTAACACCACCGTTGCTTTTACTACTCCTGGCAGTGTACGATTTCTGCAATTTTATTGCAACGGTATTAGAAAGAATAATTGGGTCGCGGCGGCGCAGGAAACCAAGCTCATTGTCAATTGAAGTCTACAGCGTTGCGATGATTACAATGTTCTATAGAAGAATTGCAAAAGAAGTGGAGGTGGGGTCCTAACTTTCCTTATGCAACACTCTGTTCACCATTTCTACAAATTAATTGCAAACAGTCTTCGGGGAAAAATAGGCTAGATAGTGGATTTCATGAATAAATAAATGGTTGAAACATCTGAAGAATTGCAACATTGAAGCCGGTGTGATTAAACTGTGGACAATGGTTAATTCGCTCCCGAACCCTGGTAAGAAGGATGATGGGACCTCAGTAACAAATAACGACGAATCTGTGACTGATGCGAAGAGACGCACTAGTTATTTTATTGCAACGGTAGTCATCTAAAGCGTTGGGCCCTGACGGAATATGCTTGAATAGCTGGACGAGTCCTGAGTTGAGTGCCTGACCAAAGTCATCAATCGTTCCCCTAGCTTGGATAATGCTCAGGGTGGTTCCGACACTAAAGTCAGCCAAGGATGCCAGCAAATATGTGTCATGCAGGCCGATTTCACTTTTGTCACCCGTAACGAAGATTCTTGAAGCATTACTCCTCCCCAGCACTAGGAAAATCTATCCAGTTGCGAATCAACATGGGTTCTGCAAGCAACACGGCACAACAACATCTCCACACATATAAGTCGAGAATTAACCAGAATCGACCGTGTCACACAACAGATCAAAAGCCTTTGATAACGTGAATAATGCCACACTATTTGAGGGCATCGTGAACACTTTCCTCCGGCCAAGTTTGAAACGTTCTATAACACTGTGCTACAAAATAAGAAAAAATATTTTTTCAGGGGTTCTAATATACCAATTCTGTTTAGTTGGAGTCCCTGGATCACGAAAATACCTTTGGTTTTTCTGGGTCACTTCGAAAATTAATTTTATAACGGTAAATATAGAGAAAAACGTGGTTTCATGGATTTTCCATTTGAAATTTGAATAACTTACTTACTTTATAACGGATTTATATTATTCTTTTTTTTCTTTCGAAGAGTACAATTTTTCCTTTCAAGCAAGATATATATTTGGTAAATCGGTAGAGTATTGGCTGAGTTACAGCGGTTGAATTGTGAAAAAATACGCATAAAATGACAAAATTTATTTTTCTTCGGACTGTACGATGAAATTATGATATCAAGCCATATAAGTTTTATTATATTATGGGGAAGAAAATTAAATTAGCTTTCGAAAATGATAAAAATCAAAAAAATCGGTTAAAAAATGGATGACTTATACACATTTTTGTATTGATTCTATGCATATTCTCTAAAGGAAATATGGCTCTGTATCGTTTCCTGTTACAAACCGTTATGTTTGTAACAGGCAAAGGAAACGAGATAGACCCATAGTTCCTTTAGAGAATATGCCTACAATACAAAAATGTGTATAAATCATCCATTTTTGAACCGATTTTTTTGATTTTTATCATTTTCGAAAGCTAATTTAATTTTCTTCCCCGTAATATAATAAAACTTATATGGCTTGATATCATAATTTCATAGTACAGTCCGAAGAAAAATAAATTTTGTCATTTTATGCGTATTTTTTCACAATCCAACCGCTGTAACTCAGCCAATACTCTACCGATTTACCAAATATATATCTTGCTTGAAAGGAAAAATTGTACTCTTCGAAAGAAAAAAAGAATAATATAAATCCCTTATAAAGTAAGTAAGTTATTCAAATTTCAAATGGAAAATCCATGAAACCACGGTTTTCTCTATATTTACCGTTATAAAATTAATTTTCGAAGTGACCCAGAAAAACCAAAGGTATTTTCGTGATCCAGGGACTCCAACTAAACAGAATTGGTACATTAGAACGCCTGAAAATTTTTCGTGTCGCACAGTGTAATCAATTATATGTGTGGACGCCAGTCGTACGTATAGTTTCAGAATAATAAGTCCACATCCCGTAGAGTAAAGCAGAGAGTTCCCCAGGGTGGGTGATTTCTCCAGAACTGTTTAACTTCTTACAAACCGGTTGGTCGGCCTGTAGCCAACTATGCGGTGTGATCTGCGAATACTGGTGGAGAAGTATTCACCCCCACCCAATTACGTTCAAGATGGTGTAGTCGTATAGTTCGTATTGGGCACGGATTTATGACCACATGCATAATGTCTATCCTGCATGTGGTATAGGCCCTTACACCACACAGCACTTATGAAATTGCCTGAGGAAGTAGCTGCATTTCGTAACTTAGACAAGATCAGGACCAGATTGAATCAAACAGAAACAACTCCAAATATAGAAGACAGTGAAATATTAATAATACAGTGAACCCACAGTCTATACGAAACGTAAACCAATTATGATCCGGTCACCAGAATAACGGCGGAAAAATCATGTTTGACCAACCTCTCAGACATGCCCAAACTTCAATGGACGCTATAGTAGGGTATAAGTTGTATCATTATTATATTATTTGGTAAAATTTGGAATTCTCATAACTCTACTCACCTCAAAAAACCACATTATGCCCAGTGTTATAGTTATAATAATCGCGGTAACGCAATGACATTTCTTTCGCTCTTTACCATAAATAGCTGTTACGGCACGATACAGACCCAGCATACGCCGTTCACCCGGGGCAGAATCTAAAATCATACCACGCACCTGCAGCGGTGTCTTATGTTTGCGTATGGCCAATGATATGTGTTGATACAGATAGGCACCACCATTTGAGAATATATGGAATATAACGGGATGGGAATCGAAATTCATGTCATAGATTAGTTTGAGGATTTTCTCGCCAATCGGTAGCATTTCACGACGTTTCCAGAACAGAGTGTCGACGGGAGCTGTATAGCGAACCGTTATTAACCTAACAAATGTTACAATTATTTAATTGACTAGCAAAAAAACAATATTTTTTTCATACTCACCCTCGATCTTCATATATTTTCGAATATTTCATCAAATAACGATCCTGACAACCGGCCCAGCCCAACAGCAATACAATCGGCACATGTGTATCATTATATACAAAAACAAAATCATCCGCTTCTCCCGCTGATTGCTCAAACCCGTTCGTTTGCTCATTGCGATATTGAGGGGTCGGAAATTTGATTATATACTCTAAGGTATCATTCGGCTTAACAATATTTTGTAATAATTGTTGCTGATTATGTTGTGTTGGTGCAGTTGTGGTTGTTGTCGACGACGACGAACCTTTTGTCACCGGTTTTCGTCCAGTTGGGGCAGCCGATTCTAGAAAACGTCTTCCACCAATATTTCCACCGCCACCATATTGATTAATATTTTCCGATCGTACAGATGATGTAGTAGTTGTGGTAGTATTTGTTGTTGCAGTTGTTGCTAATCCGAACATTTTTGCATCGCCCATATTTGATGTTGAGGATTTTTAAAGTTAGGATTGCTTGTTTGCTTTGTTAAAATCTGAAATAATAATTGGCCCGTTCCAGTACTTTTTTAATAGTAAATCTAGTAAAAGGGAAACATTTCAAAATTGCTCTCAGAGTACAAAATAATTTGAAAAGTTGCCAAAATTAGATGGCAATACTTCAAAGTCAACATAACAGCCAATCAGAAGTAGGCGTTCCTGTTTTACCATTTTTACTCGAACAAATTTCTCGAGTAAAAAGTTTTCAAAGAGGCCGCCATTTTGTTTTGTGCTCTCTTAAATGTGAGTCAATGTTTTACCAGTTTTGTAGGTTGAGGAACGGTTTTCGAGTAAAAAGTTGGAAACCTGTAAAATGAGTAGATTCTTTTAGGTTCTGGAACGGAACTAATGTATGACATTTGTTATTAGGTTGATATTTAGAGTTAGCCGTTAATGGAGTGCCAAGAAAAATATCTAGCAATGAATTCCATTTAATCGGAACGAATCACATGTTAGTGAGAAAGTTTAAATAAACTAAATAAACATAACTAACAACTATATAGGTTGCATACGTTAGATATTTCAGTTGACATCGAGGGAGCTCTTAACAATGTAGGCACCGAAATACTTATCCAATCCATCGAAACCTATCGAGTTGACCGGCCGTCGTTGACTGGGTCAGACATATACTAATCTAAAGATGATACACTGGATCCATAAGAGTGTAATCAGACTAATCCTAACATACGCGTCTGGGATCTGGTAGGCAGCAACGGACAAAACATGTAATGTAAAAACACTCCAAGAGAACATGTGGCCAAGATATAGGTGGAGCAATGCGGAAGGACCTTGGAGACTATATCATGTATACTTCCCTTTGATATTTAAACAATATATGAAACGTCTGTTGCAGTTTAAGGTTTATATATATATATATATATATATATAAGAGTTGCGTTATAAGTGACTGACTGATCATCAACGCCCAGACGAAACGGCTAAAGCTAGAAACTTGAAATTTGGCATGTAGGTGGGGTTTGGGAGGGAGGCGTGTGATAAGGCGGGGGTTTTCGAAATTCGTACTAAAAGGTACCAAAAAAAAAAAACTAAAAAAAATTGGAATTTAGTACTAATAGGTACTAAAAAGGACTATTATTATATGGAATGGAATAGGTAGATATACATATCTGAAACTTGGTATGCAGCTTGAGCTAATACAAATATAATGATTTGCCAAAATATTTTTTGAAAATGAGTACTAAAATGGTACTAAAAAGTACTAAAACTGTATAACAGCGGAACGGTCAGATGTAGAACTCTGAAATTTGGAATGCAGCTTAGCCTAGGATAAGCCAAGTGATATGTGTGAACAAATTTTAGAATTTAGTACTAAAAGGTGCTAAAAAGTACAAGTTATTTTTTTTGTATGGAATTGGTAGATATACATATCTGAAACTTGGTATGTAGCGTAAGCTAATACAAATATAATGATTTGCAAAAATATTTTTGGAAAATAGTACTAAAACTGTAAAACACCGGAAGGGTTGGATGTAGAACTGTAAAATTTGGTACACAGCTTTGTCCATGATAAGCGATTCAGAATGTGTAAAGAATTTTGTAAATTAGTACTAAAGGTACTAAAAAGTAGGGGGCACCTTTCAACGTGGGGCACATTTGAATATCGCTCATAAAATCTTGGTTTAAACATTTTCCGACCCGCAACCTTATTTTTGTATATGGCAATTTTGTTCTCTATCTGCGTAAACCACTTTGGCTAGCTTCTTCAGTTGTCGACAAATTGTGCGTGGGTGACCATGTTTTCGCAGTGTCATTGTAAATTTTTATTCTTTTGGTTATATGCTCTATAAACAAATGTAATACGCCAAAAAGTTAGTAAATTCTACTCACGGTACTAGCAATTACTCAATATTGTACTCCTGTTATAAAATACTTATCTGCAACTATGTCAATAAACATTTATACATAAATATTTTCCAGAAATAAGTTCTAAAATGTAGTAAAAAGTACAAAACATTGTATAAGGCGTTACGGGTGGATATAGAATTTGGTACAAGGTTTTTCTGTGAAAAACAATGACTTTCGCAATTTTGTTGGACATTCGTGCTTAATGTACTAAATATTGTATACGACAGAACGAGTAGAGGTGGAGTCCTCAATTTTTTATGTTTATTTAGCTATAACATTTCAAATTTTTTTCATTTTCGAAAATTCGTATTAGAAAGTACAAAACAGGATGGTTAGTGACAGATATCCGAATTTTTCTTTGAACTATGGTTTAAACTTCCGATATAGTGAAATCCGGACGAGACTTCATACACAAATAAGTGAGACTATGCAAACAAGCCACTGAACACCACAAGTACGAAATAGTTGGCATTTTTAAACGGAAATGTTTCTAAAATTTCTGCAAGTACTGATATTTATTTCTAATGATGTTTTGAACCATACTTTCGATGTAATGAATAATGGGCGGGATCTTTATGTCGAGGATATATTGGAATACCGACATTTTTTCCAATGTGGATTTTGTAACACGTAAATAAATTTCTGCAATTTTAATGGAAATCTTCCCTATAAACGCAGGTCTCTGTATAATAAATGATGCGCTGTGCAAAATATTATATTACAAATTCGTATTATAAGGGTACACAAGTACCAAAACGTACTACATGTTTTACCATTAACATGAAATAACCTAAAGGACCAAAAAATTTAAAAAACGTACTATTTGCATTGGTCCATCGGGAGGATCGAGAAAATAAAAGTACACTTTCCGAAAATATAAACATAAGTAAGTTGTACTCGATTTAGTAGAATGAAAACATCAACGTCTCTGTTCGAAAGATATGCGGAGTAAAATCTGAGATTTTCTTAAAAATAATAAGATATAGGACCTATCATTATTTGAAATATTTCAAATTTATGCTAAATATTCAATATATAAATAATATATATTGTGTAGCTTAATTAAGTTTATCCAATTTAACTATACAAAAATTCCGCTAACGACATATCGGGCTTATGCTAGTTTACATATATATAATAAAATCGGGAGGTACGGTTATATGAGGGCTATATCAGAACTTGGACTCAGAGACCCCATTTCCCATACCAGTATTTGTATTGATATAAAAACCATCTGAGCCAAATTTTGGCCGCATATATGTGGTTCGGCAGTTAATGAGTTTATATCCAATTTTTGGGTAAATATCAAAATAGGGGTACCATTGTATGGGGGCTACCAGAAAACGTGGACCTACATACATAAATATTTGCATGGTCATTTGGTACCTAAAGAGAACAATTTGTGCCAAATAACAGCCGACACTCTGTGCCAAATTGCAGACAATTATACAAAAAATACCTTAAATCAGGAGATATGGTTATGTGGGGGCTATATCAAAACAATTTTGGATTTCCATATTTGCGTTGACATTAAAAACATGTATGCGAAATTTTGGCCGCCTATGTCAAGTGGTTCCGCAGTTAATGAGTTTATACCCAATTTTTGGGTAAATACTTGGGTATTTACCCACATCTTTAAAGTATCGCAAAACTATCCATTCTAAATCGATTTGATAATAGAAACCAGGGTAGTCCTTAGGGTAGTCCTCATATAACCCCCTTTTTATACCCTTCACCAAACTGTGGTACAGAATATTATGTTTTAAGGTAAATGGGGCACCAAAGTCCCTATTTATCTTTCGATTTAAACGAAATTTGGCATAGGGTACTGAATTAGGTCCAGAATGATGTGTGCTAAGTTTCGTGAATCGGGTCAGATTTATATATATTTCCGTCCGATCTAAGGTAAATGAATTAGGTCCAGAATGATGTGTGCTAAGTTTCGTGAATCGGGTCAGATATATATATATATATATATATCCGTCCGATCTAAGGTAAATGGGGCTCCAAAGTCCCTATATATCTTTCGATTTGAACGAAATTTGTGCCAAGTTTCGTGAAAATCGGTTCAAATTTACATATAGCTCCAATATATATTTGCGACCTATTTAATTTAAATTGTGCACTAAAGACCCAAAGATTGGCCGACCGGCACACAATTTTGTATAATGTACTGAAGTTACTATAACCTTTTGTGTGTCAAGTTTTCTTGAAATTGGTTCAGATTTACATATAGCTTCTATATATACGTTCGTCCGATTTTAAGTAAATGATTCACTAAAGAACCATACCTAGGCCGATTGATAAAACGGCCTAATAAAAATTAATATGGCATGTGTTAGAATTTATGTTAGTCGGTTTATTTATAGATAAAGGTAGCATATTTAAGTTCGTTCAATTTCATGTCAATATTCCTTTGAAAAGGCTACGTCTGTTAGGATACATATTCAGAATATACTCAAAGTGGTGAAGGGTACCATATAGTCGGCCCAGTCCGTCTTTACTACTTTCCTTACTGGTTTATATTAAAATAGTTATCTGATTTGTTCCGCGTTTTGACTTTGGTTCTAAGATTCTGTTGTAATCATTTCACCTGCGAAGGATAGCGAGATAAAAAATTAGAACGTAAGGTTTGATAATGAACTATAGCCGCCGTAAGGTTTGATAATGAACTAGCCCCTGTGTGGAGGTTCCAGAAGGAGTGGACCGATATTCCCCATCTTCCAATGTGAACTAAGTTTGGAAGAAATAATAAGATGGGCAAAGTTTGGATGAAATCTAAATTTTCTGAAACGGAATATTTCGATGAGGCACATTTTCACCGTGTTAAAGTGTATACACCCTTATTAGCCATAAGGCTGAGGGTATATTTGTATTATGGTTTACATAATCCGTTTTTAGAAATGCCGATATAGGTCCACTTTTTGGTATGTTCCCTATATTTTCATTTCGGCCCCGCCGAACTTAATGCTTTTTCACTTGCTAATATTGATCATTTTCATATACTGTAACTGCAATATATTTGGTCATTTTTAAAGTCAAAACTCTTAACAGAGGAATCGAAGGATATTTAACAATAACCTATAGGAATTTTTAAAAGAAATCGTCACATGTTTTAGAAGATCTATACAAAACCGTATTCCCTTAACCATACTAAAAAATCTAAAACCGAAAAAAACATTTTGTGGCAATTCAAAAATAAATTTATTTTATTCGTGCTCTCTTTTTTCGCGACTATTAAACCTATTTCAATGTGATTTGACAAGTATGCAAAGAAAACAAATATGTGTAATCATTTGTGAATATGTCGATATATGTTTGTCCGTCTGTCTGTTGAAATCACGATAGTGATCTCAATATGCACACACACATTACTAGCACTCCTAGGATGTTTGGTATTGCAAACGGGATATATCGGTATATTAGTATTTTATTATTTGGGGGATACCCAAGTTTCAGGGTATCCCCCAAATAAAGGTACCTCGGTACACTACAGATTTTAATCTCCGTTTTATTATAGCGCTAGTAATAGCTATTTTGAGTTTTGAATATGACGGACGATCATGCAAAAATTGACTCAGAAAGTGATTCTATGCATATTCTCAAAAGGAACCATGTTTCTATCTCGTTTCCTTTTGCCGGTTACAAACATATTGACAAAGACATAATACCCTGTACCACAGTGTGGTAAAGGGTTTAAAAAGTTTTGTGAATAAAAAACTTATTTTCTTATATCCGAATGAATTTGCAAAAACAAAATATTTTGAGAATTTTTAATCTTCTTTTTATCAGTTAACATTGTTTTACTTTTTATTTTTACTTTAATTGAGCTGTTTTGAATATGCGTTAAAAAAACAATAGTACTTTTGTTTCATTATAAGATTAGCGTTGATCCCGTATTCGAGTAAATATAACATTGCTCCATTTTAATGCAGTGCACGTTGAGGCATTTAAGTGATTTTAGAAATCTGCTTTTTTGACTATTAAATTAAAAAGAAAAAGTTACAATACTCCCATTGGTCGTAATAGTGATCGTATAGTACACGTTTATGGGGGCTATTGTTAAAAGTGGATCAATATTAATAAATTTTGACAAGGAGATTTTGCCATTGACAATACAATACATTCAAATAGCGCTCATTCAGTTGGAACACGTGCTCAAAATACTATGGACCAATATAGCTCATTTTATACTGTTAGGGTCAGAAAATTTTATTTCGATGGGCTACATATAAGAAAATCCATATTAACTCCACTCCATACAAGGTGGAGGGTATAAAAATGTATGGGTTGGTTTCCTAAATACACTGTATCATAAGACTTTGGAGGGTGGACAATTTCATATCGAATTAAAGCCCTTGCCTAGTAAGAATCCAGAAACACAAATTCGCCATAGGCCAAGTTTTTATGTTAGGTGTGATGATTTCTTTCCGGCTGACTCTGAATGTTTTATTTTTGGCTATTGTAGGTTATTTTTGAGATGTCACGTCTTCAATCAAAGCGAATGATGAACATTTTTGTAAAACATATTCTCTATTTCGAGTCTTTAACGTCTTTTTCATAATGATTTCTTTAACTGCAAACTAATACCACAAATCACGAACATATGTGTTTACCGTCTTTGGCGAGAAATTTTGAAATGCCTTTTGAAAGAAATTTTTAATTATAAAATTACTTAAACCAAATATTTGTAATAGATCTCCAATTTTTCATTTTCCTGTCGAAAGCTAATAGTAAATGTTGTCTAAGATTCTTATTGATTAATTGCTTAGCAGCGTATTGAATTTTGTTATAATAATCAAACTTTATTTCCTCAAATGAAAAATTTCTTGTAAAATTCCACTATTCAGTATAGAACTCACATTAATGAGGAAAATTGCTGCTATACAATTGGAAACATTAATTCGATAAATTATCTCAACAACTTTCCGCAAATTGCAATGTGCAATCCTTTTTTATATGAAACCGACTAAAACGTTTTATGTAATACATGTGCACATATCTACATACAACTACACAGATATGATATATAATGTTGTCCTGTGAACACTCATACACGCAAACAAACACACACACACACAATCCTATGTGTAAATATGTATATGACTAAATTTATACATACATATATATCTATAGATGAGTTTTTCCATTTACAATATATTTTCACTTCGATTATTTTATTGACAATTATTTATAGAGTTCATGCACTGACATGTCGTATAACATCAATGTGAAGAATGGAAAATTTCCACCAAGGACATTTGTTCTAATGAATTTTTTGCCAAATAAATAAAAAATGCAGATTATATATGTCGTATATATAGTATAGTTTAATGATTTTTCCTTTACTTCTAACGAAGAAAAAAAACGTTGAGATCTTTTTTTCAAAACTTACCTCAATTTATTTGCAATCGAATATCCTTGCTGTTATTTAGCAACAACGGCGACAATACAGAATAAAAATTGTATTAACTAATAAAATCTTGACCTTCCTCTTAGTTACCGTTAGTGAGTGAATGAATGACAAACACAACAACACAAACAATTTAAATTAGAAGTATTTTTTTTGCCTATTTTTTCGAGTGACTAAAACGTTGCTTGGCACAGTCCTGTCAAGGCTCTGTGTTGTGCCAGAATATCTCTGAAAAGTAAAGGGGAATCATGTGTTTGATTACTGGTTGTCAGGGTAAACTGTCGCCTCTCTTCCTCTTTTTTCATATTTCTCGTGTGTTTCTCTCGTTTAGTTCCTTGGCAAATAAAAACTGAGAGTGAAAGTGTTTACAAAGTGAGCGAATAGAAAATAAGGACATGCGTAGTTCAATGTAAGGAATTTCCCCGATTTCAATCATATGTAATGCCGGTAAATGTCATAACAAACATTTGACAGGTGATACACGATGAAAATGTTCCCTTAAAATTAACGGAAAATACCTTGACAAAATTTCAAAATCTCAAAAATTCTTGTTTTCCGTTATTTTAGATTTTAAGTCTAAATCTACATTAAACCTGTTTTAACACAAGAACGCCGAAGGCGGTCATTTTGACCGCTTTCCAATTTCAAGTACAAAAGCAACTGTGCATTTAATTACACTTTTTTTTAAATATGGTGACTCTTTGTACCTCATAGAATTACGTTTACTATAAAAAATTCACCAAATTTAAAAAAGTGCCATTAAATGCACAGTTGCTTTTGTACTTGAAATTGGAAAGCGGTCAAAATGACCGCCTTCGGCATTCTAGTGTTAATAAAAATGATACATTAGATTTTCATTTCCAATATCAGTGGAATATATTTAAAAGTCCTGTATCCGTAGAAGACCTGATGTGGTATTCTATTCGTTAAATATCCACAGGGATCCATAAAGGATCTGAATGGGATGCCTATTATATGCCTACTTGTTCTATAAGTAGAACAACTGAGGGAAGAACCAGATCAGACCTTATTTCCATAGAAGACGGTTAGAAGATGATCTCATAAAAATATTGAAGATTTCTCTGAGGACCTACCTTCAGGGATGGTCCGTATGACGAATTTTTAGGTTTTCGACTGTCAAAAAGGTGTAAACGTCGAAAACGTCATATACCTGCATAAAATGTAGAAAACGTCATTTATTCGAATATTATTACCATATACCGTTATTTTCAAAAATACATATTATTTTTACATATATCTGTCTGTTCCTTACTAGAACTAATACAAAATTCTAAACTTTTTGGAGAACAAATTTTTGAAATTTTATATTGATTTCAGTAAAGCATACGTAATTTCCAAATTCATTAATGGAAATAGGTATTTTGTCAAAAACCTAATGGTTTTGGGTGGGATTCCGACGTTTCTGACGTATGTAATATACGTCGAAAATGTATGTCATTTACGTCACTGTTTCTGACGGACCCTCTCTGCCTACCTCACTATAAACGAAAAAAATGATATCTATGGGATATTTGGAGAAGTTGTCTCTCCGTACAAGAGCTTGAAGTCATGAAGAAATTTTCCCCTCCTAGAAGACCTGTAGATGCATCCTATACATATCAGACATACAGAGACTTTCTGTCTCTCAATGGATTACCGAAAAAATTCTATATAGGTAAAAGTATTCTATCAGTGAAATACCTAAATGTATTATGTATTCGTAGGCGATATGGAAGGAATTGTTATCAAAACATGCAGGAATATTCTATTCACATGAAATGACTGTTTTCAACTAGTCTATAGAAATAGCATCTCAATGCTTCCTTGTGACACTATTTCTTTAAAAAATCCGCATTTAAATATTCTTTAAAAAATCGAGCTTATTATTGTGGATGTCCTTGAAAAAAAAATATTCCTCAGAAATTTTTGGCCTTATGGATTGTTCTTAAGAAAATATTTTTTTTTAAATCCACGGGATCAAACAAAGTAACAGGTAACAGAGAAAGTAATGTTCCTTAATTGGAAGTTCCAATGAACTAGTTCGTTCCGGAACTACACAACTCTAATTATATTTCTTGGTGCTTGAAATATATTCCTAAAAAAATCTACGGCTATTGTAGTTCTTGAAAAAATATTCTTAAATAAATCCACGCCTATTGTAGTCGTCGAAAATGTTTTGTTAACCACGAAGTAGGGCACCAAAAATAAGAGGATGTCGTTGGTAGCGTAATAACTTCGATTTGTTACAAGGTATAGAATAAAAAATTTTTAGCGTTAGTGCTCCGGTACACAAACATTAAAAAATATTTTAGTGTTACTGTTCCGGAGCGCAACGAAATTCGTAGTGTAATACTGTTAGTGTTCCGACCAGTGGAACACAACGATTTTTAATGTACCGCAGTCGGTACACTACGATTTTTAGTGTACCGCAGCCGGTATGCTACGATTTTCGTTGTGCTCCGAAACATTAACGCTAAAAATATTTTTAGTGTTTGTGTACCGGTACAGTGCACCTATCCACATTGGTACGGTACAGAAAAGTATGGACCCGTACCATAATCTTTATTTTCGAACGCTGCCCTTGGTGGACAATGCCATACATTCCTCACTAATAATTAGACAAACTGAATTTAGACTGGGTAGCTATAGGGAGAGTTGAAATGTTATTACAATTGGTGTTACAATTGAGTGAACAACCTAAATAGCCACCCCATATATATTGAACAGTTGAGGATAAATTACGAGTACTGCGGTTTACAAATATGCAACGGTTGTTATTGCACAACTGAACAGAATGAACACAGCTGTTTCATTTATTTTATTGACACTTGAGTCGTTTATTTTGAAACTTATTTTATAGTACGTTTAGATTTAACCGGATTTCGTTAACCCAGTGAGTTTCAATGTCAAATAAATCCTCATATAGTAGGTTAACCCGATAAAAAGTTCTAATGTATATCGACGCCTCCGAATAGTATGCTAAATCTGAAAACTGAGTTTTTCAGTAGAAACTTCCAAAGTATGGAAGTTTCTTTAATCGTACGTGCCATGCTAAGTACATTTTTGCTTATAACTTTGGTTTGGATTGGACCGTAGTATCTAAAAACGTAAAGAACTTTAAAACATGCTAAGTCGACTTAGCATACTATGGTTCGAAGGCGTCGATATGTCGTTTAAGTAAGTTGATACACATCTGGGTTTCTAGTAAAGTTTACGAAATATATTACGTTGTATATTCTAACATGTTTAAGGGCTCAAATCCACAAACAAAATTAATGCCACTTAACAAATTTTTTGAAACAAATAAAACACAAACACTTAAATATCTCAAAAATGGAAAAATTGACTTAAACCACTTTCATAATAAACGACTCATTTTTTGATATTGTGAGTTAGAGATACTAAAAGCAATGGACTAAATATATGCTAATTATGATCATATACACCGCTGAATCTTGGGCCAATATTAATACATTTTGATACGGAGATGAGCTATAAAATGAAAACCCAAAATGACAACTTACAGCCAATCTGTTCAAAATTCCCAAACTACCGAATATTGGGGGTACCGTTTTCATTTTAATAGACGGACATGCGTAAATCGACATAGAATTTTATTCCAATCAAGAATGTATATATATATATATATATATATGGGCAATATTGCCATTTTTTTAATCGGGAATTATATAAGTATATGAAAAAAAGTGAATAGTTTTGGGTTAATTGATCTGTCGTTGCAAACTGCTCATGATATTGACCTCCAAACCTTATTTTGTAATACGCAGACAGGAATTTCTAAAAATCGAGTATACGATTATTGTAGTCGCGAATCTGCGTAATTTGATATGTATTTTGTGTATGTAGCATGCACAGCTTCAGAGCAATACTCATCCGATGGTGATCATTTTGTGCGATCAAATTTCTAAAAAACCTATTTTTCGGGCCAAATTTTTAGATCTGTCAACTGAATGATATGGGTACCCGCGATCAATAAGGGTTTTTTTTACGTTTCGGATGATATAAAATCTTCTTCGTGAAAATCCATCTATTAGAACGGCGGGAACTGGCCTTCCAAAAACACGAAATTTGACAAAAAATGTTTTTGAAAATATCACGGATTTATTTGCGTTTTCTGTGGATCATTTCCGCTTCAATAAACGACCTCATACGGATCTTTTTCGAAAAGAGAACTTTAAAAACTTCAGCCGAAAGAGAGATGTACCCAATTTATCTCAAAAATAGTGTGAGCTGGCACATCCATGGTTTTTAATGGACCACATTGAAATCGATATAGATCGATGTATTTTTTTAGGGTGCACACCGAAATTGGATGCGCGTTAATGGCATATGGAGTTTTCGGAAATTATTCGCGTTTTACGATTATTTGGGTACTTCAATGCAACGTGTGGCACATCATAGCCGTCGAATGAAATTTCATAAAATATATATGGATAGGAAGATAAACTTCAGTACTTCCTGGAAACCGCATGCGCCACAAATGATTTTGAAAATTACGCGATTTAGACGCAATTTAAAATGTATATTTCATAATATTATTTTATTTTAAGATTTATTCCTATTTATAGAACTCCAAGATTTATCGGAAGGGTCTTGATATAATTCGCAAGTCGTATACTTATACAATAAAGTGATTATTATTATTATATATGTAAAATTTTCGGCGAAATTCGGGTAAAATAGCAGAATAACATTTTTTCTGATATTTCCTGTATAAAATTAAAAAAAAAAAAAAAATAAATATGATGACATTACTTTTTCGAACCAAAAACCAATATTTTCCTCAAAATCTTGTTTTGTTGTCGCTGTGATTTACAAACCGCTACACGGACTTGATATCATTTGATTCATCGTGGTGTTTATATTAT
This sequence comes from Musca vetustissima, assembly GCF_032173495.1. Classification (NCBI taxonomy): domain Eukaryota; kingdom Metazoa; phylum Arthropoda; class Insecta; order Diptera; family Muscidae; genus Musca; species Musca vetustissima. The sequence goes on along the minus strand of NW_026885219.1, from coordinate 568,797 downwards.
GTAGATATTTTTAAATTAATTTTTAGGTGTGTATATGTATGTCATTAATATAATGAAAATATTGATGTAATTTGCTATATTTTTTATTTTTCTCATATTTCGCGAAGATGTGCAACTTTAGCGCTATTATTATAATATATCCATATTCTTAATTAAGGGAGGAAGACCTATATCAACGTTTTTGGTCAATATCATAAACTGCGTTGTTTTAAGATTTTTTTCTTATGGCCACAATTAAAACCTCGATAACTTTTGCGCGCATCAACCAAAAATTTGATCGCGAACGGTTTCGGAGTCAGAACATTTTTCTCTATATGTGTACCAAAAACAAAAACAAAAACGCTGATTTTTTGAAAATGGAATATTAAAAAATTGGCAATATTGCCCATATATATAATGGGGTCTTCGGTAAATATTTCGAGTTGTTGCAAACGGAATGACAAATTAAATATAAACTCCACTTTATGGTGCAGTGTATAATTATCTTCGAATGCAAGGAGTTGATTTCTCACAGGGATGGTCAGAGTTACGATTTTTTAGAGTTTTGACTGTCAAAAAGGTGTACAGGCCATATACCTGTATAAAATATAATAAATCCACTAAACGTCTTTTTTTCTATATTTCCACTATATACAGTTATTTTCAAAAATATGCGAATAATATTCTGAGATATTTATACCCTACACAACTATATTGTCAGGGTATTATAACTTTGTGCTGACCCAAGAGTTTGTAAAGCCGCAAAATATTGTTCTTAGACCCACTTTTAAGTATGCCGATCGTCATATCTCGACTGGCTGAATCGATCTCTGTGCATGTAAGATGGGTTCACAGTGGGAAAAAATGCAGATCTAGCGCGCAGAAAATAAAAGTAGATGTTTTACTGTTTGTTTATCGATATTTTGGATAAGAATATATTTAGATGGACAATTTTAATTATTTTATAAAAAAAATTTCGCAATTTTTTTTTTGTTAACCCACTAAGCGCCGAATTTTTTGTTTAGAACAAACATACATTTTTACGTGAAAATTACGATTTTGAAGCTTTTTAAACATTTTTTAATAAGCAACATTTTTGTTATAACTAATAGTACTTCCAAAATGGGAGCTTCTTTTAAAAATTCTGAAACATTTGGAGGGTAAAGAGTGGGTTAAGAGCAAACACTATTGTTATTATATGTATCTTTATTATTGTTAGTATTATATATCTAAAACATTAAACTATATACATATTTTCTAAAATTTTGGCATTACTTATTAAATACTAATCACATTCAGAATCCGAGTTTTGATCTTCATTATTTGGTATCATTGTATCCTCCAGTAGTTTAAGGACTTCTTCAGATAGTAGCTAACTATATCGATGGTTAAGAGATGTACTACGAGACAAACATGATATTTTTGGATCAGAAGAAAATACAAACCTATTGAAAAGACCCCTCATTGTTTCCTGACGACTAATTTTTCTGGTGTACAGTTCCCTGTAGTTCCGAAAGTCCTTACTTCTGGATTCCATGGCTTCTTCATTCCTATGGCAAAGCTGCACATTTAATTATATCAGCTCCATGCCCTAATATTTTGTGTATGCTTGAAGGCACATAGAACCAAGGTTCTACGGTTCTTGTCGTAAGTTTTTTCCTCAGTAAGTTTTTTAAATGACTCTGCGTTAATAGCATTTCCACAGGCCATGGTTGAAAGGATGATACTACAATTTTTAATTAATTTTTCATCAACACCAGTTATCGACGATGCCAAGCCAGGTTGGCTAAAAAAACGCCTAGCAATATTGCCATCGTTTGTTGTTCCGGATACTGACTTAGGTGTGTCAACAATAATGTGAATTTCTTCCTTCAAATCATTAATGATACGTGCCTTCCTTTCTTAGAAAAGTGGCCGATCGGAGCTATTAATTTTCCACTTTTTCAAAACCAGTCGGTATGAAATGTGTAATATACATTCTAAACATCGAATCCTTGCATGTAAGGTGACAGGCCGTATTCGTATGAGTTGATGTTTGGTGTTAATGACGAAATTTTGTTGTAATCATTCATTACTTTTGGTGTTGCACCGCAAATTCCATATAATTGGGTAGTGATTCCGATATAGCATAAATCCCTTTTTCTGCGGTATGTGAAAAGACTCTTACAACCGATTTCGTTGTAATTTCAATTTTAATTTAGAAAGACATTTGGAATAAATGTATGAGTTTAAAATCAATGTTTGGAGCAGCTTACTTAAATACCCTCATTTTCATACTCACACCCATTACTCTGAAACCTTAGGACGGACATTTTGAACTTGTTTTTTTTTTCTTATCTATTCCAATAATAATATAATGATATAATTGATCATATCAACAAAATTTTAATTTTATTTGAACAAAACCTTAAAAAAGCTTCCTACACCAAATTGGCATTTTTTAAAAAAAAATGCCATAAATCCGAGAGTCGCAGGAAAAAATTTAGTATGATGTTCTAGACAGACACACAAAAAAATGAAAAAAATCAACGCTGAACTCGACCGCACTCCAAACGAAACCCCTATTTTAATTGAAGGAATTAAAAAAAAAAACGGACCTTATATATTTTTAGCCCGAAACACCTACATTAAAATAACTTATGGGTTATATAACTTTTCCATTTAATTAAATACCAATACTATATATCAAAAATGGACAAAATTCTATAAAAATATATTCACATAATGCACACGACCATCGCAATTTTATAACTAAAAAATACAATTTTCAACATTGGAAAACATATCTATTTTAAATGTACCGTTATTCCGTTCTATCTTATTAATTCGGATTATTTTATACGGACTTAAGTACACTCAACACTCTACTTTAAAACTGCATTAATGTTTTAAAGTTTTCTTCACGTTCATTTTTTTCTGCGCGCTATATCGGTATTTTTCCCACTGTGGTGTTGTGGCCAAAGAAGACCCCTATTGTTTTTGGTAATATTTAGGATTTGAAATGAGTCAAAAACTTTATTTTTTTCTGTTTTTCTGGTCGCTCAAGAGGCCACAATTATGATCCGAACATGACGATATGTTGCATGGAGAAGGGGATCATGCCAAAGAATATTGATTGTTGATGAAGGTCGATCAATATTTAGCTGGTTAAATGAACCCAGACATTTGTGTGAAAGATGACAACATTTGAATTCCGGGAAGTTGATGGTATATCCAAGAGGAGTTGTTGAACTTGAAAATTATACAAATTATATTGTTGTATGTACTCGGATGTGTGATTTGTACTCAAATATTTACAGGTGTCTACGTATTTTTACCATTACCACACAAGAAAGCGAAAATGTCACGCGGATCGCTATGAAATAGTACCTGATGTTCAGGTCGTCGGTGATGATCAGATGATATTTAGGAGACGGAATGGACCAGAAATGTTTGCTGTATGGTTTACTCCAGAAAAAACATGATTCATAAAATATGCCAGGGTATGAATGAGGCGCTCTTGATCTCTAATCGATTAAGAGGACGAAAATACCACCGAGTATGGGCCAGGCACGGAATATAGATCATCATAAAATTAGAGTTCGGTGGTTGTTGTGTAGCGTATCATATGTTAAAATAATACATGTACCTCCTTGTTGGCATTGATTAAAATACAATCAAGTTGGTGCCTAGGAAAACTTATTTTTTTTAATTGCGCTCCTATTGGTGTCTTAAATATTTTATATATAAAAGAAAACTCTTTCATTGATCATTGGAAAATATTTTTCTACTACGCTTATTGATTGGTCTCTATAAAAAACAATTAACAATTAGGTTCACGCTTGAATGAATGAATTAATCTCTATATAAATAAAAATTTGTATGTTCGTGATCGCTAAACTCAAAAACTACTGCACCGATTTTGACCAAATTATATGTACAGGCACTATGGGGCGTGAGGAGTGTTTCTGTGTAGTTTGAAGTTCATCCGACAGATGGCGCAATATTTACTTTTTTGTGTTTTTACAACATAACTCAAGAACTACTGCACCGATTTTGACCAAATTTTATGTAGTTGTTCTATGGGGCGTGATGAGTGTTTCTGTCTAATTTTAAGTTCGTTCTACAGATGGCGCGCTATATAGTTTCTTTTCGTTTTGCTAAATTGATGCAATTCTGATAGGACAAAACAACGTTTGCCGGGTCTGCTAGTATTATATAAAAATTCAACAATTCGGTATGACTCGTCGTCCAATTTGTCTATACAATTTCTAGTATGATTTGTTCTTTGATTTAAAATATGTGTCCGAAGCTTGAAAATACCTACCATTCGTTTAAGCCTTCTGAAATAAAACGCAAAATAAATTGTTGTGTTTTTTGTTTGTTTTTTATTTTGGAATTACTTAATTCCATATCAACATTATTACTTTTTGTATTTGTTTGTTTTTTATTGAATTCGGTAAAATTTATTTTTATTTTTTTGGTTTGGTTTTTTACTTTACTTTAGTTTTGTTTTGTTACTTTATTATTTAAACGATTTTGTGTGTGTGTGTGTATTTTTTTAGTTTACCTCAATTTTTCATATGACTTTTTTTGGATTTTAATAAATGGTTGTTGATGTTACTTTTACCTTATGTATTGTTGTTGTTGTAGATTTTTGTTTAATATTATATAATTTACCTCTGTTTTTAAATGTTAAACTTAAATTTTACAAAAAGCAGTGTTTGTTGTTGTTTATATATATACCATGATTTTGTAGTTGGTTGATTTGTTTTTTGTTTGTTTTGTTTTCATTGAATGATGTTGTTGTTGTTTTGAATATGTTAATATTAAATTTTAGTTTTGTTTTCTTATTTATTAAATCTAAATTAAAGCAATATATATTAAGGATTTTTTATTTATTTTTTAAAAATAAATTATTTTTTTTATTTTAAGGAAACTAAATTATATATTTCTTTTATTTTGAATAACAAAAATTAAAGAAAATAGTTATAGGCTATAATTTGTTTAAATAAATTTTATAAAAATTATTAATTTTTATTAAATTTATTTAAATAGTTATAGATTACTCCATTACCAAAATCTCAACCTATGACATATTTTCCTTAGATATATATTCTTTTATTATTTAATAATCTAATAATTAATTATATTTTGAACTTTATTTATTTTTTATTTTCATTAACCAAATAGTTTTACATAGAAGCTTAATGAGTTTTTTTCTTTATGAATTATTTTTAGGGGGATTTTTTTTTAGCAAAGTGGTTTTACACAATATGTTGGGATTTCTTTTATATATCATATTATTTAACTAGCTTATTTAATTTTTTGTTTTATATATATTTTTATTAATGCTTCACACTGACAAAAAGGGCAATTTTCTTTCGTTTTTGTTATGTATAATATGAACAATGTTTGTTTTTCTATATTATTTTAAGGGGAGTGGGGGAATGTTTTTTTGTTTTTGTTTTAGTTACTTTTCTAAATATATATATATGTATATATATTAGCTCTTATTGTTATATATAAGCAAACATTGTGTTTATGTGTATATGTATGCGTTTGTATGTATGGATAGGAAAAGATTATATATATTTTTATTTTGAATGTGTAAGAGTAAAAATACCTTAAAATTGTATTATGAATTTTGAAAATTTCGTGGGGAATTTAGTTTTCTAGAATCAACAGAATCAGGTCCATTTTATATATTTTTGTTGTTGTTTTTGTATAGTGTCTTAAAGCCTAAACGTTGCTTACATTTAAATGTGGGATTTATATTTTTGTCTTCTTTTAGTAGCACTGCATCATTTTCTTGGTTTTTGTATTATTGTATTGAGACGATTTTTCTGTAAATTTTGTTTGGGTTGTACATCATTTTCTACATGTAAATGTTCATTATATTAATGAGATTCAAAATGATTCCATTTAAATTAAAAAGAATATCTGAATATGAACGATTTGCAAAATCCTTTAAAAAGAGTCTTTTGTTTAAGCTTTAAAGTCTATTTGAAATTAAACATTTCTTTTAAACATTTTTTTGGACTCCTAACACTGAAGAAATTTTAAAAAGTTTACTAATTTTTGAGTGCGCAAAAATATCAAATGATGGTTCGGCTGAAGGTTATAAATTTTATTTTAATTTTCTTTTTCTTGTGCACAGTGGTCAGTTTTATAGTTAATTCTCCTTTCCGCAGATACTTTTAGAAAGCAGAGAACAACATTTCCATGGTTTTCTATACCCTGAACGATGTGGACGTGCGCCTTTAGCAGTTTTGCTATTTAAAGGTTGGTCCGTTAGGTTCAATATGAATTTTCACAATAGAGACGTTGAACATAACCTTACATCAATCTACCAATTCATACCGGGAATTCAAAAATTTCAGTATGGTGAAGTTCATGAGCGAAACACTATACTACCAGTTCAAAATGCGCACTTTTGAAACGATGCCAATCAACCAAGATCACGGCATTTTCATGAATGGGATATTGGTTTAAATCATCACAATATAATTTCGACTAAAGAATAAACTCTGATGGATCCTCATGAAGGGATATTCGATGTCAAGCCCTTTTTGGATGTCAAGCCCTTTTTGGATGTCAAGCCCTTTTATTTTGGCTTTTGTGATTGTTCCATACAAAAATATATTGAAATAATACATTAGATTTAACAGTTCTCTGATGAGGATTTCAAAAACATAACTGGATAAGTTATAAATCGTAAACACGATCAGATGTTTGTTGAATCAGCTGATCTGCATTACTTTGACACTTTTTTAAATATCTGAACCACCCTATAGTTGAATATAACTAACTCCAGTTGTATTTAATTAGATTAGAAACTGTTGAAATACAATTTTTTAAAGTCTCGAAAATGTAGATAAGATGTTTGTTGAATCAGCTTTTTACTTTTTAAGTTTAAATAAAATTGTGTAATATATTACTATAATATTTTTGTAAAGACCCAGTTAAAAATATATGGCTGCTCTTGAATCTCCCTATAGAATAGTTTGATGTACTGTTGTTATTACATTATATTTTCTCCCTTCCCCAACTTAAAAATTTTATTTATGAGAACTTCAAAAATATTACTGGATATTGGAAATAGTAAACACGATTAGATGTTTGTTGAATGAGCTATTTACTGGTGTTTAAGTAAAAAAATTGCAATGTATTATTTTACACATTTGTAGACACCCTGTTAAACATAGATATCTTGTCTTGAAACACTCTATAGTTTGATATGCTAATGTCATTACATTGCATTTTCTCCCTTCTCCGACTTCAAAAATATTGTTTTTTGAATTGGAAATAGTAAAAACCATCAGATGTTTGTCCAATCAGCTGTTTTAGTCTTTCATATGAATATCTCTTACACACTCTAATTGAGAAGCTGTAGGAGTTCCTATGTCCCATATAAAGTGTGAGTAAATTGAAAACTTAAACAGCTGACTTTCGCTTGCTGGGTAATCTTAATAATAGATCTTGCTGTCGATAATGTATGACCAAGACCTATTAATATGCTCTTTTAATATTCATTATTCTGATAGACATCACATTATAATGTAACCAATGTCCAACTTTTGGCATTGAACATGAGAGCAGAACATGTTATTAGTTCATAACAACTTCTTGTTTCCCTATTCCGTTAAGGTAAGGATTTACAATTCCAATTTTTACCAACATCCATGAACTTTTTTTTAAAAAATATAACTCTGATTTATAAACTGAATCCTTTCCTACTGGGTTTTTACTAGTTTTGTCAATTTGACAAAAATTTACTCATTAAACTTTAGAAGGAGTACCGATCAGCTGATTATAAGCAAAGCGAAATGAGTGTTAGGGTAACTGTTGCATTTTTGTTTTGTCAATATGGGCAAGATGTTCATGGTGGACTCTTTGAAGAAATAAAGTACTCCGACCAGCTGATTATGATTGTTAAAGAATCTATACAAACATGTTTGTTCAACAATATCAATCTTTTCCAGCATCCATGAAGTTTACTCAAGACATTTTTTTATAAAAATATAACTCTGATTTATACCTTCAAACATTTCCTAACGGCTTACTTACTAGTTTTACAACATGACTTTTGTTAAAAAGTGATTAGGTAAACTTTTGAAGGAATAAAGTACTTTGATCAGCTGTATCTGTACAAACCGGATTATTCAACAATATCAATCTTTACCAACATCCATAAGGTTTACACAACACCATTGTTTTATAAAAATATAACTCTGATTTATAAACTCAAACATTTCCCAATGGGTTCTTTACTAGTTATGTCACTTTGGTGTTTTACTAATAGTTATTCAATAAACTTTTAAAGGAATGACGTGCCCAAATCAACTGAATATCAGCAAAACCAGACGATTGTTAAAATATTTGTACAAAGCGGATTATTCAATAATATCAACCTTTTGCAGCATCCATTAAGTTTACACAACACTACTTTTTATAAAAATATATCTCTGATTTATAAACTCGAACATATCCTAATTGGTTCCATACTAGTTTTATCAATGTGTGCAAGATTTTTTCTTGCTAGACTTTTGAAGGAATAAATTAGCCAGATCAGCTGATTATCAGCAAGTCCAAATGATTGTTAAAGTATCTGTGCAAACTGGATTATTCAATAATATCAATCTTTAACAGCATTCATGAAGTTTATACAGCACCATTTTTTATAAAAATATAACTCTGATTAATAAACTCAAACCTTTCCTAATGGGTTCTTCAATAGTTTTTTTTTAGATGTTTCTGTTATTCGGTAGACTTTTGAAGGAATAGAGTACTCCGGTCAGCTGATTATGACCAAGTCCATGTGATCTTTGCAGTAACTGTCAAAAATGTTTCTAATTGGAAATCACAATAATTGTGTTGGCTCATCATTTGCTACAATTAGTACAAACAGCGTACAGAATATCAAAATTAATTATATTTCAATGAAAACATATGAATAAGAAATTGTACAGCGTGAAAGTAATGCTTTTGGATGTACAGATTACAAACTTCTTGTTTACTTCTTCATAATGTGAATTTAATTCACAATAATGTAGTTTGACAGCAAACTTAAGAAACAGCTGATCGTACAGGGTTACCTTAATAATAACATATTTAGGCGCCACCCAGTAAGATCATCTTAAATTGTTATTCGAATGTTTTCAAGGTATTTTTATATCTAATCCTTGAACTATCCAACATTATTTATTTCAAATAAATATTTGTAATTTCAAAATATGGAATAAACATTTACATGTGAAATAAAATGATGTACGACTGACTCCTTGGTGTGTGTTCTGAACGATAGTTTGTTCTTCTTCATTTATTTATTTGTTGTTGTTGTTATTGTTGATGATGGATGGTTTGGTATGGTATATGGTTTAAATAAAAAACAAAATCAAGTTGTTTTTGGTTGTTTTTAAAGACAAAACTTAATGATCTTTATTAAATAAATTTTGTTTAAAAATTAATTGTTAACATTGTTGTTTTTTTTTTGTTTTCTTTCTTTTTTGTTTGTATTCATTTAATGGTTAAGTTTGGTTTGATTTGTGGAATTATGCTTAACTACAGGGTGACTCATAATTCATGTCTTTTTTTGGTTTGCTTTTGCTTTCAATAAAGTTTAACAATTTTCAAAAGGGGGGTTTTGTTTTGCATTTAGCTTGGTTTACCACTATGCTGTTGATGTTGTTGCTGCTGGCTGTTGTCTATCGTTATAGGCCACATCTGTATAGCATTGCATTGTTGTTGCTGGAACTAATAAAGTTAGTTATAGGACAAGGCTTTTGTTTTGGAATACAAAATTCAGTTTCGTTTCATTTCTGTTCTTTTCAAACGCAATTTGTTTTGTTTTTTTTCTTACTTTCACAATTTTGTATTAAGTTTCTTATATGTTTTTTATATATAACTTTGAAAGTTGTTGTGTTCTCATATTTGTGATTCTTGTTGTTGTTCTTCTTCTTGTGGTTGTAGCTGTTGTTTTTTATTTGTTATTATAATTAATAATTATATTTTTGCATAACACTCAAAAAATAAAAATTATTTTTACATACATTTTTATTTGTGTGTAAAAAATGGCAGTTATTTGAATATATATTTTTCCCCATTTTTGTGTTTTGTTTTTGTTGTTTGTATCATTTCTTTTCGCCACATCTTCTCTCTAAAGTATGGATAACACATTCAATTACAACTTTGCTTTGCGTTTTATTTTTTGTTTGTGAAAATTTTGCGCTTTGTTTAGCCTTTTTTACTGCGGTTGTTAAATAAATTCCTACAACAACACAATGTCTGATTTGGTTTTTACTCTTGACTTATTTGGAAAGGGATTTCGATTTTTATTTTGAAACTTTTGTGTGATAATGGTAAATATTAAGTCCTAAGGTGTTTCTGCCGAAAAAATGGAATTTTGGGTAGAGAGTAAATTGTCCTCATATACTGTACTCATATAAAAAAGTATTTCATGTCACCTTAAATCAGTGTTGCTCAGCCCTTTACGTTTTCGTGGCAACAAACCACACGTATTCTCTATCAATTTGGCTTTGCCGTTTGTTAAACATTGGCGGGAGAGTATCATACAAATACTTATGCAAGTATTATGAGCATCACTGCCTTAAATTATATATGGGTTCTCTGGTGCGTATGCTTTCTGTCGTTACTTATACGACCCGTAAGTTAGCTTTGCTGCAAATGAGAGCATTAGTCTCTAAGCATTGCTTTTTGCATACTATTTTTCATCGTAGACGAGGACAGTTCTTAATGGAAAAGCCACATTCTTCTGGGACCGCAATGATAAATCCAATAGATTTCGCATTGTGAATACAACGTGGTCTTTGATGACAATACCACATATCTTCTATACCCAAGGACTTTGCATCTATCGATATGTCATCAATGACAATACCCAACTCTTCTTTGGGATGGTAATATTTTTTTCAAGCCCCTATTGAGTTTTTAGAACCTAATTAATCATGATAAAATGTATTTTTTTTATTTAAAGACTCCTACCAGAAGTAAGTACAATTAATTGATTTCAAGGATCACGTTTACTATAAATCCTTTTCGGAGAGAAATGAGTATTCGCCATTCACCAGAATACCTGAGCTTCGCGTCCATTAATACACGTCTGCGTTTTAGAAGATTCCTGTGTGCTATTTCTTATGTATTCTATTTTTATCGCTCACATTCTTCTGTAAATGATCAATAATTCATTACTCAAGACTAGTGCGTCAGCAGGTCGATTTCTGTCTGTGCTATGGAGTTACAAATCATTCTCATTTAGATTTATTTGAGATTATCATGATAACCTATCTATGAAGACTTTTCCTTGAAAAATCCTTTTTTTTAGAAGAGAACACTTGGGAAATGTAATTCGGCATCTTTTAAAATACTCTTTTGGTTATACTCTGGGTCTTTGATGGTTTATTTTATAAGAAGAAACATTTGGGCGCCACGAGAGATACTGAAGTTATCAAATTGTAGTTCCACCATTTCTATATCCTTTTTTCTGTTAAACTCAAGGTCATTTGTTGGCCTAAGATTTTAATAATTCATAAGAAGACAGTTGGGCGCCACGAGAGATACTCAAATAATTTCAGACGAGAAGTCGACCTCCGCCACTGGAGTTAGAGAAGGAATCAAAATCCATTCGGATGTCTCTATGAGAAAACTCAAATCTTATAGAGATACTCAATTCATAAAAAAGAGAACTCTTGGGAAATTTAATACGGCCTTTTTTAAATACTTGTTTGGTTAAACTCAAGGTCATTTGATGGCTACATTTGGGCGCCACGAGATATACTCCAAACCAATTTTAGTGGACAACTTTTGAGAAGGGAATTTCGGGCTTTTTTGATAAACTCAGGGTCATTTGATGACTTTAGATCGTAGTATTTTGTAAGAAGAAACATTTGGGCGCCATGAGAATTATTCCAATCATGGAAAATATATATTTCCCCACTTTTAAATACTTTTTCGGTTAAACTCAAAGGCATTTAATCAAATCATTTCAGATGATAAGGTGATCTCCACCTGTGATGTTAGAGAATACTGTTTTTAATAATAATAATTGTCTATCTGGCCATTAGGGCTTAAAAATCATTTGTGGCCACCCGATTTTTGAACTAAAAGAAGTAATGTAAGAGTTTTAAACGAAGTTCTAGAAAGAAGAAGACTTCGAATTTCTAGAGGATGTCATATAGGACATCTTAGCACTTGAGACTTTCCCAAGGAGTTCTCGTAAAAAACTGTCAATGGCTTTTGAAGACCCAGGTCTATGCTTTTTTTTTGAGCATGAAAAACAATTTCGCATATTTCTATTATAGGACTTCCCAATGCATAAAAATAAAACTCTCTTTTTAAAGTCCTTCGTTAAATCAGATATTTGGTTTTTACTTCAAAGACATTGAGAGATTTCTGTTAGACAACTCGTGAATACCAAGATCAAAAAAGAAATCCTGCAGGATTTCAACTAAATACTCCCAACAATTTCTTCTTGTTATTGAATTCTAATGAATTTCTAAAAAAAGTCCTATAGAATTTCTAAATTAAATCCTAACAGTATCAGATTTTTTTGATAACATCAAGGATGTTCTCTTGAAAATATTTACCATTTCCACATGATTTTTTTCAGTGTACCTAAAAACACGTTTTTTCGCAACATTTACGAATGAAAACATATTTTCATCGAAATCCCTTTTAGCGTTGAGCTATAGCAGTGTACAAGTTCTTTAAAAAAATGATTTATATAAGTTTTTAAATTAATTTTTATTCATTTATTTATAATATTTTTTACCTTTTTTCTCTAATAATACTCTCCAGTTGTTCTTTTGAAAATTGAAAAAAGAAGAGAGGGGATGAGAAAAAGAAAGAACATACTCATTAGGACTAAAAACATAAATGGCTTCGCGATAGAGAGAGAGAGGGAGGCAGAGAGGAAACTGTTTGACTAACAACTAAATTTTATTTTGAATGGAAAACAAATTTAAATTATTTGGAATTTATTCTTAAATCAAACACAACAAAAAACAAATAGTGGTTTTTGGGTTTTTGTTATTTTATTTGTTGTTGGTTTTCATTACTTAGTTTTTATTATTATGTTATTTTACTTTACTTAATTTGTTTGGTTTTTTTGTTTTTGGGAACACATATAGTTTTTTTCATTGAATTGCAAAAAACAGAATGAAGATTTGTTTGGTTTTGTTCTCTTTACTCTTTTTTTGTTGATAAAGTTTTACAGCAGTTTATGTGAGAAGAGTTACAGAGAAAGAGATAGAGAGAAGAGTGAGTGTGTGTGAGTTGTGTGGTGTTGAGAGAGTGGTGGGTGTATTTTTTTATTTACTTTGTTCATTTTTTTGGGTTTTCGTTTTTTGTTCAGTGTAACCAAAGCTTATTAAGCAGAGTTGCATTTTTGGTTGTTGTCTTGGATTTGGTTTGTTTACAAGAAGAAAAACAAGGTTGTATTTGATTTTGTTTTGGTTTTTTGTAACAACGAAATATTTTCATGTCTCCTTTTTTGGTTTGGTTTGTTAAATAAATATACATTTATATTGTAAATTATGATCAATTTCTTTTTTAACGGTACTCTTCACTTGTTTTATTTCTTCTTGTTATTATTATTGTTTTTTTCTCAAGATGTGTGTGTATATTTGTCTCTGTTTTTGTTTTTTTACTTTGTTTAGTTATCTTTACTTAACTTATTTTTTTGTTCTTTTTTTTTATAATAAATTACTTATTTTTTATTTTATTTTTTTTTTTGCTTTAAGTAAAGAGGATTAGTTTTTTTTTGTTTTTGGTTTTTTAATGCATCATTATTTTCTAGACTCCTTAGCTTTTTTCATTTTATTATTATTATTTATTTACTTGAAAATTTCCTAAATAATGCTTTAAATATTTAAAAATCTACAATATTTTATAAATCTTCTTCTTCTTGGTTTTGTTTTTCATCTTCTGTTATTAAGTAATTAGGTTTTTTTCTTTCTTTGTTCATCTCCTTCTCATGTGTTGTTGTTTTAGGGAGGGAGGAGGGGTAAGTTTCGTTTTCTTGCTTAAATTTATAACAAATTTAAACAAACAAAAGTTGTTGTAGTTGGTTTTATTGATTTGTTTGTAACCAAAACAGCATTTTTGTTGCCAACCAAAAATTAATTTTAAAGAAAATTAATTAATGACAAAATAGGCATGCAGAAATATGGGGTTATCCCGTTATTGTATTTTTCTTCGAATACCAATTTTACATAAAATTTCCAATTTTTTATTTTAGTTTTTTTTTAAGTACACAGTTATTACAAATCTGTATCAACAAAATTTCGCTGTGCTGATTTTCGATATAATTTTTTATATATTTTTTTTACAAAAAACGACTTTGTTTTAAAAATGCTAATTTTTGTCATGCTTGAGATGTGATTTTTTTAATTAGCTTCATTAATTATATTAAATTTTCTAATAAGAATTTTTTCATGAAGAAGAAGTAACGAAGATCAGTTGATCATTTTTATTTTTAAAATTTCTAATAAAAATCTAAATTTTTATTTCAAGAAGAAGGAACAATGATCTTCTGATCATTTCTATTTTTGAATTTGCTAAAAAGACTCCATTTTATTATTTCATAACACGTACCGAAGATCAGCTGATTGTAATTTTTTTGTGATTTCTATCTGTTTTCACACTATTAAAATATTGTCAACATAGAATTTGTATAGCGTCATCTCTCAATTTATTTTGAAACTGATGAATATGTTCTCGGCTCTTCCCCCTATGTTTTTTTATTGAAACTGAAATTTCATAATCTAATCAGATAATGTGGGTTTGCCATAGTATGTCCTCTCAAGTTTTATTTACTCTGTCCTTGAAAGCAATTAGTCCTTGATCTATACGTTGATATTGCTGTGCTTATTTCCAGGTCAAGGTTGGAATTTCTCTTGTAGTTTCCATTGTTCCTGGGATTTTTTTTAGGTTCTAGGATATCTCAGCTGGCGTGAAAACCTCCTGAAACCAAGACACATAAGCTCAAGAGAAAAATACAAACCGCTGAAATATTTTCAAAAAAAAAAGTTTACTCCCGTGCATATTTATTACAAGGTTGTAATATAACTCCGCTCGTGGGAAAATCCTCCTGAAATAAAAATACATTAGCTCATTCCACGGCACAAAAGTTCTGTAATTAAAACTCAATAAAATTATAGAACTTTTGTGGAATTCCATCGGTTCCAAAGGCAAATGTTTCCAGAACGATGATTTCGAGAATTGTAAAACTTTATTATGTCGCAAAGATTTTTTACTTTAACTCCTCATCATTTACTGATGAGGATCAATTAATTTTGCGTATTTGTTACCATCGTTACTTTAGTCTCCGAAGTTGAATTTGTCTATGAGTTTGTTTTTTCGCTATATATTTCATAAGGTTCAGTTCACATTATTCCAGTTACTTAATATTCCTTAAGTTGCAGACGAATTTTCACACCCAATTTTCGGTATAATTTCTGAGGTCCAATAGTTTACTTTACTAAGTGATTACGATCTGATTCCTTAATTGAACGATCTCGCAAAGACTAGGAATTTCGGGGACTTCGTAAAAAACGGAATTACTCTCCGAGTAATTTCACGAAATTACTTAGTATAATAGGAATCCCTAAACATTACGAATTGGTTTATCTATCAAACGAGCTCGCAATGAGTAGGGTTGTCTATCCCGAGGTTTGTATTCACCATTATGATCTTCTTCGTGAATAATTCTTTTTTATTAAATTTTCAACAATATTTTAAGAGTCTCGGGATCAGTTCAACAAACCTTTGTGATTACGAAGTAGTTCGTTTATACAATGCAATGACAGGTCTCGATATTATCCTATTAATATAGTATTGATTATTCGATCTTCATCCCAAGCTTCCAAGAACTTCTTAAGTTTTATTAATCTGAGGATTGATTTATTCACCATTATTCGAGCTTCAAGAAACTTTTTAAGATTCTGTTAACCCGAGGATTGATTTATTTTCATTTCGAAATTTATTCTTATTCATTATGAGTTAGTTTGCTTTTATAAAGGGCACGTAATGTAGGCGGATTGGAAGCCCCAAAGGTGTTATCTTTGTTAGTTGAGGACGTTTTTGTTGATAATTTTTTCATAACTATTCTCCCCAGCCTTTGAAGAACGGTTATTTTCTTATTTATGCTGATTTCTCTTTCTTGTTTATTACTAAGAAATCGGTTGTCATTTCGACTGGGGATTGTTATTCAAAAAATTCGAAATATCTATGGATATATAGTCCAAAGTTGGTTGCGTCACTGATCACGGAAATTTCTTCTACTGGGATCATCTTCATAATTTTACATCCTATTTAATTTAGTATGCATTTTTATCTTTAAAATTTTACGAAGTTTTGTAGTCCAAAAATCTATAATCAACAAAATTTTAAAGACATTTATTCCTCCTACAGGTTGATGTTCATAGTTTTCCATCCTATTTAATTCAGTATATATTTTTGATCTTTATCAATTTTTTCCTCCCAAGCTTATACAATTTTTGTAATTTTTCATTTTTACAGCATTCTCGTATTCATTAGGAACTGAATATCCTAACAAATTTATCTCTAGAACAGTTTTCTGTGACAATCAGCTGATTCGTTTGGCATCACAGGGAGATTATTTTAGCCCTTCGCAAAATTACTTTTTGCAGCATAACGGCAACCCTACCATTTGAGTAAGATGATAAACATTGGTTGTTGGTTTTGTTTTTATGGAATGAGAGAGAGCGGCTTTATTTAGTTACTATCAGCTCATATACATAATAGTGTGAAATATTTATAACAGATGGCGTTAATGGCATTGCAATTCTTATTTTGAAGTAAATACATATTTCCTTTTAATTAATCTTAACTTTTAAATTTTTGTTTTTCTTTTTTTTTGAAATTTTCTTTTAAAATCTAGACTTTGAAGCTTATACTGAATTTGTAATGAATAAAATAGCAATAATTTATAGTGAAAACGAAACAAATGATAAACAATTTAAAGAAAATCACACCTCAAGCATGACGAACGAAAAGCAGTTTTTTCATTTACTAATACTGAATCAAATTTTAAACAAAAAGCATTTGAAATGAATAATGAAAAATAAATTATCAAATTTAGCCAATTTTCCTATTGTGGGGATTTGGGTTTTGGTTTTTATTGTTATTGTAGTTTTCTTTTGTTAGAAATTTTCAAACATAAACTTAACAAAGATTGAAAAATATGAACTTTTTTCTTTAATGAAAGGAACAAAAATCATAAAACATAAATCTAAATGTTGTTCTTATTATTTTTTTTGTTTGTATTGTTTTGTGGTTTCTTCTCTTCTTCTTTTTTTTTACTTTTAAATCTGTCTCAAAAATTAAGCATGTATTTTTTTATTTCAACTTGGTTTGTTGTTCTTGTTGTTGTTATTAGTTTCTAAAGATTTTACTTAGTTTTTTGCTATTTTTTATATTTTTTTTCATCATTTTAGGTCTGTTTGTTTTTTTGTTATAATTTTTTCTTTCATTTTTTATAGTTGTTTTTTTATTATTTGTTTTGCATCTTTGGTTTTTGCTGTAATCTTTTCTGTGTGTGTGTTTTTTATTATTATTTTATTCCATTTATTTTCGTTGCATTATTTTTTGGATTTGAAATAATGCTTTGCGTTTAGGGTTTAGAATTTTTTTGTTTTTGTTTTAAATTTCTTACAGTTGGTTTTTTGTTCTAATTTTTTTTTTGTTATTTGTGTTTTTTCTTCTTTTTTTGTATTACTTAAAAACCTTCCATATTTGCTGTTGTTGTTGCTGCTGCTGCTGTTTTTGTTGTTCTGGTTGATGTTGTTGTAGTATTATTTATTTCATTGTTGCTATTCTGCTGTTGCTGCTTCTGATGCTCTTTATGCTGTTCTTGTTGCTGTTCTGTATGCAGTTTTTGTTGTTGTTGTTGCTGTAGCAATTGCAGATTATCTTGATTAGTTGTTGTTTGTTCTTAATCAACCATCAACTCGAAGTGGACGGATCCTCTCCTTTCTGAACGATCGTGATGGATGTTACGAGCCCAGGCTTTGCATTCAATATTGATTAAGACACCAGCTGAAAGAGCACAAAAAATACAGAAGAGAAAATTAATATTTTGTGTAAATATACATTTTAAATTTTCTGGAAGAAATCAAAATCATGATCCCAATTTTTTTTTTCGTTGCCACAAAACTACTTTCCATGTAAATAAGTTAACAAAGTTTTTTTGTTGTAGTTTCTTTTTCTTTGGTACACATACAGTAACAAAATTCCATTACACTTCGCCGTTGACATGTGATATTAAAAGTTTTCCCTCCCCCTAACCCACCAACTTTTTCGTGGAAAAAAGACAAACGGCAGATAGAAAAAAAGAAAATTTACTATTCAACCTCAATACGATGAACAGCAGCGTGAGTTATTTTGCAGTCAAACATGGATGACACACATACAAGTGCACATATGTATATTGATTTATGTATTCATGGTTGAAAAAGAATTGTAAAAAATCGATATTTAAATATAAAGTGATTTATTTTTAAGAAATGGAGGGGAGAAATCCGGTCATTACTTTACTAAAGAATATTTTTAAAGAACTATCAAAGTGATACAATTTGGGAAGATTTAAATTTTATGTTAAATGCCCAAGTCAAACCGAAGGGACTTCTATAGGGCTTTTCATCACCTATACGAACCACTAGAGAAATCCTCACCTCCTACAGGGACATCTATAGAGCTCCGCACATCCTACACGGACCTTTATAGAGCTCCTTACAGACCTCCCTGAAGCTACTCACTACCTACAGATACATCTATAGAGCTGTTCACAACCTATACGGACCTCTATAGAGCTGTTCACAACCAATACGGACCTCTATAGAGCTCCTCACCTCCTATACGGACCATAATAGAGAAACTCACCACCTATTAAGAGATCCCCACCACCTAAACGGACCTCTATAGAGCTGTTCACAACCTATACGGACCTCTATGGAGCTACTCATCACCTACTGGGATCTCTATTGAGTTCCTCACCACATATACGGATCTTTATAGAGCTTCTCGCCACCTATACGCTCCTATTCAGAGATCCGCACAACCTATACGGACCTCTTCACCCCCGATGTGGACCTCTATAAAGCCCTATCCATTTTTTGGCCTCAGAAGAGCTCCTCACCACCTTTACGAACGGCTATAGAAATCCACACACCCTATATGAACCACTACACAGCTTCTCACCACCTATATGGAGCTATTTAGTTATCCCGGATTCACTACTTATACGGACTTCTGTAGAGCTCCTCACCATACATACGTACTTCCATGAAACTATACACCACCTATACAAACCTTTATAGAGCTCCACACAACCTATATACACACTATACAGCTCCTTACAACCTATATGGAACTGTATAAAGCTCTTCACCACATATACGCTCCAATTTAGTTATCTCCACAACCTATATGGACCTATATAGGCCCCTCACCTCCTATACAGAACTTTATAGAGCTCCTCACGACCTTACGAAACTCTGTAGAGCATCCAAGCACCTATATGGATCTCTATAAAGCTCCTCACCACCAATAAAGACCTTTATAGATCTCCTAAAAACCTATACGGACCTCTGTATAGTTCCTCACCACCAATAAAAACCTTTATACAGCTCCTAAAAACCTATACGGACCTCTGTTGAGCAACTCGAACCCCGATGATGCTCTCACCACATATATAGAGTTCCTCACAACCAATACGGACCTCTGTGGAGCTCATTATCACCTATAGGGACCTTTATAGAGGTCATCACAACCTGCGCGAACCTCTATAGAGATCCTCATCACATATACGAACCTATATAGTTTTTCGAATTTTATATTACGAATTGAATACAATTTTTTTCAATGATATATGCATACTAGTGGGTTTTTTAAATAACATAAACATATATAGTTTCTACGTTGGGCGCCACATTTTATGTTAAGATTTTGAATATTATTTTTAAGGGTTTTCAAATCAATTGCGAGACTAGCCGGTCCATAAGCGTGGATTTTAAAGAATATTTTTCAAGGACTAGCAGATCACTAAGCGTGGATTTTTAAAGAATATTTTTGGAAGAACCATCAAAACCCTAAGGGTGGATTTTTTAAAAGTATTTTTTTTTTTTTTTTTTTTTTGAAGGACTAACAGTTTTATGTGCGTATATTTTATAGAATATTTTGAAAGGCTAACCAGTCCATAAGCGTGGATTTTTAAAGAATATACCGGACCGGTACACGAGCGTGGATTTTCAAAGAATATACCGGACCGGTCCACGAGCGTGGATTTTCAAAGAATATACCGGCCTGGACCGGTCAATAAGCGTAGATTTTTAAAGATTATTTTTGGAAGGACTAACCGGTCCATAAGAGTAGATTTTTTAAATAATATTTTTTGGAAGGGCTAACTGGTCCATAAGCGTGAAGTTTTTGGAAGGACTAATTTAATTTATTTTTTTTAAATTAAATTTGATTTTTTTCTCAAATAAATTTCTGAAATTTAAAACCAAAATGTCCTTATCTAAACATGTCTATTGTAAACCTATGTTAGTTGAAAATCCACAACCAAAAAACAACAACAACTATCACCATCACAACGAAACATAAAAACATTATTGATGTGTAAAAATTTTTTGTGTAAAAACATTTTTTAAAGGATATCCTGTTATGGGTTCTATCTTTTCTGTTCATCACTTTAGCTTAGCTTAAAGCAATAAAAGAAGAACAAGAGCACCAGCATGAGGAGGAAAAAGGAAGAAAGACAGCCAATCCTTTTGTACAATTTTGTTTTAGAAGCGTTTACAAAAAATATGTTGACACCATTCGAATGAAATCAATGGCAATGGACATTTGGAAAAAACCCCACTGACAACCGAGAGAACGAGAGAGAAAGGGGGAGCGGAAAGGGGTTTGGTGTGAAAGTTTCATTTTGTTCTATTCATTCATCCTGTCACTACTTCCTCGAGTCATAATGAAATTTCTGTTCAACTTTGTTCATCTGTTCAAATGCTATTGAACAGAAGGATATAAAAGATAACGTAAAATTGGGGGAGGTGGGAGAAAACCGGTTAGCAAACTTTCGGAAAAGATTTAATTTTGAATAGTTTAAGGTGTGTTCTCTGCGATTTAAATGGTTTAAAGAGGACCTAATCGAGACCCATGTTTTGGAAAAAATTTCTAATTTGAACCCAAAATATGTGTAAAAATTAAGAAAATTGTAAAAATAAACTAAACGCTTCGATATTCTCTGAAAACGTAGCCTGCAAAAAAGGTATACAATACTTTGTGAAGTAAGATTGTAGAATAAGTTAGGAAAATTATTCTGAAAATATCAAGCATATATTTCTGATAGCCTTTGACTATTTGTGACAGCCCCGAGCGAAAATTATCACCATTGAAGTATTGAATTGGCAGAAGCATAATCTTTTACGTTGGGCGCCATTTTCCAATACTATTATCTTTTATAATTTGTCAATAAAAACTGAATTATTTTTTTCTAATAAATTCAAGGCTGGGGATTTGATATTTATTGTATAAATGTTCTTAAAAAGGAGCATACTCTTCTATGTTGGGCGCCATTTGCAAGACTATTACCATTTCTGATAAATAGTTTATAATTGTTGATTTTTTTCTTAAAAAGCCTATGGCTCCGATATTCCTTGAAAAATATCGTTAAATAAGAGCATACTCAACACCCCAAAATATATATTACAGTCGCTCAAAAAATATTGTGGTAGTGGTGTATGCATATTTATTTGCCATATCCTCCCTTAATGGATACTTATAGCTATTAGCCCACTTTGCAATAAATCCTCGCTATCATTAGAAGGCATAGACAAATGAGATTCCTCTTTGCCTTTGAAATGGCCAAATTATTTGTTTTTAGTTTAGTTTTAGTTTCCGCCTATTTTCCGGGCAATTAATGGTCCAATAAATTTAACCAAAAAATAGAAATATGTATATGTTAATATAAATGGTAATTATATACAATTAACAAAAACGATGTTTAGTAAAGAAGCAAAACAAATAACTATGACATAGGAAACAATATAATTTTCTAGGATTTTGGGTTTATGGGTTATTAAAAATGAAACCATAATTCCGTACTAAAAGAAAATTACTATAATAATTAAAATAAATGCTAGGAAATTGTTTTCATTTATTTTTCGCATAAATAACTAAAAAATAAACACACACAACATATTAATCTTCCACTCTACTTAAGTCGAAAAGGAAACACAGAAATCATCAAAAAAAAAAAACAATAACAATTTCCTGAGTTAACTCAAAATCATATGAAAAGCCATACATACGCCCACTCCACTCTCTCCCCTTCCGCCTTCCATCTACTTAACCATTTAAAGTGGTAGTTAAATACCAGAAAAAAAGAAAAGTTGAACTCAGCGGAAAACAATTGTTATATAAAATAAAAAAGAAGAAGAACAACAACAACTGTATCAAAATGTTCAAAACAGGGTGGTGGTGATACTGGAGGTGGTGTTGGTTGTTACGGCTAAAATTTGACTTTTAGCCATGTGCATTTTCTTCGTTTTTTGTGTGGTTTTATTTTTGCTATGAACGTCGGCGTTCGTGGCTTGTATGTACCAGGAATCAGGTTAATATGTCATCATGCATACAATACGTAACACCATCAGGTAAAAAAGTACATACAAACATAAAACGGAATTAAAACGTTTAAATGAAGCAAACAAAAAAACATAAATTAAATTAAATATTTAATCTTGCGAAAAATCATGTTATTTGAAAGAAAATTCTTGAATGAAACATTTATTACCAACGGTAATATTTTTATACCATCAGCCTTATGACTAATAAGGGTAAATACACATTGCTACGACAAAAATGTATGTCTCATCGAAATATTTCTCGTAGACCACAAGTTTCTTTCGACTAAATTTGTTTCCGATTGTTTGAAGTCGATTTGTCCTTTTTGCCAATCTAACAGGCTGGGAACAACCGATTTTATCCCAAATTTGCACATATAGTAATATGTCCTTCAAACTTAAATTAACATATTCTGGTGCCTTCTCCACACATGGTAAAATCGTCGATAAAAATGTATTCGATTTGTGAATCGTGGTCTACAATTGGCAGACCTTAATATTTATTCTTGTCTTAGATTAACTATCATCTCAGATATCTTCCCCATAAAATGTCAATTTCTTGGAAAATTCGGAATTACCCAAATTGCATACAAAAGTCAGGATAAGTGTAATACCCCCACAGGCTGATATATATAATCATAAACCCCAAAGTATGGAACATATTGATTTTCCTCTGTAATTTCTTCTTCCTTTTACTTTATTTCACCCTTAATCGTATATAATTACTATTTATTTGCTATTTTATTGTAATGTATTAATTGACCGAAAAGTAGGTGGAAACAAAATCCAACAAATATGACCATTACAAAGGGGAAGAAAATCTCACATTCTCTATGCCCATTACTGATGACACAAATTTATAATAAAGTTGGCTAATAACAGTATTAGCTCGTTGGCTGATAGATATTTTTAAATCTTTTTTTTAAAGGACTATCAGAAGAATTGATGAAGTAATTTTTTGGAATATTTTTTGGGCTTATACGAAGAGTTTTTTTTTATCAAAATACATAGACATACAAATACATAGACATTTCAGAAGTTTGCATTTTTAAAATATTTTAATAACAAAAAGTTGACTTTTTTAATACATATTTTTGAAGACCACTACAAACATGGATTTTTTAAAAAAATGTGTTCGAAGTCCTATCAAATTCAAATTTTTCGAATAGTTTCAGAATGACTAACACTTTTTATCACATTTGTAATAAAATGGCGCCCAACATATAGATGTGCACTAATCAATTAAATATAGGCATGAAAGATTCTACCATATAACATTCGTCCTGGACTACTAAGTATACACAATCGTAAATGTCATAAAATATAAAAAAAATCGGCGGCCAACTTGAAAACAAAGAATATTTTACATTTATTAAATTTTTCATGCTTCGAGCCTATTTAGCTCCCACTCGAACCATCAATTTATTAAGAATATGGTTCAGGCTTATTCAAGGTTTCGATCGATTTTTTGGGCTCATTGTAGAAGCTTATATGTACAAAGCAAGGTCATTTTAAAATATTTTTTTTCCAAAACCAGTCAAAGCATGGATCTTTTAAAATGATTTTTTAAAGTTTTTAAGAAGCAAGGATTTTTTTTTTTGAAAATCTATTCTATGAGGTTCATGCGTGTCTTTTTGGAATAATCGCAATATGACACTTTTTTTATCACATTTCTAATAAACTGGCGCCCAACATAAAGGTGTGCACTAATAAATTAAATATTGGAATGAAAGATTCGGTAACGGTGCACTCGAAAACGGTTGAAGTGTAATGCGCTACTTATTATTCGAGTCACATAGTAAAATAGAATATACTCGATTTGGTTTCCACCTCGCAGGAGTATTATCGACGAGATTCATTCTCGACGCGAATTTCGGATCTTTGGCTTGGAATCAAATCTTAACGCTCACCTCAAAGCTAAGAAAAATATATTTTCAAGCATTTTTACTTTGGTAAGAAAATCTTGTGCTAAAATTTTTGTGAATAGGTTAAGAAGGACTAGAACTTATTTGTTTAATAATAAATTACAAAGCATCTGTAAATTTAATATTAACATTAAATACATAACTCCAAAATTTTCAACTTGAATTTCAAAATACCAAATAGTTAGCCCCCAACGTAAAAATACGATTCTTGTCAGAAAATTAGAAACATAGGCCTGCATTTAAGGAAGACCGATTATAGGCTTCAATTTTTATACCGTACACAACTATGTTGTCAGGGTATTATAGCTTTGTGCAGCCCCAAAAGTTTGTAACACCGCGAAATATTGGTCCTAGACCCACCTTTATGTATACCGATCGTCATATCTCGACTAGCTGAGTCGATCTAGACATGTGTGTCCGTCCGTCCGTCTGTCCATTATAATTTGTAAACACGATACAGGCCACAGTTATGGACCAATCTTCACGAAATTTTGCATGTAGGTTGGGTTCTGGCCAATGAAGACCCCTGTTGTTTTTGCTGGAGATCGCTTAATATGTAGGGGATGAAATGGACCAAATACTAAATTTTTGTCGGTTTTTCTGGTCGCTCCAGAGGCCGCAATTATAGCCCGAACATCGCGAAATTTTACATGGAGAAGGGGATCGGGCCAAAGAATAAGCATGCCTGTTTTGATAAAGATCGGTCAATATTTAGCGTGTCAAATGGACCCTGACTTTTGTGTGAAAAATTACAAAATTTGTATTATATAGCGTATATATTTACTCCTGAAGGACATAGACCCGAGAAGTTGATAATATATCCAAGAGGAGAGTTTGGCCTTTAAATTGATACCAAATATATTGTCGTATGTACTCGGATGACGGAGTTGCACGTACATATTTTCAGATGCATACGTATTTAGATATTATTTAGTAAACCATTACCACACTGGAGGGCGGAGATATAGAGCTGATTGCTTTGATAGGTTCCATGAGGTTCCAGTTATGGTCAAGGACAACGCCTATAATTTTCGGCGATGATGAGATAATAATTTTGGGATGAAGTGGACCGAAAACTTAATTTTTTGTGTGTTTTCGAGTCGGTGTATAGTCCGAACATCACAACACAACCCACGGTGAAGGGAGGGTGCAAATATCGCGAAATAGTGTCCATGCTCAGAATATAGAACCAAAGAAAGTTAGATTTTCGTCGAAGTTGTGTAGGGTATCATATGGTCGGCTCCGTCCGACTATACTGCTCCGCTCACTGGTTTAAAATAGTTTAAAAAGGACTAGAACTTATACTTTTTTATAATATGGCTCCCAACATAATTAATTAAGGACCTATAAATTTAATATTGGCATGAAATATATCACTCCAAAGTTTTCACCTTGGATTTTGTTGATATTTCAAATAGTTGGCGCCCAACGTAAAAAGTGAAATGCTATACTTCAAAATCGTCAGTCTTTATTGGAAAATATAAAAATTTTAGACATTACAAGCAGTTCACATATCTCGGACATTTTCAGAATAAAAATCTAACGTATTTTAGCTTCCATATTAAAACTAAATAAACATAATTTTTATCAAAGAATTTAGAATGTAGGCCTGAATTTTAATTATAGGCTTAAATTTTCGAGAATAGTTTTAGAAGAACTGGAACTTATGCTTTTAATAATATGGCGCCCAACATAAATAATTATAAATATAGGTCTGCATTTTAAGGGCGAGTATAGGTTTTGATTTTTGAGAATAGTTTTGGAGGAATAGAGTTTATACTTTTAATAATATGGCGCCCAACATAAAAAATTAGACATATATTAATATAATATTGGGATGAAATATATCACTTCACAGTTTCTACCTTGGATTATTATTAGAAGTATCAAAGAATTTGATGCTTCAAATAGTTGGCCCCCAACGAGAAAATTAAATATTATATTTCAAAATCCCAAGTCCTGATTGGAAAATACGTTAGACGTTACAAATAGTTCACATTACATACCATAACATCCAATTTTTGTCCTATCATCAAAATAACTAACATGATTTTATCTGTAATTCTTAATATTTGAATTGGCATCGTGATGCGGATATTTAGAGCAACGTAAACTTAACAAAGGTATCATTTAAAAAAGTAATCTGAAAGCCTTGATAGGTTGTCTACTCGCCAATAAATAATTGTTTACTCAATTTCAATTTCGGGTCCCCACAATTTTCAAAATCTAATTTTATGAATCAGTAAATAAATGTATGTCAATACTTACTTTCGACAGTAAATTGCACAGCAACAATGGGTGGTACATAACCTTCAATATTTTTGAATGGGAAATAGAACCATGGGAAACCCATGCGTGGATAATAGTCACGGGCTTTAATATTTTCAACATCAGCAGGATTTTCACCTTCGCAGGATACCCAGACAACGTTGGTCTGTAATAAAAAATAAATAAATTGAAATAATAATTATTAGAAATAAATTAAAAAAAATATTAGATTAAGGGTCATTGTTTCAAGACCCCATTTTTGAACGGCTGGATTTATTTGGAGAGAATTACAAATTTTAAATTAAATTTTTTTGGGATGAAAAATCTGTAAATCTATCCTAAAAAGTCTCAGAGGTCGACTTTCCTGCCCAAAAAACTTACCTCATGTGGTCTCAAACTATTCTTTTCTGTGATGTGTCGTTTCAACTCAGCTGGCATGTGTTCGGGTACTGTCTTTGTGTCGTTGTAAATTTCAGGAACCCAGTTGTAGATCTATAAGAAAAAGCAAGCATTAGCATTAGCCATACACAAATTTATTATCTAGATTCAGTTACACATACCTTGTTCAACTTGAGGAATATACAGGGTCTGGCAAGATTGTAGCCAAAGTTATTTTCCTCAGTGCAGGGAGCAAATTGAGCACGATCAATGCCACAAACTTTGCCAGGTGGTGGTGGATTTTCAAATGAGCAGTTTACTTGGTTGCCTTTGGGTAAATCATCATAGGCTAAAGTGTTTTCCCAGGGAGGACGGACAAATAAAATTAGTAACTGATATTTAAAATATATATATTTTTTTAAATACTAGTAAAAAAGTATAAAATCAAAATCATACAAAAAATGTGAAATCAAAAATATCCCAAATTTAATTTTATATAAAAAGTATAGCATAATTTTAGGCTTTCAAAAGGGTAGGAATTCGACGAGCATGATATTACTTCTTGGTTAGGTATTTTCATTAAATGCTCTCCATTTCTTCTAGACAATTACTTTCAAAAAAATGTTGTATTCATTTTCATTATACTTACTAAATGAAACCGCTTTCATCGGAACAAAAATTCAAATTTAAAAATAAAACAAAATTAAATTTTCAAAATTAATTTTCCCCACAAAATCAAATCAAAGAAAAAAATCAATACCAAAAACATGTCGATAGTTGTTAACACATTATGGACCCTGGAATGTAAAGGAAGGACGGGCGGTGTGTAGGACTTGCGCTTACCTTTTAAAAATCTGGCAGTTTCCTCAACCCAGTATTTGTAGTTGTCAGGCCTGGAGGATTCATACCACACTAAAGTACTTTCGACATTGACCTCTGGGGGCATTGGCCGAAAACCAAGACCTGTAAAGGAAAAACAAATTAAAGAACAGCAATTAGTAAGGACTTTAAAAAAAAAAACAAAATAAAAAATATAAATATCACAATTAGCAAATATAAAATATGCCCCCACGTGACATTTACATATGAATTAGATTTCCGAAAATACAAATAATCTTCGAACTAATGCTGGCGCCTAACATAATCGCAATTCATCTGGTAACCAAATATAGATCCCAATTGCAAAATACTTAAATCATCGATTAAATTTGTAGTTTGACGCCCACATAATCGCAATTCATATAAATAACCAAATATAGATCCCAATTGCAAAATACTTAAAGCATCGATTAAATTTGTAATTTGGCGCCCAACGTGAATACTTCGCACCTCACTTTTAATTACAAATGTGAATGGACACGCTACACAATTTCCTACCTCGACGTTTAAATAATAAAAAAACGTTGATGTCACAAATATTATTTATAAAAAATGGCGCCCAACATTATATAATGCAAATATGGCGCCCAACGTAAATAACATTTATTTTTCAACCAAATATTCACAATTTTAGTTCTGGGTTGCAAAATAACAAGTATACCTATGCATGTAAAACACTTCTACCAGACACAGACTAATCCCACTTTTATTAAAGGGGTGGGGTGTACGATCCGAAACGACCGTAGTCTTACTCGACCACGGTCTGTCACCTCAGTCAATTGTGTGTGTGTGTTGCAACAACAAATCTTCTTTAAGGTGTAGAAAATCAGAATTTAACCTCTTCTATCACACCGCAATATGGTCCTTTATGCGATAATCAGAGAAATCACTTAGTTTATTTTTATATGCCTTCCTATAACACAAAACATTCCACTTCTGACATTGTCATCCTTACATAACCTAAACTGTAGCAATTCCTACGGCGCTTTAAAGAAGAAATATTAAATATTGAACTCATCAATACGTCTTCTGTGAAATTGCGACGAATCCAACAGAAACACATAGGGCTTCTTGAGAGACTTTTGGAACTATAAGGCTCACATTTTAGTTTGGCCCCTAACATCCCAAAATATTTAATATTATCTGAGAACAACTTAACCAAAAGTTCCTCTGTAAAGTTTAGGAAAATTCACTTATGGAAAATTACTTCCTGACCATGGTATTAATCCATCATATTCTATGTACATGTAACGTATATATCACACAGTGGCGCCCAACGTTTTTTAAGCATGGGTTTTTTATGATTGATGATTTCAAAAAAAATCAGGTTGTGGAGTTCAGTTTTGATTTAAAAAAATATATAGGACTACTTCAGATACTTTTGGAGCTATAAGACACTTATTTTGGTTTGGCGCCCAACATCTTAAAAGTATTTAATATTATCTGAGAACAACTTCACCAAAATTTCCTCTCTAAAGTGTCCGAGAGGCGGATGAAATTTTGACAAAAACTACTTTTTGAATATGATTTTAAAAAATGACATTCTATGTACAAATAATATATATATTACACAGTGGCTGCATGGACTTTTTATGAGTGATGATTTTCAAATAAGTCATGTTGGGTGACTTCCGTCTCATATTGGGGCCAATATCTGTATGCTTATATATTTATTAACTACTCCACCACATTTTGGCGCCCAACGTATCAAAACGTATTATATCATACCCAAAAATCCAATAATAAAATCTTTAATTTCATTTTCAAAACTGAGGTACACGCAAACACATTAATGGCATTCGAACAATTGCATGATAAAGACATACACTTAATCAAAGTGAAATGTTTATAGGATTTAGCCATTTAACTAACCCAAATGTTTGAAACCAAAAATCCAATTAGCTAATTAAATTGCTTTCGCCAAAAAAATAAATAAAGTAAATAAAAAAAATGTGGTCGAAGTAACGCTTTGGCGTCAAAGGTTCATAAAGGTGTGTGTCTACATTTAATAAATAAATTCGAAGGAAATTATGGCGCCCAACGTTATTATATTAATACTAATATTAATTATATTAATACTAATATTATTGTAAAAAGTTTTTATTTACTTACCAGGATTTGATCCGATTAAACCATTATCCAGTGTCCATTTGGGTTTGTCTACTTCCAAAGTTTGATAAAATACAGCTAACATGGCAGCAAAGAATCCAGTTAATGCCGCATAGAATATAACATAAAATATCAGAATTTTCGCTATAAATAGAAGAGAAATGAGAGAAGAAGAAGAAATATGTAATTAATTATGACAGTCATATATTTAGGTATTTAAATTCAAAATTATGATAATTTTATTTATTTATCATTTTCTATTTTTTGCTGATGCCAATGTCATTAAGAAATAAGAAAAAAAAGAAATAAAAATGCTGAACGTAACTGAATTAATTAAATATCATAACAAATTACACCGTAGGCATTAGGTTATTTTAAGCCAAACACGTTCTCCCCTCTCACTTTAGTTATCCCTCCACTCGATTCATGTTTATTTCGCAATTTAATTAACATTTTAACTTTATCTCTTTTAAACACCCAACCCCCGTGGCCTGGGCGGTCTGGGTATTGTGAAGATGTTGCTTTAGCATTTGAATAGCAAATCTTGAGCTTATTTTTATTTTTTTGCTGTTGTTGCTGTATCCTATATGCTATTAGCTTTCTCTATTTTGTCCCGTTTTCGCTTAGAACATCGTAGATTATTTTTTAATGCGATTTTAAATATTTAAATGCGGCTTCATGGCGGTGGTTTGAAGGATTACCGGTTGGGGTGTAAGGTGCAAGAATAGCAATTTAGCTCGATTTTGTAGTAAGCCAATGTCAATATATTTATATTGCTGCTAAATCGAATTATAATTACAAAAGTGGAAAATTCTGCATTCGAAAGGAAATTGATGGTAGGAATAAAAAGATGGAAGTGGCGCGCAAGATTAACTAAAGGATTTCTTGCAATATTCTATGAGAGCTTCTCAGATAATATACATCATTTTTAAGGACTGTCAGAGCTATAAATATTTATTTTGAAATGGCTTCTAATTATTTCGAAGGACTTTTAAGGCAGTAAGCGTTTGGTTTTTAAGTAATTATTTTGAGGGACCTTGAAGGACTTTTAGACCAATAAGCGTGGATTTTCAAAATAATTATTTTGAAGGATTTATAGACCAATAAACGTGATTTTTTTAATAATTATTTTGAAGGACTCATAGGCAAATAAACTTGGATTTTTTAAATAATTTTTTTGAAGGGCTTTTAGACCAATAAGCGTGGATTTTTTAAATATATTTTTTTAAGGGCTTATAGACCAATAAACATGGATTTTAATTTGTTTGAAGGGCTTAAGACCAATAAGCGTTGATTTTTAAAATAATTTTTTGAAGAGCTTTTGGACCGATAAGCGTGGATCTTTTAAATAATTGTTTTTGAAAAATGTAACTTACCTGCTTTGTCCCCTTACCAAAACAATTGTACTGTCAAACAATGGCGTCAACAAACTTTGTGATGATGTGGCTCTGATTAATGACTCTTGGCAAACAGAAATGAAAGTAAAAAAACATGGTGTATTCGGTCCCTCCTTTCTCTTCGGCACACATGCCATTTCCCATACATAACATTTTTGATATCATTTTATTGCTTCATGCCTATAAAAAACGGACCCTTGTCAGTTAGGATATATTGACGTTTATTTCCACTTTCATTTTTTGTTTATTTTTTTGGGCTAAGGACTTTTTTAACATTTCAATTTACAAATAGAAGCGTATGGTTTTCCATATAAATTCCAAACACATACACAAACATGTCAATATTAATCCTTATAAATGGATAAGGGTATATGTGTGTGCCCATCCGTCTATGTTGGTATATGTTTTACATATATATCAGGCCTTTCATATATATGTCAATGTAATTAAGAGTGATTGAAAGGTCATTTCGTGCAGGAAATTGTCTTTTCGTAAATGTGTTTGTGTGTGAGTGCCCTTATTGTCATTTGATAGATGTGTGTGTGTGAGTTTGCCTAGCCATTTAGCCATTATATCTAAACAAAAAATGTCCTTATTTTGTTGTTCAATAAGGTGAAGGAGGGGAGCGCAGGTTTGTGAAAGGCACAGAAAGGTCTGATTAACAATCACTTTGTTAGGCAAATATTGTTGCCCTTCGGGTACCCTAAAGGTGGTTGGGGTAATGGAGAGATAGATTGTTAGGCAATTAATAATTAATTAAAAATAAATTAAGGGCTATTTAGTGATTAGAAGCTCATATGAGAGAAGAGAAACATAATAAGCATGGAGGGATTTTTATAATATTTTTTTAAAGGATTTCTGGGTGAATAAGCGTGGATTTTTAAAGGACTTCTAGGTCAATAAATATTAAATAATTATTTTGAAGGACTTCCCAACCAATAAGCGTGTTTTTTAATAATTATTTAGAAGGACTTTCTGAGAAATAGGCGCGGATTTTCAAAATAATATTTTTGAATGACTTTCTGAGCAATAGGCGTGGATTTTCAAAAGAATATTTTTGAATGACTTCCAGAGCCATAGGCGTGGATTTTTAAAATAATATTTTTGAAGGACTTTCTGAGCAATAGACTTGTATTTTTTAAGAATATTTTTGAATGACTTTCTGAGCAATAGGCGTTGATTTTTTAAAGAATATTTTTGAATGACTTTCTGAGCAATAGGCGTGGATTTCTTTAAGAATATTTTGAATGACTTTCTGAGCAATAGGCGTGGATTTTTTAAGAATATTTTTGAAGGACTTTCTGAGTAATAATCTAGGATTTTTTTAAGAATATTTTTGAAGGACTTTCGGAGTAATAACCTAGGATTTTTTAATACTTATTTTTAAAGACTTTTATAGGATTTTTTAAAATAATATTTTTGTAGTACTTCTATAGATTTTAATGTCTTCCATTTTTTCAAATTTAATTCTGAAACTCTCCAAAAATATAATCAAAATAAATATCCTCTTTCCAATTTTTTTCTGACAAGGATATTCAATGACAAGTTCGAGTTGATTTATAACAGTTACTAATAACAACAACAGCAACAACAAAAAACGTTGGATATAATCCAATGATGAACATATATTAACACGATTAGAGTGGGGCAACATTGTTGTTTGTCCAACAACAACAACAACAGAAAAAAAGGAACAAAGCCCACAAAAAATCCTCAAACATGTGACGTAATTTCTAGAAGGGGCAAAAGGAACAAACAACCAAAGACCACATATACATACACAATCATCACACCATAAATGCCAGAAGGCTGGCAGCCGAAAAAAAACAGGACCTACAACAAAGCCATCGAAATTTGCTGGCTGGTTGGTGGTTTCGTGTCGCTGTTGTTGTTTTTTCTGGGTATGTATAAGTCTCACGCATTAGTAAGTTTATATAAGAGATTTCTTTTCGTTATGTTGAAAGGTGTGAGGAAGGAGGGAAAATTTTTTCCAATATATCCACAAAATGCCAATGCGCAGGTCCTTACGTTCCTCTTTTTGGGGTTTCACAAAATAAATTGAAAAGGGGAAATTTGGATTTTTTCCTATTTTCAGATAATAAAAATATTTTTTTTTTTTTGAGGAAATAAAATCCTTATTTTTATGCTTTTAATTAAAATATTCGAAAAGTTCATTAAAGGATTTATTTAAACCACAAAAATTCTTAGAGATTGTGTTTTGTTGAAATTCGTTTGCCCTCTTTTTTTACCGCACCTTTCTTTGCTGTGAGTTTCTGTGTGTGTGTATGTGTAACAACGAAGCTTCAGTAAATGTCAAAGTTCATAGCAAATAT
The DNA here is from genome assembly GCF_032173495.1 of Musca vetustissima. NCBI lineage: Eukaryota > Metazoa > Arthropoda > Insecta > Diptera > Muscidae > Musca > Musca vetustissima. The sequence continues at coordinate 534,889 of NW_026885219.1, read as the reverse complement.
ACAGCTGATATAGATTTTTCCCCCAGGTTTGCTTTTGCTTCATCTTCGCTATTCGCTTTTCTTTCTTGCCACTTCCTTTCTGTTTTTGCTCTCCCATAAAGCTAAGGATTCTGGTGCTAGGCCACATTTAAAGTTATTCCATATTTTTTGCCTTTGTTGTTGCATGGCACAACTTGAGATTTTTTTTCTTATTCTTTTGAGGTCATTGTGGATTTCAAAGTACTTGCAGATTTAGTTTTCCTAGTTTTTGTTTCTTTATTCTCTGGAGTTTGCCTGTGGCCTGTGACCACCATTAGTTAAATTATATTCTACTCCTGTGTATCCTGTGTACGTGTCCAAGTGTTTTTTGATGTCACTTAATGGCCTACCATGCTGAGCTCTGAACATTTAACGTAAATCAATTGACTTAATGTTCATGTTATGGTGGCGGACATGATGCACCAAGGGGAGCCGCAATGTGACACTTTGCAGAGTCACAGCAAAACGATGTAAAAATTAGTTTTGTTAATTTAAGATCACCGATATCTGGGGGTAACCAATGTGGATTATTTAAAGGACCAATGTGAATTTTTAAATGAGCAATAAGCGTTGATTTTTAAGGAATATTTTTTGAAGGACTTCCTGAGTCATAAGCGTTGATTTTTAAAGAACAATTTTTTTGAAGGACTTCTAGAACAATAAATGTGGATTTTTTAAAGAATATTTTAAAAAGTTCGTTTTGAACAATAGGCATGGATTTTTAAAGAATATTTTTGAAAGGATCTTCAATAATCGTGGTTTTTTAAATAATTTTTTGAGGGACTTTCAGAACAATAAACGTGGATTTTTTAAATAACTATTTGGAGGGACGTTCAGAGCAATTAACGTGGATTTTTTAAATTATTATTTTGAGGGACTATTACAGCCATAAGCGTGGATTTCTTAAATAATTATTTTGAAGTACCTTCAGAGAAATAATCGTGGATTTTTAAATAATTATTTTGAAGGGCTTCTATAGCATTAAACATGGATTTTTTAAATAATTATTTTGAGGATTTAAAAAAAAATATTTTGAAGGACCATCAGAACAATAAACGTGTATTTTTTAAAGAATATTTTTGAAAGGACTTCCTAAGCAATAAGGGTGAATTTTTGAAATAATTTTTTTGCAGGACTTCTTGAATAATAAGCATGATTTTTTAAAATAAAAATTTTGCAGGACTTCTTGAGCAATAAGCATGTTTTTTTTAAAAATAATTATTTCGAAGTATTTTCTTCAAAATATCTTAAAGAATATTTTTTAAGGAATTCCTGAGAAGCAATAGATTTTTTAAAGAATATTTTTTGACAGACTTCTTAAGAAATATTCGTGGATTTTTTAAAGAAAAATTTTGAAGGAGTTCTGGAGCATTAACTTTCTGAACAATAATTGAATTTCAAATTATTTTTGAAGACTTATCAGATCACCAAACGTGGATTTTTAAATAATATCATAAAAGGACTTTTAAATCAGGTGGTGTGTACATAAAATATGTCATTTCATATATTCACCTTAGTCATATATTGTTGATCCGAATCAAATTCTATGTCGATTTAGCCATGTCCGTCTATCACGACAGAGCTCACAATATATACTCCGCAATACTTTTCCAGGAATTTTTAATATTGTGAATGGTATATATCGATCACCTAAGTATAGCTCCCATATAAGGGTATCCTAAATATTCGGTATGTTACAAAATAAAACGGGTTTCAATGGATTTTTTTAATATATTTTCCCACTTTTTACGTTAGCCCCTATATAGGGATAATTCCTAATATTTGGAATTTTTGGCCACGTTTTTTTTAAATTTTAGTTTGAGTCCTCATTAATATGCAATTATAAAACAAATTTTCAATTTGAGGCCCACATGTATCAAGCCTTTGTTTCGAAACTTTAAACAATTTCAATTCTCCCACTCTGGACACAACAAAAAATAGATTGCTAAATAATAAAAAAAAACTTGCCCTTGAACTTTAAATATAACAACGAATCATTTAAATATATACAGACAATTCATTAACACAATTAATACACAAATTTCAAAATTTCTTTCAATATTTACGTATGTATGTTGCCCAAATCACAAATTACTATCAGTCAACAAATTAAACAATTCTAAATTTTATTCATAGGTCTTAACAACAACAACAACAAATTTCCAGTATGTGAAATTATGCTTCTTTCCATTTTTAATTGAACATAGTGAATTGGACTGCTAAAAAAACCAACAACAACAAAAATGAAAGCACTTGAATTATGAAAAAAATATTATAAATGCCCATCTTTTGATCTCAATTGTATTGCATGCTCATTGTAATCATCAACATCATAACAACTGCTTTGTCTTCACATTCGTGTATAGAGGAGATATGTGGCTTGAGTTATGGTGGCGGCGACACCACCACCAATAGCAACAACAATTTAATTGTTTATGCCATATAAGACCTTTTTAGAATATATACATACATATACATATGTATATATAATGTTTTTTTATTGTTATGCCGTCAAAAGAAATTATTTGTATGGATGCTTTTTAATAAACTTGACAATTGTGTTGTTCTTGTTCTGTTCTTTTTTGTTTGGTGTGACGACATCGTGTAGAATTTCTTAAAAGAGGGGATGTTATGGGAATTTCGGTGAATTTTGTAAAAAATAAATTGATTTGAAACATGAAATTATACTCGAATCAATTAAACTGTATTAATTCAAACTTTTCCTTTAGATGGAGTTCTAAGAAAATGAAGCATACATTTAGGCGTCTATTTATAAAACAAAAAATAATTGAAAATAATTAATTAAAATTCATTAGACATATAGGAGACCTTCCTTAAGGAATTTCAGAATGTGCATATATTGATAAATTAGGTAAATAAATAAAACATTTAAAACTGTAATAAAAATAGGTTTTATATTTATCATCTAATATAGTGCATAATTTTAGCCAACATTTCTTAAATGGCGTTTAACCAATGAGCTTAAGGCGCGGTAAAGACTATGTCTTCTAAATCAACTCGATTGTTTAATCGAAGTACCAAATCCTAGCTGTTGTTAAAATGATATAAAGTTTATTTGTCATCCGTTATTTGTTTTCTTATACATACACATTTCACTGGTTTCATAGTTTCTGTGAACAATTTTCAATCAAAATTTCCAAAATTTTGTAAGGAAATGTTCTCTATAAAACATTTGTTGTAATATTTAATTCATTATAACTTAAAAAAATATATGTTTTTTATCAGCTGCTAGAGTAGGTAATTATTTTTTAATTGTAACGTATTTTGTAGCATACTTCTAGGAGAAGTCATTAATATTTAATATTTTGATGCAAACGCAGAGTTGTATATGAAATTATTTCGATTCGTATTAAAATGAAATGAAGTGGATTTGTCAGCGCTTGTTTGTTTACGTATACATACATATTTCACTGGTCTCATAATTTCTGTGACATTTAAAAAAAAAAAAATAAATTTTTCATCAGCTACCATATTTTTTGTAGGCAATTATTTGAACTGTATCGTATTTTGTAGTATATTTTAAGGAGAAGTTTTTATTTTTTTATTTTATTTTATTTTTTTTTTTTTTGGGACAAATGCAGGGTTGTATTTGAAATTATCTTGTAATGTTGTATTTAAAATTGTGTCGATTTAGCATAGAATTTCGAGAATATTGAATGGATTTAATTTTTTATAGCAAATTGAGCTCGATTTAGCAATCAAATCGAGATAATGCAATTTATCACAATAAAAATAAAATTGCTAAACGAGTCAGAGTGAAAAATTTCTATTGGTTGGTTGCACATCGAATTCAAGTAGAAACTATGCACTACTATTGTGCCATGGTTCTGCTTAGGTACTACCATGATGCAATAAACAAAACCTTTGTTTTTATCTCGATTATCTGTCAAATTTTTCCTTATAATATTTCACATGGTTGGCAACATTGCACTTCGAATTCAAGTAGAAACTACGCACTTTGATAGTTAATCCAATCGTGATGGTTATATTTCTTTCGGTGATATTCGGATGATATTTTGAAGGATGAAATGGACCCAAGACAGTTTTTGATTTTCTAGTCGCTCTAAAGGCCACTATTATATTCCGAACATCACAAATGTTACACCGGGAAGGGATCTGATGAACTAGTTCGAATGGCTATATGATAATGATCGGTCAACATCAAATGCCGAAACTTTTTGTTTTAAATAATAAAATTTGAATCTGAGGAAATCACTCCGGGATTTATTCAATGTGTAAACTAATTGTAGACCTACTTGCCTACAGTGTCTCAAAAAAGTTTAGAAAAATTCGTATAAATGCTCATAAACAAAAAACATTTCAAATGTATATGGGGATAAGGTTTTTTGTATAAAATCACCTAATCATTAATATTTTATCGAATCTAATGTAAAAAGGTTGCAAACAAGTCATAGCGCTATTGGTTATATAACGTAATAATATTCCAGTTTCGAAATGGTAAATAATAAATTCGAAATACTAAAAAATTTCTAAAATATCAGCAATTTCGAAAATTATCAGTCAATAGGTTTTTTATACTCTGATAACCTGAAATAGGTAAATTAGTTGATAAATAAATATATTTAAATGGAGTGGAATCCTTATATGCCTTATAGACGTTTTTTTGAGAAATAGCCTCCATTGTATGGTAACCCTGTGTATTGTTATCTAAAATCATTTTTGTTTCCAAAATCGCAAACACAAATTATACAAAAAAAAAAAATAAAATAACGAAAATCCTGGCTATGATTCAAATCGCCATTGATGATGTCATTGTGACCTCCTTAAAGCTGGCCAAGTACTCTGGCCAGTATTAGTGTTGATAGTGAAGGCTAACATATGTTACCTAATCATAAGGAAAGTAGGAAATACAAGCAAAATGTATGTCCTTGAAATGTAATGAAAGTGGGATGGAAGGAAGGAGGAGGAGAAAGAGAAGAGGAAAATATAATTTTCGGTCATTGATTTGTGTTTGTTGCCAGTTTTCTTTTTCAGAAGACAAAATAAGGGTAGCCTTTTTAATCTACCGATTGACAATTTTTTGAGAAATTTTCAATGTTAAAAATAAGTATCCTTTAGAATATGAAAAATTGGCAGGTGCTGAGAAAGAGAAATGGGGACAAAATCAAAGATATCAAAATTTGGTTTGCTTTGAAAGGATATACTTTTTGTAGCAAAGTGATTCAGGAAATGGAAATAAGTGCGACCATACGCCCTACTTCATGAAGAATAATAAAACCTGAAATAGATAGTTTACTGCGCCGGACTTTTTTAAATATTTCTTTGAAAGTGAAGCTTCGTCGATTTTTCAATTACATTGCATATATGTCAAATAAATCTTCATTAGGTAGGTTAACCTGGTAAAAAGTTGTAGTGTTGTAGTGTAATATATTACAAAATATTTAGATTCCCATCACTCTGACAATTAGTCTAATTATTTCATAACCTATTTGTAACCTTCAGAGCCCAATTATTATTACAAATCAATTTACATAACACCGACAATCGTTACCAACCAATAACCTTCACATGAACTCAAGTACTTGAGCACTTTAGTGCGGCACTGTGAAATGAACGAAACCAAACGAAAAAAAACCCTGGCTGTTACTAATTGACATTTGCAATATTCGCCGCTAGAATGTTAATTTAGTTATGACGTCTGTACGAAAAAAAGGTGTTAGAAAGTTCACACGTGAACTGTGTCGATATTTTAATACTAAAAATATCATATATTCATAATCAATTTGTTACTTATTTTAGATATTGTCTTTGAAAAGTGTGTGTTGCTGTGTATGACATGTTGTGGGTGAGTTATTAGTTTTGAACGTCATGGGTGTGAAATGTAGACGAAATTTATTAGCACATTCAGTTTTTGTTTGTTCTATTTTTAATGCTCGGTTTGTTTTTAGACCGATATCGGATATTTTTACTAATAATTAACATTAAGTTCAAACACCCAAAATGAGATACAAATTAACATGTCAGGTTGTTAGTAGATGTGTGATTTGTTTGTTTTAGAGTGTAAACATTCTGTTGGCTACTGAAAAAATTAAGTATTAAACTAGAGCTAATTTGTTAAGGTCTAGTTTGCTTCAAAATACTTTGCTAAAAGCAGAATGGCTTCTTGCACTCTGCTCTCATTAGATCTCCTAATTTCCCACCTATATAGCATACAAATTAATTAAATTTATAAAATTGTAAACAATTTAGACTATTTGGCCATTTTCTAACCTCAATTTTGTTTGAAAACCCTGCCGAAAATGTATGGTTTAATATTTTTTGGTTGGTTGACATGACAAGAACCTACTGTAATTAGGCAATAATATAGTTGGGGGAAAAAGAAATCCATTATTTTTATATGAACTATAGGACTTTATTTAACATGCTTCAGAATGTCCGATTTGGGCAAATATGCACCGTTTTGTTGTATGACGTGTTTTGTAACTTCATAATGCCTCTACCATAGAAATCCTGCTCTCTGTTTGCAAAAAACTCTAGTAGTCGATTTTCACAATCCTCCTTAGATACTAATTTTTGTCATTAAAGAAATTTTGCAATGCAGGAAAAATATGATAATCGCTTCGTGCCAAGTCCGGGCTGTATGGCGGATGCATTGAAACTTCCCAACAAAGCTCTCTAAGTTTCTGGCGAGTCACTGTAGATGTATGTGGCCTAGCGTTCTCCTGGTGGAACACGACACGATACCTATTGGCCAATTCTGGCCGTTTCTAAATGGTTTAAAATAGTACTATGGTCGATTTTTAGCTCCTGGGCGATGTTACGAGTGCTAACATGCCGGTCAACTTCGAAACCAAAATTGGACATAATTGGCCGTTACAGTATCGAAACTATTCACAATTTTATCCGCTTGGCTTGCATTTTCGCCTTTGTCAAAGAAAAACTATAAAATGTACCAAATTGTCTCTTTGTTCACGTCCATTTTTAACACCCTGTAACTCATAACTGAATGCAACAAAGTTAAAACCAGCAAAATAATTTTTTTACTGCGAAATGTCACCCTTCCAATGAGCATAAATCAGAAATTGTTTGATCAAAACTTTACAAGAAATCTACCAGTACAGCCACCTGCCGAAAATATAATTGATTTATATTTCCTCAACCTAATATGATATGGAACTATACTATAATTGTCATCCCTATAGCGATACGTCGCTTTTTAATGTTTTATATTTTCCGTCGTGCAACTTCTGATTATTTCCTTACATCTACAACATTTTTGCTGGTGGATTTACAAAGTCTTTAAGCCGGCAATAGAGCATTTAATAACATTTTATAAGTTTAGTTTTTCATCAGATGGACATAAATATCTATTAAAATATACACCTAGCTTTTTATTATTAAACCTATATTTTCGACACAATTTCATCTCTTCCATAATTTAAATCAAGACTAACAACCATAAGATTGTAATCAGGTATTGACGTTTCTATAGAGCTGGTTAAAATTGTATTTAGCATATTATTGTACACACAATCTATGCATGTTCCAGATGCTGCTGGTCTGGTTATAAGATTATGACACGAACATAATAGGTATTCAGCGATTAGTTAACTATTAGAAATTATGGAGTTTTTTGCCGTGAAGTTCCTTAAAAATATTCTGCCCGTACTCAACTTATGGTGGCTAATTAACCTTCATTTCGACATTCACTTTATTGTCTGTCATGTTATATCACTTTTAGGTTTTAAAAAGTTCTAACCGATGAAATATTACTTCCCCTGACATATTTTTTGATGTAATAATTTGCAATACTTTTTAAGTACATACAAGTATCATAAAAATGGTAGTCCAATGTCAACCTACATCTCAAAGTGCTCTTCAGGTAAGTCTGGAGTGTCGGATATTTTTTTGTCTTCAACTTGAATTGCGTACTTGAGAATTTCCAAAGATACTCAGACTTGATATAATTGATAGCTGACAACAAGAGAGATAAGAGACAATATTGAAAAGCAAATTCAGAAATTTCAGTTTTGGAATTGTCAAATGGCTATAAATCCAAGAAATCTAAGATGTCTTTTTGATCGAAGGACCAAATACAAAAATTAAGAAGGAAATCCAAATTAGTATAAATTCTATCCTATTTTGATTCTTTCCTAAACTAATCGATTGAGAGGTTAGGTCTTTTAAGCGGCATTTGCATTGAAACTTTTTGCATGGTTAACCCTCCCTATGTAGATTTATTTGACATATAAGCAATGGAATTGACAATTTAAACCCACTGGGTTTACTTAATCCAGTATAATGTAAACGTACTATTAGTTCCTATTTTTAAACCAATGCTTTGCAATAACAATTTCATAGTAGCCATATGCTTTACCTCCCTAAAAATCTCAATGCATAATTATTGTTGGCAAAAAAACCATCAAAAATACGTTTCAATTACATACTGAAAGTGAATGAGTAAGTGTTTTCGAATGGTTGGCCATAAGACAATAATGGGGCTTTGATGTTGTTGCTGGGAGGTGGGGTTGGGTGCTCAGTTGCAGTTTTTTCTGCTATCGTCATCAATTATATAATTGTACTATTTGTTCCATTTGGCTTTTCTTTTTTTTACATATCGACTTTTTTCTAAAGGTGGCTGGACGAGGAGGGCGGTAGGGCCTTGTGCATCCAAATGTGTACTTGACATTTTGAATTGCCAGTGTATAAGAAGACCGGCCAGCCACAAGCAAAGTGTCCAGCATGCATATCATATCATTTTTTCATAAGAATAAGAAAGCAAAACTACAATAGCAACAAAAGCAAATTTCTTTTTGTTATTGGCTTGAGCGACAGAAAAAAAAGAAAATTACATTGAAATTGAATGCCTTGGCTTGTGTTGCCAGAGGAAGCTTTTGCCTTTTTGTCTATATACATATATATTTATATATACTAGGAATGTATGTAATATTTTATTTATAGCTGAAAATAAATATAAACTGGCTGACTTTGTAGGATTTTCCTGCTTTCGTTTTTTTTTTGTCGTAGTGTCACAGCAATATGCCCGTTCAAAGTTGAAAATGTTAGTAAAGAAATCATAAATTACATAATTGAAGAATGAAATCTATAAATAAGCTTCATGGTAAATGTCAGAAAACATGAGACTTACCCGATTTTGAAGTGAAGATGGGGAAAAGAAAAAAGTCTCCTAAAATGTCGTACCAACTTCTGTCAATCTAAACTAGACTATTGTAAACACGTGGTAACTCAGCTTGCTGGTATAATTCCCTGGTGTTGTAGGGATGTGAAGATAGGAAAACATCGGCTTATTAATCTAATTTATTCTCTTCGACTCCAATATTCCTCAATGAACTCATCAATTTTTCATGTTGTACCTATCAAATGCGTTTTGGATGTTTCTACAATTTTGTATCAATACTTCATTGGGCCGAGCATTGCGAGCGGGACTGAGATAGTGAGGACTGTTGAAAACTACAGCTTTGATATTGTCAGTAATTTTATACACCTTGGTAACCCCATAAATAAAACTAATGATATCAGTTTTGAAATTCGGAGAATGATAGTGTTGGTCAACAGATGCTACTATGGTCTGAAAATAGTTTCATTTTTGAACATCAGTACGATTTCTAGAAAGGTACCGGTACAAATGAATGCGTTATTGACCTTATTGACAGAATATGATTTAGTAGATCATGGAATACTAATAAACATAAGACGGATTCAAATTTATCAGATTCAGGATTCAGAATTAGAGAAATGGATCCAAATCTATCAACAATATTCTAATTTAGTTCGAACTAGGTTGCCAAAGTAAAGCTTGGTCACATAGGGATCGTTAAAATATTTATGCCAATATGTCATAAAACAATAACATCCAGATCCACGAATAGTCTATTTTTTCTAATGATTTTTATAAGACGGCAGAGCTAAATCTGCATTCCATCGTAAATCTCTAAGAACAAAGAGAAAATATTGTATTTGGACGGAATCCAATTTATCAAAATAGCATTTGTTCGACCTAAAGTGATAAAGAGATCGCTATTATCATATAGATCTAAATCATGATCTATTAATAAGCTCATCCAGCAAGTGAAAGCCAATCGTCTTTTCTCATGCCTAATGTCACAAATTTGGCGTTTGTTTATGTTTTCATAACGGAAGTCAATTCATAATAATGGATTTTGAAAGCAAACTTGAGAAGCAGCTGATCTCTCTTGATGACCTTATTAATAGGCCTTAACATGAGGGTTCATTAAATCCTTTAGATCAACGTTTCTTAAAACCTGACAATGATTTTGTTTTATTGACATAAATGTGAACACAATAATAACAACAGAGATCTTTCTATTTTGGATAATAAGGCGCGTTTAGATTATGCCTTCTAAATTGACTCGATTAGTTAATCGAAGTATCAAATCATAACACTTTAGACTAGTTTAAACTGTATAAAATTGATTTGCCACCTGTTATTTGTTTAGGTATACATACACATTTCACTGGTTTCATAATTTCTGTGGCAGTTTCTCAATAAATATTTTTATAATTCGAATAGGGATTGCTCCTTATTAGGTCAACAATTCATAAACACAGTTGCTGTTTTGAGAACAGTAAGTCTTAATTTTTCATCAGCCACCAGACTTTTGATCATTTATTTTGAATTGTAACGTATTTTGTAGCATACATCAAGGATAAGTCTTTATATATTTTTAGTGCAAAAGCAGGGTCGTAATTGAAATTATCTCGATGCGCGTTTAGACTAGGCCTTCTAAATCTACTTGATTTGTAAATCCAGATCTAGAATCCTAGTAGTTTACACTATTCAAATGAAATGGATTTGTCAGCTGTTATTTGTTTACGAATACATACACATTTCATTGCTTTCATAACTTCTATGACATATAAGTTCCGTTCCAGAACCTAAAAGAATCCACTATTTTTACAAGTTTTGCGTTCCTGAACCCACGAAACTAGTAAAACATTGAACCAAATTTAAGAGAACACAAAACAAAATGGCGTTCTCTTTGTAAACTTTTTACTCGAAAAATTTGTCCGAGTAAAAATAGTAAACAGGAATGCCAACTTCTGATTTGCTGTTATGTTGATTTGAAGTATTGCCATCTAATTTTGGCATATTTACTAGATTTGCGTTTCCGAACTTTTCAAATTATTTTATACTCTGAGAGTGATTTTGAAATGTCTCCCTTTTACTAGATTTACTATTAAAAAAGTACTGGAACAGACCAATAATTTTCAATAAATATTTTTATAATTTTGATAGGCATTAGGTCAGAAATGTATAAATATATTTGTTATTATAAATTATAGTAACATTTATTATAAATTTAAAAATACCAATATTTCATATTTTTGTTAGGTAGTTATTTTGAAAACAATTTAATTTTACAGCCCTACCGAAAATTCAACTAGCTCGTTCGAAGTTATTCACCCCAAAAGTAGAACACATGTATTTACCGAAATACGTCGACGTACGGATCAAATTCAAACTATGACAGAACGTAATTTGTTTTTTCTTGAAAAGAAACAAAATATATAGAAAATATGAATTTTTCAATGAAATAATAAAATAATTGGACACATTTTAGAAATTTTCAAGTTAATCCTCGATTTAGTTCGCTAAGAGATATGGACTCGACGTATTTGAGTAATACGGCCATACAAAACATTTCGACGAAATTTCGAAATTGAATATTTTTGTACGCCTCGTTGGATTTTAGGTAACGTTGTCAAGGAGAAACAATTATTTTTTGGTTAAAAACAGGGTTGTATTTGAAATTGTCACGATTTATAGTAAGTTTACATTGTACTGGATTTTGTTAACCCAGTAGGTTTAATTGTTAATTCCTTTGAATATATGAGTAGTTTATTTTGAATAGCTGTAGTCTAAAAGCGCCTTTATGGAGGCTACAAATATGAGGTTCTGTTTTTTTAGAATAGTATATATTTATACTACTTCTAACATATAGATACGATGTACCTATCGTTAAACTAATTAAACATTATTTTTTGATAAAAATCATTACTAACATATCCATTGAAAATGTGTATGTACATATGTCATTGTTGTCAGTTATAATTATTAGTATTATTGTTGTCGTTTTTTTTCATAACAACGATTTTAACATATCAATTATTAACAATTATTGACTATAACGACCTTTATCGCGTTCGTCTTTGTCATCGTCGTCTTCGCCTTCTACTCTTGAAATATTCACTTCAGCTTCCAGAAGAATTGTATTGGGGCGTTCGATACACTGTGTGACATGTACACATGCATGTATTGATTTATTGACAATTAAATTGAAAAGCTTCACAAAATGCTTAAGCAATGTTTATTAACATTTTCAATACCGTACATATCTATTGATTTTCATGAGCGATTTCCATAGCAAAACAAAAAAAATATTGGCATGTCAAAAGTAATTTTTATCTTGAAGAATATAAATTTCTTAAGAAAATCTCGGGGCTTTTTTGTAATGAGATTAAAATCAGTGGAAGATTTGTGTGATTTTATTTATTTTGTTATTGTTGTTTTACATATTAACAGACAATAATTAATTATTTTTTGTTGTTGTCTCTTTTCCAAGAAGGAAAAATAGTTTATAGACAAAAGAGCCATAAATTATTGTGACAGTAATTATTATGAGGGGGTAATTTAAAATGTTTTGGTTTTTTAGTTGTCAACAACAATGTGTAGTTAAATGCATAATAAAATGCATTGTAAATTTATTTAAAAAAAATATTAATTCAAAACAAATGTTCATTTAACATTTTGTTTTTTTTCTAAAAGTTCAGTGACTCTATAGTAGAATTAGTTATAGTGCCTTTTACCGCACGAGGATAAAAATTCTCCCTTGACGCCAATGAAATTTTTAACCATTAAAAGGGATAAAATAACGCTTTATTTATTTGTCCATTGTCGTGTATTTGTGCTAGCATCACATTTCCAGCTGTATAAATATAATTAATTTTCCTTTACAAACAAATAACGAGTTTTCAAAATCAACTATAAATATACCAAAACAAAAATTCATATTTCATAGTCCCCACATTTATGTGAATTTTTGATATTGTTTATACATACATATATCCACAAACATATATACTTTCTTCTGCACAAATAAATTGCTTGGCGTCTGATTTCAAATTTGTTATTGTTGTTGTTGTGTATAAATCTTCTTCTTCTTTCGTATTGCGATTGTGTCGAACGTCATCAATTTTCATAAAGTCTTCATTAGGCTCAATATAAATAAAGTGAAAAGAAAAAATGGAATGAAATGAAGATATCGAGTCTTGAATATCGCATTGATATGGCCGTTTATTTTATTTATTTTTTTGTATGTAAACAAATATATTTGTTTGATTTACTCTTAAATATACATACATCAAAACAATGCTACTGCTACAAGAGAATCGAAAAAGAACTTAAAGAATGAAAATTGTGGGGTGGGTATTTTGATCTCGTCATTCTTTTTTGGATTTTCTGTTGCTGGCATATTTCTGATGGCGATGTTCTTTTCATATATTTATTATGCTTTTCAAAAGTTGTTAAAAATTGTCAATGCTTCTTTTGTGGGGAATATTATTTTATTAAAACACGAAATACCTAGACTATCGTGATATCAAATCGGAGCGGTTTAGACTAGTACTAAAATGAAATGACGTGGATTTGTTAGCTGTCATTTCAGTGCCATCATAGTTTCTGTGGCAATTTTTCAATCAATATTTTCATAATTTTGTTAGTAAATGTTCTCCATGAGGTAAAAAATGCATAATAACATTTGTTGTTTTCAATTATAGGAATATTTATTATAAATTTAAAAAATCAAGGATTCAGGAGCTGACATAATTATGTTAGGCAGTTATGTTGAATATTTACTAATTTTTAAATGTTTTTCAACAACCCAATAGAGGCATGGATTTGTTATTTTTCAAAGACCTAATAGAGGCGTAAATTTTTTAAAAATATTTTTCAGCGACCCAATAGAGGCGGGGATTTTTTTACAATATTTTTCAACGACCAAATCTTCACGACCAATCTTCACGAAATTTTGTATGTAGGGTTGGCTCTGACCAATGAAGTCCCTTATTGTTTTTGGTAAAGATCGGTGAATATTTAGGGAATGAAAAGGACCAAAAACTTTTTTTGTCGCTCCAGAGGCCGCAATTATGGCCCGAACATCGTGAATTTTTACATGGAGAAGGGGGTCGGGCCAAAGAATAAGCACGACTGTTTTGATAAAGATCGGACAATATTTAGCGGGTCAAATGGACCCTGACTTTTGTGTAAAAAATTACAAAATTTGTGTTCTATGGTCAAGGACAACGCTTATAATTTTCGGTTATGTTCAGATAATAATTTTAGGATGAAGTGGACCAAAAACATAATTTTTTGTATTTTTTCGAGTCGATTTATAGTCCACAATTAAAAGCCGAACATCACCACACAACCCACAGTGAAGGGAATCTGGACAAGTAATTTGAAGGGCTGTACTAAATATTAATAATATTCAGAAAATATGTCAGGGTAAGGAAGAGGTTTTGTTGACCTCTAATCGCGCAATATGGTACAAATATCACGAAATTCCAGGCTCGAAATAAATATCCGCAGAAAGTTAGAGTTTCGTGGTAGTTGGTAGTATCGTATGGTCGCCCGACTATACTTCTCCGCTTACTGGTTTAAAATTTCAACGAGGCGTGGATTTTTTAAAAATATTTTTCAAAGATCCAATAAAGGACTGGATTTTTTAAAAAAAGTAGTGAAGTCGGTCTGGGCCGTCTATATGATACCCTTTACCACTTTGGGTGTATTGTATATATGTATGCTAACAATTTCATGTCAATGTTTTCTCGAAGAAACATTAATATCAGAAGAAAATATAGGGGAGGTAAATCTAAAACTGTACCGATTTTCACGAAACTTAGCACTCATCATTCTATTTACATAAAACTGGACGAAACTGTACGATATGCCAAATTTTATGCAAATCGAAAGATATATAGGGACTTTGACACACCATTTACATTAAATCGGACGAAAATATATATAGCAGCTATATATAAATCTGAACCGATTTTCACGTAACCTAACACATATCATTCTAGACTTTATTAAGCACGCTATGCCAAATTTCGTGCAAATCGAAAATTACAACTTCGTAGAGTTCAAAAAATATACGATGGCAGTTCGGAAAGTGTTTAGCATAGCACAAAAAGTGCGGTATAAACAGAAAAAAAGTTAAGTATCTTAAAAACTTCCATTTCTGTTATGAACACATGTTAAATTTTGTTTCGATCTGGCAACTTCTTCATATAAAAACAGGTGTTCAAAAAAGACGCATCCGCAATTTTTTTTACAATCACGCATTTCTCCATTGTAAAAAATTGCGGATGCGTCTTTTTTGAACTCCTGTTTCTATATGAAGGAGTTGCCAGATCGGAAAAAAATTAACATGTGTTCATAACAGAGATGGAAGTTTCCAAAACACATAACATTTTTCTGTTTATACCGAGCTTTTTGTGCTAGGCAAAGAACTTTCCGAACTGCCTTCGAATATTTTGTTGAACTCTACGATGTTGTAATTTTTGCATTAGTTGGTGTACACTTTCTTTTGAATCTGACTGCATAACCGTATTCCCTTACTAAGCCTCCGTAATACGGTTATGGGCATCTGACAGCCTTGGTCGGCAGGTGCGGCTGATTTAAAAGAATGGGACACATTGTTATTTGACACGGTATTCCGTAATTTATTACACCACGTGCCTGAATTGGCATGTGATTTTTAGAAATTCTGAAACCGTTTAAATATTTTGTTTCATTTTTAATTTTTTTCTATTACTGTGGACTACTGAACCACAATATTTTATGGCTAAAAATTCTAAATGTCCATTTCAGTTATTTAAATAATTTACTTAAAAAACAACTACTAGAAAATATACAATTTTCAGCAAAAATCACGTTTTGTATTTAAGTATGTCAGTGCTTGAAAGCCACAAATGCAAAATTGTAAATCATCTGTAAATAATAAAAAAACAAAAAATTAATGATATAGCCCACACAATAAAAAAATATATATGGATGAAGTGGGTGGGATTCGACGCTTGGACGGTTGTTGGTTCCGAAATTGCGTGCATGTTTTCTGTGCTTTTTTGATTGAAAGAGGAAATTATTTATTTTTGCTTTAAAAATAAATTAAATGTTTATAAATCGTTAAAAAATTGTAAAGAGTAGTGGTTAGGGTATTACAAATGTCACAAATCGAAATGTGTGAGTAATCGAGGGTTGGGGGTATTACAAGTGTCACATTTCCATAGTTTATTTAATACATTACAAACATCATTATTATATTTTCTGTTTTTCATGGAAACCAAAAACTAATTTCTTTTCTGTATTTTTCCAACTTTACGTCAGCTATTCTTGGCGCTAATGACGATATTAAGCTGAATTTTTAACCACCCCCAACTCCAACCCCGAAAAAACAGTAGTTATCATTTTTATTGTCTGTTGCCATTAAAGGAGGAGAGGCGGTACAACACTTTAATCAAGCTACCCTACTAAAAGCCTTTTGAATACCCACCCTCGAACCGACATTTTTTATGAACCTATTGATATATTGAGTAAATAAAAAACAACAACAACATCAGAATATTCCAATGACTATAATATGTTAAGCATTTGCCACTGATTGCCCTCGAACACGACATGACGACAGACAAACACGCCATGACAACAACTTTGATGATTAGTCATACAAAGTGTTTTATTTTTCTTCTTTTTTTTCAATGGTTTGAGGTGATATATTCGGCGCCAATCGACAAGGACAATCAACGAGAATGGTAGAAAATCTACAATTTTAATACCACCATTTAACGGGGGGAGGAATGTGAAAGAAAACAAAAGGGAATAATAAAATAGAAACAAAGTAGTTGGGTATATGGCAGGAGTGGGAAGGCTGTGCCGATTGATGTTCACTTGTTTCGTAATTACAGTAATTTCCAATATTTCCTATGCGGAATACACAAAATATCTAGTTTTTTGGTGAGGTCATACAGTAATGAAGACAAAAGAAAATGTTAAATGCCAAAAGTAAAACAAAGACTAAAATTCTATATACCTCATATACATCCTCAGTCCCCGGATTTGAATCGTATAGAGAATTTATGGAGTATTTTGGAGAAATATATTAGAAGCCATAATAATTCAAGCATACCAAGTCTGAGAAATGATTTACAAGTGAATGGGGAAAAATTCAGACATCTTACACAGAAAACTTGGTAAAATCTATGTCGGCAAGGTTGAAAGCTATAAAACATAAGAAGGGATATCATATTTAGTATCAACCATCCAAAATAATCGATTTGTAAAAAAATTATCTTGGATATTTTTCACTGTGAGGCTGAAATTACAATTGCCAAGTGGATAATTTTGACTGTAACTCACTGTATATTTGTTTTACTTTGTATGTAGCTTGTATAAAATTATAAACAAATGATATTGAATGTATTATGGGTCAAAATATTTTCAACTATTTTTGTTTGATTACTTTGTAGAAAGTCCTATTGTCTGAGATCTACAGCATCGGACAAAACTTTTGCCATACATTTAAACTTGGTTTTGTGAGTTTAGGTTTCTTATTACGTCAGTAACAACTTAATAAAATGTATAAGTACTGTTTTTGCAGTATAGTACGGGAATCGACCTATTATTACCATCCTACAAAGAAATTTGAATACTTACAATTTATGTATCAGCAGCCACGAGAAATGACAAATGAACCGATGCGTTAATTGTAAGAACGATTCAAATTTGTTGCACCATTGGTACAATAATTATATATTCTGGTAAGCACTAGAACTGTTTCTCGACGTCTTATCGATGCTGATTTGTTAGCTTATCGGTCAACCAAGAAGTCTCCCAATAATCAATTGGAACTAGAGATACATATACCAGCGAAAATTTTTGTCTATATCCAAAAAATATATCCAAACATTTTTGTCTATATCCAAAAAATCGATTTTTAGACATTTCGATTCCAGCCGTTGACTAAAAAGTAGATTTCTCAATTTTTACCGACTAAATTTAAAGTCGACTAAAATTTTATTTTTTACATGAATTGCTGTCAATAAATGAAATTAACTTCTGGAATGTGTAATTTTTGGACAATTGGGGTTTGTGATAATAAGTCAAGTCGACCTTTAAAAGTCGACTATATGACTACTACAAAGATCAAAAGCCGATCAATACAAAGCGTCGATTAGTCGAAATTCGACTTACTTATCCCTATTTATTAGCTTATATCATTGATGCTCAAAGCTTCCCAAAATCATACGTTAGCGTAAATGTTAAAAAATGCAGTTTCATTTATTCACTTTTCCTCAGTCATTTTTGGTGATGAATCCTCAGTTACGCTCACCTACATTTACTCTCACATAGTTATGTCCACCACTGGTTTATATGTCAGCTAAGAAGTCTCTCATATCTAAGCGTGATCAATAGGAACACTGAAGCAATGGAAAAACTTTATCCTCATTGATGAAACAAAATTCAATATTATTGCTAGTGACATGCCTGACCTATAAAAACATCCTTGAGCAGTTTATTAGAGCTGGATAGTTCCGGAACTAACTAGTTCCCAGAAAGGAACGTTCGGAACTAGTTCCAGCTCTTTAATTAATATAGTTCCTTTTTCTGACCACGTTCCTTTTTTGATTTCATTACTTTTCGAACTCTTTTTTTCTGGACTCGTTCCTTTATACCCATATTCTTCATTCGATCTCTTTCGTATTTTAATAGGAAACTGCCGTTGATTCCACAAAACAATGTGGAGTTGTACTGTTTACGAACGAACTAGTTCAAATGAACGATTCTCTGGAAAGAGCGATTGAAGTTGGTCTTACAAAGTCGTTATTTTTAGTTCATTAAAATTGCATTTACATAAGAACTTGTTACCGGGTTAACCTGCATTATGAGGATTTACTTGGCATATATTCAAAGGAATTGAGCTATTGAACAAGGCAGCACACCGTGATACGTAATAAACCCCGAAATTAGTAAAAACTTGGTTTAGATAAGAGGGGCATCCTTTTATAATATAAGTAATCTAAATTTTTGAATTTAAATATCCCTTAACTTTTATTTGAACTAACTTTTATATTGTTTTGTCCGATACTGTACTTAGAAGCTAAGACTTATTGATAAGATCGCATAGGAGCGAAAAGAATCTGTTTTATTCCAGTTTTTTTTTCAAGCAGCACCTCAACATCGGGTAATGTAGAGAGTGTCAAGTACATCCAATAACGCCCGCCTGTCAAGATCTATTAATAAGTCAGTTAGCCAAAGTCAGCTGTTCTCAAGTCTAATGTCAAACATTTGGACTTTTGTTTGCGTTTTCATAAAGGAAGTCAATTCACAGTAATGGATTTTGACAGCAAACTTGAGAAACAGCTGATATCCAGCTGGTCTCCCTGAATGACTTAATTAATAGGCATTGATCTCCGTGTAAAAGAAGAACTTGGTTCAATGCGAACTAGTTCTTCTTTCCAGGTGGCTGTGACACACACAAAACACAATTTATATTTCCATTTGTTTTTTATTATTATTACTAATTCAATAGTACTTGTGAATGCTTCGCTATGGTTTAATGAGTAATTGTGTGCATCATTAATTCATTCATTAAAACAAAGTTTATTTTTTGTTCGCTTTCAATTCGATGGCTTATCAGTTATCCCAGGCATTTATTTACGCTTTCCTGGGAACTTTTCACATTGTGTTGATAATTTTATTAATTTGCTTATCTTGTTCGTAATTTATTTTGTATTTTCCAGACAAAGCTCAGTCATTTGTTTGCGATCAAAATTGTAAATAAATATATATTTATAGATTTTTTTCCCAATATTGAGCAAAGTAAACAAATAATGTGGTGAATGAATTGAAATGTTTATTTTCAATATAAAAAATAAAAATATTTATTTTTAATTTCGACTGCTTGTGAAAGAAGTTTTGGAAATATTATTTATTTATATTTATAAAAAAAAAAGAATTCAAATGTATAAAATAGTGTTTGGAATCATATAATCGGTACTGAACTAGTTCTTATGGGACCAGTTAGGGACTAGTCTGTTTGTGTTAGATAAGGGTATGATCAAGATCTATTAATAAGGTCAGAAACTATGCACTTTGACAGTTAATCGGATAGTCAGCTGTGCTATCTATTTATTTTGCCATATATAAGGGTATGGAGTAAAGTGGAATTTGTCACTGCTATACCGGGAAGATGACTGTTATTTACATAAACTCAAGGTATGTGTAAACGATTAGTGTGCATTTCAGGATTTCATTAATCTAGTCGATTTAAAATCATATACCCAAATTCACTTTTAACGGAAGTGTGCATTATAACTTTTTACCGAGTTAACCTACTTCATGAGGATTTATTTGACATATATGCAATGTAATTGACAATTTAAACCCACTAGATTTACAAAATCCAATCCAATGTAAAATACTATTAGTTTCGTTGGGAAGAACCTTGAAGTAAAATTATGTTTGTCCTATTAAATTTCTGTAGTAAAACTTTACAAATATCAGAAACGATATTGGAGTAAAAAGTTACGAAACATTTGAAAATTAGAAGATTCTTGCAGGTTCTGGAACAGAATTTTGTGTATATGTCCAAATATTTTGTAATAAAAAATTAAATATTTAAATCGTTTTTTTTTCGGCGTTTCGTTTTATACATTCAGTTACGTTTTACAAATTCTTAATTTTATTTAAAATGTTAACAAAATAAATGTATATAAGATTTTTATAATTAAATTTAAATGCATATTTGCACTTACCCCAACTGCCACCTGTTCGGCCCAGACATTGGCTAGTATCACTGTTCCACAGAAATTTCTTGAAGCCTTCCCATTTGCCCATTTTGGGTGGTGGCGCATAATATTGTTCAGCAATCTTTTTATCGGCCATTTTTGCGATTTGTTTGTGTGTGTTGGTTGGTGTTTACAGGGAGGAGTTTTAAATTAACTTTTTGTTGTTAAAGATGCGTTGAAAGTTTTTCTTGTTGTTGTTTGATTTACAAAAAATCGTTATTTATTTAATTTTTTTTGTGGAAGGTTTAGTTTTTTTGTGGTTATGATGTTTTTTTTTTTTGTTTTTAATTTTAAATCTTAAATATTCGTATAACAATTAATTATTGAATAATAATATTGTTGCGGTTTTTGTTGTTGTTGCTGATGCTGCAATGTCCTTTTAAATATCATAATCAACTGTGGTGTTGCAAAAACATGTTGACAGCTCTTGTTGTTTGCTTGCTTGCTGTTGTTGTAAGGGGGGCTTGTCGAGATGTTTAGGACTTCGAGTAGTTGACGTTGGGCGATATTTTGTGAAAATGCTGTGTGTTGTTTTTTTACACTTTTTGTCCTATGGTGCGTTCCGTCGTTTTATTTTAATACTTTTTTTTTTGTAATTTTTTTATTGGTTGAGTCTAATGATGACACCTAAAAGTTAAAAGGAAAGTGAAGGAATGCGAATTAGCAAGAGGTTAGAATATAAAAAATGAGGGAGAAATGAGGAAAATTTGGAAAAGAGTTTGATAAAATATTGTATTTAACACTTGGCTTGTAAAGTTGCACAGAAAATACAAATACATCCCGATGAGTTGTATAGAAAACAGCTGCTGCATATTTTCAGGCTGAAATCAGGCGGTGCATATCTGATTCTGATATAATATCTAATCGGAAATATCTGTAAAAATTACAACTAACCCAAAATTTTTTACATTTTTAGTATTTATATGGTAAACAAACTTAAACTTTGAATGTAGTCGAGAAAACTTCTCGAAATATCTTGATTTGGAAAGAAGAATGCCTTAGCTGATTATCTGGATAATTATAAGTAGATGTCCCTCACCAAATATCAAAGATATTCGGAAAAAATTCAACTAACCCAAAATTTCCAACTTTTGGTATTTCTTCGGTAATCGATTTCTAGAGGTCATAACATTGAGCGCAGTTGGGATAACTTCTCGAAATAACTTGATTTTGAAAGAAGAATACCTTGGCTAATAATCCAGGCAATAATATATTGATGGCCCTAATCAAATATCGGAAATATCTGTAAAAATTACAATAAACCCAAAAAAATTTAAATTTTTAGTATCAATTTTGAGAAGTCATAACTTTGATTGTAGTTGAGATAACTTCTCGAAATAACTTGATTTGGAAAGACGAATGCCTTAGCTGATTATCTAGACAATTATATGTAGATGTCCCTCACCAAATATCGGAGATATTCGGATAAAATTCCACTAACCCTAAATTTCCATCTTTTGGTATTTCTTCGGTAATCGATTTCTACAAGTCGTAACATTGAGCTCAGTTGGGATAACTTCTCGAATTAAGTGGATTTCGAAAGAATAATGCCTAAACTGCTTATCAAATCAATAATGTTTTGATCTCATTCATAAAATTTCGGATATATTCGAAAAAATACCAGTAACCTAAAGTATCCAACTTTTAGTATATCTTCGGTAATCGATTTCTTCAGATCATAACTCTTGGTGCAGTTGAGATAACTGCACGAAATAAATTGATTGCAAAAGAAGAATACCTTAGATAATAGTCCAGACAATAATAAGCAAATTCATGAGATCACAACATCCAAAATAGTCTATGCATTCGAGTGAATTTATTTGTTTTTGAATAAAAGATATCAGAACTCTAATTGGCTACCAGTATTATCGATATATCGCCAAGGAATAAGTATATTTTAGCACTATATTTTTCCAACGAAAAAAAAACTCTTAGATTGTTTTCTTATTGCAAAAAAGTTTAGTTTTGTTTGAGTTCCATAAGTGCCAGCCTCAGCAATAAATAAAAATATATATAAAAATGAATCGGTTTTTTGTAAGGCAGCGCTGAGGAATTACTATTGTAAAAGCAAATCCGTGTAGCATAACCCGAGGGGAACTGCTATTGTAATCAAGTAAGGTATACTTTCAGGCTGTAAATAATTATATGTCTTTAAATGTCGGGGCGAGGCAATATTATATTGTTATGCATATTATTTAACAGCTTGAGGTTTTATGTTATAAAATTTGTTGGCAGGAGGATGGTTTCTATATCCATTATTTAGATAACATATTTTCAAAATGTCCTTTTCCGAAATTATGACGAAAAAATTTTTAAGATAAAAAATATACTTCTTATTTCCGCAACATTTACAATCCATCTGTTAAGGTTAGGGAGAACAAAAAAAATATATACATATATATATATGAAGGGTATAAGGAAAAAGGGGCGAGGGTTTTAGAGGGCAAATCAAATAGTTAAGGTATAGATATTATGAGAACATCTGCTAATATATATTATTTTTCGTTTTTTTGTTTTATTAACTCAAAAAGTCTTTCATTCAGTTTTTATATAATTTTTCACAGTTTTTTTTTCAATTATTTAATTTGTTTCTTCACTTTAAGTTAGTCGTTTTAAAGTCTTTTTATAACAGTTTTTTTTTTCAACTTTTATAAATTCACAATTTATTTGCTGGAGTTCATTACAGTTTTATTTAATTGTTTGAGTTTATTTGTTTTATTGTATTTTAATAAATTTTCAATGGATTTTTTCTTTACTTTTATAAAATTTGTCCCAACATTTGGCCTACAGAACTGTGTTATGTAACCGAGCGCACAAACCAAAAAGAAAAAAGTTCTTTTTTTTAAGTCAAGTATACAACGACAGCGACGACGACGTTCTCTTCTTCGATTCCGTTTTGAAAGACCGACCGCCGACCAACCGAACGAACGTTTGAACTAAGTTTTGGTTGAACAACAGAAGGCAGCAGAAAATATTTTTGGGGCTCGCTCCTTAATGGTGGTGGTGTACTAAATAAAGCACGCTCTTATGCTCACACTTTCTCTCACTCACTCTCTCTTTGTTCCCACAGTGATGTATTTGTACTAAAGCTTTCATATCTCCACAAGAGAGAGAGAAAGAGTGTGTGAGAGAAACCCCAAACTCTGTGATAATTTGAGCAAGTAATATGTAGCAAAGAGAGAGATAGTATGTCATTTTCCCTCTGTCTTTCTCTCTTTCCTGCGTGAGTGAGTTTTGTGTGTGTGTTATTTTTTGTCTGTATGTTTTTCATAATTTTCTTTTGTGACATTTCCATTTATTTTATGGTTTCCTTTTTGTAGCAACATTTCTCTATTGGTATCTGTAACAAAGTCCTTTATCATTGTGTGTTGTTGTTGTTATTTTATTATTTCAAGTGGGGGAGGGGATGGCGCTTTTTCGTTTCGGATATGTGTCACTAACTTAGCTCTCCCACTCTCAACCCAGACTTTTGTATTTCAGGCCCTTTGTTTCTTTTAATGTAATAACAATATTTTTTTCTTTCTATAGAAAAAAAATGTTTCTTTTTCGAAATACTAACATTATATAAAATTCTATACAAAACTAATTGAACATTGAAAAATATTATTGTTCATATAAAAGTAATTTTTTCATTTCTTTCCTTTTTCTTTTCTCAAATTTCCACTTTTTCAGTATTTCTTGATTACTATTTCCTCTCTGAGCATTCTTTCGTTTGCTGTTTTTTGTATTAACGACTGTGAATTGTCTAAAGCCGTTTTTTCCGAATGTATGTTTTTGTGGGAATTTCATTTGTCGCCAAATGACCTCAGGGAGTATGGATTTTCTTTTCTATTCGTAGCCATGATTGGATTGAATAACAATTTTGTAGGAAATATTTTTTGGAATTAAAATTCGAATAGGCTTTACATAAAACAAATTGGCAGTAAATTAGTCTTAGTAGGATTTGTTATTAAAAAAACTTACAAAAACATTTTAATTTCAAAAATTTTTAACAAAGTTAAAAAAAAATAAAATTTAAAAATAAATAATCATATGGACGAGTTTCAAAATAAAAATGTCATAGGAAAATAACTGCATATAATTGAAGTAATCGACTGACTGCTGTCTTTCACAATATTTTTCATAACAAACTAATATATACTAATATTTTCCATATACTAATTTTTTAATATTGTAAACTAATATTTTTAAATTCCTACTTCAAACCAAATTCTATTTAAAAAACATTCAAGCCTTAAACATTTTCTATACGCTAAATTGGTGATTTCTATTCGAAAAGTTTACTTGATTGAGTTTTTCATCAGAAAAAGTTAGCTGAATTGAATTTTTCCTTAGAAAAAGTTAGGTGATTGGATTCTTCAACATAAAAAGTTAGCTGAATTTTGTTTTCTATGGAAAAATTTATTTAAATGCAATGTTTCAGTACAAAATGTTAGCTGAATTGCGATTTTTTTGAATTTTTCCATCGGAAAAGTTTGCTGAATTGAGTTTTTTCTGTACAAATGTTAAGTAAATTGATTTCTTCTGTAAAAAAAGTTAGCTGAATTTAGGTTTTCGGCGAAAAAATGTGGCTGAATTGAATGTTTCTATTGAAAAAGTGTGAAAGTTAACTAACATGAATTTGTCTGCACCAAATATTGGCTCAATTAAGTTATCGATATTTAATTTTCCTGTACAAATAGTTTGATATATTTAGGGTTTCTGTAGAAAAACTAAGCTGAATTGAATATTTTTCTGAACTGCATTAGTCTACGAAATCCACTCGATTTCAAAAGTCCATTCAGTAGCATATATGTCTAGTAAATCCTAATGTATTTTATTTGACATATACGCTATGAAACTCACATTTGGAATCGATTGTATATTCTATTCTATTTTTTATTTACTTACCCAATTAGTTGATTCAAATGTTAATGTTATCCACATAAGGACTAGAGGGTGGTCATTATGTCACAATTTCAGATATTGTAATGTGTATAAAAGAATATAAGAAGTGAACAAATATATATTTTCAAAGTGAAGCAGGTCTATTTTGAATGATGAACATTCAAAATAATTAAAATTGATCGGAACTTTTATATAAGGCCTATGTGAAGTTAAAATTTGATATACATACATAGGTACTATGACATAAATTTGGACTGAAGTTTTCGACCCCACGTGAAACTATACTACTGCAAATGCGACTAAAATCTCCGATTGAATCAAAAACATAAGATATCTTTATATAGGCGTTATTACAAATACGTAAATCTATATATGAGGTTATACCTAATAGTGGACCAATATAAACATTATTTGCTTAGTTCCGAACCTGACCATTTAGTTTGAAATCCCAATATAGTTTGAATGTAGTATGATTACAACAAATGTACCGACAGACGGGCATGCCTATATATATTGTCTCCAAATTTCATACTTTCAGGTATATAAACCAATAGAGGACAGAAAGTTCCTCTTTTGTGCCTTTTTTACACACATAATACTGTTAAAGAGAGCAAAAGTGCGGACGGTTGCTTAATGCTGATATAAACTAACTATTTGGAGCTATTCCGTGGGCTGGGGGAATTAGTCCCCATTACTATAGATTTATATTGAGCGGTGAACATTTTTGGTGTACACTTTTTAAAACAAATGTTAAATTAAAAAACTTTCACAAGCACCAAAAATACCAAAATAAATGCTTTTCGAAAGCGAGATCAATATTGATAATTTTTTTGGGAGGGAGACTTGCTATCCAATGATAACCCGAATACTAAATTACGTCTAATTCGGTTAAAGTGTGTTCAAAATCCTCAAAATACAAAAAATGTAAGGGTACTGTTAAATCAGGACTATTCCAAAATATGAATCGATATAGATAACCTTCGAACTCGATCTGACTGCAGACAAAATATTATTTTCCATTTAAAATTTTATTTTCTAATTTTCTAGACGTCTACGTCACAAGGGCAAGTTTGAACTTTTTGACAATTAGTGAATGAACTCAATTGTCTTCGACTTCGCCCTGTCGCATGCAAATTCGGGATAAAGGAACAATTTTAATCGTAGTAAAATCATGTATATTCTTCCAGGTCCTGAAACATTTTTATGTAAACATATTCCAGGAAGAGGACACAAGTTATTTCGAAGAAAGATGAATCCTCTGAAAAAAATGATCGGGTAGTAAATTAGAATCCCAAAGGGAAATTAGGTCTAGTTGTTTGCGGCTATTGCAGGTTAGTTTTGAGAAAAGAGGAACATTTATAAATGTCCAAATATGCCAACGGCATTCAAATGAATACTGGTATGAACTAGGGTTAAAAATATCACACTAAAACTAATAAAATGGCGGAAATATGAAATTGAATTTTTAAAAAATTCTCTATTTTTGACCACAAACCGCGTTAAAAAATAAGTAAGATCTTAACCAAATCCTCCTTTTATCTCCTTGACCAAATCCTCCTTTTGAAATTGGCATAAGCCCATTTTAAGTTCAGATACAAATCTTAGTTTTCTAGAGAATTTTACAAAATATATTACGTTATGTATTCAATCATGTTTAATAAGGTCATAAAGCCACAAACAAACTTAGTATCACTTAACAATATTTTTGAAACAACTCAAACCCGAATATTTCAATATAAGAAAGAATAGACTTAAATCACTTCCAAAATAAACGACTACGAACGCAAATAAATTTCAGACATTTCAGCGTTGAAATAACTTATATGCATAGCATTGGGAAGCTAAAAACATTGATGATCTCATGGAATAAATTCTAAATAATGGAACCTGTTGATCACCGAAATCTAGGACTTCTAAATAATCGAGAATATGTTTCGCCTAAATCTTGGAATTTTTAATTATGAAATGTTTTGAAATACATGAAATACAAAACTAAAATAACTGCTCATTTGCTGCAAGACCGACATAAATCAAACAAAATCGATTTCTCAGAAAATGATTTTAATTTGTCAATTTCCTCACACTTTATATGGGACCGAGGAATTTCTACAGCTTCTCAATTACAGTATGTATGATATAATCATCTGAATTTTTTACACAATATGGAGTCTGATATAGGGAACAATTCTGCATTATTAACACAAAAATCACGAAAATAACCCACAACTTGATACTTTTGATTCCAATGTGGTGCTACATCTCCTCACTGGCAAAGGTTGTGGTATAGTTACTATACAACGGTACCACCCTATTTCGGTGTATTCGGTATTTTGAAAGTTTTAGCCGCATTATCTGTGTTCTTATGGGGCGTACAAATTTTAGGCGTACAAATTTCAATTTACAATATGTTTGGACCCATATATAAAGTTTCAGCACTATTCGGATACTTTTAAGGTTTTAGAACCTTTTTCCCACCAAAATGGATGTAGTTAAAAAAAATGTTTGCCGAAATGTTTTGATGTACGTACATATTTTGACTTAACCCCCATATAATGTGGAACTCGACTCATTTTTCGTACCTGAAGTTATAATTTGGGAATTACGGATCCCCAGTGTATAAAAAACTACTTTCCGATTTAAGCTAGATGCTAGATCGCTTTTTTTGGTGCTAATCTAGTTTAAAAATGCTAAAAATGGCTCCCATATTTGATTTCTTCTCAATTTTAGGTATTTTATTAAATTTCCAATCGACGTTGTCGTTCTGCATTGGCATAATATCTGGTTGTATGTCTCCATATTAACCCCAATCGTTTTTTTTTTTTCTTCAAAATCTAATGATAATAATTTGATTGAATAATTTTGGTTTTTCTATGTAGTGTTTTCTACAAATTTCAATAAAAATAAGATACTTTACAGGAATACGTTTTAAGTATTCTTTGGAGACCCAATAAAGTACATATATATATATATATATATTCTTTCAGAATTTAATTATATTTCAATTTCAGATCCCATCTCATTTTCAAAAAGCTAAAGATCTCAGCCAATTTTGAGAACACTAATGTTATGTTTGTTATTTCCTATTTTCTCGATTTTTAGTTAATTCAAAGTTGTATTTAAAAAAATACAACTGCCATAATTTTTGTTAATTGTAATTTCAGTGCATGTAGGACCTATTACATTATCCAAATTTAGATTCTTAGAGGCTAATCTAGAAAGTTACCTAATATTGATAATTTGTTATAGGAAAATGTTCTATCCACTTAGAATCCAAAACGCCATATTACAACTTATTAGGTTGAAAAGCGTGCCCAAAAGACTTAAAATACGCAATATACTTAGTAATAAAGTTACTGCAAGAATCTGCTATATTTTACTACGATAACGAATTTTCCTTTTTCCAAATGTGTCCACATAAAGTCATGTTTAACTCTATTCAGGTTTCGTATCCCCCATCATATGGGCCCGATTTTTATTAATTATTTTCCAGTTAACGCGATAGATCCTAAGACTACTTTGGATTTACTCAGATATCAGATCCTAAAAATACTACTTTGGTTTTGCTAAGTTTCATCGATATCGTACACATTACATCTAAAATGACCGGCCCCCCGCCAACTATAACCTAACATTTTGGTGAAAAATAATTTCAAATTTCCCTTTTTTTAATGTTTTCGTGTTCTTGTAATTACATAAATTTACATGATACTACTACTACTGGTGGCTATCGATAACACAACACAATACATACGATAGCTATGACATTTGTAAATTAATGACGGACGGAAGAAATGAAACGAACAAAAAAATTGGAAAATCGATTTTTCGTTCGTTTTTACATGACCAACTCTAATAGAATATGTGAAGTTGGCATAAGTAAGTGTGTGTGTGTGTGTTTAGGTTGCATATACATGTACACAAAAGAATATTACATGCAAAACCTATTAGACCCACATTTGGCATGAGCGTAATCAAATTTATCCTACTGACACATATTAGAAGGTAACAGTAAAAATTCTTTTTTTTCTGTCGTTCAGAAAATTTGTTCTACTCTCTTTTCGATGAGGGGGTTTTATGGTTGATTTGGGAGAGTTAATGTGCCTCTGAATGTATGTATGTATGTAATTTCATGCGACCACCCATATCTGTTTACTCCACTTTACTCCATTATCCTTTAAGCTTTTTTGCTATAAGCTATTTGCGGAAAGGATATAAGAAGACAAAATTATGGAAAAGTTGTGACATGCGCCATGGAGACTCGTTTTCTTGCTTGGCATTACAGTAAAAGAGAGGGAAAAAGAGTATGTAATTCATTTTTTTTTTTAATTTTCAAATGGAAAATTATTTTAACTGTAAATTGTGGTAGCCTAAGTGGAACCGTTAGGAGAGCCAACACAATGTAAAATTAGGTTTTTGTTATGCCGACGAAGTTTAGAAACAAAAGAGTCGTATTTGAAGAAAGTTTTGTAACAATTTTTACCAAAAGTCCTTGTACGCATACATACACAAACACACGCACACACATATACATACATTGTACACAAGACAAAATACACTAATTGCAGAGAAGGAAACATAGAAAGAGAGAGAGAGAGAGAGAGCGAGATATGTAATATTGGAAAAAATATATCACTGAGTGGAGACGCGTAGATAGAGAGAACGACAATCATTGTTACACACAAAAACCATTTCGGGAGGATAGAACAATGGATGAAAAAAAAAACTGGAAGAATTCTATGATAAAACAGAGAAGCAAAAGTGTTACAAAATCACTTGTGTATCACTAGAAAGGCGAAAATTTTTTCTTCGTGTGTTTTTTTTTTCTTTTTTTTCAAATTTTTTCGAATATTATTTTTATTCATCTTTAATTGATTTGATTGGCGGCGGGGTTTTATGGTTTTTAGAAACAAAATCGAACACGAAATTGTTGGAATTATTAATTGTTGGAACAAAAGTAATAATTAATTTGTGTATTGATTTATTTTTGTTGTAGATGTTGTTGTAAAAGTAACTAAGGAAACTATGTTACACAATAGCTGGGAGTTCTCATTTTTTCGTTCGTTACAATTTTTCATTTCAAGTCTTTTTTCGTTTTTATTTCTTTTCTTATTCAACAAAAGAAGTCCTTTTATTTTCTTGCCACCGATTTATTAACACTTTGTCAAGAACCAACATAAAAAAAAAAAAATTCTCAAAGAAGTAAAGGAATCCAATCGAAATTTAGTATGTATATAAGTGTTACAAGGATATCATTTTTTTCTTCTTTTTTCTCTTTTCTTTTACTTTTTTCAATCACTTTAGTTTTTTTCCTTCTTTTTAGGAAAAAATTTTGTTATAACTTTTTTTCCAAAAAGTCAGTCTTTCTCTTTTTCAAAAAAATTAAAATCTTGCACTTTGTTTCACTTCGAACAAATTTTTTCAAAATTATTTTATTCTTCAGTTCTTCATATTTTTATTCTTTGTGAGTTTTTTCTTAAAATATTATTTTTTTTCTTTTTTGGATGAAATTTTAATCCGTGTATTGAAAATTGTCTACCGTATGTCGTCCAGAGTTGAAACGCCAATGATAGTGTCTTTACTGCAACTGAAAGAGAAGTTTTTTGGATTTTGCCTTTCCACCACTGAGCCAACCAAACAACCATTCGAAATTTCAAATTACTCAGTATGCCAGAATGACTCTGTGTGTGTGTGTGTGTGTGAGTACGTATATGTGAATGAAACCCCGAAAAGGGGGAGTAGAAATATTCATATTCACTGTCGCCATATGTCTGGCGTTTTCACACACACGCACACACATCTCCAGTATAGCAAAAGCTTATTAATATTGTAAGATTGTTTGTGTGAGAGCTTTTTTTAGAACTTCGCACAATAATTGGTATTCAATTAGTACAACAAAAATTGCCAATACGACTGGGTGCTCTTGTGAGAGCCCCATCATACAGACTCTCTGTATGCTGAAGGGGTAGTTTTTTAGAGAGCATTACAGAGCTTTAAGTCATTTATATCGATTAATAAATAATTTTCGAAAAATAATTCGTTAATCATGAACTTAATTCAAATTTGCAGTTTAAATTTAATTCTCGTGCAATATTAATATTGTTAATGTTAGCTGAAAACATATTTAAAAAAAATCCACGACTTGTTGGCTATCTGAAAACAATATATATTTTTTTAAATCCACGGCTTAATAGCTACATGAAAAAATATTTTAAAAAATGTAGCCTTGTTAGCTACATGAAAAAATATTTTTAAAAAATCCACGCCTCGTTTGGGTCCCTAAAAAGTATTTTTAAAAAATCCACGCCTTGTTAGCTACTTGAGAAAATATATTTAAAAAAATTCATATTTTTAAAAAATCCACGCCTTGTAAGCAACTTTAAAAAGTATTTTTAAAAAATCCACGCCTTGTAAGCAACTTTAAAAAGTATTTTTAAAAAATCCACGCCTTGTTATCCTACTTGAGAAAATGTATTTTAAAAAATCCATATTTTGAAAAAATATTTTTAAAAAATCCACGCCTTGTTATCCTACTTGAGAAAATATATTTTAAAAAATCCATATTTTGAAAAAATATTTTTAAAAAATCCACGCCTTGTTATCCTACTTGAGAAAATATATTTTAAAAAATCCATATTTTGAAAAAATATTTTTAAAAAATCCACGCCTTGTTATCCTACTTGAGAAAATATATTTTAAAAAATCCATATTTTGAAAAAAATATTTTTAAAAAATCCACGCCTTGTTATCCTACTTGAGAAAATATATTTTAAAAAATCCATATTTTGAAAAAATATTTTTAAAAAATCCACGCCTTGTTATCCTACTTGAGAAAATATATTTTAAAAAATCCATATTTTGAAAAAATATTTTTAAAAAATCCACGCCTTGTTATCCTACTTGAGAAAATATATTTTAAAAAATCCATATTTTGAAAAAATATTTTTAAAAAATCCACGCCTCGTTAGCTACTTCAAGAAATATTTTTAAACCAGTAAGGACTGTAGTAAATACGGACTGGACTGACTTTACGATACCCTTCACCACTTTCGGTACGTTGTGCATATGTATCCTTACAATTGCATGTCAATGTTACCTCGAAGGAACATACTCATGTCTTTTTGAACCTATGATAAATTTAATTTCATTCGGGCAGATTAAGAGTCGTCTGCGTACCATGGACAAATTTCAATCAGGCACCCGTTCGAAATACATATGGAAGCTATGGCTGCATGTGCACCAATTTCAAAAGAACGCAATAACATCATTCAAGTCTCAATTTGATACGTTGTGCGAAATTTCGTGTTAATCGGACAAACGTTAGGAGTTTGGTGCACCATTTATGTAAAATCGGACGAATACATATGCATATGTGGGAGCTCTATCGAAATCTAAACCGATTTCCCGAAACTTACCACAGACCCAATTCAGTACGCTATGACAAATTTCATGCATATCGAAGGATATATAGGGATTTTGGTGCTAAATCTAATTCTGAACCTAGTTTCGCGAAATTTAACACATCACTCTAGACTCAATTCAATACGCTATGCCAAATTTCGTGCAAATCGAATGATATATAGGGACTTTGGAGCTATATATAAATCTGCACCGATTTTCACGAAACTTAACACACATATCTCTAGACTTAATTTGGACCGATGTTCCAAATTTCGTGCAAATCGAAAGATATTTAGGTACTTCGGTGCACTTTTTACCTTAAATCGGACGAAAATATATATGGGAGCTATACTAAATATGAACCGATTTTCCCAATTTCAATAGGGTTTGTCCTTGGACCAAATAGATGCCAAATTTCATCCAATTCGGATAATAAATGCGACCTGTACTTTGTTTACAATTTAACATGGACAGACGGACGGACATCCGTAAATCGACTCAGAAAGTGATTCTATGCATATTCTCAAAAGGAACTATGGGTCTATCTCGATTCCTTTCGCCTGTTACAAACATATGCACAAAGACATGTACCACAGTGTGGTGACTTTTGGTTCACCCTGTCAAAGCTTTCTACAAGGATAACGAACACGTATCAAAGGGTATCAACCGTTGTTTGCACAATGTCGAAAAAGCTCTGACAAATACATACAAACATTTCTGGAGCATCTGGACAAAATTCATAAACATTGTGAAGATTTAAGCTTTGTCTCTCACTCTCTCTCTCTCGTGTTCTCTTTTCTTGTGGTACTAAAAACAATTACTCTTCAACTATTAGAACTGTAAGTATTACCAAATTCATCGGCTCGAAAAAAGTTCCACCCTTAAGGTATCTAAAAATTTTTGTTCGGTCTTTGCGGATTAAGTAAGATATTTATATGGACTACACACATTCATACATACAAACACACACATGCACACAAATATAAAAATATATATTTTTACGCACACACTTGAGTGTAATGTTGTTGTTATCTTCTTCTATTCCATTTTAACATTGGCTTCCTTTACACTTTTGTAGAGTGCTTCGCAAAGGAAACTACAATTTTGGGTAGCGCAAGTCCTTACGTACCGAAAAATGGAATGGCAACTTAAAATAATAAAACGAAATGAATAAATTTGCGAAAATGGCAAATT
The DNA here is from genome assembly GCF_032173495.1 of Musca vetustissima. Lineage (NCBI taxonomy): Eukaryota > Metazoa > Arthropoda > Insecta > Diptera > Muscidae > Musca > Musca vetustissima. The sequence goes on along the minus strand of NW_026885219.1, from coordinate 500,521 downwards.
AAGGAGGAAGACAATTTTTGCGAGAGAAAAGATAAGTATTTTTCCCCCAAAAAAAATATAAATGGGAGAGGGACATTTTCTTCTTCGTTGTGTATGAGTGTGAAATACACACATACATACAATATTGATTAAAAAGTTATTTAACATTAGGTGAGTGGGTGGGGAGGTAGGTATGGTAGGGACATGTACACTGACGAAGACGCCAGTTCCAATATGTTCGGAAAATGTGCATATCTGCAGTTCTTTTTTTGGCCTGTTAATGCCAGCATGCCACCACGACGTCACCCCCCTAGTCAGACCTTTGTTGTGGTATTAGAACATAAATCTGGTTATACATTGGTATTATAACTGTTTTATTTGCCCATTTACAGGGTTCGGTAATAATGGTAATTATGCGGAAATCCCATACACAAGAGACCCAACAACCGAACAACCAACCAGCAGTACACTCTGGTGATAAGCACGAGAGAAAGAGCGTGATTTTGCATTGGGCCACACCACGTGATATGTTATTGTTGTTCGTTAAATAATCTTCGAGAGGTTGTTGGTTTTTGAACGAAAAAAATATAAAACTCTTATACAACAATAACCGATTGCATACCATATCATTGGGCTGGTGATGATGATGCCAGGCTAGAGAGAGAGCTTAACGAAGAAGACCAAGAGATTGCTTCACATTTCTGTGCTACATTTCGCATGCTTCATTCATTCCATATACTTCGAATAGCACATTTTTATTACCCCTTCAAATCTTACGTCATTTCTCAGCTGTTGTTACCTAACGAGTCGTTGGGTCGGTCTACTGTGTGTGTTATACAACACCCCCCAAAAATTCGCAGTATTGCAAAAATAATCAGAACGCCAGACAAGAGTACTTACTATACAAAAAAAGCACAGCAGCAGCAAAGCCAACAAAATATAAAAAACATGAAATAAAATAACTATCATACACTGACTCGTTTCTTTATGGTTCAACTCCAAGGAAAACTATGCACAGTGGACACTACATAAATACGAACTGCATATTGAAACTTGTTGACAGGCTTGCAATGACTGATGCTCGAATCAGTTATTTTTTCATTAGCGTCAATATTTGCAATTAAAGGAAAAGAAAAGAGCAGTATAGTCGGACGGGGCCGACCATACGATACTCTACACAACTACCTCGGAACTCAAATTTTCTGCGGATGTATATTCCGAGCCTGGGCAATATTTCGTGATATTTGCACCCTCTTACCCGATTAGAGGTAAACAGCACCTCTTCCTTACACTGACATATTTTCCAAATATTACGAGTATTCAGTACTGCTATTGTCCAGATTCCCTTCACCGTGGGATGTGTTGTGATGTTCGGCTTTCATTTGTAGTCTATAGATCGACTCGAAAATAACCAACAAATTAAGTTTTCGGTCCACTTCATTCCAAAATTATTATCTGGTCATCACCGAAAATTATAGGCGTTGTCCTTGACCATATTGAAACCTCATGGAACATTTCAAAGCGATCAGCGCTATAGTTCGCCTCTGTAGAGTGATAATGGGTTACTAAATAATATACGAATACGGAGATACCTGTAAATATTTAGGTGTAACTCCCACATCCGAGCACATACCACAATATAATTGGTATTAATTTAAAGGTCGGCCACTCCTCTTGGATATAATATAAACTTTTCGGGTCTATGTCCTTCAGAGGTAAATATATATGCTATAAAATACAAATTTTGTCATTTTTCACACAAAAGTCAGGGTCCATTTGACCCGCTAAATATTGACCGATCTTTATGAAAACAGGCATGCTTATTCTTTGGTCTGATCCCCTTCTCCATGGAAAATTTCACGATGTTCAGGCCACTATTGTGGCCTCTGGAGCGACCAGAAAAACGGACAAAAATTTAGTATTTGGTCCATTTCATCCCCTAAATATTAACCGATCTTTCCCAAAAACAATAGGGGTCTTCATTGGCCAGAGCCCATCCTACATGCAAAATTTCGTGAAGATTGGTCCATAACTGTGGCCTGTATCGTGTTTACAAATTATAATGGAGAGACGGATGGACGGACACACATGTCTAGATCGACTCAGCTAGTCGAGTTATGATCGGTATACTTAAAGGTGGGTCTAGGACCAATATTTCGCGGCGTTACAAACTTTTGGGGCGCACAAAGCTATAATACCCTGACAACATAGTTGTGTAGGGTATAATTATTATAAACCTAAATTTAACGACATTTTTAAAATCGAAAGTAAATGTCGAAAATGTGTTTTACAATTACAATTTTACAAGAAAAAGGTTTAAAATCATATGATTGTCACTTACACCTTATTAAATACACCTTGATTCTTGCCGACAATTTCCGATATAGCATGAAGATGCAAATCTGGATTTGGATCTTCATGCATACACAGTTCAACTACAGAACCAAAAATCTCTAATGAATGATGTCGCAATATTAATGTTTCAGATTTGGTTACATTTTTATTTATTTTTATACCCTACACAACTATGTTGTCAGGGTATTATAGCTTTGGGCAGCCCCAATAGTTTGTAACGCCGGGAAATATTAGTCCTAGACCCACATTTACGTATACCGATCATATCTCGACTAGCTGAGTCGATATAGACATGTGTGTCCGTCCGTCCATTATAACTTGTAAACACGATACAGGCCACAGTTATGGACCAATCTTCACGAAATATTGCATGAAGGATGGGTTCGGCCCAATGAAGACCCCTATTGTTTTTGGTAAATATCGGTTAATATTTAGGGGATGAAATGGACCAAATACTAAATTTTTGTCGGTTTTTCTAATTGCTCCAGAGGCCGCAATTAATACCCAGAATTTTACATGGAGAAGGGGATTGGGCAAAAGAATAAGTATGCCTGTTTTGATAAAGATCGGTCAATATTTAGAGGGTCAAAGGGACCCTGATTTTTGTGTGAAAAATTACAAAATTTGTATTCTATGGCGTATATATTTACTCCTGAAGGATAATAAGGATAGAGCCGATAAGTTGATAGTATATCCAAGAGGAGTGGTTGGCCTTTAAATTGATACCAATTATATTGTCGTATGTACTCGGATGTGGAAGTTACACGTAAATATTTACAGATATTATTTAATAAACCATTACCACACTAGAGAGCGGAAATGTAGCGCTGATCGCTTTGAAATGTACCATGAGGTTCTAGTTGTGGTCAAGGACAACGCCTATAATTTTTGGTGATGATCAGATAATAATTTTGGGATGAAGTGGACCGAAAACTTATTTTTTTGTGTTTTTTCGTGTCGATCTATAGGCCTCAATAGTATTACGAAAATATGTGAGTGTAAGGAAGAGGTGCTGTTGACCTCTAATCGGGCAAGAGTGTTCAACTATCACGAAATATTACCCAGGCTCAGAATTAAAATCCGCAGAAAGATAGTTCTGTGGTAGTTGTGTAGGGTATAGCATGGTCGGCCCCGCCCGACTATACTGCTCCGCTCACTGGTTTTAAATTAAAAATACTCAATTCAAACCCTTACACATATAATCGAAATATTAAGCGATTTTGTCCACAATCTTTTGTTTTTTTTTTACACTTGATTTCTTCTGGGATTCTGTTCCATTTCTCGTGTACCCATTGCAAGAGTTCATTCGAGTTCGTTGATGCTCTTCCACTTAAATTTTCATTTCAAATTTTAATTTTCTGACAAGTTTTGAGGTATTCATGAGATCTATATGTATTTTGTTGAAACTGTAATTTCTCCTCGGGATATGAACATTTCTGTACATATTCTGGCAAATTGATTTGAATGATATTGAGGTAATCTTTCTTCTTCATTATACTTTCTCTATTAACCATAGGACCAACGTTCAACTACCAGCCATTTTTTACAGTTTGCTTTACCCTATGTCCCCGAAAATTTTCATGTAAGCGGCGCAGATAATGTTATTTCCCATCTAATAGGAAACGGTTAATTTTTGTTTCCTCAGACCAACGCCCAAAACACTGTAGGGTAACATGTAATCGGCCCCGCCCACCTTTGGTCCTTTCCTTACAGAAATTTGTGCTATATTGCCCACTGTGTCACCTTTAATATTCATCCACAGAATTTTTGGCACATTTATTTGATTACTTGGAATCACGTTCCAGCTATCAATTTTGGTCGTTGGTCCCAAATAGGAAATAAAAAAATCTTTTAAAATAAAGTTTTGGGAAAGAAGAAAAATATATTCGGCAATTAATTTTCTCTGTTTTTGTTGTCATTCTTCACCACAAACAATGCCTTAACACAAGCATTTGTTTCTGGGTGTGTGTGTGTATGTGTGAGTGACTGTCCTGCACGGATATTTATTCATCTTCAAGTTAAGTAATCCCTTTAGGCTGAAGGACGTTTCACATGACACAATATTGTTATAATGAAAAAATGAATTGTCTTCTACACGCTTTTGGTTTCATTGTTCTTCCTTGTCGTTGTTATTCTTGCTGAAGAAGACATCAGAAGCAGCGGTAGCAACAAAGCAAAACAATAGCAACATCAAAAATGGCAACAACAACAAACTAACAGAGAACAAACAACTCACGGTAAACACTGGAGTGAGTTACTGAAAAGGTTTTTTTTTTTTGGTATAACAACATTGAAAGGTGACGAGCCTTTTTGCACTGCGAGTAGTTGGGTGGTGTATGTGTTGTGAGAGAGAGAGTGAACAGCAGCTCGGTTGCAGATTTTCAGAAACACAGAAATATGGAAAACCAGAGATGTTTAATATATATATTTGATATACAAGATAGACCCACATTATTTTATTCTAGTCCGATTTAATGTAGATAGTGCATCAAAGTCCTTATATATCTTTCGATTTGCACGAAATTAGGCATAGTGTACTGAATTGAGGCTAGAATGATGTGTGCAAAGTTTCATGAAAATCGGTTCAGATTTATATATAGCTTTCATATATATTTTCGTCCGATTTAATATAAATGGTGCACCAAGATCCCTATATATCTTTCGATTTGCACGAAATTTGGCATAGCGTACTCAATTAAGTCTTGAATCATATTTGCTGAGGTTCGTGGAAATCGGTTCAGATTTAGATATAGCTCCCATATATAGTTTCGTCCGATTTTATGTAAATGATGCACAAAAGTCCCTTTCTTTCGATTTGCATGAAATTTTGCATAGCGTACTGAATGATGAGTATGGAATGATGTGTGCTGAGTTTCGTAAAAATCGGTTCAGATTTACACGAAATTTGACAAAGCGTAATAAATTGGGTGTGGATTGATGTGTGCCAAGTTTTGTGATAATCGGTTCAGATTTAGATATAGCTCTATATTCTCCTTTCGATTTAATGTAAATTGTGCCATATATCATTCGATTTGCACGAAATTTGGCATAGTGTACTGAATTATGTCTAGAATAATTTGTATTAAGTTTCCTGAAAATCGGTCCAGATTTAGATGGAGCTCCCATATATATTTTTGTCCGATTTTATGTAAATTGTGCACTAAAGACCCAAAGTTTGTCCCATTGCCAGACAATTTTGTACAATGAACTGTAGTTAATATAAGTTAATCTCTGGCAAGTCTCGTTAAAATCGGTTCAGATTCTGATATAGCTTCTACATATATATTTTCGTCCGATTTTACATAAAATTTTGCACAACGTACGGAAGTTACTATAACATAACGTGTGGCAAATTTTGTTGAAATCGGTTCTGATTTAGATATAGCTCCTATATATATTTATATTCGTCCGACATTAAGTAAGAGGTCATCAAAGACCAAAAGTTAGGCCGTTTGCTACAAAATTTTGCACAACGTACTGAAATTAGTATAGCCTAACGAGTGCCAAGTTTTGTAGAAATCGGTTCAGATTTAGATATAGCTCCCATATATTTTCTCCCGATTTTATGTAAATGATGCACCAAGAACTCAAAATGTGGCCCATATGCGCAAACATATAGAAATTAGTATAACATAGCCTGAGACAAGTTTCGATGAAATCGCTTTAGATTTCGATATTTTGCTTTAAATTGATTTACATAATTTTGTCCCATCGTAAGAAGCAACTCTATATCTGATCAAATGAAAAATTTAGTATATGTTTAATTCATGTTAATGGTCCTTCAAAAATGTTAGGATTCTATCTGTTGAATATACCAAAGTGGTGAAGGGTATCATATAGTCGGATATATGTAATACTTTCCTTACTGGTTTATTATTGCATACAATTTTGTCAATTATTTTTCTTGATTAATACTAAGGTCATCTAACAGAAGCAGTAAAAAATGTTTGAAGCTATTCGGGCGCCAATTTCGAAAAAAGGGAGAATACTGGTTAAAAAGGTAAAGAGATTAGATACACCACCTCATAGGATGTCTGTCTCGAAGTACTGCGAATATGATAGGAGTCTGGTTCTTAGCCGTAATAACAGAAGCCCGAAATACGACATTGAGATGACAATGTTAGATGCACAAAATGTTCCCTAACCGAAGAAACCACCACTAACTTTTTCCTGCAGAAACATTATCTAGGAAAAGTTACATTTCTATAAAAGTTAGGCATACCCTTACAGCCCATAGTCCAGGCACATCCTATATCAATAATATTGTTCAATTGAACATAATTTACACATATTTCAGTTCCTAACATAATAATATTTCCATCGAATAGCACTTGCATAGGTGATAACTTTTGTGTGAGCTGCTGGAGTGCATAAATATTAAAGACAATGCCCAACTGATAATGTACTCAGCAAGGGACCATGTAGTTCTGCATAGAATAAAATACCCCAAGATTTATATAACTGTCTAGCACATAGGCGAATTAATATTCTCTATAAAATCAGAACCAATTAACATCTAAACACTGTACCTCTCGTTATCGGTCCTTCGAACCGGATTTACGTTTCTCTATAGTTGAAAGTTGGGGACACATTTTGAGCAGCGTCTTAAACATAACTCTATTCTGCTTATGGCCTCGATAATCCAGTACTTCCTTTTGATTATATTTTTATTACACAAATTCCTTCATATAATTGGTCTGTTCCCGTAATGGAAGAATTTACTACATTTTACTACGATAACGAATTTTCGATCGAAGAAAATAGTAAAATCTAGCAGATTCTTGCAGTACAGGAACGGACCAAATGTTTCTGAATGGGATTGTCGAATTGGATTTTTCTACTTATACGGCAACGATGAATATTAAAGTCTTCCTTCAATTCTCATCACCTCAAATTTGTCCAAGCGCGGGTATAATAAAGCTAATTTACTCCGATGGTCCACGACTCCTGATGATTCTAATCGTTTCATTTCAGCCGGCCATTCTAGTTCCTGATGTAGTTTAAGAAGCTGAAATGAGTATGATTTCAGCTTATTCTAGCCCGAGTAACATTTTTAAACTCACTGCCGATTGGCTATTTATACCCGGGCGATCCAAAATCTTATTCATTAGTTTCGTGAATAAAAGATAAGACCCGTTTCCTTCCTTATTATTCAACTACAATCTGGTCATCATTTTTTTGCACCAGTATGGCATCCCTGTAAAGGACATAGAGTTCAATTGTTAAATTTCCCTTGGAGTGCAAGAGAAGCAAAGGTAGTACTCAGATATAAAGATAGAGAGAGAGAGTAGTTTTTCGTATAGTCAGTGGCATCAGTTGATTGTGTGTACAATTGTATGTCTGTAGGGCTGTTGACTATTGTTATTATGTATTTGTAGGTGTACGACTGTGAGTGAGTGTATGTTTGTATTGTAATTTACTTGGGGTTATATTCTCGACAACTACTTCTGTGTCCTGTGTACTTATTTTATTAAAGCGAAAAACAAAGAAAAATAATAAAAAAAAACTTAAGAAATTGTTCTATTTCATTTCCTAGGTATTCAATTTATGCACTTTTTTGTTGTTCCTCATAATTTGTCATCGCGCTTATTTGGGGACATTTTTAGTTTAATTCCCTTCTCTTCTCCGTTTAGAGGAATTTCAAAACACTTTAGGGTCATATTCACCCGCTTATCCCCTCCTCTTGATTACCAAGGATAATTGTTCCTTCTTCTCCATTGAGTTGTACATTGTTTTTGTAACACATTGCATGACATTGTTGTGTGACAATAACAACAACAACAAACATTACCAATCTTTACCAAGAAATCTCCTTAAATCCTAATTAGTCCATTTGTGGGATCGTCGTCATCGTTGTCGTGTATTCCCAGTAGTCCTTGAAATGATTTCGACAGTAATTTTGTTGAAATGCTTTTTGGGGTGGGTGGGTGTGCTAATGGTAGCATTGTCTATAAATGTGGATATGTGATTCGGACACGGTAGACATACACACGTACGTAGACATTTGTGACATTGAGTGATTTCACACTCTGGGGAAATGTGTGAAAATTTCCATTTGAATTTAGTTAAAGGCGATTATGTATATTAACATGTGATTTAAATAAAATAGAAACTACTGCACTTGCCAAGGTAGTTGATCAGTTACAAATGGGGGTAAAGTAGACACAAGAAACTTGTGGGTCTTTATATAATATGTAGTTTGAATAAGAACTAAAATAATTAACTCAAATCTAAAAGTTCGGTAGAGTACAAACGTAGAAATCAAACTACCAAATTCGATTGAACATATTGTTTAAAATATTGAAACCTTGACCTATATAGGCATTTAAAATTTTAAATATTCAAAATAATTGTTCTAAAATCAAATGTATTATAATCCGTATTACAATTTAAATAATTCGAATTAGAAATGCGATAATTGTAATTTCAAATAAATTTAAATACAATTTGAAGTGCTCAGATCACTATTAAAACATCTAAAAATTCAAGTGAAATTCACGAACTACATATGAAATGTGAGCATCCCCGAATTACAATTGAAATATATATAGAATGACACTTATTGGGCCCAAAGACCATATTGAAATTGGAGAAAATCGGTTCAGATTATTCAGATTCAAAAAGATATAACTCCCATATATAGTTTCGTCCGATTCATACTCCCAATATCGGTCCGATTGAGACAAATTTGTGTACAAAGTACCGAATTAGCTCTAGATTGATGTATTCGAAGTTTAGTTGGAATCGGTTCAGACTAAGATATAGCTCCCATCATGGACGTACGCAGGGGGTGGCCAGGGGGCACGGGAGGAATGTAACAAAATTTTAGATGAAATCATAAAAATATGCCAAACAACATTAAGAGTGTAAAAAAGAGCATAGTTAGTGGACAAAATATTAAAGATCGCTTAATATTTTTAGCTTTTCTTATACATACGTGCAAAAGTGTTCGAATTGAGTTGTTTTTCATTTCAGATTTAGCAAAACGTGCTTTTTGTAAACTCGGCATCTTATTTTCAAATGAAGGAGGGTGCGGAAAGAGCAACAGCCAAGTTCCAAAATTACTTCTGACGTGCCCTCTTACAAATTGGATGCTTCACCGCCCACAAAAAAAAATGGAATACCACAAAGATGCGATGATGAGGACTCAGGACTTTATATCGAGAATGATAGATGTTTCAAAACGTATAGAACATGTTGCGGGCAAACAAGCCTCAGATATATTGAAACAACAAACTTATACAGCTGAAGTGATAATTGAGACAATTCAATTGTGTGAACGGGAAAACATCGCTTTGAGGGGAAGTAAACCCTCCGGAATACTGTCGTTAGACGAAAATTTGGAGAATACACCCAAAAATGCAACATACCTGAGTCTTAGAATACAGAACGAGTTAATAGAACTAATTAGAGAATACATCCAGAAGTCTATTGTTGAAGAAGTCAAAAATTGCTGTATTCTTTTTCGGTTATAGTGGATGAAACTAAAAATGTAGAAGATTTTTGGCAAGATATCTAAAAAAGCCATAGAATGTTTCCTTTAATACCTGGAATTATATGGATTAACAGGTAAAGAATTTTCGACCGTCATAATAAACACAATAATAAGTTTTGGTTTGAATCAAACAATTTGAAAGGTCAAGGATATGACGGCGCGTCTCACATGCCCGGCAATTATTAAATCAAAATTAAATGCAGCTGAAGTATATTTTCTACAATTTTGGAAAATTTCTCATTCTTTAGAAAATCCAAAAAGGTCTGCTACTTTATGTAGAATATTTCAATAATCAAATAAATCTCTCAAATTATCACATTCATATTGTGAAACACTATAGATTGAGCAGCATGATTGCGTACAAATATAGAAAATATAGTGGAATCGTTGGAAGAAATAGGGGAAAATGGCAAGAAGAATTACATTACTTGTACCATGTTTGAACGAACTAATTGTAAATTTAACGAACAGATTTCTGGAAAATTAAAAAAGTTAAAACATTATCGAGAATTATAAAATTGGAATGTTAAGACTTTAAATAAATCATATAATTTTATGATCTCCAAAGTAACTAAGATCCACAACCTAATCGCATCTAATTCACTTGATGCGATTGTAGTATGGACCAAAATCGATTTCCAAATACAAATATATTGTTACAAATGTTAATAGCAATACCGGTAACCACAGCATTAGCTGAAAGAAGGTTTTCTACCCCACGTCAAGTAATAGGGTAGCTGAAAAATCAAATACAAATCCCACGTTCTTCTGTCTATGCATAAATCTTAAAAATTCTAAAAATAGAAGACTTGATTTGAAATACTCATAATTATACCCTACACAACTATGTTGTCAGGGTATTATAGCTTTGTGCAGCCCCAAATGTTTGTAACGCCGCGAAATATTGGTCCTAGACCCACCTTTAAGTATACCGATCGTCATATCTCGACTAGCTGAGTCGATCTAGACATGTGTGTCCGTCCGTCTGTCCATTAAAATTTGTAAACACGATACAGGCCACAGTTATGGACCAATCTTCACGAAATTTTGCGTGTAGGATGGGTTCTGGCCAATGAAGACCCCTATTGTTTTTGGAAAAGATCGATTAATATTTAGGGGATGAAATGGGCCAAAAACTTTATTTTTGTCGGTTTTTCTGGTCGCTCCAGAGGCCGCAATTATGGCCCAAACACCGCGAATTTTTGTATGGAGAAGGGGATCGGGCCAGAGAATAAGCATGCATGTTTTGATAAAGATCGGTCAATATTTAGCGGGTCAAATGGACCCTGACTTTTGTGTGAAAAATGACAAAATTTGTATTCTGTGGCATATATATTTACTCCTGGAGGATGTAGGCCCGAGGAGTTGATAGTATATCCAAGAGGAGTGGTTGGCCTTTAAATTGATACCAAATATAGTGATGTATCTACTCAGATGTGGGAGTTACAGTCAAATATTTACAGGTGCTTAGGTATTCAGATATTATTTAGTAACCCATTACCACATTAGAGGGGGAAATATCGCGCTGATGGCTTTAAATTTTTCATGAAGTTCCAGTTAAGGTCAAGAACAACGCCTACAATTTTCGGTGATGATCAGATTAAAATTTTGGGATGAAATGGACCGAAAACTTAATTTTTTGTGTGTTTTCGAGTCGAGTATAATCCGAAAATCACAACACAACCCACCGTGAAGATAATCTGGACAAGTAATTAGAATGACTGTACTGAATATTCAAAAAAGTAAGGAAGAGTTGTTGTTGACCTCTAATCCGGCAAGAGGGGGCAAATATCACGAAATATTGCTCAGACTCGGAATAAACATCCTCAGAAAGTTAGAGTTCGTGGTAGTTGTGTAGGGTATCGTATGGTCGGCCCCGTCCGACTATACTGCTCCGCTCACTGGTTTTTTAATGCAAAACTTTTAATATACACGCTGTTTATGTCAAAACGTGCATCCCTAAATACTTTCCCTTTTATAAAAAATTTGTATGAAATCCCCAGTTATCTAAATGTAGTCACGGCGCACAAATACCTGTACTAAAATAATCAGCAACTATGACTGCTTATAAGACCACTTCCTTTTTCTCGTTCTATTTTCGGCAACCTCTTGAGGAATCATCACCTGTAATTTAGCTCCAAGAACCACATCTATAAGAACAAATACATCAATTCTTAATCAACCTTGATACTTAAATACTTTAATTTCATTGTTCATCGTTCACTTATCGGTTTGGCAAGTCATAGAATCAGAGCATTGAACAGCGTTTGAGGCTACTCGCACCATCGGGATTTGATTTGATAGTGATTTGAAGGCGTTTGAGGTTAAGATATAGCTTCCATATATATTTTCATCAAAATGATGCACCGATTTCATCAAAATGAAGCACCAAATAACTAAAGTTATTTGTGCACAACTTACCAAGTCGAACCTAGAATAACGTGTATTGGATTTTGTGTCGAGATAAAATTTGGATAGCGAACTGTGTAGCAGCATACCAAATGGTGGATGCCCCGGTTGCTCAAATACTTCAATTTATATATAGTTCATATACATGTTTTTTCTCCATGATTGACATTGATTGATTTTGTTCAAATATCTATGTACTTCATGCAGTTACTTTCGTCCGATTCCATTTCAATGGTCCTCCAAAGATGCTATGTCTATTCTATCTAAAGGATATTATACATATGAAAATCTCTTGTATGTCGGCCACGTTTGACTTTTAAACTTTTCTTACTGGCTTCATATTCCATTTTCAAAAAATCTTTTTTTTTTTTTTTTTTTCGTAAAAGATTTTTTGTTATTTGGTACACATATAGAGAAAAATGTCCGTTTATTATGTTGACAAAAAAAACGTTGTTATATGACTTCCTTCTTATAAAATTAATATATCATAATAATCGGGAAAAATTTGCCCATTTTCGAAAATATGACATGTATCCACCTAAAAAATAATTTAAAAATATCTACATAATCTAAACACCACAATTAATCAAATGATATAAATATCACACAAGTCTATGTAGCGGTTTCTAAGTTTCTCTAAATTATTTGTTTTTGATTCGAAGAAACTCGTTATAAATTCCGAAATGGTCATATGCTTTTAAAGGCATCCGATTTCACACTTCAAAAAAGAACGAATTTTTCGCTTTAACGAATGGGCCTGACAATTTAAGATTTGTTATACCGGGCGTTGACTGCATTGACTAAGATAGTGGAATAATTGTTTAGGTTTCGTTATATTTTAACCCGTTTTATATATTTATTATTAAATATATGAATTCAATTAAATATGGGCTATTCCCGTGGCATCCACCATTTGGTATGCTGCTACACAGTGCGCTATCCAAAATTTATCTCGACACAAAATCCAATACACGTTATTCTAGGTTCGACTTGGTAAGTTGTGCAAAAATTCGTCCTAAGGGGAGAAACTTTAGTTATTTGGTGCTTCATTTTGATGAAATCGGTGCATCATTTTGATGAATATATATATGGAGGCTATATCTAAACCTCAAACGTCTTCAAATCAATATCAAATCAAGTCCCGATGGTGCGAAATGAAAAAAGTCAAATTTTGCCTTCCTTAAATATACGATGAGTAGATGATTAAGTTAAAAAAGTATTATTTTAATTGTTTAATTTTTTCCATTTTTAATTTCAAAATCTGGTCATATTTTTATTAAAAAAAAAACAATTTATTACATTCGAATTAGTTAATAATCTTTCTAATTATAAACAAATATATTTACAATTCCAAGGAGTATAAACAAGTATTGGAGACAGTGTATAAAATCTACAAAGTATTTAAAAAGCGTATTTATTGTATGCGAACTACAAGGGCCACTTGTATATTTGATTATTTTTACGACACAGAATTACACCCGCCAATGCTACAACTTAATTACGGAAGTGTGTCCAATATCTTGAAATTATGATCAAATAATGTGTGGACCTAGACGCAATTCTCAAGTACGTAGTCTCCATTCATTTCAACTGCCATAAAAATGCCTTGTTATCTGCTATTTCAATAGCATTTTCAAACGTTCTATGCGGTTTTCATTTAATTTTGTAACAACTTTTGTTGCAAATGAACGAATTTTTTCTTTGAAGCAATCCATCAAAATGTTGTAGCTTAGTTAAGTAGGAATGTTTTTTTTTTTCGAGACATGAACCAATCCAATTGATTACCGTTTACATTGTCATTTCATTGTCACAACAACAATAACAGCAGCAACAAAAAATATGACACAATTCCATGGTTGTTATTGTTGGTGATAGTTCTCTCGACTTATTGTTCGTGTCGTGCTTGTGGTCGTTGTCTTCCTCCCCCTTATGATTATTATTATTTTTTGAGCTAACAAATCCTTGAATTTTTTATTGGTTTTACTTAATTTTGTTTTCTTCGTGTCTTCGTTTCGGGTTTCCCCTACTCAGAACACACCCTAACTACTCCGTCGAACACCGTCACCACCACCACCACTAACAACAAACATCAGTCATACAAATACCCTCGTTAAGTTAGACAAATATGTTTGTGTATAGAATTACTGTCCTACTCCACCACCCCCCCCTGTTTCACGGAACATTCATTGTTTCGTTGTTGGAGCTGTAAAATCGATTTTTGTTATACTTCTTCTACTACTACTTGTTTTCATCATGAATTTTCTATTCACATTACTTTCAAATGTTTGTATGTCTATATGTCTGTCTGTCAGTCAGCCAGTCGACCTGTCTCCCTTTTCTATTTGTGGCTGTCTTCCATTCTAGGTTGACTATTGAGTGCGAGCATGAAATGTCTCGGTTGCCAAGTGTCGTTCGAAGTCGTAGCCGTCGTTATAGCTGTTCTTGGTACTCTGAACCTCATGGCTGCCAAAAGCCCCCATCCAACTCACCCCCTCAACAACCATTTCACAATATCCCTCGCTCAAAAATACTTTTTTAAGGTGCTATAGCTCCCATCTTGTCTACAACAAATCGAATTGTAATTTCATTCATACCATGCCACTACACACATACAAACATTTCATATGTATATCTAACAAATATTTGTGGGTATGCATCAGAGTGTGTATGTGTGTTCGGTATTGTGCTTCGAGACCCTAAACGACATTACATTAAACTGTAATATCTTCATCCGCATAATATGATTGTGCTTTTAAATGAATGTAATTTTTTGTTGTTGTTGTTTCATTTGTTCATGGTGCGGTACGTGATTAGGTGAGGTTATATTGGTATGAAGAATAACCGATGTGTTCTATAAGACGAACTTGACTTGTATCAGAACAACTGATCTTCTATTAGACCAACTGTCTTCTATAAGACGAAATAGTCTTATAGAAGACCTACTAGTCTTGGATAATAACATTAGACCATATGATCTTCAATAGACCAACTGGTCTTCAATTAGGACAACTAACATTTCTTCTATAAGACCAACTGGATTTCAAAAAGACCAACTGGTCTTCTATAAAACCAACTGATCTTCAATAAGACCAACTGAGATTCTATACAACAAACTGGTCTCCAACAACACCAACTGATCTTCTATTACACCAATTTATATCTAATAAGACTAACTGGTATTATATAAACCCAACTGGTCTTCTTCAATAAGATTACCTGCGCTTATATAAACCCAACCGGTCTTCAGTGAGAACAAGTGGTATTCTATAAAACCAACTGGTTTTTCCAATAAGACCAACAAGACCACCTGATCTTCTATTGCACCAATTGATCTCCAATAAGACGAACTGGTCTTCTATGGGATCAACTGGAATTCAATAAGATTAACTGGTATTATATAAACCCAACTGGTCTTCTATGAGACCAACCGGTATTTTCAATAAGACCAAATGGTCTTCTATAAAGCTAACTTTAATTCAAAAAGTCCAACTGGTCTACAATAACATCGACTAGGATTCTATGAAACCAAGGGTTCTTCAACAAGACCACCTGGTCTTCTATTACACCAATTGATCTTCAATGAGACGAACTGGTCTTCTATAAACACTACTGGCCATCTATGAGTCCAACTGGTCTTCTATAAGACCCACCGATATCTATAAGAGCTACTGACAATAAATATTCAATGGTCGAATAGTTTTAGAAGCAGATAAAGGGGCGACGTATCACCACATGTCCAATAGTGAAACACTAAATCCTCTCAAAATATACCATGCGTCCCAAAACAAAACTTTGCACATCCTATTATTTTTGTAGCAAGCCTAGATCAAGAGCGAACATGGGAACCATTAATCCACTCCCTGTGGTACCTCCATCACAAATGTTCAAAATTTACAATATTTAAAAATCCAATAATAGGCGAATGGAATGTCCGATTTAAATCAATCTTTGCACATCCTATTATCTTCACCAAGTCTAGTCCAAGTCCGAATATTTGGTAAAAGTATTACGACTTGCAAAGTTTGAAACAAATCGGATTTCCCATCGCTTAATATTGAACTGACAATTTTTTTAAATGTATGACGTGTAGTGGCCAAAGACTCTATTGCTTTTTGTAATGATCGGTTGACATTTGGGGGATGAAATGGATTTTATTTTATTTCTGTCTGTTTTTTTTCTGGACGCTTTAAAGGCCAAAATTATGACCCGAAAGCGGGAAAGCGGAAAGCGGGCTGGCCAAAGAATAAGCATGACTGTTTTGATGATATCCATCAATGTTTAGCGGGTCAAATGGACCCAAACTTTTTTGTGAACAATTCCAAAATTTTCATTCTATTTAAAAGGGTTTGCGTATTCCGATATTGTTTAAAACTACCATTCTCACACTATAGGTTGGAAATGTAGCGCCGATAGCTAGGAAATTATAATTTTCGATGATGATGATATTTCGGATATAAAATTCACCGATAACTTTATTTTCGTGTGATTTTTCAAGTCACTTGAGAGGCCACAAGTATAATCCGAAGGTCACAAAATTTCCGTGTAGAAGGTGGTCTGACCAACTAATTCGAATGGCTATCATGATGCAGCAGAGAAGCTGTTGACATCTAATCGGTAAGGAGAGTGTAAATATCGCGAAATATGTGCCTGGCTCGGAATATAGATCCGCTAAAATTTAAAGCTCAGTGGTAGTTATTTAGGGTATCATATCGTCGACCCCGTCCGACTATACTACTCCGCTCACATTTTTTCTAGGGCCAATGACCTTTCAATGAGATGTAGAGGTAATTCTGAATATTCTTCCACTGCGTATGATTTACATTCACAAACCACACCGTCCTACTGATTTACAGCAAATTCTGCTTGCCAGTCCTGCCGCCCCGCGAGTTTGAGGACCTAATTTCCCAATTCCCATATCATTGCAGTTGATTGCGCTAACGTCTAGAAAATGGTATCAAACGTTACACCCGATATCGTAGGGTAATTCGTGATCGGAATCTGTTCTCCATCGACAATAATGTTCAGCGACAACTTTATTCAGTCGTTGGAATTTGTCCATCAACCATTGTATTTAGCGGGAGTTTGATTTTACCCGTCCAAATGGTGAACAGTGCGACTGTGGTGAGGGATATTTGCATAGTTATCAGAGAAAAAACGCATGCATTACGATATCTATGTCGTTATGGAATATCAGAAAGGTATGGGTTGAACACCTCAATCAGCTTTTAGGAAGGAACGATGTTTAGATATTATAAGGTGTCCCAGCCTATCAATGGAGGCAATGATAGGGAGGTGGTCCGATCTGAAGGAAATGACAGGTTACTTTATTATCAGGCATCGGTGTGTAAACATTAAGCAACGATTCCACATTTAAGTGCACCCCACTCGTATTCCGACGTCACTGGGCAATGTGCTGGCTCCGCAATATAACTCCTATCGGTGTAGTCCATAATGACCTCGAAATGCACCCATTATCCACATTCGGTGCATGTCACTGAAGTAGGTCTGAAGTGGATGCGGTTCTGTCGGACATCACAAAACCAATGCCCAATGTTTCTATACGAACGCAGTACTGCAGTTTCCGGCTCGATACCGAATAACCTCGAATCCAGAAGAACCACTTATTCCTCACATTATTTACACTACTCTATAGATCAGATCAAAAGTGTTCGGAGCAGGCATTCCGGCATATATGTTGAGCTTTTTGACTACTTTTTCTTACGATGGCGGTTTAAATTTGTCTGCTAACCTCTTTCTCGTTCGTATTGTTCTGGTATTCCTTTTTACCTTCTGCAGTCTTTTTAGACATGGGATGCGGCTTGCTTGTCGTACAGCCTCTGGTCGAAGTTTTCCTTTGAGTCAATCCGGTGGATTGAAGCAGCTGCCGGAGGACGGGCTCGACGTGTAGGCTTTTTGACTAATTTTGTCTAAGACGACAATTTCTTACCTTTGTCTGCTGCGATCGTCCTCATTAATATTGCCCTGTTGTTCCTGTAATGATTCTCAGATTTATTGAAATATCTAATATTGTTGCCCTCTTCCTATGGATTCTTCTTCAATCTTCTTTGTCGTGGAATTGATGCTCGTCGAATTAGGGGAAGGATTTTTTTCTCTGGCCTACTCTTCCACAGACCTAATCATCTTTCTCTTTCCGACTAGTAATAAGAGTACCATCTGGCTCAGAAATCTGTGGTTCCTTCATTAATTTTTAATTTATGTGGGCTTGTGGTAGTACCTTCGACAGCTAATGTCAGGGCATGCACCATTTATCTATTTTACCTTATTAATTACTGTGCATATTCTACGTTAGGTTAAAGGATGTACGGTCGCCATTATCAACCGTATCACCCGGAGAGCCAACTTCGTTAATGTCCGATTTGGATGTAAACGGTCTAATCCTACAATGACCTGGTACGATCCCTACAATGAATTTTTTTCTCTCTTTCTCTTGATATGAGACAGAAAAAAAGTAGTTCTACGACGTGAAAACTCAACTCAGATATTTTTTGAAATCCTACATCCAGATTTTGCTGTAAATCCTTTTGGCCGACTTTCTCGCAGTAGCTCATTGGGATTTTGCCAATGAAATATCCAATAGGTGGTTGTACTGATCCCTCAATCGGTAGATTGTACGACTGCGAAGATTAGATTATATTCAGGTCCACTTGTTGTGTACTTCTTAGTTGTGTAAGACATCCTTAGTTCAACCTCGATTGCCAATTTTTTTTCATTTCTTTAATAAAAAAGAAAACAGTTTTTCTTCCTTGTGCTGATTCTCGTTTGTTCTTTTTTTCGCTATTTTTTTCTTTGTATACTTGTCCACAACATTTTCAAGCATTTAAGCCAAATATTTTACAACATTTTGTACTTAATGCCCAAGCGGCGAGAAAAAAAACTACCACACTACAGAAATGAAAATCTTAAATACTCATACGCACACATATACGATCACACACTGACTCACATACAAACATAACTACTTAAAGTGGGTCATTTTATGGTCACTGTTTATTCCTACTGTTTAGTGTTGTTGTTCTTTTTGTGGCAGTTGTTTTTTCCACAAAAATCCACTAGTCTTTGTTAAGCTGTAACCTCTTCATGTCCTCCATGTACCCCGGATACTTCTTAGCCTTCATTTCTATTTCTACTCCACCCATAGACGTCGTTTTCTTTTTTTCCTTTTCAAGAGTTAACAGACTTTTGTTAACAAAAAAGAGGATGAAATAGAAGAAGAAAAGTTTTAACATTGTTTTGTTGTTACAGTTTTTTGTTGCTGTTGTTGTTGTTTTTTCGTTATCCGCCCGTTTGTTTAGTTGCTTGCATTTTTTGTTAGATTGTATTCGGAATTGTTACATATGGGTTAACATGTCGTTGGACAAGCA
The DNA here is from genome assembly GCF_032173495.1 of Musca vetustissima. Lineage (NCBI taxonomy): Eukaryota > Metazoa > Arthropoda > Insecta > Diptera > Muscidae > Musca > Musca vetustissima. The sequence goes on along the minus strand of NW_026885219.1, from coordinate 480,901 downwards.
TATTGACACATACTATATGGGAAATTACAAAATTCTTTTAAAATTCCATTAAAAAAATTTTGAAAATTTTTTTTGCGAGCACATTTATGATTTTTGGTACATAGGTTAAGAAAAATATGCTGATTCGAAATCTGTTCGCGTTCACAAATTCGGATGCTGCGCACAAAAGTTATAGCGGTTTTAAATCTTGTATTTCAAATATATATTAAATGGATTCCTATTCGTTGTAATTCGCGAATTTCTTCACAAATGCTTAAACACCATTGTTTTCTTTGCATACTAGTCAAATCACACTGAAATACGGTTTAATAGTCGCGAAAAACAAATAGAAACATGAAGATATCGAAAAATAAAATAAATTAATTTTTGAAATAAAACTATTTTTTTTTTTTTTGAATTTTCGATTTTTTTAGTATGGTTAAGAGGATACGGTTTTGCCTTAATCTTCTAAAATATACAACGCTTTCTTCTGCAAATTCTTTTAGATGATTGTTAAATATCGGCAGATTCATCTGATAAGAGTTTCGACGTCATTAATGGCTAAATATATTGCATTTACAATACATAAAAATGATCAATATTGAAAAGCTTGCAATTCGCGAATTAATTGAAATCAGTTGATGCGCATGCGATTTTCGTATAAACCGAATCAATGTCTTTCAATAATTATCAATTTTTCAATGTTTAATTTAGCGGTCAAAGTGTGCCACTCGATGCACTTTACTATGCAAAAACCCTAAAAATGGCTAAAAATCACGCAACGTGCATACGATTTTTATGCGCATCCGATTTTAGTAATCTCCTATGAAAATACGCAAAAGGACACCTATTTTAAAAGGATCGGTTAAGAACCGCGGATGTGCCTCCACAATCAATTTTGGATAAAATACGCATATTATTCGCGTATCAATGTATTTTTGACCCATTTCCACGCAGATTCGCGAATTTCACAATACAAGCATAAATGCATGTAAAATTAATTCGAAGAAAACCGCGATTATTTACGCGAATTTGTCAAAATAAGTTTTTGCAGTTTTTCCCACATTCAAGGTACCTATATCCGCCGTTTTAATGGGCGGAATTGAACATGGATGGGCTCATTAGATCCGGCACGTAAAAAAACTAAAATCACGCGGGGTTCCACGGAATTGGAATGGACTTTCTTAATTTTAGACTAAAAAAATATGTTTTTTATAAAAATTTACGCACTAAATTTTCGTCTTTGGAACCCAATTGCAAAGAAGCTACAGTGAGCACATTCATGAGATATACACTAAACGAAGCAGAATCACGAGTTCTACGATCCTATAATTAGTTTATTCTATTGTCTGGATGCGCATCCTAATTATAAGAAAAATTCAAAAAACACCGAAAATCCGGCTTCAAAATGTCAGCATCCATTTTGGGTGGATGCAGTGATTATATCGAAAAATCATACATTAGAACCATATTGTTCATGGGGTATTCTGCAACTTAGTCACTGATCACATGTGTGTGCGTTGTGTAGTTTAGCCACAAATCGGGAACGAACACAAAAAAACTCGTTGGCTTCAACACATTTTCACCCATTTTTTTACATTACCACCATCACAGCTTCCACGCAACTTATTATTTATTACCAATATTTCAAGATTTTGACAAGAACACTTCATTTTATAGAATTGAATTTAAATTATATGCAATATGTTCATATTTCGCGAGTTATAACCTTGCAAACCTCAACTTCAAGGAATTTACAAGATTTTTGTAATTTCCCATATGTATGTATGTATGTGTGTGATCTTATATATGACGATGGTGCATTCCGACAATTGCGAACAGATGCAATGGGAATTTATGGTTGAATGTGCAATTTGTAAAACAACACAGTGGATGTAAATACAAATAAAAATTTGTAGCGGATCAACTCTATTTATTTATTATTCATAATTTAATTACTACAATATAATCATTTAAATACTAAAATGCAACTCTTATTTAAATATTTGAAAGTAACGGTTACTTATGTAAATAATCTGTAAATAGTACAAAAAATTACATCTCTGATATTACTACATTTTTATACAACCAATAGTAGATTAGAATCTCGTTTCTCAAATGTAATACTTAAGCAAACCAAAATTTCAATAAAATCGCGACACTCCGAGTCCGGACCCCCCGACTCAAATTCGTTTAGCGAAAACTGAAGGCTTAAGATCATTAGCCACGCTTGCCCAAGTTGATGGACTCAGACCATAAGTTGGAAGTAGTTCCTAAACAAGGAGTGAAAGCATTATTGTAAATCTTGTTATTTCCGATAGTTTATACCAACATATTTTATAATAGCTCTTAACAGATATGAGATATGGTTACAATAACACTGTGCAACAAGATTTTGGTTAGCGGAAAATTCCTATTAGTGAGTATATGAAAACCCCAGAAAGAACCAGTAAGGAGAACAGTAATGTCGGATATATGACACCCTTCACCACTTTGAGTATATTCAACAGATGCATCCTTATAAACGTCGAATTTTTGAAGGACCATTAACATGAAATAGAATAAACTAAAATAAGTGTCCTTTATCTAACTCTGAACCGACTTAAATCAATCATAGACATGTCATTCTGCAACCTTTGCTAATTTTTTCATATGAACATATATAGAGTCGTTTGTTTGCAATGGTACAAATTTATGTAAATCGATTTAAAGCAAATCCCAATCGGACACCCATTGATTATTTGAAGCCCAATTAACATGAAGTCGTTCGTATATTAACATGAAGTCGTATACGTTAAGTCTGCATTTCTACAAAACGAAATCTGATAATGTTTTGTGCACCCTTTACATAAATCTGGCGAAAGTATATACCGAAGCTTTATCCAAATCCGAATCGATTTTAACGATTAAGGTTATATTAACTTCAGTACGTTTCGTGCATAGCGGCCATATTTTTGGGTTCTTGACGCGCCATTTACTTAAAATATAATATTAAAATATATATGGGAGCTATATATAAATCTGAACCGATTTCAAGGAAACTTGCCACAAGTTAGGTTCAAAATTGTGTGCCTATCTGCCATATTTTGGGTCTTTGGTTCATTATTGGCTTAAAATCGGACGAAAATATATATATCGAGCTATATATATAAATAAGAACCGATTTCAACAAATCGTTCCACATGTTAGTTTATACTAAAATCAGTACGTTCTGCAAAATTTTGTGACAATCGGCCATATTTTGGGACTTTATATGCAATTTCAATAGCGTTCGTCCTTGGGCCAAACAAATGAGCTGTTTGGCCCACGGACGAACGCATTTATCCATTTCGGATGATAAATGCGATCTGTACTTTGTGTACAATTTAACATGGACAGACGGACGGACGGACATGCATAAATCGACTCAAAAAGTGATTCTATGCATATTCTCGTTTCCTTTTGCCTGTTACAAACATATGCACAAAGACATAATACCCTGTACCACAGTGTGGTGAAGGGAATAAAAATTCGCCATATGTCAAAGTTAGGAGATGTGGAGTGATCATTTTTTGCTGACGACCCTATTATTCTTAAAGGAATAGAACATTTCGTTCTTCTAACTCGATTCCTTGTATGTCCTTTTCGTCCTTAATTTTTTTGAACCGGACTGCAATTATCACAAGATGCGATTTTTCATTCTCGCAATTTTTTTCTATTGGTCTATTTTCAATTTTACCTGTTTCTTTTTTCGCTTGGAGGCGACCTCGAAGGGAACACGAAACCCCATAGACCGGACTACCGGATTAGTAAAAGGTGTAATTACCGGCTACATAGTAATCTTCTTAATATATAAAAGAGACGACAAAACGGCTGAAGCTTGAAATTTAACCCACACATTAGTTTGTGCATAGGCGTGAGATAAGGCTGGGTTTTTGGAAATTCGAACTAGAAGGGTACGAAATATGTTACCCTTTGAAAGATGTACAAAGGGGTTTTTGAAAATTCTACTAATAAGTGTATGAAAAGTACTAAACTTTACAAAATTAAGTTCTAATCTCTATCTATATATATATATATAAAATTACGTGTATGTTCGTGATCGATAAACTCAAAAACTACTGCACCGATTTGGACCAAATTGTATGTACATGCTCTATGGGACGTGAGGAGTGTTCTGTGAAGTTTGAAATTCATCCGACAGATGGCGCAATATTTAGTTTTTTTGTGGTTTTTCACTATAACTAATGCATCGATTTTGACCAAACTTTACGTATATGTCCTATGGGGCGTGAGTAGTGTTTTTGTGTTTAATTTTAAGTTCGTCCGACAGATGGCGCGATATATAGCTTCTTTGTGTTTTGCCCGATTAGAGATTGGGTGCTTAATCGGCGTGTGCCGACGCTAAGTATTCCGACGCCGAGTCATACATAACCTGTTTTCGTAAAATACGCGTGGGAGTCAAACGAAAAAAGATTAACTTATCAAATTGAAGTAAAATTAATTTAAATCTATTTATAAAAATGATTTAAAAATGTATAGTAACTCATCAATTGAGAACGCCGGCACCGATTTGACTCAAAATTTCTTTCACTTGCCTGTAATTGAAGAGGGAAGGCTTTTATGCAAGAACATTTTGAGAAAAATCGGCGAAAATCTTGCAAAAAATATTTTGAAGTAACGGCTGGACCGATATGTGGGAAATACCATAAAGTTATACTATACCGACAATTTACAGAGAAATTCCTTATCCTACATGAAATACCGAATAAAAGGCAATATATACGGTATTTGTTACTACATTCAAAGTACATAAAATCGTACTATGCCAAAATATGGACAAATATAATTAAACCTCATTACAATAATGGTGAGCCAATTTTTTACATTATAAAACCAACACATGACATATATCCCACACTATATCTGAATCATTGGCTGAAACTTGAACGTATTCTAAATAGGAAATAAAACCGGCCTTATTTGTGAAAAATGTCAATACATATACATAGGATATACCAAAATGTATATTACAAATACCTCAACAATTTAGCTAGCTATGGTAGGTATTTTTGTCAATTTATTATATTCAGGAAGAATATATATATATATATATATATATGCATCATACATCGAGACAACTGCGCATTAGATGCTCTAGGTGTCTATCTTATATGTGCCTTTATGGTTCCTCAAATATATTATTCATGATGTGATTGTTCTTCGATTGTTTTTAATTGCAGTGGGAAGAGTTTTACCAAAGAAAAATTTGAGAAAAACATAAAAAGTCGGAGATTGGAGTAATTGAACACACAACTTTTATAGGATTTATTAATCGTATGTGATCAAAATAGGAATAGTAATTATCTTTTGAGATAAGAGTAGTTGGATCAAAAGTTAACCTTCTACTTAAAAATGTTTGGTGGAATAAATTCGATCAATTGATAAACTGAAATACCACATATACTGACATAATTTAATATTAATATTTAACAATAACAATATTACTTATTTTACTGGAGTATCAGTAAATGAAGGTTTACCGTCATGAGGAAAAAATATGCATAATATGTTTTGATTGTGGAAATTTGACGTACAATTTTGGTTGTTCAAAATGCTTTGAACAGAAATTTAATTTGTCAGCTCTTCTTGCGAGTCGTCAGCATGTTCAAAATACTTTGAACAGAATTCTGTGTTACAGAAGATTTGATCGTTGGAGTGTTTTAAGATAAGAGTCTAAAATCCCACACGGAACGCTGATAAGACTGTTGTTGTTAGTGATGAGATTTTATGACGCACACGATGGGAAAACTCTCCACAGATCAAATTCTATTATTAGAACAAATAGTTTACTGATAAGTATTTTGTGTTTGAGATTAGGCTAAGAAAGAGTTGTTTAAGTAGAACCTAAGGATAAATATTTTAAAATAAAATTAGTGCCTTACAACCACTCAAACTGTACGGTCGGGAGCACCGTGTCGTGTCTTAATTTATTATACAGACGAGCTGCGGCTGTCTGTATAATTTTAATATTTTTTGGACCTTCGAAAAACTGAGTTTTCCCCCACCCGTGGTAAGATACTCAGTAGAACCAGCAAAAGTGAAAAAAAAATATATAAAAGCAATTTTGAGTAAGGAGCTCAAGAATTGCCAAATTTTCTGTTCTATTAGGTGAACATTTTTTATAAAATAAAATGGAGATGATGAGAAGGAGAGAACGAAAATGTACAGGCGGTTTAATCGAGAGGCGCAGGAGTTGAACGCCATATGTGCATATTTAACGGAAAGAATACCCTTCCGGCCAGAAGGTCTACTAAAGGAATGGGTGAAGATTATTAAAAACAAGTTGGCTGAACTGGACCAACTTGCATTCGAAATCAATGATGAAGGAGTAAATGCTGATCTGGAGCGGGTGACCCAAATTTGTGAAAGCATGGTAAAGAAAGTGGATGGAATCAAACGGAATTATCCGGAGTTCTATTGTCATATCTACGCCAAGAACATGAAGATTTATGATTTCGCATTAGAGGAAATATATAATGAAGCTGATTATTTAATTGAGCGATGCGATGAAGTGAAAATGGAATTGCCTACAATGTCCAAAGAAAAAGCCCTATCGGAAATGGAATATTTGAAGGCAATATATACGGAAATCAAAAATTTGATTCCAAAAAATTCAAATGTGGAGTTTTCTGAAGATATGTTCTTCAAATTGAAGCGTATGGAGGACATATACTTTGAGGTAAAGGAGGAGCTGTGTAATAAGCTGGAACCCTCCAATGATATTTTGGTGCCCCCGGCAAGCCCTCACTGTGGAGGGAATTTAGTTACAAAAAGCAGTGATGGAGACAGTCCACTGGAGAATAAACATAAAACAGAAACAGATGATTATGAAAAGCAAAGACAAGAAGAAATCCTGCAGTTTGACCCGCTTATGAAAAAGGAAGATGATGGCACCGATCTTGAAAAACAGGAACAAGAAGTCGATTTACAGAATGAGGAGGAGTATTGTGATGTTTACTCCATAGACGAAGAAATTCCTGAAGAAAGCAATGTAGAAGAAAATAGTGATGTTGTCTACATGAATGTAAAAGCCAAGGAAGAAGTGATGTGTGAGGTGGAAAAGGACTGCAGTTCACTAATCCCCGAAGGTAATTTTAATTGTGTTAAATTTAATCACTTCTCCAGGTTTAGAAAGATGTTGGCACATAAGAAATCATACGCAAAAACAGAAAAAGCTGTAGTCAAAATTGAAAACAATGAAGAAAGCCGCAAAGAAGTCGATGGTGTGCATTGTCGCAGTAAGAAACCTACGGTCAATGAAGAGTGGAAGAAGAAATCGCCACAAAGAAATGGTGTTGCCTGGATGATGAAAGCAGTAGACGAAGGTGGAGGAAATTTTGATCGCGGTCCCATAGAAAACTGGCTGCGACGAATCGTGTGTGCTGTTACCTAGAGGCTGATCTTATTTATTATTTCCTTAATTATAGTATATAATAGTTCATTATTGTTAATAAGTAATATGTATTCTGATAGAATAATTCTGCTCACATTGCTTTAGATTTATATAAGAATGTATGAGTAGATTTAAGAAAACACCACAAGGGATCAAACTATTTAAAAATAAAATAAATATTGTTTTTGTCATCCCTTTGTGAGTGGTCAGCATGTTCAAAATGCTTTGAACAGACATTTAATTTGTCAGCTCTTCTTGCGAGTCGTCAGCATGTTCAAAATACTTTGAACAGAATTCTGTGTTACAGAAGATTTGATCGTTGGAGTGTTTTAAGATAAGAGTCTAAAATCCCACACGGAACGCTGATAAGACTGTTGTTGTTAGTGGTGAGATTTTATGACGCACACGATGGGAAAACTCTCCACAGATCAAATTCTATTATTAGAACAAATAGTTTACTGATAAGTATTTTGTGTTTGAGATTAGGCTAAGAAAGAGTTGTTTAAGTAGAACCTAAGGATAAATATTTTAAAATAAAATCAGTGACTTACAACCACTCAAACAGTACGGTCGGGAGCACCGTGTCGTGTCTTAATTTATTATACAGACGAGCTGCGGCTGTCTGTATAATTTTAATATTGGTAAATAGGGTCTGAAATATATTTTCCATGAATTCGTTAATTTTGACCAACCCCATATTGATGCAATTCTAATAAGGCAAAACAACGTTTGCCGGGTCTGCTAGTTTTATATATTCGGAACATATAGCTAGAATCTTGAAATGTTATATGGAATAAAGGTTGGGTAAAGGTGTTGGTGTATGAAAATGGTTTCGTACCTATGTGTATGAAAAGTACTAAATTTGGTAAAATTAGCATTTAGTTGAGCGTATAGAGATGCAATCCTGTAAGTAAGAATTAGGATTTCTATTGGAGTACATGGTTGAGGTAGGCTATATAAATCGTACTTATGTGTAGGAAAAGTACTACATGATACTAAATATAGTACAAGTTAAATTTGTGTGAAGAGCTGAAATGGTTGCTGTTGAAAATTTGGAAGTATGGTGCTTAAATGCTACTGTGTTTGGTACAAGTTAATTATGTGTGAAGGTTAGAGCAGGACTCAAGAATTTAGGAATTAAAATTACTGTTGCAGTATAGGATTGAGGTAGTGAAATACGTACTTATGGGACCAAAGAGTACTAAATGGTACAAAATATTTTACAATTCGTTCTGTGTTAACGGACAGGGCTGAAATCGTGAAATTTATATGCTGCTAAATTTGGTACAATTTGGATTTGGTGAACGTGTAGAACTGGAATCCTGAAAGTTGCCACTAAGATTACTGTTGGAGTGTAGCATTGAGATAGGTTTGTAATATATGGTATGAATACTACAGAATGATACCAAATCTGGAACGATTTGGATTTTGGAAAACAGATAGATCTGAAATGCTTAAATTTATACTTACTATTACTATTTGAAAGCATCCTGCTGAGGTAGTTTTGGGAATTCGTACTTATGAGTAGGAAAAGTAGAATTCGAGTCGTTTGTTACAATGGGATAAAATTATGTAAAACGATTTAAAGCAAATATCAATAGGACATCCGGTAATATTTTGGAGCCCAAATAACACATAGTCGGTCGAAAATTAATATGAGCTAGTCTGCATTTCTACAAAACGCAGTTACGTAATTCTATGCTCAATGTTGTACGTTGTGCACAAGTTCATGCCAATTTGACAAACATGAAGAGTTTGATACTTAAAATCAGACGACAATATGTATGGAAGCTATATCCAAATCTGGATTTCAACGAAACTTGGGAGTTAGATCTAATTCTGAACCGATTTCAACGAAACTTTCCACTCATTAGGTTATAGTAACTGCACTACGTTGTGCAATTTAATCATTGTATTTCTATCCCACCTATGTAGATAATTGGTCTGCTATAGCCTGTCCCACTTTATAGGACTACCATCTATCATTGCTTAGAAACAACCCATCATTGTATATTTGCAGTGGTTGTTGTCCATGCTTATTTAGTATTGTCATTTCCCTCTGGGCGGCGCTATCTCCCGCCATTCCTATTTTGTGTTATCCACATATCCAGATGATGCCAAGGGTTTATATAATATTAGTATGAAAGAGGTTTCGGAGACATTTGGATGGTGTGTAAGAGAGATATTTGAGATTTTAACCTGGAACCCATCGATTTGTAGTCTAGCAAAGAATTCAGGACTCTTCGTTTTGGCGTATCCTCACATGTTACTTTTGCACACATTTTCCAAAATAATTGACTGTAATTAACAGATTTATTTTATAGATTTTGGGAACCTCTCAAACGACACACGCACACACATCTTAAATATAAAATTATGAGTATTTTATTAAGAAAATTTAAAACTATTATTTTTATAAATACACATTCACAATAATACTTAACCTAACATTTCGATCTTAACCTAATATTCAATAGTAACACATTTAGTCTTCAGATATTCATTTAGAGCTTCTTGGCCAAGATCCTTGCCAAAACCGCTCTGTTTAAAACCACCAAATGGTGCTGCAACATCAGTCTTATTGTAAACATTTACGAACACTGTACCGGCTTCAATGTTATCGGCGAAGGCCAGAGCCTTGCCAATATCCTTGGTAAATACCCCACTGGCCAAACCGTATTCCGAACGATTTGCACGACGCATAACCGTTTCAATATCACTGCCATGGAATTTCGATATGATCATTATGGGACCAAACGATTCCTCTTGGGCAATGAACATGTGGTCCTCAACATCGGTGAAGACGGTGGGTTGGAAAAAGTATCCTTTCGTATTGGGTACCGGTTTGCCACCGTATACCAAGGTGGCACCTTCCTGAACACCACGTTCACAAAACTCAATAAGTTTTTCAAAATGGGCCCGATGATTTTGTGGTCCATGGGCTGTGGAACGATTCAAAGGATCGCCAATGACCATGGAACGAAGATCTTTTACCACGCGGCGGACAAATTCGTCGTGTATGCGATCCTCAACGAAGAGGCGTCCGGCAGCTATGCAATTTTCACCCTTGTTAAAGAACACCGAGGACATGCCCTGTGAAAAGGAAAAGGGAAAGTTATTGTAGACGTTTGTTTTGTAAGCATACTTGATCATAACTTACATATTTCACGGCCTTTTCGAAATCACAGTCCGCAAATATAACCAATGGCGATTTACCACCCAGTTCCAGGGAACATTTCTTGAGGTTGGACTTGGCACAGGCTTGCATCACGGTTTTACCAATTTCCGTGGAACCAGTGAAGCCTAATTTCCTAATTAGAGGATGATCCAAAATGGCCTGACCCGCTTCCGAACCCTTGCCGGTGACCACATTAATTACTCCAGGAGGAAATCCAGCCTTGACGGTAAGTTCGGCAAATTTCAATGCCGTCAGTGGACAAGTTTGGGCAGGTTTTATAAGACAGGTGTTACCGGCGGCAATACAGGCTGCCATTTTCCAGGACAACATCATGAGAGGATAATTCCAGGGTGTGATGAGGCCCACAACACTAAACGGAAAAAATAAAAACAATATCGAATTATTCTCCGCTTCGGGAAATTATCGGAATTCTTTTACTCACCCTAATGGTTCCTTTTTGGTAAAAGTCAAAACATTATTGGGCCGGGCAGGATTCACAGGTATGGTATTGCCTTGTATTTTATCACACCAACCGGCAAAATAACGCCAAGCATCAATGGACATACCAATATGGGTCTTAAGGGCCAGGGTATATACGGCGCCCGAGTCCACCGACTCAATGGTAGCCAATTCTTCTTTATGTTGCTCCATTAGATCCGCCAATTTTAACATAAGTTGTCCTCTTTGCCTTGCCGAAATTTGACGCCACGCCCCATAGAAGGCTTTGTGGGCAGCGTTGGCAGCCTTATCTACATCATTGCGGGATGCACAGGCCACCCGACACAAAAGCTCCTCATTTGTGGGATTTATAATATCCAAGGTACGTCTCTGTTCGGCGTCCACAAATTCTCCATTAATGAACAATTGAGTGGGTATGGAAATCTCTTTTTTATTGGCTTTCATTACAAAGCCATCGAAGTGGACCTTGGCACCGCCGGACGAAGAACCATCTCTCAAACATTTCACAATTTCTCCAAAGAATTCGTCGAAAACGGGAGCCATGAACACATTTTCATTTTCCAGCGGTACATCAAAGGCCTCCTTACATTCCTCAACCAGCCGAACCACATCCATGGAACCTGCACCGGCAGCAAAGAAGTCAGTGTCGCCCTCAATGGGGCATTTTAAAATCGAAAACCAAATTTTATTTAAAACTTCTTTTTTGTTCAGTTCATCTTCTGAGAAATTGGTAATTTGCACCCCTTGGGACACATTAAACCAATCACATGCATTAATCATTTTCGAGCCCCGCTTCAAGCGACGAACATTGACATATCGGCCATCCAAACCCTGGATAAGTAATCCCTTGTCATGGACATAGGCCGGATACTTGAGACCTTTCAAATATAGCTCCCTTGACTGGCCAATTGCTTTATCCTGATACAAATGAGCACCATATAAACGTATATTTTCCTCCACACCCTGATCCTTATCAACGACCGTCACCAAAGCTCCCGGCACCGAGTCAAGACCTCTTATAAAATTCCATATACCCTCTGCCGATTGATTCAAATTCAAATATTGATTATCCTCCTTAAACATGGCCGGATCATATGTGGCACCCACTTCGGTCTGGGTAATTTTAGGTGCCTTACCCGCAGCTACCATATCCACTGCCTCTGCCATTGACTTCACACCCTCAGGATATAAAAATCGTTTATACAGCGTATCCAAAGTATCACTGGGTTCAACCTGCACCTGTTTTTGCAACAAAATTGGTCCTGTATCTAAACCATCATCAGCCCAAAAGATAGAAAATCCTGCCACATCATCACCTTCGATCAATGTCCATGATATAGCACTGGCCCCACGATGTCTTGGCAATATCGATGGATGATAACAAATACTACCTAATTCAGCGCCATCGATCACTTCCATTGGTATAAATTGTGAACAATAGGGTAGGACATTTAGGGTGGCCTGTACCGATTTATATTGCTCGAGTACTTCGGGTATGGCAACACCTTTGCGACGCCATGATGCGAATTTAAAAACGGGAATATTGTGACGACTGGCAGTGGTTGCTAAAATATCTTCACGCGAGCCTTTGTTTGGGATTGTAAAAACACCAACGATGTTGTAGTTTTTCTCAAGGAGAAGTTCCAAAACATCGGCAGCAAAATTACTTTGGCCAATGATGGCAATGCGCAAGGGATTCTGGAGAGAAAGGGAGAGAGAGAAAAATGATAATTGAAGTAATTATGTTTTATATACTTAAACTTTATTGAAATAACAAATTAAAAATGTGTTGATCACTAAAACATATGTGTTAATATTTTATTTAAAAAATCATCTTAATTAAGTATGTTGGATGTAAACCTAGCTTTATATTTGTTTAAACTAATCAATGTGAATTGTCAATATTGGCATCAAGCATGATGCAATAATTAGTATATGTTTTTTATTCGACTAGCTGTCAAATTTTATCTAGTAAAATTTCTCAACACTACACGTCAAAATCAAGTAGACATAATGATGCAAAGCTTATTAAAAATGTCATCCAGGGAGACCAGCTGTTTTATCAGCTGCCCCTCAAGTTTGTTGTCAAAATCCATTATTATGAATTGGCTTACATTATGAAAACGTAAACAACAACATTTTTGACATTAGTCTTGAGAACAAACAGCTGACTTTCGCAAACTGGATCTAAGATCTATTAATAGATCTTGATACAAATTTTTACTTCACAGTATGAAAGCCAAGGTCTACTAAAAATATTATCCAGGGAGACTAGCTGCATATCAGCTGCTTCTCAACTTTACTGTCAAAATTCATTATAGTGAATTGATGACCATTTAGAAAATGTAAATGCTTGAGAAAAACAGCTGACTTTCGCTTGCTGGGTTACCTTATTAATATATATTGGCTTTTTGGGTGAGCTTATTAATAGGTATTGGGAAATTACAAACAAATCATGATGCAATAATAAACTGATGCAATATTTATAATGGTTGGCAACATTCCAAATCGAGTTCACGTAGACACTTCACACTTTGACATTTAATCGGATAGTCAGCTGCATAAATACATAAATTACCCCAATTTTCAGTTGGGGAAAAGTTTCATCGAATTGTCGGAAATGTTTTCAGTTGTACGAAAGATGATGTACAATCTATAAAATCGAGCAGAAAACGAGGGAAAATTTAAGTTAAAGCGAGGGGGTGTTCCGAAGCCCAAAATTAACTCTTTGTGGCCCAATGTTTCCCACAGGCAACAAAATATTTTAGAGCGTATATTTAATATACAGCTAGTGGATATATATTCCATGAATTTCATATGTCAAGACCTAGTCATCAGGTCACAGATCAAAAGAAAAATCTAAAAAAAAAATACACAGTTTTGTTAAAGTTATGAGATTTTTAATATGGAGAAGACGGTAAAAATGTGCACAGTACTAATTTGTGTATACAGTTCAAATTATCTAAATGGGTTCGTATTCGAATGTTACAAATTCTACCATCAGAATTATTTTTGATTCTTGCAAAATAGAATATAGAGAACAATTTAAAACGAATTTAGAGAATAATTTAAACTACGGGGAAAAATACGGGACTCATAGAAAAAGGGGCAAAATTAGACAAAACCCTTAAATTTCCACAAGGACGCTTGCTAGGGAGTTTATTATCATTATTATTTTATTAATTCAAATATATTTTATTACAATATGTTCGAAGAAGAGTGTGGTGTTAAAGTTTGTCACGAAACTGTTCGACTGACTATATTAAAAAACAAAGACTTATCAGGAGCAGCAAGACTTACTATCCGCAGCAATTTTAGACAAGAGATATTCATGCGCCAATATAAAAATTTCACACCCTACTGAATATTGGGACGACGTTATATTTCGCAATGATACAAAATTATGTTATATTATAAATATGGGTCCATCAGCGTTTGGTGCAACCCGCTATAAGCAATATATAGGCAGAACATCATCCGAACAGTCCAATTTGCAAAAATATCAATAATGTTTTGGGGATGCATGTCAATCAATGGCAAGGTATACTTAGCATTTATAGAAACATCGATAGACGCACAAAAATATTCAGACATAAAAACTATTTTAATTTATTTAATGTGTGAACTCATTCTTGATATACTGTATGTATTTTGCTTTAATGCAACAGACTATCCCGAAAGAAATTTAATTAAAATGAACAGCTGATCCGTTCTACAGCTGACTAAAATGTTATCTATATATTTTGAGGTATTGGTATGAAAACATAAACAAATAAATTTAATGGGTCGATTATGGAAAGCAACGAAACTCCAGTTGCGATTTCAACGCCACTGAAATAAAACTTAAAATTATGAGCATGGCACAATGAATAGGTAGTCCATTTAGCGCAGCTGATGTCTCGATTAACTGTCAGTGTTGGCAGTGTTGCCAAACATTTGAAATAATATAAGGAAAAATTTGACAGATAATCGAGACAAAAACAAATGTTTTTGGTTTGATACATCATCTTATTATTGCATCATGATTATGAGTAGCAACTTTTCTCAGTTGCCGTCGATAATACTGCAACTAGAAATCTTTTAAACAGACAAAAAATTGAATAGAATATTTCAGAAAACGAATTTTAAGTGATGATAAGCTTAGGGGAACTATTTTTGGTTGATGAAAATGATGTGTAAGGGTGGCATCTATTAGAAGGCATTTAAGAGATAAATAAATTTACAAGGAAGGACAGCTTGAGATGAATAACAAAAAAAAAACAACTATGTATGCAGTGGCTTCTTCTGTCAAATATAAAACAAATATACCCAACATGTTGTGTTTATGTGATATTTTTTCAACGCATAACTAAAAACGACAAAAATGAATGGAAGGTTATGATTTCTTCCCAAAATCCAGTAGGGAATTACGTGGGATGTTTGTTTCATTCATAACAGAGTAATTACTTCCAGACAACGCGCTAAAATATCCTTTTTATTAAATTTGAATATATAGTCAATTTAGTTTGAATTTATTTGACATGCTATAAAAAACAATGGATCTGAAGCATGGGTACTTGCGCAAGCAGATGGGGCAGCTCTTGGGGTGTATGAAAGAAAAATTCTGCGAAAGATCTACAGGCCGATCTGCGTCGACGGTGAATATCGGCGTCGAATGAACCATGAGCTTTACAATTTATACGCGGACATCGACATAGTCAGTCGTATAGAGCTGCAGCGACTACGGTGGCTAGGTCATGTTGTGATGGTTCCCGTAGAAGGCCACGAATTAGATGGAAAGACCAAGTAGAAAAAAAATCTTGGAACGTGGTCTTCCAAATTGGTGGATTTGCGCACAAGACCGACGCGCTTGGAAATCGTTTTTAAGCTCGGCTTATGGAACAACCGTTCTGTAGCAAGCCAGCAAGGTAAGTATAAAAAACAATACACACACATACACAGAATATTTGTTTTGGTTTGATAGAATAAAGTGGGCCACACACGTCAAACATGTGCGTTCGATCGGTGTGAAGCTCCTAGCCCACACACGTCAAACGGATCCACAAAACTTCATTTCGTATTTATTTTTGAAGCGTTAAGATGGACAGCGATAGTGGTGACGGAAAAAATACCAAATATTTTTATTTAATATAAATTTATTAAATACTTTTATTTTATTCCGTAATAAATATTTTTATTTGCCACACTCTAGAATATGTGTAAAAAACATCAAAAAATCTTCCAAAAGGTTTTTTTGCGTATGTTTGACATTGTCCGCTGATCCGTACTCCATGAAATTTTTCAACAAAACACACACATACACAGAATTAAAAATTTTTAATTTCTTTCGGTGTGCGCACCGGCAAATCGGTGTGAATACCGTACCACACACGTCAAACATTGCTTCGATTCACACCGATCGAACGCACATGTTTTACGTGTGTGGCCCACTTAAGCCACCTTGAGAAAAACATTGCAATCAGATGGTAGATGTAATAATACCATGGTTACATCTAATAATAACAGGTATGTTCGTTTACTCAACAATTTGTACAAATTATTACTGCATGTTATTCGTTTACGCAAAAAAACCCACTAAAATGGGAGTGTAAATTTGGCAGTTGTATTACGGAGTGTTTATAATTTCCTTCAAGGAAATTTTACTATGTAAAGATTTCCCGGTAACATCAGCTGATATTTAATCAACTGTTGTACGACCAGAAGTGTAAAAAAATTGAAAAATCCAACCAAGAATTTCTTATAATATTTCAAAATTGAACAGCCAAAAATCATTTTACTCAAATTTTATTTTGGCTCTGTTATATTAAGCAATATTTTCCTTGAGAGAGCAAAATTCCATTTTTGGAAAACTAATACATACATATTAACAGAATATGTTCTTCAGAAAAAATCTTTCAGCTTATTTTTGAATGATTTTATATTTATTCAGTGACTAATATTATAAATAATATTATATTTTTGTTTTTGCAATTTACGTAATTTTATTTATTTTTTTTTATTTATTTGCTTTAAAAGTCTAATTTAGGCAGGGTTTCAGAATTTTAAAACGACTTATTATGAAGCTAGAGTATCGTTAATACGCTAACATTTCTTCGCCATGTCATAGCAGATTTGAAGCCTCTTTTAGAAAATGGATTTTTTGGAAATTTACAAAAAACTTTGATATTTTTTTAATATTTTAATAGCAAAATTAACTTCAATAATTAATTTTAATTTAATTAAATGTTTGTGTATAGTAACAAAGCCAAATTGGCCTAAAATTATATTCACAATATTGTCTTTTGTCCACTATTTAAATTTATAATAACATTTGTTAATATTTTGTTTTACTCACTTTCATTTTGAATATAGTTTTCTTCCTCTAATGCACTTTTTAATCAAAATTCACTTTTTAGACACACAACACACACATTTAAAATATTCTAAATATGTTTTCTTTTCCTTAATTATGTTAATTTATTTCAAAATTTTCTCTTTTTGATTATTTTATATTTTCTTTTTTCAAACAGTTCGCTGTTTTCCTCTTGATGTTTTCTGAATAAATTTCAAAACGGTATTGAATGAAATTCGAACACATCTTTGCCTATTTATACAAATCGATGGCGTTGAGTCCAGTTTTCTATTTATTTCGTTTTACTGATAGAACATCTTAGCTGTGGCTATGAGTTTGTGTGCATGTGTAGGTAAGTGTTTCCAGAGATTATCAATTGGTTTTAATCACTCAAAGGAAATTAAATGAAATGAAAAAAATTAAAAACAAACACAATTTGTTTTTCTCTTACTGGATTTTGAAAAGCAATGAAAGAAATGCAATTTTTAAAACAGTTTGAACAACTGAAGATGATTTTTGTTTTGAATGTTGTTTACAAACAAAGAAAACTAATTACCAATTTATAGTCGAATTAGAATTCACTACCAAATTGTGGTGAAATTTTATAAACTCTTTTTTTAATTGAGTAAATAAATATAAATATAATGGTGTATATTTTATAGATACTGTTAAAAATAAGATATATCGCAAAAGTATGAACATAAAATAAATAATAAAACTGAGTTTTTAAAGTTTGCAGTTGTTCTGGAATGACACGAATATTAAATTAGTTGAAGCATAAGGTATGGAAATTTCGTAATGGCTTTTGTCCATCTGTTGTTTGAAATCACGTCAGAGATCATAATATTTAAAAAGAGCTTTGAAGCATTGCACTAACATTGATATTCGTTATTTTTCAGATTTTAGCTGCATTTTTCAACAGAAAGGGAAATAATTTGGAGAGTCTAAGAAAAGTACTCCTTTTGTGACCACAAATATATTATATTCAAAATCCAACGGCCACCGCCGAAACCCATATACTTCCGAAACAAGTCCAATACTAACTGGGACAACTTCCGAGATAAACTGAAAGAATACAATAAATTGACAAGAAACGCCAAACGCAACTCCTGGAAGCTGTTCTGCGAACAGATAGATAGTGTCAACGACGAAAATCAAGAAGTTTCTATCGAAGACCCAAACCCAGAAACAATCGAGGAAACACTAATGTTCCTGATGAATGCTCCCTTCCCATCGAACACATCGACAGTGGACGAAGTCATGGCAGATAGGGAAGAAAGATCAGAGGAACCTTTTATAGACAATTCCATGGTAAAAGCCATACAAAGCTTCTCACCATTGAAAGCGGCAGGACCGGATAACTTCGTTACTACAAAAAGAGGCGATATTTTTATCACCACATTTAGCCACACTCTTTAATGCATGTTTAAGGTTGATGTACACACCAAAAGCCTGATAGGAAGCCAGGGTAATCTTCATACCCAAGCCCGGCAAACTACTCTACACCAAAATCATATCGGCCAATGAGCCTAACTTCTTTCCTACTTTCCATGAAACGTACAATCGACACCACGATAAAGAGCAGTATACCCAATGATGCGCTGAAATAAAAACAACATGCGTATATAAAGGAGGAATGAGTGGAAACCGTTTTACATGAGGTAGTACACTATATTGAGGGCACCTTCGCTGAGAAGATGTATACCTTGACATTGAAGGAGACTTCAACAATGTCAGCACTAATACGCTTATCCAATCCTTAGATACCTTCCAAGTTGACCAGGCAATCTTAGACTGGGTTAACTATATGCTAAGGAATCGATGGATTAGCTGTAGCATACATGACATAACAATCAAACACAAAGTAGGTCAGGGTGGTGTTCCCTGACCTAGGGAGGGATTTTGTCACCGCTCCTGTGGGTAACTACCCTAAATGGACTCTTAAGGAACTTAACCGATGAAGGATTTAAATCAGTCCATTATGCAGACGACGTTATAATACTTCTTAGGGGATGGAATCCGGAAAGCCTAAATGGTGCTAAAAAATCCGGACAAAACGGAGATATGTCTTTTCACTAGAAAGACAAAAATAGGTTAGTATGAAGAGCCCATCTTCCAAAACAAAACGATAGCCATATCAAACAAAGTTAAGTATCTGCGAATAATTCTAGACAAGAAACTTAAATGGAAAGACCACATACAGCAAAGGGCTGACAAGACCCTTAGATGCTGGTCTTTCTGTAGAATGGGGTTTCAATCCAAAGATGATACACTGGATCTGTAAGAGCGTTATTAGACCAATTCAAACATAAGCGTCTGTTGTCTGGTGGACAGTGCGAAACTATAATACCAGATAGAGAACAATGGAATAGTGGAACACTAGTTGAGATGCCGCCTGGTAACTGTTGCTACACAGATGGCTCTCTACTAGGAGGAAAAACTGGACTGGAACTTTTTAAAGAAGAACCAGGTACCGAAATTTCTCTTCGTCTTACAGATCATAGCACGATCTTATAGGCGGAGGTTCAAGCTATAACAGAATGTCTAAACAGGTTAAGTTCAAACCAAGGACAAAATACGATAAATATTATTACGAATAGCAAACAAGCTATAAATGTAATATCTCCCAGTTAAATCCAAAACTGTACTGGAATGTATAAATACCATTAATGATTTCTCACAACAAGTACCTGTACGAATTATATCGGTACTGGGTAACCAAGGAATCATAGGCAATGAGATAGCAAATCAACTAGCCAGGAGTGCTACTGCACTACCCACAATAGACTTGAATACCGCCAAAACTTTTAGCGAAACACTCCAAGAAATGGGGAAATGAGCGAATGAGACCCACAAAACCCTTTGGGAAAATGAGGGGACAGGATAAATCACCAAAATCTTATGGTGACCCAAGTGAAGACAAAACTAAGCAAGTTCTAACGCTAAACAAAAAAGAAATAAGCCGACTGACTGGTATTCTAATGGGGCACGGGCCTGAAGGCACATCTACTTAAGATTGGACGCGAAGGTAGCAGCATGTGGAGTGTAAATGGTGAAGACTGAAGGAGTTCACAAAAAATGCGTATCTCCTAGATTCATAGGGAAATCAAACCGTAATGCTCTTCAATCTAAGCTTTCACTAATAATCCGACTTTCTCCGCAAATCTAGAGCGCACAACAGGCCTCATTTGGCTTATGTGTATTTCCATCTTATGTGGGATATGTGGTGGTAACATGCATAGATCAACTCAGAAAATAATTCTAAGCATATTCTCAAAAGGAACCATTTGTCTATCTCGTTTCCTTTTGGCTGTACCACAGTTTGGTGAAGGGTATAAAAATTATGAGACTCTTCTTTTATTGATATTACCACTAGGATGATCGGTATTACAAATGGTGTATACCGGTCCACGGTATATTGAACGTTTTTGCCGCATTTTCAAAACGAACGAGTTTTATAACCGGTATGCCAACGTAATCACTGTAGTTTGGAATGTCAAATATTCTTATGGCAACTATTTTTGCAGAAGATTTTCGATGTAGGCTTATGATTTCACATACCCACTAATATAAGGAAGAACCCGCCACATTTTCCGCATTTTTGATGGTTTTAACCACATATTCCCACCTTGGCCAATGTTTCAAATACGTAGCTTAAATGACCTCAATCGGACATCATACAAAAACTTTTAAATATGTTACATTCCATGGTGGGGATTATTCAAGGTTCGGCCCTCTCGTTCTTAACCATGTTTAACTTCATATCTCCTCAATCATCACGCAACATTCTCCTTTTAAATAAGACCAAATAAACTGCTCCGGACACTGTTTGTATATTTAAAAACAAAAACAAGTGGAGGATACCCTCCACCACATATATACTGGCAGGTACTAGAAATGAAAATATAGGGAACATACCAAAAAGTGGACCTATACCTACATTTCTACAAACCGATTATGTAAACCATAATACAAATTTCAGAATTTTTTAATGGATAATTATATCCTCAGCATTATGGCTAATGAGTGTGTATACACTTTGACACGGTGAAAATGAGCCTCATCGAAATATTGGTTCTAGACTCCATATTTCTTTGGACCAAATTTGTTTAAGAAAATTTTGATTTCATTCAAACTTTGCGCATCTTATTTTTTCTTCCAAACTTAGTTCCAGTTCGAAGATGGGGAATATCGGTCCACTCCTTCTGGTACCTCCCATACAGGGGATAGGCCTAAATATGTGTTATAGTTCATTATCGAACCTTACGTTCAAGTTTTTTATCACGATATCCTCCGCATTTGATATGATTACAATAGAGTCTTAGAACCAAACGCAAAACGGGGAACAAGAACTCAAAATACTAAATTATAGCCTATTTTGTTGAAAAATACCCCCAAAATACAGAAAATTAGGAGGTACCGTTATATGAGGGCTTCCAGAAAAAGTGGACCTAATTTTTTCTGCGAATTCGCTTGAAAAACGCACTCAAGAACCTCAAAATACCGAACAATATTTCGATGAGTTACAAACGGAATGACAAAATTAATATACCCTCCAAACTATGGTGGAGGGTATAACAAAAGAATCGAAATTCATTACACTTTGCACAACCTATCTGAACAAACCTTGTACGATACATGTTTTCTGTTACTAATATTTACGTTGATCTTTTTGAGGTCCTTTTTAAATTGACAGTGTCGTCCAATAACTTAAATAGATACTAATTGTGTAATATTTTATGTTCCCCCTTTTAGGCGGTGTATTTTATTTGTTTCGTTTGGGGTGTATTTATGTGTGTGTGGGGTTTTTTAACCTTTATTATCTAACACTGACTGCATCGTAAGACAGACAGGTAACTTGATCTGTCAACAGGTATTTTTTGTCCCATTTGTCAGTGGAATGTCAGTGGAATTTTCCATTTTTAAATATTCTTTACATTTGTAAATAAGAACATTTTAGAAGAAGAAGAAGATATTTTCATCTAGTGCTGAAATTCTTTAAAAAAGTAATTAAATATAAAATATTATATTTTCGATACTCTATATAAAAATTGTAAGCCATTTTTAGCGAATATTTAAACTATATACGAGACGGATTATTTGAAATATTTTATAATAATTTATTTCCCATTGGCAATACCTTTTTTAGTAACTTATTTCCTAAATATTTGTTTTTTTTTTTTAACAAATCGAAAATGTTTTTTCAGAGATTTCTTCTTGGCTTTGTGGTGCATCGTATTTGTATGGATGTGTGTGTGTGAACCGAAGAACCTTTTTATCTAACATCAAACGTATACAGCAACCACACTGCGTCATTTGAACAGGTAGATGTGTTTAAATTTTCCCATGTTTAAAATGCATTTAATTCAAATCTATGGACATTTCAAGAAAGATATGGAATTAATTAATTTGACGTTTTGTAATCTTTATATGTTCCACAAAAATGCAAGTCATGGATTTTTATAGGGGTCTATGCCATGGTAAATTATCAGTATGAAGGTTTTATACCCAATGATAAACTGAAAAAAGTAAATTAAAACTAATTCTGTTGGAAAATTTGCAATAAATCCCTGCGTTGAGCAGTGGACCGTAGGGGAGAGGGTGTACACCCAGAGAAAAAGTGACAACATCCAACTTGAACACTGCCTTCTCAATTTCATACCGAGATTTTAACAACGGTTTCGAGCACGAACATGTACAAATTGAGACGTTTTTTCTGCGGTCAGTAATTGTCACCATAGCGGTGTAAAATGGTCATTCTTTCAATTTTGAAATGCCCATACCGTTCCATTCACATTATTTCAAACACATTTTATTAAAAAAATAAGTAAAATTAAAAAAAGGAAGTTTGATTCTATTTAGATTATTGTACATTTTATAGAATTCAATCGACTTTTGAACAATTTAAACCAGAAGAGCTGTTAGTTGTCTCATTGCGTTTCCTCCAACCATATATATTAGAAGGCACTGACATTGTATCATCGTCGATTGAAAACTATAAATATACTAATACATTTTATAGCAATACAATATAATAACTCCTTTTTTCCAAGCAAAGAGCTTTCCCATGAACACCACACGCATTCCTAATGGTGGTATTGCCTTGCCCCCTTTTAATCATTTTTTATACTGCAAACTTCGAAATGTTACCTGTACCGCTCAAATATTGACAAAACCAATATAAACAATATAACATATTTGAACCCATCCTAACCATTTTTAACCATTTCAGTGTTTTTGTCGAATATATTCGACATTTAAACGTAATCTCTTTCTTTGCGATTTTTCGGTTATCCTATGTACCGTTACTATTGATGTTTTTATTTTTGCTGAAAGACAGACGAAACAGGCCGAGGGTTAGAATGACAGTTGCTATTTTTTCTAAACTACGGCCCTTTATATGATTTTAAATACAAAATTTTAGATTTTTTTCCGACAAAAATTTTTATTGACACTGAAAGGGTTAAGAAACATGCGGAAGGATTCCGGCCCTTTTCAAATACCCTACTGAAATCTTATTTAGTTATACATTCAGCGAACCATATCTCGCAAATGGAAACCAGTAACTTAGGATGAAGCTGTACATCTATCAGATCAGAAGGCAGAGACAATCAATAATATAATATTTTATTTAACAGCCATACATCGCATTTCAAAATAGATGGAGATAGATGATTGGACCGATATTCCCCATCTTCGAATTTTAACTAAGTTTGGAAGAAATAATAAGATGGGCAAAGTTTGGATAAATCAAAATTTTGTGAATACAATTTGGTAAAAAACATTTGAACCAATAATTCGATGAGGCTTATTTTCACCGTGTCAAAGTGTATACACCCTCATTAGCTATAAGAAGTATAATTATCCATTCAACATGTGGTTTACATAATCCGTTTTTAGAAATGTCGGTATAGGTCCACTTTTTGGTATTTTCCCTATATTTTCATTTCTAGTACCTGCCAGTATATGTATGGTGGAGGGTATCCAAAGTTCGGCCCGGCCGAACTTAACGCTTTTTCACTTGTTATTAGTTCTTTTTTTTAAGAAAATATGAGTTTTACATTACTAAAAGCATTGTGGAAATTTTTGAACAAAAAACAAATAATTAACTAAAATAATAAATCATGGATAAAACATTTAATAACCTCTGAAGAGGCCATGCGGGTCATGAGTGAAAAAAGATGTTCCACCCTGGAAATGGCAAAGAGACTTAAATTGTCCCAATTAGTGGTTAAATGGGTACAAAAATTTATAATTATGTTCCGTTGATCCCAAACCTCAAATATGTTTCGTCAGTACTCCTGTTAATGGGGGAACGACGTGAAGAGCCCTTCCCGACAGTGGCTATAGCAGCAGTAAAAAAAACCAAAAACCTGTATTATAAAAAAATGCAAAAACAGGGTAAAAAATTTTCAACGAGCCCAAAAGTTGAACAGTGGTTGACTGGAAACGTATGAATCCAAATTAAACCGTTTTCAATCCGACGATAAGCATTATTGGCGATGAAAACTAATTCAAATGTCTAATGTGAAGCACGATTGAGGAATTACAATGGTATGGGTTGGGTTTACTTGTGGGTCTTGGCCCGATGCAAAAAAATTGACAATATAATAATGAAAGACGCCTATTCTGCAATGTTTGGTTCAAATCTGACATTTCTATCGCCTAATATAATTTTATAAATATTGAACATTTTGACTATTGGTAGGGGAGGTACCAGAAGTGATCACATCTTCGGTCTTTATCTTGATAAAGATAATAGGTTATTTAAAGTTTGAGTCAAATCGGACATTCCATTCGCCTACTATTGAATTTATACAGAATCTTCGCATCATATAGGCTTGTTAAGGACAATAGGTTGTACAAAGTTTAACAAAATAAGTTTTTTTGCACAATTTTGACCATTTTAGGAGGCGAACTTGAACTAAGTTTGAATGAAATATTAAGATTTGCAAAGTTTGGATTAAATCTGTCACTCCCCTCGAACCGGCCAGACGGACGGACATCTGTAAATCGACTTAAATTGTCTGAAATGGATTTGGCCCAAAGAAACATGGGGTCTAAAACTAGTATGTATTTCGATGAGACACATTTTCGCATTTTTTTAATTTTTGCCGTACTTTTACGTATCTAAGTACAATTATGAAAAAATTCTTGTACTTTGGTTTATAACTTCCCGGAAATGCTCACATGTAAAATATGAGGAATATGAAGCCACAGCCACACTGTTCACCTCTTGGACGATTGAAATGACGCTGCCGCCCAACGTCATGGTCGATGTTGTACAGATTCTGACCACAAATTACTCCGAAGAATTGAATATTTAAGTCGCCTGCGCAAACCACTATGGTATGCTAGGCGGTACTGGTGTGATTTGCGTATGTAAGCGCTACGCAGTGGACGAATATTCGAACATACCAGAATACAGACCGAGCGAGGAGAAGAAGGTCGGTCTTACACAATCTAGAGAGAGAGAATTGTACAAGAGAGAATCTCTGACCAAGATACCTATCGAGCAAGTATAAATAGTATTCACGCGGAAGCCGTGACCCAGGCTATGGTCCAATACCACGCGAATGTATTTCTTGCTGTCCGCCCACCACTTATATTAGCGAAAGAACGACAGGTATCTAGACAAACGAGAGTGATTTTAGCTCAATTATGATTAGATTGTGCAATTTATACTGGAGCCGAATTGATCACACAATACCAGATACATGCCCTGATTGTGACCTAAGACCTCACGCATCGCGGCATCTTTCCAACAGCATACCCAGCTAAACACACTCATCTGCCTTCATCTCTTTGGACGCAGAGTCAATTATAAAACTTAATCTCCAAGCATTTAAAATATCCTGGCGATAATGAAGCATTAAATGATTCGTTTATTTTGAAAGTGGTTCAAGCCCATTTAATCTTATACTGAGATATTTTTGAGATGTTTGGATTTGTTTTGTTTCAAAATTATCTTTAAGTGGTATTCATTTTCTTTGAGGTTTTGTGCCCTTTAACATGATAGAATATATAACGTAATATGTTTTTTAAACTTTTCTAGAAAACCAAGATTTGTATCAAAACCTAAAACCACTTTCAAAATAAAGGATTCAAATATATGTATGTATACGTATATAAATTTGAAGACATACGCCAAAAAAGGAGTTTATTGTTCGTTCATTCCTAACGATTGCTTATTAAATTTTTTGTCACATTCCCGTGCCCTTGTCAGGCATAATTTCCTTGAGTGTGAATTTGCATAAAATAATTATCGCCAATAAATTAATATTGACATGTGCATATATCACAAAATATGACTTTACGAATAAATGGATCTCATCAACAGAACATGTCAGAATAATGCAATCGATTGTTACGTCCCTTCAGTACATAACCTACAACTCGACTCGAAGAACGAACGAACGAAAGTAATCATGGTTAACGAATTACATTTGAATTTTTTGAAATTCTTTGCCATATTTGGCCTAGCGCCATATATTAGAAAAAGGAGGCGCAGCCAACAACAGCAACGTCGACGACGACACCAACGACCATGTCAGCATCAGTACCCTCCGTACCCCTCCCATTCGTATTCACACAATGTCAATTATCATGTAAATCATGTTTGTGATTTTGCAGTCGATTTTGGCCCCAATCAACATTTGCGATGGCAACAAATTTACACCGGTGCGATAATTATTCTCAATCTATGGTTAACCTTGTACGGTTTGGTCTTCTCGCCCTTTCAAGATAAGACAGTAATATCGGATTTGGTTAGTGTTATTGTTTTTGTAATACAAATGCTGGTGATATATGTGGTCCTTATTGAAACGGCCTTGGGCTATAAGGAACATTTTACATTTATTGGAAGTATCGATAAGATACAAGGCTTAATGCAACACCTGCTACAAACACAACTATGTGTGGATGCCATACGTCATCGGCAAAGGCGTAAATATTTTCTCTACATCTGTGTGGTCTATGGCAGTTTGTTGGCCGTCATGTTGGTCATTTGTTTCATCCGATATTCTGGCTATTTTTGGCATGCCATATTGGCCGTATTAATTATTCGAACCCGTTGCCTGCAAATGTTAATTGCCTTGGATTATCTCTGCTACTACTTGGAACTATTAAATGACAAACTGAAAGCGGTAATGTCTTGTAAAATTGAGCGGAATTATAGCATTCTTGATGTAAACTATCATCATTTGGAATCCTATGAATATATGGAGAGCTTCAAAATGGTCTATGATGAAATATATATTTTACATATAATATATAACCGGATATTTGGCGTCTCATTGGTGGGCATTTTGACAGTTATTGTATTGGATATTATAATACATGTTTACTGGTCTCTACTGACAATTATGAATATTTATGCAAGATATTATTTGTTTATAACTGGAGGAACACTACTACCGCTGTGCACCATATTTTTTGTCCTATGCTATAACGGAGATCGGTGTGAGAAGCGGGTGAGTAGAGATAATACAAAATTTCTAATATGGAAATATTTCTGGAAAATTGAGCTGCATTATTGTTTATGTTGATGATATCATAGTGACATCCAGTAACTGTACACAAATGAACTACAGTGAGTAAGTGCGTGTTAATTAAAGCATACAATTTTATTCTTTACTAGCATATGCCCGCAACTTCGTTAGCGAATGTAGGAAACTGCATATGTCAGAAAAAATGGTCGGTATTAATGTGTGGAATACATTAATATCGACCACAAATTAATTTTGAGTACCATTTAGTAGCAAATGTCATGATTCGAGCTCTAAAGGTTCACCCAAATCCAAATTTTCCATTTAGCACACATTATCTCCGTAAGTACCCTCTTCAACCATCCAACAAAACTTTATGCATACCCCGATCCTACACCTCCACAATGATTCCAAACTCAAATTTCAGGATTCCAACTCTATTGGTTCACCAACAATTTAAATTGTACCAAATTTAGTACACAGTAGTACGAATTTTCAAAACTTTCAACATACCCCAATCCTACACCCCGATAGTGATTCTAAATCCAAGTTTCAGGATTCCAACTCCATAGGTTCACCCACAATTCAAATTGTACCAAATCTTGTACACAGTAGTACCAATTACAAAACTTCCTACATACCCCAATCCTACACCCCCACAGTGATCCTAAATACAAAACTTCCTACATACCCCAATCCTACATCCCCACAGTGATCCTAAATCCAAATTTCATGATTTCAACTCTATCGCTTCACCGACAATTTAAATTGTACCAAATGTAGTACACATTTGTACGAATTGCTAAAACTTCCTACATATTTCAATCTTACACCTCCACACTGATCCTGACTCGAATTTTCATGATTCTAGCTCTATTGTTTCACCTAAAATTCAAATTGTACCAAATTTAGTACCATCTAGTACCCATAAGTATTAATTTGTTAAACTAATACAACGATCCTAACTCCAAATTTCATTGTTCCAGCTCTATCGGTTCATCCAAATCCAAAATGTACCAATTATAGTACGATTTAGTACTTTTCGTACACAAAAGTAAAATTTTTCCAAAACTACGTGCATATACTAATACTAAACTCCGACGGTAATGTTACTTTCAATTTTCAGGATTCCAGCTCGATTTGTACAAATCAAATTTGTACCAAATATAGTACCATATAGTACTTTTCTACGCTTTCTAAACTCTCCTCATATCGAACCTACTTCTCAACCTTAATTTGCATTCCAAATTTTTAGCTCAATCCATTCACATGCTATGAAATTGTACCAAATGTAGTACATTTCAGTTCTTTTCGGATACTTATAGTTCCTATTTCCAAAAAGGCCTTTGTTACATCTATTCTACACTCCGTCAGTGACCCTCAATCCAAATTTCAGAGTTCTGGTTCGCCAAATACAAATGGTATCAAATTTAGTGCTTTTTAGTACTTTTCGTACCGTTCTAGTACGAATTTCCAAAAACCCAGCCTTATCTGACACCTTTGGACCAAGAGTGACCCTCAAATAAGATTTCAAGATTCTAGCTTCAGCCGTTTCGTCTGGGCGTTGATGAATCGTTAAATCAGTCAGTCAATCACTTTACTCTTTTATTAGTATAGATAGATAACCTTCACCACACTTTCTACGTCGATTTATGTCCGTCTGTTACATTGTAAGCCAAGTACAGGTCACTTTTATGATTCGAATTGGATGAAATTTGGCACAGCTCATTTATTTGGACCAAGGACGATCCCTACTTAAATTGGGAAAAATCGGTTTCTAAATCTGAACCGATTTTTCCCATATATATTTTCGTCCGATTTTATGTAAATGGCGCACCAAAGTCCCTATATATCTTTCGATTTGCACGAAATTTGGCATAGCGTACTGAATTGAGTCAAGAATGATGTGTGGTAAGTTTCGGAAAAGCGGTTAATATTTCGATATTGCTCCCACATATACATATATATTTTTGTCCGATTTTACATAAATGGTGCACCAAACTCCTAATGTGCGATTAACAGGAAATTTTGCACAACGTTGAAATTGGTGCAGATGCAGCCATAGCATCCATATGTATTTCGAACGGGTGTCTGATTGAAATTAATTTTTTAACAGTGCGTCGTACCGAATAGCGTGTATCAATTTTGCTATAAATCGTTTTCCATAAATTTGTCCCATGTTACCCAGACGACTCTAAATCGGTCCGCATGAAATTAAATTTATCATAGGTTACAGAAAGACATGAGTATGTTCCTTCGAGGAAACATTGACATGCAATTGTAAGGATACTTAGTCGGTCCAATCCGACTTTATTACTTTCCTTACTGGTTTACGTTAGTACGTTGGAAATCCGTTTTAAAAATTAACTTCTGCAAATCTCTTATCCAGTGATGGGATGAGAGCAGAAAATTGCGCGGGGGGGTTGGTGATTTGGTACATTCTTCCTTTATTATTTCCCACTATTGGGAGGTTTTCTAACGTCTCTTTATAGCCTTCCGATTTTAAGTACATTAAATTACTATAACATAACGTGTGTCAAGTATTGATAAAATTGGTTCAGATTTAGATATAGCTCCCGATTTTTACTAAATGCTGCCCCAAAGGCCCAAAATATGACCGATAGGCTCAAAACTTACTGAAGTTAGTATAACCTATCCTGTGGCAAGATTCGTTGAAATCGGTTCAGATTGGGATATAGCTTCCATATATATTTTTGTCCGATTTTAATTAAATGGTGCACCATACTCGTCTTCAGATTGACACGAAATTTTAAACAACGTACATAATAGAGCATAGAATGACGTAATTGCGTTTTGTAGAAATGCAGACATAGCCAATATATATATTTTCGACCAACTTAATCTTAATTGGGTCCCAAATAATCAACAGTTGTCTGCTTGAGATTTGCTTTAAGTCGATTTTCATAATATTGCTCCATTGTCCAAATGAAAAATTTAGTATAGGTTGCAGAATGACATTTTTAAAGATTGATCTCAACCAATTCCATGTCAATGGTCCTACAAAAATGCGACGTCTGTAAGGATGCATCTATTGAATATACCCAAAGTGGTGAAGGGCATCATATAGTCCATCCGTTCGACTTTACTATTTTTATACCCTCCTCCATGTCCGTCTGTTGTAATCAGGTGTAAACGTCGAAAACGTCATATACCTGTATAAAATGTAATAAATGTAGTAAACGTTATTTATTTGAATATCATTACCATATATAGGTATTTTGTAGAATATATATCATTTTTATATGTATCTGACTATTCCTTACTGGAACTGATAAACAATTCCAAACTTTTTAGAGATGAAAATTTTGAAATTTGATATGGATTTGAGTAAAGCATACGTAATTTGATAATTTATTAAAGGAAACAGCTATTTTGCAAAAAGCTAATGGTTTTGAGTAGGTTTCCGACGTTTCTGACGTATGTATTATACGTCGAATATGTACGTCATTTACGTCACTGTTTCTGACGGACCATCTCTGGTTGTAATCACTCTGGCGTCTAAACGAATTGAGATAGATCGCCGAAATTTTTCATAGAGTTGTCTTTTGTCTGCAGGTCAAGTTCGAAGATCGGCTATATCGGTCCACGGTCCCCCAATTCGCTTAAGTTTTGTACTTACCAAATTTGTCCACTAAAAAAATATTAATATAGGTCCAATTTTTCGGGTAGCCCCCATATAACGGTATATAAATTTGTATTTGGTATATCATATGGTTTACAACAATCGCGCGGTACAATTTAATTGTATGTACCCTATACTTTCATTTCAAATAACTATCAGTATACCTATGATGGATGGTATTCAAAATTATAATGAACAGACGAACACACAAATCTAGATCGACTCAATCGAGATATGACGACCAGTACCAATATTTCGCGGGTTACAAACAGATTGCCCAATATGTCTGATGAACCGCCTAATCAACCTAAACGCGTCGAATGTGGAAATGTAGTATCTCTCTGCTTTCCTTTTCATTGCAACTTCGATCATGTAGCTCACCTCGAAAGTGAAATCAATACATTTTTACTTGTTTTAATAATGTTTTCTATCTTTTCAGTGCAACTTAATATTGATCTCACTAAAAAGCCTCCTAAGAACATCATCATCAAAATTCTCCAATCCCCGGAATGTCACTGAATACAATTCGTTGCTGCAGGCATTTATAATGCAAATCTTACACAATCCAATACGAATAAGTGCTAATGATTATTTTACACTTAATTTGAAATTTGTTATGGCGGTAAGAATGCATTGATTTTTTTCAAATAATAATAAATAATAATAATAATAATTTGAAAACGTTTGTTTTATTTTTTCATTACAGATTGCTGCAAATATGGTCACATACATTGTCATCCTACTACAATTCCGTCAAAATTCTTCAAATTTAATGCCGGAGGATTTTAATATGACCTTAAATTTTACGAATGATGTATGCACAAATTCAAGTAATTTTAATAACACATGGAATAACAATTTGGAGTGATTATTAAAAAAAAATAAATGAATTAACTACAATATTATCTCTCAGCTGGTGGTCTGAAGATTTTTTGTGTGGTTTGAAAATCGTATGTTTTTGATCATGTGTCGCACAACAACATGACACACAAACATATTTAGTGATAACAATGATTATTATTATTCTAGTTTAGATTTGAAATCTTGGGAGGCTCTTGGATACAATGGAAATAATTAAAATTAATTCTTTTAATTAAACCAAAATATTATGCCATGCTCGGTAAGAATGAAATGTACACTCAGTGGAAAAAGTCTGCGTACACTCCTGCACTTTATTCTATAATATTTTTAAAAAAAATTCTACAAAAAATTGTTGCGCATAAGTAGGTCCTTAGATGAAACATGGGCGTTTAAGTACCAAGGGTTATCAAAAAATAACCGTTACATTCACAAATTGTGTGAGCTACGTATGTTCGGTTTGTCCCGTGCACATTAAGTGATATCCAGCGTGCTGAGTAAACGACTGGTCAATGTCAATATTGGGCATGTCTGCGTTCGGCATTCCTACAAAATTAATACTGTTATCCAGGATAATTTTACCTGGCATAAGGTCAGCACCTTTCGAAGCCCGAACGAGGCTTCAGACAAGGTGACAGCCACTCGTGTGATCTTTTTAACATCCTGCTTGAAAAGGTCATCCGAGATGCAAATGTGACCAAAAATGGCACTCTGTACACCAAACAGCCATGTTATTCGCCTACGCTGACAACATCGACATAATGGGTCGAACATTGCGAGCGGTAACAGCCTCCTGCCAAAGTGGGACTGGTAATAGGTGGCGAGAAGACCAAGCTGATGTTACTATCGCCCAAGACGTCCAGTAGACTCGAACCAAATGTGGAACTTAAAAACTACAGTTTCGAGGTAGAGAATAGTGTTGGCCAACAGATGCTACTATGGTCTGAGTAAGCAACTCAAAAGCAAGGCCACACTCTACAAGACGCTGATACTACCCGTGCTGGTCTATGGATCAGAAGCATGGGTATTTGCGCAAGCAGATGAGACAGATCTTGAAGTGTCTGAGAGATTGTCAGACGTATCGTGCTACAGACAATTGGGTGGCTACGTCATGTTGTACGAGGCTGCTGATGTTTCACGCAGAAGAGAAGGCCACGATAGGAAGATCAAGTGGAGGATGACATATTAAATCATGGTCTTTCAAACTGGAAAAACTGCACACAAGATGGAACAAATGTTCTGTCTCGAGTCAGCTAAGTATGTAAGGAACTTTATTATGTTTTGTGTATAAAACTTAGCTAAAGTTCGAATATTGGGAATATCTCTCCCACACAAAATGATCAAAATTGTGCTAAGAATTAATTTTATAATATCATAAGAAAGGACTATCCGATTTGAACCAAACTTTACACTACGTATTATCTTTACAAAGCCTAGATCAATTCCCAATATGGGACCCATTGGTTCACTCTTTCTGGTTCGTCTCCTAAAAATGGTAAACATTTTCAATACTTATAAACTTTGTACAACCTATTATTTTATATAGTCTAGATCAAGTCTGAAGTTGGGACCCATTGGTCCCCTTCTTCTGGTACCTCCCCCACAAATGGTCAAAATGTTCAATATTTATAAAGCTAATATCAGGCGAATGGAATGTCCGATTTGAACCAAACTTTGCTCAACCTATTATCTTTACCAAGCATAGATCAAGTCCGAAGTTGGGACCCAATCTTTTTTCCAAAAATTATCAATATGGGTTTACGTTTTGGTATAAACCCATATACGTTTGCACTGATTTTTGTAGCCCTATTTCCCAACATAAGAGTCGGTTTGATATTTAGTTTCCTCCTGGCAGAATTTTACCCATATAAAATTAAGGTATTTTAGATATTCCACCCCCGTGAGGGAACGTGTAACAACGTCGATCCGAACGAACTTAGCAGCCTTTTCACATCCTCATCTTTCCGTCCCTCTGTTCAATTATTCTAAACAAAATGCTTTTTAGTCCAAACGCGAATCCTTTGCGATATCGATGAAAATCGATACAGATTTTGACATCGCTTCCATACATATTTTCGATCGATTTCATGAAATTTTGCAACAAATACTAATCTTCACCAAATACTCATCGCGTTGAATTTGGAACTACCTATATTCATTTTTTAATCCGGTATACTACCCTAACTACTATAGATTCGTACTCCATGTTAAAATATTAAAATCTCAGTTTCAAATCTCTCTAACGAATTTTCATTATAGCCCATGTCCTTTCAATTGGATTTATAAAGAAACTTTCACTTACAATTGAATTTATTAAGACCAATTGCTCTGTACTGAGATCATAGATCTTAATACAGGACTATTGTTCTTTATAGAGGCCGATTGCATTTGGACAGAGACCACAGTCTGCAGAGAAACTACAGGTGTGTATAAATACCAATTGGTATTTATGTAGAACATAGGGGTTTATATAGTCGAATTGGTTTGTATAGAGGCCACTGGCCTTTATAAAGATCAATTTATATATAAAGAGACCGATTGGAAGTGTAGGTCTGCTGAGAGACCACAGGACTTTATAAAGACCAATTAGTCTGCATAGAGGAAACAAGAGTGAAATCGCTTTAGATTTAGATATAGCTCCCATATATTCGAACATTTTTATACCCTTCACCACACTGTGGTACTGGGTATTATGCCTTTGTGCATATGTTTCTAACAGGCAAAAGGAATCGAGATGGACCCATGGTTCCTCTTGAGAATATGCATAGAATCTCTTTCTGAGTCGATATATGCATGTCCGTACAGGTCGCATTTATGATCTGGTTTGAATGAAATGTGGATCATGTCACTAATTTTGCCCTAATTGAAATTGGGAAAAATCAGTTCAGATTTAGATATAGTTTCGTCCGATTTTATTTAAACCTGTCAATGGTTGTCCGATTGAGACAAAATTTTGTACAGCGTATTGAAATTGTTGCAGTTTGTCGTCCGCAAAAAGAGTTGAAGGGTTTCATATAGTCGTCTCCGTCCGACTTTTGAACTTTCCTTACTTTTTTTTGAAATCGGTTCCGATGTTAACATAGCTACCATATAATACACACATTTTTATTTGATTTCCGTCGAATGAGGTACCAAGGCACTGTGTTCAATTTACACGAAATTTTACATAGCGTATTTAATTGACTGGCGCATGTTACGTTTTGTTGAAATCGATTAAAAATTTGATACAGCTCCAATATATATTTTCGTCCGATTTTATGTAAATCGTGAGATACAATAAGAATCTTAGGATCATATTTGGTATACTGCCAAAATTGCTAAAGGATATTTGGTCCAGTCAGATTTTTAGACTTTCCTTACTGTTTAATACACACTTTTGACTAGCACTGTATTTCTTTCCAAATGAAAATAATTCATTTATGTCATAAGCTGTTCTAAATTTATTTTATTATAGCGTTTCAAAAAAATTACATCTGTTTTGAGTTTTAAAACCCCCAATAAAATTTTTTTCGCATAAATAATATTTTTTTCATATAAAAATAAACAAAACAAGTACACCTTATCATTATTGCCATGTACAAAAGTTCAATTGTGGCAAATTCCACTTTTTCAAAACCGGATCGAAGCAGTTTATTCGTTTTTTTTCTAAAAATCTGGAAGCGCACAAATTCCCAAAGCGTCAAATCTGTGTCTGGGATGATCCAATCATCGTGATGAGCTCTTTGTTTCCATAGACAAAGTAAAAACTGAAAACGAACAAAACGAAACGTAATGTTTGCAAATCGCCGAGTCGGCTTATCAGTTTTGCGCTTTCTTAGATAATTGTTTTGCCATAATAAGTCCACAAATAATTTGCGTTGATGACCCTTTGGGTCAAAATTAAATGGTACATCGACAATCCAGTTTGCAGTGGTTATTTTTTAAAATATGATTTGTACGACCTCCATTCTATTTAGCAAAAATCACTCAGTATGGTCGTGTGTCTTGGGTGTTGAAGAAATGCCAAGACAGTGACTTGCAGGAAAATAAACAAATATTTAGACCCCCGTAAAACGGAAATGGGCATAATACGTCAATATACATCTCTCTGCTTGCGAGGAGAGGGAACTGGGTCGTAATCAGGAAATCTTCAGGCAAACTTGTCCCGCTTTACACATGATGCCTTACTTTCCGATTTAGAGATTTTAAATGTGTAACTAAAATTTCCAAAACGACTGGATGTGATAATAATTTATTCTCGCAAACCTTCCTCCAGAATACCGTCAGAATTAATTTCTACCGATTACCACATTGCAAAATTATCTAAGAAAATTTGTAATTTACATTTTTTACTTTGTCTATAACGTAACATCGAATACAATAACAGACATACACATCTATAATGCCAGACATTGCATCCAGCCAGCTACTCCTATAGACAATAGAATGGAAAACTGCTACGAACCGGTTAACAAAATCAATGGAAAACTGGTAAAATTGAACTTTCATGGTTGACATGGTGATAAGGATGCGAATCCAAATCCAAATGTATGCATTGGAAATAAAAAATAGAATGAAACTAACTAATATTAAACAGATGCAGGTTTGTACTTTAATCGAACAAAGGGAATATGGTGATACATTCGGAAAATTGAGGAGACGGAAAAGAAATCATTATGTCCACGTGTACATCTTATATAAAGATTTTGAAAATGTTTGTTATTTTATATTTAATTTTCAAAAATTATACAATTCATAATGATATGTATATATGGACCTATGAAACAAGTACGTAAAATTCCAAAGTCGGAAAGGGCCGACTATATGATACCCTTCACGATACCCTTCCCTCCTTAAATTCTTATTACAGTAACATGATAACAAGTGCACTATAATCATTTTGGTCGTATCCTAAAATCGGAGTTGCCTAAAATCGGAGAAAATTATGTCAATTGGGCTAAGTTATAGTGTTTGAAGTACATGAGCTACATGTAAATCTGGTGTGATTGGAAGGAAATTTTACATGTGTCAATTGGTACAGCGCTTTGTCAAAATAAAACCAATAAGGAAAGTGGGTAAAGTCGGTCTGGGCCGACTATATGCTACCCTTCACCAATTTGGTATATTCTACATATATATCCGAATAGACGCCGCCTTTTCGAAGGAACATTGAATTTGATATTTAACGAACTTAAATATGCGATATTTATGTATATGTGAACCGACTAACATCAGTGTCTACATATATTCTGAAACCTTTGCAAAGTTTCATTTCATTCAGGCAGAATTAGAGTCATTTGTGTACAATATAAACATATTTAAATCGATTTATGGCAAACTTAATACACGCTATTCGGTATGGCGCACTTTCGTGTCAATCGGACAAACATTAGGAGTTTGGTGCACAATTTACCTATAATTAGACAAAAATGAGGGCTATATCTAAATCTGAACCCATCGTCAAAAAAATTAGCATACATCATTCTAGACTCAATTCAATACGCTATGCCAAATTTCGTGTAAATCAAGAGAGGTATAAAAGCTTTGGTGCATCATTTACATAAAATCGGACGAAAATATATATGGGAGTTATATCTGAATCTGAAACGATTTCAACGAAACTTAGCACACACCAATCTAGACTCAACTCACTACGATAGGCAAAATTTCGTGCAAATCAGAAAAAATAGGGGCTTTGGGACACCTTTTACATAAAATCAGACGAAAATGTATATGGGAACTATATCTAAATCTGAACCGATCTCAACACAATTTCACATACTTCAATCTGTACTTAATTAGGTACGCTGTGCAAAAAAACAAATTGTTACAAACTTTGGTCCATCATTTATATTAAATCAGACCAAAATATATATAGGAGCTATTTCTACATCTGAACCTATTTTTCCTTGGACCAAATAAGTGAGCTGTGCTAAATTTCATCTTAATCGGATCATAAATGCGACCTGTACTTTGTTTACAATTTAACATGGACAGACAGACGGACATGAATAAATCGTCTCAGAAAGTTATTCTATGCATTCTATAAAAATGGACCTACATTGAGAAATTCCTGAGAAAACGGGTTTACGGCCTCAGATACAGATATTAAAAAAAATCGTGAAACTCTATTATATCGTAAGGCAGACCGAATGAGGTTATGTAAAGAATAATATATTAAATATATTAAACAATCAACTTCAAAAATCATGATCATGATGGTCCACTCGGATCTCCAAAACGCGAAATAACACGACCGGAAAATAACTGATGCCGCAGTTGAATTATTTCTCTGGCTGTATGACATGTGACTGGTTATCATTTTACGATACGGAACACCATTCATTCGTTTGCAAAATATTCCCCGATATTTTATCAGCAATATTGCCGAAACATATATAGGAACTTTGGTGCCCCATTTACTTTACATCGGACGAAACTATACACGGCAGCTATATCTAAATCTGAACTGATTTTCTTCAATTTCATTAGGGTTCGTCCTTGGGCCAAATAAGTGAGCTGTGCCAAATTTCATCCAATTCGAATCAAAAATTCGACCTGCACTTTGTTTACAGACGGACGGACATGCATAAATCGACTCAGATAGTGATTCTATACTTATTCTCAAAAGGAACCATATGTCTGCCACGACACAGTGACACGTTGAGGATGAATTTGCTTCTCGTGAATCACGCAAAAATTTTCCTCATCCCAAATGCTTATTGACGAAGCCATAATGATGGAAATGGGTCTCTCCACTGAAGGTGAGTTTATTGGCAGATTATCTAAATCCCTTCGATGTCCATGGTCAGCTGGCTTTAGTTCCTGAGCCAATTTTACTTTGTATGCATGATGATGCAAATCTTTCGTAAATTGCGCTAAATATTTGATTTGGAGACACACAACTGTCTCATCTCGGTGTCGAATTGAGGTGGGTTGAGTAAATAGATGATTGGTCAACTGTAGTCATTTCTAAGTAATGGGACTGTCATCTGTCGTTGCGTAGAATAAACGCCTTTTCATTTCTGTACTGTACGGTTGGAGTCCTTGCTTATTTAGTGTTGCCATTTTCCCCTAGGTGAACCTACATATTGATGTCGATGTTGGTTATTAAAATGTCCAGGGACTTCGGATGAATATGTTCTCTTACAAATATTCGAAAATCATTTTAAAAAATTGTTCTGTTCCGATAGAATTCGAACCCGGAACACATCTGTATGACACTGCACTAAGCCACCCCACCTGTATATACAACGTGAAATTTATATTGATAACTTAGTTTGCTACACCATTTAGATGAATTTCGTTGAAAGTATATACAGTACACCAGTGCTATGTATATTAAATGTTATCGGAAGGATGAGTCACATATAGGTCGGATGTGATTTTTTATAACTTTGGCAAAGGGTTACACCAGCCAATGTGCCGATTTTAAACCTATAATAAAAAAACACCTTCGTCTCAAACGCACAAACTCTAGTTGTTTGATTCACAATGCACAGGGAATGGGACGAATATTATATGGGAGCTACATATATCTAAACTTCAACAGATTTAAACAATAGGGTTCGTCCCTGGAACAAACAAATGCGTTGAGTCAAATTCCATTTCATTGGGATAATAAATGTCACCTGTGCTCTGTTTACAAAAATGTATAGACAGGCAATTTAGAAGAATTTTTGGTTTGTTCCTGTACTTTTTTAATAGTAAAGCAAGTTAAAGGGAAACGTTTCAAAATAGCTCTCAGAGTACAAAATAATTTGAAAAGTTTGGGAACGCAAATCTAGTAAATATGCCAAAATTAGATGGCAATACTTCAAAATCAAAATAACAGCCAATCAGAAGTAGGCATTCCTGTTAACCATTTTTACTCGGCCAAATTTCTTGAGTAAAATGTTTACGAAGAGAACGCCATTTTGTTTTGTGCTCTCTTAAATTTGATTCAATGTTTTACCAGTTTTGTGGGTTCAGGAACGGTTTTCGAGTAAAAAGTTGTAAAACTTGTAAAATTAGTAGATTTTTTAGGTTCTGGAACGGAACTATTGTAAATTAAAAATAAAAATATATAAATATATACTTTGTTTTGGGACTTTGCAATGGAATTTGTCGAAGAATATTTTATTCTTTGACATAATAGGTTCGTTCGTTTACTTTCCCAGTAATATTTACTCAGTAAGAATTTGCAGAGAGTAAATACGAATTTTTCCTTTTCAAGAGAAAAAACTGCAAAAAGTAAACGAACAACACCCAGTAAAAAGATTGTTTCGACACAGCTGATTAAAACAACAAACAAATTGGCGCAAACTGAAAAACAGCATTTTTATTAGAAAAATGGATAACAAGTACCTGTTAACAATACCTGTTATTCCTGTATCTGCAATTGATATGGGGGTGGACATAACCGATGGTGTTCCAGACATGTTAGGGTTGCACACTTTTTTGTTTGGATTTGGTACCTAAAAAATCGTTCGCCAATTACTCTTGTATTACCTTCTTTTAAATACTTGCGTTTTCTTCATCCATTTTTGTATTTAATGATACAAAATCAAAATAAAATTCTCAAAACAATCAATTTTCTTGAGAAGAATTTTTTGGTTGTTTACAAAACATAACAAAACAGCTGATTAAATATCAGCTGATGGTACAAGAAAATTCTTACTGAGTAAATTTTCCTTGTAAAAATTTGCAAATACTCAGCAACACAACTGTCAAATCTGCTCCCTCAATTCACTTTCTTTTACTGGGATTTTGGGTAAACGAACAACATTTTGTAATAATTTGTACTAATTCGTACAAATTATTGAGCAAAACGAACGAACCTAATATACCTTAAATTAAGTTTAATGTTACTTTAATGCGCGTAGTCGAAAAAAGTACTGGGAAATGTCTTAGAAAACAAAATACAAGAACATTTTGAATTTTTGTTTAAAAATGTATGACTATTATATATTCGGAATATACATTAGGTTCGTTCCCGTACTTTTTGATAGTAAAGCTAGTAAAAGAGCGAACTATTAAAAATTACTCTCACATACAAGATTTGCGCAAAAAGTAAAGGAACGAAAAATAGTTAAACATGAAGAAACGTCAAAATCAAAAATGTCATTTGTTAAGGACAAAAAAGACTACAGAAACCTAATGCACAAAAAAAAACAAAAAATTAAACGGCGTCCATTGCGTTAGAGGAAAACATTATCGAATATTTGGAAGTGGAGTTTCCTACTACTCCAAAGGCGTTCATGGCTTTACGCTCCCATAATGTTAATGCTATTGAAATTTGATGTTTTGATTGGAATTTTTTAGCGAACTAGAAAAACAAGAATACTCGGATCATTTTGAAATGATTACCCTAAGTAGCCCTCCTCGTGCTAATTACAGTGATATAAATTTAATGTGGGTAAATGCATACTTCCCGAGATATTGGCCTTGAAATTTCGGAATATATTTTGTTTAAAACAACCATTTTTCTATTGCCACCAAGGCAATATGGGTATCATTAAAAG
The DNA here is from genome assembly GCF_032173495.1 of Musca vetustissima. Classification (NCBI taxonomy): domain Eukaryota; kingdom Metazoa; phylum Arthropoda; class Insecta; order Diptera; family Muscidae; genus Musca; species Musca vetustissima. Next base: position 439,049 of record NW_026885219.1, on the reverse strand, counting down.
GTTATATCTGGTACTTTTTAAGAGAACTTAAGAATAACACTTTCACATATGGCCAGGCGCATACATGGCTACGCAATCCAAATTCTTTTTTTAATTTTATTTACATTTTGATGATATATTCTTCATCTAGGTAGTATGATTAACCAACCCATTCAATAGTATCTTCATCTGAATCTTCTGCCAGCCAATCATCTTCGCTATCCTCCAAAAGAGAATAAAAAATCTGTTTGCCCATTATTAAATTTCTTATTTGTTTGTTTTTTTTTTTTTCAAGCAAATTTGTGTGCGTGTGTCCCTTATGTTGAAGCGCTAACTTTCATATGCTTTATTTCGGACTGATCGGACCGATCTCTGGCAATCAAATGTCAAATTCATAATTTACTACATTTACTATTTCGTGCTAGGTCAAATTGGTCTTGCAGAAAATAGGAGAAGAGAACGCCATTTTGATTTTAACTCTCTTAAATGTAACTTCAATTTTTCCTACTTTTCGGCGTAAGGAAACGCTTTTCTAGCAAAAATTGCAAAACTAGTACAATATAGTTCTATATTGCAGGTTTGGGAACACAGCTATTATAAATACAGATTTCCCTTGTTCAGTGACTTATGCTAACAATTGATGGATAATATTTTTGTTCCTTAAACCATACTTCTAAAAAGACATCTTGTGGGATGTCTAGTAACTAGTAATAAGTACGATTATAACCCTAAAATGAGTTTTTGTTTTTTTTTTTTAGATTTTTTTACGTAGGGGAGAGGGGGGCAACTTTGAACACTTTTTTCTTTCAAGCCTCATAAAATTTTTTATTTTATAATTTTTGGTTTGTTATAAATTTTAACTAATAGGTACATATCGTCAGCTAAAATGCAAAAAGGCGTAACTAACAAAAAATTGAAAATTGACTTTTTGAATGAATATTGTGAATGTGAATAAACTAAATGTGTTGACAAAGTTTTCACGTCTGCGGTCAAAAAAGGAGCTTCTATTAACAAAAAAACAAAAAGGCGTAACTAACAAAAAATTCAATTTTTTACTTAATTGTTATGACTGCCATTAAGCTATATAACTAAATTTGTTAAAAAAATTATAGTCTATTATTCGTCATATGCAATATCACCCTGCCGGGCATACTTTTTTTTTTGACATGTTTATAGTTTTCATTCAATACAGTTTTTTGCTTCTCCTACACAATTTTGCTTTTGTTAGTTACGCCTTTTTGCATTTTAGCTAACGATATGTAACCTTTTCAATGAATATACTTATGACATACTTTAAGCATGATATAAATATTTTATTGCTGTTTTAAGGGAGGAAGTCAAAGTGTTCAAAACTGCCCCCCAGGGGCACCTTTGAACAAGGCTGGACATTTTTGAACGGCTTGGTTTTTTTGCAGTGTTTATGTTAAAATATAAATGTATTTTATTTAAACATATCAGAAATGGATTTATTTATTAAAAAATATATACAAAAATTTTCGAAAATTAAAAAATTCAAAAATTAAAAATATGCCGACGTAAACTTTCAAAACGCCGATAAACGTGTCTTCTTTTTTTAGCCCCTCTTTCATAATCTTTTGGAATTTCCCGGTAATTATTAAAAAATTTGTCGCACAGTGTTACCCTTGCAGAACTGTGGTATGAGCCTTTTGGACTTTTTCACGGTATTTTTTTCATATTAATATTTAACTTTATTTCATCCGATGGCATAATATTTCTCCACTGAGTCGGATTCCAATTAATATGAACTTTTGCGAATGCAATCTGGCTTTCCGATTATTTTCATAAATAAAATAACTTTCTTGATATCTGTGGGGCTGCTACCATAGCTCGTCCATGCTCTGTTCTTGCGGTTATATATCTTCAAAAAATCGACGCCTCTTTTGGTCGTTGAAAAACTAATCTTTAAAATATCCACCCTTCTATTGGCTTTTGAAAATTAAATTTTTTAAAAATCCACGACAATTTTGGTGTTTGAAAAATTAATCTTTAAAAATCTACGCCTGTTTTTGTGTTTAAAAAATTAACGTTTAAAAAATCCACGCCTCTTTTGGTGTTTGAAAAACGAATCTTTAAAAAATCCGCGCCTCTTTTGGTGTTTGAAAAATTATTCTTTAAAAAATCAGCGCTTATTTTGGTCGGCCCCTTGAAAAATTAATCTTAAAAATAGGAAAATTAATCTTTTGGTCAGTCCCTTGAAAAACTAATGTTTAAAAAATCCACGTCTCGTTTGATTCTTGAAAAACAAATCTTTAAAATATCTAGACTAAAACTATAAATTAAAAAAAAAACAATAAAATATATTTTAAAATGTGTATTTATTGTTCAATTAATAAATCAAATTAAAAACTAATACCTAGATTCGGGTATGTAATTCTGATTTAGATTAATATTTTGTGATTTTAATATTCATAATGAATCTCCGCATTAACAGTTATATTCTCAAGAACATTACCGTCATCCACGTTACAATCCAATATTTCCAAATTGCATTCCAAAATGTCAAAATTTTCTGTATTTTCATCGGGTAATAAAGGCGAAGCATTCGAATTATCAGATTTTATATTTTCATTAATTGGCAATACCTTCATTTGAGTTTTAATTTCAATACCATTTTTTTCAATTTCCGCATTATTTTCTGATTCCATTTCAGATTCTAAAATATTATTTTTATTATACACTTCCTTAATGGAATTATCGTCATCACTTACGGTAACATCGCCATAACGGTTTTCTTTAGAGTCTTCGCATGGATTTTTGTGTTTCTCTTTAGCATCAATTTGAATCTCTTGTATATTTTCATCATCATTAATATTCTCTGGAATATTCTGAGCGATAGCATTATCTTTTTCTCGCTCTGCCCTATTATTTGTTACCACACTGACTTCTTCAATATTCTGACAGATTGACTGTTCCGGCTCTCCGATTTTATTTGATCCATTCAGATTTCCACCATCGCTCTCCTTAATACCTTCCCCATTATATTCATATAATTTAACTCCATCCTGAGACTTTTTAATTTCGACAATAAAATCCATTTGTTTGTCATTTGAATTTCCCTCTTTGACAAACTCTCTTTTCTTTGTTCTCTGTAACATTTTATTTAAGAGTAACTCTTCATTGTTGCTCTCAGAGAATTTCTCATTACTGGTATTTACAGTTTTATTCTCTTCGTTTGATGTTCCATCGCGTGTTTGAGAATGTGTATTATTTTCTTGTAATCTCTCCCAAACGTTACGCTCTTCTTGAGTTAATATTTTCTCATTTTGCGGCCGGGTAAAGAGATTTTTCAACTCCGTATAGCTACGTGAGCACTGTACAATATGATCTCCATCCTGTTGGGTCATGGTCAAATGATCAAATGATAGCTTATCGAAAAATTCCGGATGAATATTATCAAAAATAATAGATGACGAAGAAGGAACGAGAGAATAAAATTGTTCCTCATCCCCTTCATCTGTGTCACTTTCAATAGAGTTCCAGGAATTTTTATGGCTTAAAATGGCACCAGATTTTACCATTGATTTTCTAGGTTTGCTGCAACATGCCCCCTCATTAGCCTCACTCTCAATGGATTTCCAAGATGAGAATTGTGCCGCAGTATCATTGGGAGTAATAGACAATTTCCTCTCCTTATTATTCGTTCTTTTTCTCGGCTTACTACAACACGCTCCATCCTCTTCCTGATCCGATTCTGCAGTATCATAATCATTATTATCGCTATCCGAATAAATAATACCCTTCGAAGGTTTTGTTAACTCCTTTAGCTCCCCAGTATCCCTATTGACAATCATCAGCTTACCATCAATCAATTCAATGGTATCATCATAACGTTCCCTTTGGGCATAGACCCGATTTACCATTTCTTTAAGTTCAACCTCCTGTTGTTTCTTATATTCACCAAGTAGTTTATCCAAGCTTTCATGGGTATCTTGATTAAAAAGGGATTTCAATTTGGAATTTTCAACTAATTTCTTTAAACTTTCTCTTTTTTCGCTGTCCGTAGATTTCACAACTTTTCGTTGCTGCCGGGGGAAATCTTTAAAAACATCTGCCAGAGATTCTAAAACTTCATGGATGGTCTTGGTTAGGGGTAAATTTTGTAATTCAGAATTTTCAGGGGAGGGAGTTTCCGTACACTCATCATCATCATCACTACGTTTTTCTGTGATTTCTTGGCTAGAGGACATTGCGCTCTTGATTGGTATTTTCCAAATGGACTCAGTTTTTCGAATTCTAGAAATAAGATCATTTTCCATATCCGAACACCCTAGATCTGTTCCAAAATTCTCTATATTTTCTTTCAATAAATGTATGCCTGCTCTTAAATTAGGCTCCGATTTTGTATTTAAATTCTCTTTAGTTTTCGGTAATTTCTGTTCTATTATTTCTTCTCTTTGATTTCTCTGAGATTTTGTATTCAATTTTCCATCCACGTCTACGATGTTTCTCTTTTCAGTTTCCCATACTTTTATGTCACTCAAATTTCGCTCCATTATTTCTCTATCCTGATCATTTTCAAAATTTGTTATTTCCTCTGCAATCAGTTGATTCGATTTTACCTCCTCAGTACTCAGAACTGTCTCAATCTTGGACTTTGAATTCTCTATATTATCAAGATAATCGTCATTGCCATTACCGTTTGAATGATCTGAACTGTCTTTGATATTTTCCTCGTCCTTATTCTCCAAATGTTCCAGTGATATCATATTTTCATTATTTTGAGTCAAAATATCATCATTCTCTTTGATACTCTCCTTATAATATTCTTCATTTTCATTCTCCAAATTGTCACAAGATTTTCTATTTTCTTCGTTAACATTCTCTTTTGTGTTCTCCAACTCTTTCACTGATATTAAATCTTCATTGTTATCATCTCTCAAAATATCATTAAGATTTCCTTTGATACTCTCTTTGGAATATTCTTCATTTTCATTCATCAAATTGTCACAAAATTGTATATCCTCCCCACCAGTATCTCTCATGAAGTTATCACTGTTCCTTTTTGATTGATCAGAAATCTCCTTGCAATTATCATCCTTTTCCTGAGCGTATTTCTCTTCCAATTTTTCTCTTTTCTCACTGGCCACAATAATTAAATCACCAATTTCATTCTTTAAATACCCCTCCATATTTTTCAATTGATCATCAGTTATTCTCTCTAGATTTGTCTCTTTCAATTTTATATTATTTAACATATTATCGCCAGTGTCTTCTCTCAATGCATGCTCTCGTATTGTTTCATCCGATTTAATAATCTTGGCACCGCCCTTTTCTCTCATGTGTTTCTCCAATTCAGTCTCTTCAATTTTAATGTTGTTGGAAAGAGAATCGCTGCTTCTCAGTGCTTCCTTTAGTTTCGGCCCTTCCATTGTATTATTTTTCTCATTCTCTAATTTTGTTTCTTCCAATTTAATATCCGTTACTAATATATCACCATCTACTTCCATCAATACATTCTCTTTATTTGTATTATTTTCTTCATGATTCTCTTCTTTAAATTCTCTCTGACTTTCATTGTTTATAGTGGGCACATCATTACTTGTTTCATTCTTCTCTTTTTCCACAAAATCTTCCCTGTTTAAATATCTTTCGATTTCAAAATTTTCCATTTCAGCTTGACATATCATTCCATCGAATAGCTGCTCTTCATTTTCACTCTGCACAGTAATCTCTCTGGATATAACGATATCGTGTTCTCCTGATGCAGGTATACTCTTTTTATAAAATGCTTCATCGCTACGTTCTCTTGCTATTTCATTGTGTTCAGTTTGGTATGTAATTGCATGGAATTTATGCTCTTCATTTTCTTCCGCAAATGTATTAACCTTGGACATAACAATATCTTCTTCTCCTACTGCAGTTATACTCTCTTCATAACTTAGTCCGCTATGCTCTCTAACGATTTCATTGCGTCCATCGCTATATCCTGTAACAATTTCATTGAGTTCATCACTATGTTCTCTAACGATCTCATAGTGTTCAGCTTGGAATTGCTGCTTTTCCTTTTCACTTTGCAGTTCAATCTCCTTGGACATAGCGATATCGTGTTCTCCTGCAGTAATACTCTCTTTATAACATACTTCATTGATATGTTCTCTTGCAATTTCAGTGCGTTCATTGCTAAGTTCTCTAACGATTTCACATAACTCTTGGTTTTCACGGTCCAATAATGTGTCCTCTATGTTAATCTCTTTCTTTAGGCTATTAGCAGTTTTCTCGTTAGTATTTATACTCTTTTCATAGTTTTTCTCATCCTTTTCTCTTACGATTTCAGAGTTCTCTCTTTGACAAAGATTATTAGAACTTTCCTTATTTATTTGTACATCCAGATGTTCTTGTTTTCCTTGTGAAATTATGTTCTCTTCATAACTTTCTTCGCTATGTTCTCCAACGATTTCAGGTAGCCTTCTGTTTTCACGGTCCGATAATGTCTCTTCTAATTTAATCTCGTTCGTAAGAGTATGATTTTTTCTTTTGATGGAATTTATGCACTCTTCATAGTGTTCCTCTTTATCTACTCTTACGATTTCTGAGTTCTCTCTACGGATGATTTCATCAAAAGTTCCCTTCTTTATTTGTTCATTTGTTTCTTCTTTCGTATCTTCTGAATGTATATTCTCTTCATAACCTCCTTCGCTATGTTCTCCAACGATTTCAGTTGGCTCTATCTTTTCACGGTACGATAACGTCTCTTCTATTTTAGTCTCCTTCATTAGAATATAATCATTTCTCTCCTTGAAATTTATGCTCTCTTCATACTTCTCTTCTTTATTTTCAAAGATCTCTTTGGGATGATCATTCTCTTCATTATTTCCTTTCTTAGTTTCTCGTTCCATTTCATTACTCTCTTTGTAAATATCATAACTGTCATTCATTAATTGTTCATTCGCGTCATAATCTTTTTTATTATCATCCGAAATGTTGTGATTAATTTCTTCTAATTGCTGAGTACTCCCCCTGAATTGTTCTTCATTATCATCCTCCAATTTTTGTAATAGAGCCATAAGCTCTTTGGTTTCTCTTTCCAAAGAATCTAAGGCTTTATTCGAGGCTCTCGTAAGCGAGGCAATATCCAGTGGCTGATATTGAAAATCGTTGGCGTTATTCAAAGGATTTTGAAAACCTATTGAATTTTTTCCTCCCAATTTGAAAATAATTGAGTTCTCTTCTCCGTTTGAAATACTCTCTGCATTATCACGACATTCCAGTGATGAATTCTCTATTTTAATATTATCACTCAAATTATTACTCTCTTTTTGGTTGCTGGTTGAGAATTCCATTTCTATTTCCTCTTCTTGTTGTTTTCGTATTACATTTTCTCCTTGAAGTATATTGTCATCATAACTTTCTCCCAAATCATTCAAACTTCTCGCTTTGATTTGTTGTATAGTACCTGATTCTCTTAGATGACTCCCATCATGTTTATATTTTTTCAATTTCGTATCCTTATCCCATTGATCGACAATCAACTGTAATTTGTTTTCTTCTCCCATTATTGCCAAATCATGCTCACTACTACTAGTACTACTCATCCCAGGAGCGGATTGATTTTGAGAAAATAATGCCTCTAAAACTTCCTTCCTTTCTTCTTGTTCTCTTTGCAATTCGACAATTTGAAAATCCATATTTTTAGAAATGGCCTCCAAATTATTACACATTTCAATAGTTTCAGCGGAATACTCAACGTCATCCTGCCTTTTTTCTTGAGAATTTTCGGGTAACAGAGAGGAATTTTGATCAGAATTTATTTTAGACACTCCATATTCAGATTCCATTTGTTGCATTGCCTTTTCCATTTCATCCAGGACTTCATAGCTATCATCGTCCGTTTCAATTTGCAGAAAAACTCTCCGGTCGGGATTTGGACTTCCTTTGTTTAAATCATTCATGGTGACATTCATTATGGCATCAAGGGTGTCATTGAATACCTCTTTGTCGGAGCAATAATTGTCGGAATTCAAAAATTCGCCCTGAGCAACTTCTTTGTTGGAAATAACACTTCCCGGAATTCCCCCAAAGAGGTTCGACTTTATAACAGTCGATTCCTCATAGGCGTTTTCATGCTTATCATTGATGGCCTTGAAACCCCCTTCTATCGGGATTTTAACTCTTCTGTCGGAATTTGGACTTCCTTTATTCAAATCATTTATGGTAATATTCATAATTGTTTCCAGGGTTTCATTGAATACCTCCTTGGCAGAACAATTATCATCGGAATTCAAAAGTTCGCATTGAGAAACTTCTTTTGTGGAAATCACCCTTTCCAGAATTTCATTTTCCACAAAGATGTTCATGGTGGCATTCATAATAGCTTCAGCATCGGAATTCAAAGGTCCGGATTGAGCAAATTCTTTATCAAAAACCACTCCTCCGGGAATTTCAGCTTCCAACAAGAGATTCGATTTTGTAAGAGCCGATTCCTCATAGGCCTTTTCATCCTCTTCACAGATGATCTTTAAACCCTCCTTGGCAGGGTAATCGTTACCTGAATTCAAAGGTTCTCTTTGTGGACTTTCCTCATACGAAGTTATACTTTCAAAATTGTCTTTTTCCACATTGTAATTTAATTTTGTAACATCATTATCCTTCTGTCTTATCTCCTCTTCCTTACCCACATCCCTCTCAATATTCTCTTCACTCTCTCCCAGCTTTCTCTTATGAACATAACTTAAAATCTCTCCCATACTTTGTTTCTCTGCCAGACAAATGACATCATTATCCTTCACATCACCATCATCATCCTTCGAAGACCTGCCTTCACCATCACTCGATTTGGATTCATTTAAATCACTGGACTTTGTTTCATTTGAATCCGTCGTACTTATTACAGATGTCGATGAGCTAACATTCATCTCAGATGAGGACGATGAAGAAGCATAAACCTCCACTTTATGATCATCCCCGGCTACTTCATCCCATATACACAATTCCATATCAACACCGGCATCCAAAACGTCTTGTTGACGTAGTCGTTTCTTTTGTGTCGTCTCATCTTCCGAATCGGAGGATACTAACAGGGTCATGTGATCTTCGGGTTTACGATGTTTGTTACGCATGCGAATGGTGGCTACATAGGAATAAGGATTTACTTAGTTAGAGGTTCCTTGAATTAAATGTACACACTTACCATTGACACTATCTCTCATTTTTCTCCGCTCCTGACGATTCCAACGTTCGTTTTCTTTACGCTCCTCCTCATAGCCACCACGTTTCCTGAGAAAATTAGAAAATAAAATCTATAAGATTTATTTTTGAATCTTTGAGATAACCTAAAATTCGTCTCAGGAAGTACAACAATCAAAACAATTGAAAACAAGTTCGGCCAGGCCGACTTTTTGGATAAAAATGTTTGTTTTCGTATGTCCCTGGAGGCTATATCTACATCAGGATCAATGTAGGAATTACCGAACATTTGGAGTTATCATTATATGAGGTACCGATGGATTATCAGCCAAACTATTTAAGACCGGTGGTCAGTACAATTTGGCTAGAGGAATACATGCCCAATGATTGGAACCTCAGTATCCTGCGTCCTGTGTCGAAGTAGAAGAAAACATCTCGGAAAATGGTCTTTCAAATTGGATGAGATGCGCACAAGACCGACGCGCTTGGAAATCTTTTTTAAGCTCGGCTTATTAAACAACCATTCTGTCATAAACTAGCTAAGTAAGTAGAGATTAGCTACCCAATAATTCCTCAAAGTACTAAATTATAGGGAATTCAGTCGAAAAAATAAGGCGTCATATGGTGGCTACCAAAACCGTGGACCGATATTTATAATTTTTAGTGGAGAATTTTGGTACTTAATAAGAACACAATGTACCAAATTTCAGCAAGTTTGAATGAAAAATACGCTTAAGAACCCCATAATAAGTTATGCCTCAATGTCGACCAATATATCCCATCTTCGAACTTGACATGCCTGTTAACAAAAGACAACATTATGTGCAATGTGCAGGGTGGAGCTGACCTAGGTCAAACTTGCCCGGACCTTTTCTCTGTACTTCGTCGAAAAATTGGGGATCTTCGGATCTCCAAATGGATCGGGGTAGTGCCCTTAAAATATTCAACTAAGATGGGCAAAAATTATAGAAGAAATAAAGTTACGGTACAGGGAGTTAATAACCTCAAAGGTCGCAACTGCCCGAGAAGCATCCGATGCGAAGCACTACAAACGTGCCGTATCGTATCTTCGCAAGTTCGTCGGACGAGATGCGAGATGCTAACTACTTTACACTGGTTGTAAAACACGGTGGTAAGGCCCTTCCATTCCTTTGGTGGCACTGCTTGCGCCACAAGTCGACATCCAGCAAACTAGATAGATACAAAGAGCCGCCTCGATTCAAATAAGATATAGATGTCGTTACCCCTAGTAGAGACGACTGGAACCGTAGTAACCCTCCTCTGGACGACCTGGCTTTTTATACAGAAGGATCCAAAATGGAAGAAGGTACAGAGACTGGCGTCTACTGTGAAAGGCTAGGCCTTGAGCTTACCTACAAGCTGGATAGCAACTGTAGTGTAGAGCAGTTTTGGAAAAACTCACTGCTGTCGGCTGTTATTGGTTCTATCACTTAAAAAACCACCATATTTCGTAGTATTTAGTATTTTTCATACATATATACAAATTTCAACCTAAATCATTATAGTAATCTAACACTGAGTACAAAAATTTTAGATATTTACCTCTACAAGTTTATAAATAACCAATTGTATTGAAGTTATGAAGTTACCAAAGTTCTCGTACACTAATAGTACCAAATTCCAATTAAAATAAAATAGTACCATTATTGTACTAATGTACTTTGAAATTCCCCTTCATATTTCAACAAACAAAAACAAAATTAAAGATTTGTGCTATATTTCTCCGCGAAATTTTTGCAAATTGTTGCAGTTAAGCATAAATTTCTAAATCACAACAATTCTCAATTGAAATTTCAAGATTGCTGCTTTATATCTCATGTACCAAATTTAGTATTTTTCATACACTTCCGAAAATCATATGCGCTAGTAATTTCCGAAAATCATATGCGCTAGTAATGTTCATACAAAATATTAAAATTGCAACTCAATTCAATAACTTAAAAATGTCAAAAACATATTTTACTCACATATAGTAAAATTTTCCAAAATCAATTTTTAACCTCACACCTTGCCATCATCTACTGCACGAAATTTACAGTATTATGTATGTTTACTATAATTAAATTTATCTAAACCATATACACCCAAAAATAATTGTTAATACAATTTTAGTGCGAACTTCCAAAACTTCCCACTCGCCTTAGCCTTAAAACTAATGATACGAACATCAAACACTTAATCTACATTCTTATTCCTGATTAAATATTAATTGTACTAAATTTAGTACAATCATTTTTTATGACATCCAACTCTTTCAACATGCACAATAAACCTATACTATACTAATGATCACCATAAAAAAGCCATGGACCCCGTTGTCAGTTACAGAAAAAAGTACGTATTTCCGGATCCTCCTCTCAAACCTTAACAACAACGATATTCAAAATACTCAATTACAGGATTTTGTTGCACTAAATTTAGTACCATTTAGAACTTTTCGTATACTAATTTTTACATTCAAATGCAATTACAACACAACACACTATCAACTGCTTCTCAAGTTCGCTATCAAAATTCACTTAGACTTGACATCGACACAATAGAGATCCTCCTACCAATGTTCAAGTTCCATTAATTCGCCTCCTACTTAAAGTATTAAGTTAGCACAATATACAACTTATGCTACACTCACTGCTGTAATAAGGAAATCCACACCCTAACCGAAGCTCTGTACATCAATTCTAAGGTTAACTACTAAATGTACCAATATAACTAGGTTAGGTTACAAATAATTTTGCACTTTCAGAACTGATTTGCAAATCCAACTCCTAACCTCAAACCTGTACAGCAACTAATTTATCAATTTGAGCACTGTTTGGTACTTTTTGTACATTTATAGCACGAATTTTAAACATTTCGTACAACTGTCATACAAATTATCAAAAACAGCCTCATTACAACTACCCTGTACGGCAACAACGTTCCACATATTTAATTTCATGAATATATCTCTATGCATTCAGCACTACCTATTGTTCTAAATTTAGTTACATTTAGTACTTTTCGTACTACTTTAGGGCGAGTTTCGTACACCACCATATTACGCCTGGCATACAAAATTGCAATATTCTAGGTTTATACATTCACCCAATATCAATATTAATTGGTATGATTCATTTAAGTACATTTTCTACACTTTGTTTCCAAAAACCGTTTTGCACATATATTCTGCAATCCAAATTTCAAAGTACTGGACTTATCCGTTCAATCCATATCAGTGCTACAATTTGTATTACAGTCTTATCACACACCTTCGAAACTTTGACTTTCAACATACAAAATTTCAAGATTTTAGCTTCAACCGTTTCTTCTGGACGCTGATATTAGAAGTAGTCATTTTAGTACATATTCGTACTTTTCTACCCTTATGTACGAATTTCCCCTTATCACACGCCTATGTGGCAATACTGACTCTCACACAAAATGTCAGGATTTTAGCTTCAGTCGTTTCATCTGAGTGTTGATTTTCAAACTTACGAATAAAATCAAGTCTTAATGTTTAACTACGTACCAATACTGACCCACATACAAAATTTCAAGATTCCAACTTCACCCGTTTCGTCTGGGCCTTATAATAACGACCATTTTTAAAATTTCGTATGCTACTTATTATATATATATATATATATATATATAACTTACTCCAAATTTGGTACCATTTAGTACACGTTAGTACGAATTTACAAAACTTTCTACAAAACCCAATCCTACACCCCAACAGTAATCCTATGATCAAATTTCAAAATTCCAGCTCTATCGGTTCACCCAAATCCAAATTTGGTACCATTTAGCACACATTAGTGCCAATTTCCAAAACTTTTTGCATAACCCAATCCTACACCCCAATAATGATCCTAATTCCAAATTTCACAGCTCCATCAGTTCTCACAAAATTCAAATTGTACCAAATTTAGTACCTATAAATATGAATTTAAACCAATTACATCCATACCCCACTACACTCCAACAGTAACATTATTTCGAAATGTCAGCATTCCAGCTCTATTGGTTTACCCAAATCCACATTTGGTACCATTTTGTACACATTAGTATTAATTTTCAAAACTTTCTACATATCCCAATCCTACGCCTCAACAGTGACCCTAACTCCTAATTTCAAGATTCCAGCTCTATTGGTTCACCCATAATTTAAATTGTACCAAATTTAGTACACGTTAGTGCGAATTTCAAAAACTATCTACAAAGCCCAATCCTACACCGCAACAGTAATCTCATCGTCAAGTTTCAAGATTCCAGCTCAATCGGTTCACCCAGATTCACATTTGGTACCATTTAGTACAAATTCGGTTCACTCAAAATTTAATTTGTACCAAATTTAGTTCACATTAGTAGGAATTTCCAAAACTTCCTAAATGGCACATTTCAACACCACCAATCCTACGCTCCTCAAATTTTATTGTTTCAGCTCTATCGGTTCACCCAAATCCAAATGGTACCAATTATAGTACGATTTAGTACTTTTCGTACACATAAGTAAACAAAAATTCCAAAACTACGTACATATACCAATCCTACACTACGACGGTAATGTTAATTTCAATTTTCAGGATACCAGCTCGATTTGTACCTTCAAATTAAATTTGTACCAAATATAGTACCATTTAGTACTTTTCGTACAAATGAGTACACGCTTATATCTTTATATCGACCCTAGTTTGCATTCCAAATTTAAATTTTTTAGTTGTTTCCATTCACATGCTACGAACTTGTATCAAATTTAGTACATTTTAGTACTTTTCGGATACTTTTAGTTCGAGTATCCAAAAAACCCCTTTGCTACATCTATTCTACACTCCATCTGTGACCCTCATTTCGAATTTAAGGGTTCTAGCTCTACCGGTTCGTCAAATACAAATGGTACCACATTTAGTACTTTTCGTGCCGTTCTAGTACAATTTTCTAAAAATTCAGCCTTATCTGAAACCTTTAGACTAAGAGTGAGCCTCACATAAAATGACAAGATTCTAGTTTCAGCCGTCTAGGCATTGACGAATCGTTAAGTCAGTCAATCATTTCACCCTTTCTTAATATACATTTATGGGATATCCGATGATGAGGTGCTGCAAACGGAATGTCAAATTTAATATGCCGTTAACCTCATTTTACCTGCAGAACCTGTAGTAAGAATATGACGTTGATCTTTTTCAGATTATATCCCTATTTTCGACTTTAAACGCTTGGATTTTTTAAGCTAAAATAATATCAAATATTAGGAAGGAATGACGATTTTCGAAGAAATCTAGAATTCCAATCAATCGATTGTAAAAATCGTTCCATATCAAAGAAATTATATATTTTCCTTTTTATATTTTGAAGAACCAAATATATAATTACAATATATTATACTTACCAAGCTTCGGCACAAGCTCGATCCTTGGGAAAAACAGGTCGTTGATCTAAGTAGGTCAGTTTTTTCTAAAGAAAAAAATATAATTAATTGGTAAAATAATTTAAAGAAATTATTTTGAATCAACTTACACATTCCAATATTAAAGTTTTACGATATTGTGGGATTTTCGAGACCACAGGATTACCTTGTAATACCAAAACTTTCAATTCCGGCATTTTGGCAAAGACCTTCAATTAGAAAATAATATCAATTAAAAATATATATCTATTTCCCACCACCGCATAGCCCCTACCCACCTTTACCACCAAAATATCATCGATGCGATTATTTGATAAATCCAATACCGAAAGATTTTTACAATTCTCCAAATCTCGTAAGCCCTCGGCATCTTTTATGTAATTCGATGCAATATTCAAAGTATTCAGAACCGGCAGAACATCAATACCTAAATTCTCAATTTTCCTTATTTGATTTTGTGACAAATTGATGGTATCCAATTCCTTGCAAAATTCTAGATTTTCAATCTTCCGTATTAAATTGCTTTGCAAATAGAGACATTTCAATTTGGTTTGATTTTCCAAACCCTGTATCTCCGAGATAGCATTGCATTCGAGCCACAAGCATTTTAATTCCGTATAATCTTCTAGGCATTCAATGCATTGGAATCCTGACATTAGGAGAAATGATATATACATATGTATATAGATAACTATTTTTATTGAATTAGAATATTGAAAAATGATTTTTGCATACATACCCTGATAATGCAAATATAGGACATCATTTAGCTTTGGAGTCTGATACAGCTTATCTCGTTTACATAATTCTAAAATGCGCTTTTTCGTTATACGATTCAAACCCAAAATCTCTTTGGGTTCCGTTTGTTTTCTCGCAGACATTGTAAATATATATTTTTTTATTGAAGTTATTAACAATCTCGTTTTCAGTATTTGTGGAAAATATATTTTTTGTTAAATATTTCTCCAATTAAAAACCAAAGGCAAACTTCGTCTTTGAAAAATATTTCGAAAACTTGTTTGTGAATAAAAAACAGGTTGTTTATTTGAAATCTCTATAACGACGGTTTTTGTATTGAACATGCATACCGTTTCCGTTAATGGGTGGCTCACATGCAATCATTGATAACAGTACGTAATGCAACAGTGTTCTCATGGCACAATCAAAAACAAACAAAGACGATTAAAGCACGTTTAGACCACGAAATTCCTTTGATTTTAAATGTAGCATGAAGTAAATCATATTCGTAAATTACGTGGATTTTATTTGATGTATACGTTTTGGAATTGATATATTAAATCGAGAGGAATCTCAAGTTCATTCCAATGTTCACAAGAAACTACCCAAATAGAACTCTTAGAGACTTCTTGATTGACTCATGTGGGTTACTCCGAAGGGGAACCCGTCGGCTTGAAGGGATAGAAGTTAAAAGTGAGTGCTTCAAAGCAACTTTAAAACACACCCAAAAGTGCCAAACCAAAAGAAGTCGTATTGAAGGGCCGTTAGATATTGACAGTAATACCAAATTTCCGATCGACCGGAAGCCAGTCATTGGGAAGGCGAAAGTCGGATCTATTGACAAGTCTTCACAGGAACCTTCAGGGCTACTTCAAAGGCGGCTTTATTGGCGAATAAAGAAGGAAGTGGGGAGGCACAACAGGGAAAACGAAATTCGGACCTAGCGGCAAATTGTAACAGCAACCTTCAAATCCTGTTACTAAAGAAAAAACAAGATGACCAGAGAGTAGTCATAATTGAAAAAGCTGACCCTAACAGCAGGATAATGATCGGTTGCAGTCATAAACTGCGGTAATTAGGAGTACCCGTCTACCTTATTACGACCTCAAAATGGGCTTTAACCTCTTTGGGACGGTTGAAAACTCTCGGCTGCATCATTAAATAAGATCCCCTGAGGTACGATAGCTTATGAATGGTCGAGAAGCACACCGCCATATGGGTAGGCAGCGCAATCTAAACACATTTAGGAAGAACGACGGTATGATGGTCAAATACTCCGCGAACATAGCGGGAGTGGAATAATTGAGGAGTAGAAAGATCACTGTGATGTATGGGTTTGCGGCTTATTCACTTCCGCCTCCCCTCATCACAAAAACAAGAAAATACAATGGCATCTGAAGGTGGTCAATATAAACCTGCATCATTGTTGGACTGCGGCAGTGGAGCTTCTCAAAAAAAGCAGACATTACATTGATCTAAGAGCCTTGTATTATCATAAATATGGTAAACTGTACTCGAGGACAAAAACTACGCATGCATGTTAAGTTGGCTAATTTTATTGTAAAATAATTAAGGAGAACGGTGTCAAACTCTAATATTCCTTTAAAAATTGGCATTGCATACAAAGCCAACTAAAGAGGCCCGGCCTGAATCCTCGCATGTGTTTCCCTCTTAAGGTAAAATCGTATTTTTTGTTTTTGTCAAGAAAATTTAACCCCACTTTCAGGTTACTTTACGAGGAGCCGGGTCCACCTGAAGAAATTCTCCCGAAGCTGCTAAGTGAGCTGGAGGAAGCAAATACACCCTAGAATGTGATGCTAATGCTCACCATTTCCATCAGGGAATCAGCAATACTAATTCCAGTGATGAGTCTATTTTCAATTTTATACTAGATAATAATTTAACAATTTGCAACAGATAGGTGTTCATAATTACGAGAGATTCATGGCTCATCTTCCAATGGGAAGGTCGTCCAGAGGAAGAACCCGTAAAAGGCGAAAAATGTGTTTATTTTGTGAAATATTTACAAATCTGGTAAATTTTGTGTATGTGAGCTATGTCTAATTAAAAGAGGACTTTAAGGACTATCCAATTAAGCCGCGCAGTTTGACGGTCGTCCAAACATTTAGGTTGTTGGTTAATTAAAATGGCCGTTAATTGGAAACTCCTGGAATTTTGCATTCAATTACTTATATATTGAATCCAAAAAGTTATAGAATATATCTGATTTATTTATTGGAAAAGTAGGCCTCTACCTTGAGGCTTGTTATGTCAAATGCAACAAGTCGAGGAGTTCATTTGGCATATTTTTTACATTGAACTAAGATGCGCGTTTTCTTCGCAAAATCGAATTGCAATTAAAATTTTAATGCTGATTAATTTCACAAATGTCAAAATTCCCCTATAGACCTTGCAAAATTCAACTAGTAATAAAAAGAACGACGAATTGAATTGAACTAGTTCAGTCGCTCATTTCCGTGAATCACTGAATTAAACACTTTGGCATTCACACGGACAGTGGCCGTACATGCATGCAGTCTCCGTCTCTTCAACTCATTCGTAAATATTTCATCCTACTTTAAATTCTTCTTTATTGGCCATTTTGTTTTCTCTCCCATTCTTTAGAAAGTGGAACGTTTTTCAATATTTTAATGGAACGTGAAGATTTTAGTAAACAAATAGAAAACATTGATTATTGAGAAGAAATTAAACTGAAAAATATTTAAAAAGCATGGATTTATATGATGACATAGATACAAAACCCAAAGCCTCACAAATCGATGGCTGGTCTTCGGGTATTAAAATGTTGCAAACACAGTTGGCAATAAAAAAGGCCACAACCAAGGAGCAGCCTAAGAAACCGGTGGGTAGTAAATGAAATACTTGGAAATATAGTCTCTATTAAAACTATTTGATTTTTTCCAGTTAATGACACCAGTGGTTAATTTAAAGGCAAAGAAAATTCAATCGCCCGAGGAGATAACCGTTTCCAAGCCATTATCGGAAACAAAACCCATAATCAAGGCCCAACCATTGGTGCCTTCTTTGGAGAACATAAAAACCGATGATTGGGATTTTGTCGATGAATATGACCCGGCATGGCCAAATGAATATGAAAAACTAAAAGAGAAGCGGCAAAGTCTTAAGGATAGAAATCGTAATGATGACCGTGATAGGGGTCGTGGACGTGAACAAAACGATCGGGGTGATCGTAAACGTAATCGTAGAAATTCACGTAATCGCGATTCACCACCGGTCAAATTTAGCGGTTTCGGACAGCGTATTACCGATGAAGATCGTTATAGTCCACCCACAACGACGGCTGGTGTTGGTGGACAGGCAAAAGGTGGTGTGGCCATTGCTCCGCCTCCCTCACTGCAGGAAATCTCAATTGCCAATGAGGGTGATCCATCGTCGAACGTTACTATACCCTATTCTGCTAGTTCAGTTGCGGCCAAAATTATGGCCAAATATGGTTTTAAAGATGGTCAAGGTTTGGGCAAGCAAGAGCAGGGTATGTCCATGGCTTTGCAAGTGGAAAAGACTTCAAAGCGTGGCGGACGCATTATACATGAACGTGATGTATTCTTGCCTCCGCCAACGCCACCTGCAGCAGGGAGTGGTAGCCCAGCTGCAGCTAGTCCAATTGCTAACATGGCTCCTCCGGCGGCACCACCACCGCCATCAACTTCGTCAGCAAGTGGTGAATCGAATTCGAATCCAAGTATAACAGAAATTATGAAAGCCCCAAGCAAAGTTGTTTTATTGAGGGTAAGTTGTGCTTACTATTGGTCTGTTCCGTACTGCAAGAATCTACTCGATATTACTATTTTCTTCGATATCATAAAGGAAAATTCGTTATCGTAGTAAAACGTAGTAGATTCTTGCAGTACGGCAACAGACCATATGTCTGGCAGAAATATGTTTGTTCTAGCTATTAGTATGAGCTATTCATTCTTATGATACAAACCATGGACTCGAATGTTGAATAAATAGTTTTATATATACTCATATTAATTTGAGACTTGATTTTCAATTAATACTCGAAACTAACAAAATTTCCAATACTTAAAGAACATGGTAGGCCCAGGCGATGTGGATGATGAACTAGAACCCGAAGTTAAAGATGAATGCAATACCAAATATGGAGAAGTTGTCAAGGTGTTAATACACGAAGCATTTGGTACGACGCCAGAAGATGCCGTCAAAATATTTGTAGAATTTAAGCGTATGGAAAGTGCCATTAAGGGTAAGTTGTGGACACAATACCATTCGATTTTAATTTTATAATCTAAAAAACATTATTGACAATTTTGCAAACAGCTGTGGTAGATCTTAATGGTCGCTTCTTTGGTGGACGACAAGTAAGAGCTGGATTTTACGATTTTGATAAATTTCAAAATTTGGAATTAAGTTAAGGAATAAGAAATTCGAAAATATATTTACCAAATAAATCATGTAGACAGAATATGATATTTTTTAATTAAGATTGCTATATATTATTTCAAGTATATAAACAATATATTTAGAACTAAATTTAATAAATAATACTCCTTTTTAATTGATAGGGAATATATATTGGTGCGGTGGATAGACTCTCTGTGGCTAGACGTATCTAAAAATTAGAATTTATTCTTTTAATGCCGGCATTTTTGGATCACTTATGGAAAATTTCTTGTCACAGCTAAATGATATGGTAACAGCAAATCTGTGGAAATAATATAAACACGAAATTAATATTGAAATCATTAGCAAATGACAAACTATAATTTACCTTGTGCCTTCGCTAACTTGTTCCACATGATGTTTATTTTCCCAGCCCGAGGTAAATGCACTTACTCTACCTCTTTTGGGTTCCACGCTGGATATTGTACGATTTTCACCCTGACCATCAACGAATATAAAACGACCTCCTTTGAAGTCCTTTTTGAAGCTTGTTAAATACAACAAGGATGTGTAATGGAATGATGGATAGGTTTCCTAAAAAGAAAATATGTCGATTTATTGTAAAAAATGAGTTTTTTTTTGTACCTTATCGACGTGTTCATGCCAATATTCATCGTGTATGGTTTTGGCTGTGGCATTTGTTATTCTTGAGAAAAATGTGGGGTATGTTAAATGCAAGTCTTCAGCGGCAATGCCAAAATGCTCAGCTATTGCTAGTTTTATTTTACCCTTAACCAGCTAGAAAATAAAGAGAGAAAATGTTAGAATTACAATCAAGCATATTACTGCGATCACCTCATCTGGGTCTTACGGTTACGAAACCCAGCTTACTATTATTAACTAATCGAAAACAATATTCTCCTTACATTATACGTCCTTAAATGCTCCGTCGTTATCAGCTCCTTTGCCTCTGGCATTTGGTAGATATTTAGAAATTTATCACCATAGGATAATGCACCCGAGTGTATGTCCAATATAGATGCCCCACCAGAAGATCCCGCTAAATTGATAACATTTGTTGCCATGTCCAATAGTTGTTCTACTTCATTCGACTCAATTAATTTATCTGCCACAAAACGACCACATTTCGTTGGTACACATTGGGGAAATTGTTGCATTTCTTTTTCATACTCCTCGGAACATTTGAACTTTTGCATTCGCAAAGCCAAGTTTTCTTTAACTAAGGCAAATTTGGTTTCTTTCGTTTGACCAATTTTGTAAAAGTAAACAATCACAGCTACTGAAATGACCACAACGGCACGTGTCCATAGACGATGTTTAAATGAGCCGGTGGCTTTTCTTAGCTCTTCATTGTTGGCAGCACTTGAATTAAGAAAGAAAAGTTATTGAATTTTTGATGGAGTCATAATTTTTTTTTTTTTTTATATATTTTCGTCCTCTAATATGATCTATACATCAGATAGAATCCTGGGCGGGTTTCTGAATTTTGTGTCAATTGTCTTCCAATCTTAGTTGTCATTGCAACACTAAATCGAAAATTATAGCTGTTGTTAGATATATTTTATGTTGCATACTTTTAGGCTTATAAGTTTCTAATAATTGCATTATCGTTTCTAGAAGACTAATTTTTTGCATGCGACTCTATTCTGTTTATACTAACATTTTATTTTTCCGTATATCCTTATTATCCTTTTTTAATTCACTTTGCTTATTCGTATTTTGTACACGTCGCTGCCTTACAGTTTTTTCAGTCATATTTGCTAAATTTTATGTTTGTTCTTATCAATGGAATTGATCCAAAGTCGGAGTTGTTTTGTTATGAAATCGCTGTGTTGACCATTAAGTGGCGTTGCCGGTATGCTGTCGTTTAGCGCGGCTATGGCTCGTCGGATTGGGGGTTGGTTCTTGCCACTTGCAGATCTTTTCGGTTGAACAAACAAAAAAAATCATACCGGACTTCAAACTAAATCAAAAAGGGGGTAAAAAGAAGCCTGAAACATGTCAACAAAAAAAATTAAATAGAAGAAAACGTTCACCTAACTGCAACCAAATCCCAAAATAACATTAGTTTTCTTCACAGAAACAGTGCTCCTGGCGGCTGACCAGCCAGGAGATAGCCCTCCCTCCGAGAACACCTCTCGCCATGACGTCTACTCATACTGGACGTCCCAGATCTGACCCTTGACTTACCATATTTTATCCCATCCCCACCACCTTTTTAATAGGGCTTTAAGCCGAAGACATTTTTATCTTTTCAGGTTTAATCCAGTACATATTTATTAAAACTATATTACATATTTGGCAAAAAAAAAACAATTCATTCCATCGTAATTTGAATCAAAATCTAACAATTTACAGCGAATTATAATATAAAAATTTCAGAAAAAAACAAAGAATTGCCAATAAAAATCAATTTTCGAAAGTATTCTTTTCTTTTTGTACTTTTAGGGCTTAACGGCGGGCACCCAGAGTGTAGAACCTTGACGGCAGCTTGTGACTAAGGCTTTTTCCCAAAACGTAAGTATGTACGAATTAGTTCGTGTTTCAGCTTTTTAATTATATTCCTCGGTCAGAATGTAAATAATAATTTTCTTGCTTTCAATTCCAGATGAGGACGAACAAAGGAATGTAGGTCGATACCACATTAAATCGACGATCTAAACAATGCCTGGTAACCTAACCTTGAATTGAGCTCAGTTCAATGTCGCGTACCTGCATACCAACACAAAGTAAGTAAAAAATTTAATATTAACTCGTTTGTTCACCCTTTTAATTTATTTATTCTTTTCAGGAAAAACCGCGGAATTTAATTATGTAGCTTAGTCGTCCGTCTGTCTGTCCGGAGTTAAATAAGTTTCAGTGTCAATTGGGAATGATACCAAGCCACGCTGGAGCAGCAATGGCGTAAACTCTGCGCCTCCCTCGATGGATTGGATGGGCGATGGTGTGGCTTGTAGGCTCCAATTCTTCATGAATTTTTAGGTTTAAGATTTATATTCATTGCTTTAGAATTTTAGTCAATTGTTGGGGTTTTTTTTTCAATATTGTTAAATTGTTTTCAAACTTTGTTTAATTTTAAAAAAAGTTCAATTTTCTTTTAATTTTCAATTTTTTGAAAACTATTTGTTTTGTTATAAATTTCCTTTCAATTTTTAGCCTTTTTTTCGTTTAATGTTGCTTAATTATTTAAAGGCTTCAGATTTTCTTTAAAATAGTTTGTATTTTGTGTTGTTTGTGTATGTGTTTCAACAAATAAACCAGATGAATTCACTTCTCAAAAACTTTGGTTGTTTTTTTTTCTTCGACGGTTACAGGGAGCCACGCATCCAATCTTCTTCGCAGGCAAAATCAAAAAGGGCAGATTTTTCTTACAATTTTTGCCAGGAAATTCTGGCTGCCATTTTCCTCGTTTAATTTTTCCATTTTCTCATTTTCTTCTTATATTATTCCCTAATATTGACATTTAAGTAATTGGAATAATCAGCTGTTTCCTAGTAATTGTTCTTCTTCTTCTTCGAGCTATCAATTATTTTCAGGGTTACCCCTTTTAAAGGCGCACACCACAAAGCCAACTATCCTGCTGATATCCTTATCGAAGGATAGGGCGAAAAAAAGTGCGACAAAAATAAAAAAAAAATAATTCAAAAATTTCATCTTGGGTGTTTTTAAAAGTATCGGTATTCGAAATCCCTACTTTTATTGTGATCTGGCAACCCTAAATATTAATTCGGAGCAAAAATTAATTATTTAAAACATCATGTTTTATTTGCCACATGTAAACGGTTAACCTCATATATGGTTTTACCATGTGTAAACCGAGTGTAAGAATGACGTCATACGCCAAGCGTTACGGTTTAGTGTGACGCAATATAACATATGGGCAACTGACTTTATGAATGAAAGCGTTGGGGACGCTTAAATGGCAACATTATTTGGCGGCTTGGATCACGGACGGACGGAAAATGGAGTATGCAGAAATTATTAAATAAAATGGTAAGTAGAGTGAAAAAAATTAAAGTGAATATTAAAATAATTAAATAAAAATACGTGAAAGTGTCGGGTTATTGTAATAAGTGAGTGTAGTGATTGTGAAAAGTGCTTAAAGTGTAGAAGATTAATGAATGAAAAATCCTATTGTAAACATACAGTGCGGGTGTATGTGAAAATACTACAAGTGCAAATAATGAATGAAATACAAAATAAGAAATAATTCTAAGAAAAATTATGATTAAATTGTAAAGAACAATAAATAATTGAATAATAAAAATTATAAACTCAAAAATAAAATGAAATTAAACAATCCAGTGTGTGTGAGTGTATGGGTGCATATAGTGTAAAAGTAAAATGAAAAATTGCCTTATTCAAAAACTTGAGCTTGGCGGAAACCTAGTGTTCGAAAACTTAGAAGGTTTTCGAAAAATATGAGTGATAATAAAGTACTAAACTTTGAGTGATAATTATGAAAGAGAATGATAATGAGCAAAAAGAATCAATCTAAAAATGGAAACTGCGGAATCAAAACAAAAAGTGAAAATAAGTGAATGAAAATATAACTATGAAAAACTACTAAGCAAAACAAAGAAAGAAAAAAATAAAAAAAAGAAAATATTAATAAAAAAAATTAATTTAAAATGAACCAAGACAAAATAAAGAGGAAAACAATAAAAATAAATATTTTTGTGTTAAAGGTGATCGGACGGACAAAAATTATTTGTGAAAATATTGTGTTTATTTTTTTTTTTTTTTAATGACGAAAAGTGCAAAGAATTTAATTGAACTAAACCATGAAAAAGTTGCATGATTAAAAAAAAACAATTAAAGCATAAAAAGTGATTTTACTAGTTAAAAACTGTGCAAATCTGTATCTAACAAAAATTTATAAAAAAAATTAAAGTGAATGAAATTGAAATGCTATTGTGAATTAATTGAAAATAAAATATTCAAGAATTGGGCTTCAGTAAATTTAATATGACAAATTATGTGAAATGTTTTGAATTTTGATGAAAGTATTAAACTGAATGAAAAATTAATAATGATAAACTGAGAAAGTTATCCAAATCGGACGGACATATTCGGTGTGATTGCCTAAAAATTAAATTTTTTTTTTTTCATTTTTCTTTTTCTAAATTATATTTTGATTTTAACTTAAAGTTTCCTCTTTTTCACAGATAACTAATACTTTCTCTTTCTGTTCTTATCTTTTCAGATTGGTGACTGCCTACGTTTGGATTGAACGAAAGGTAAGATTGAGACCTGATATTTTCTTTTTCTGTAGGGGTACCCTCAACTAGGTCCACACTTTGGTCAGATTGTTGGATACGATATTATTTCAAATGCATTTAGATGTGTTTGATCGTGTCTCCCCCTTCCAGACTCTAACGTCGTAAATCGATGACTGACAGCTCTGCGACCTTGTGTACAACACTCTTCTGCCTTGTGCCATAGTTGCGTATGGGAATATAAAGGAAGAGTGCACAAATGGTCAAGGACAGTCACAACGTGACTGCTCAGGAATCGTAGACATATTGTTAGAGTCGGTAAATCTGGGATGCTTCCGTTCGTAATCCAACGAATTCTTTCTGACCGCTGCTGTTGGTGTCTAGGCGAGTGGCCTCCTATGGTTGCAAGAAAAAAATTTTCCATGGTCTCAATAATCAAAAGACATCTAGAGAAGTTACTCAAATTGGATATTGCATTCACAAAAAGGTAAGTAAAAATAGAAATGCTAATAATTTAATAAGAAAAATAGTAATAACTTCCTTTTTTATCTTTCCAGACATTTATTACCTACATGCGACTTAATTTGCCTCTCCTGTGAAACCAGGAAATTATATTTGATGGTAAGTTCGATTAATCCTGTTCTCCTTTTTCTTTCTCCAGCAGGTGTACCATCGACTAGACCTTCAGCTTTTGTCAGAATGTCGGATACGATGTTGTGCAAATGCACTGACGTGTATTTGTTCTTTTTGTCTTTTGGCTTCCAGACTCTAGTGTCGTAAGTCGGGTGAAGGACGGATCTGCGACCTCGTGTACAACAGTTCCCTGGCCCGTGCCAAAGAGCGAACGGCTACTGCTTCACCGCGAAAGGGGAATTGCACTAATGGTCAAAGACAGTCACCAGTTGACTGCTCCGGATGCGCAGACATCAACTAGAGTCGGTAAACCCAGAGTGCTTTAATTCGTACTCTGACTTCACAATTCTGACATCTGCTGTTAGAGCCTAGAAGATTGGACTCCTGTTCGGATGGAAAAAAAAACAGGGTTCCGAACTTCATCAAATGTTCTAGCCGATACTTGTGGTGGGACTACGGTCGGCGCTTTAGAAATGAACGTAAGTTGTAGTTTTAATTCTATTTCGTAGTTTTCGTAATTTTGCTCTGGAAAATGAGAAAAATTATGAGAACCCTATTTATTTATAAACTTAAATTTCATAATTTATAACCAAAATTTAGCTAAAAAAAACTTTGTAAGTATGGCTTGGGATGGACATTTCAAATTTAATTTTATTTTTAAGTTGTTCATTTTTATTCGTATTTTTCTATTTCGCCAATAATCCTACATAATGATATTTCACTAATTCATATATTTTTTCTTTTCCTTTATGACTCAAAAAACTGGAGAAATTGGGTTCAACCCTTACCCATTCACACAACTACACATCACTCAGGAAGGAAAAGCTGTCCTACAGCTTGTTAAAAAATTCGGGAATACTAAAAGGACATTTCGTAAGTAGAAATTCAGGTTAGTCCTCTTAACATTATATCTTAAATAATTGTAATAAAATTTGTACTTTTTTTTTTTTAATTCAGGTACTACTACTACTAACTATTCAATTGGATCTTCCGGAACTCTTTGAAAATTCAGGTGAGTATTGGAAAAATTTAAACTTAAGGTAACTTTAAGTTAAGTTAAGATAGAATTAAGAGATAAATTTTAAATATTTCCTGTGCATACGTAGCGGATTAGTATTTCATTTTGAGATCTCCGCTTTATTTTAAAACTGAATTTAGATTAGCTAAATCAAGAAAAAAAACAAATGCTATTCTCATATATATATGTGTTAGACTTCGGTCGCTATATATATGTAAAAAGAAAAAAAAAATAATTAGAAGAAAAATTAATTTCTTCAATTCGTAAGCATTTATTGCTTCAAATCCTTAGCGTGAAAAATGCCAATGGGATGTCCTTTAAGATCTTCTACTTCGTAAAGGCATTTCCCAACTGGCTTAACAATGCGACACTTGAAAAATTTTTTATCAAGTTTAGCATTATAATTATTTTTAAAATCACTTTGCCTGAAACTTCTTCGGAAAACTTCTTGCCCTGGAATGAACTTGACCTGACGACTTCTAAGATTATAAGATTTTTCATTTCTCAAGTATGCCTGGTGCAGACTATTTCTTATCTTTTCTCGAATAAGATTCTGTTTTACCGAGTTTGGAATGAGTGTCGTCTCGGGGTCATTAAGAAGTTCAAGTTTCCTGGCTAATTTATAAAGACTGGCATGATTTATCATATTGACTCCAAAGAGCGCAAAATAAGGGGTAGTTCCGATGGAACTATGTACAGAAGATCGCAGAGAACATTCTATCTCTGATAAATTTTGATCCCATTCTCGGTGATCTTCTCCCAGATATGCTCGAATTGCTGATAAAATAGATTGATTTACCCGCTCCGAGGCATTTGCTTGCGGAGAGTGAAACGCAGTTTTGGTGTGGTTTATACCAAAAAGCTTAATCATATCTGAAAATTCTTTGCTAATAAATTGTTTCCCATTATCTGACACAATAACTTCTGGGGTTCCAAATTTATGAAATACTTCACTAATTAAAAACTTAACTACATTTCTTGAATTTGCTTTGGCCATGGCTTTTAGCAAAACGTATTTTGAAAGGTGGTCTACCACAATGAAAATAAAACTGTTTCCCGTTTTGGTTCTGGGATAAGGACCTAAGAAGTCTACATAAATTCGTTGAAAAGGTCTTTCTGTAATAGTCTCGGCTCCCATAGATGGACGAAGAGTCGAATTGGCTGGTTTTGTCTCTTTACAAATATCACAATTTTGTACAAAATTTCTAACTTGAGTGTTCATATTTGGCCAGAAAAAGTACTCTTTTACCCTACGAAGAGTTTTGTGGAAACCTCCATGAGAAACTTGTGGTGGACAGT
Organism: Musca vetustissima; assembly: GCF_032173495.1. Taxonomy (NCBI): domain Eukaryota; kingdom Metazoa; phylum Arthropoda; class Insecta; order Diptera; family Muscidae; genus Musca; species Musca vetustissima. The sequence goes on along the minus strand of NW_026885219.1, from coordinate 411,202 downwards.
GTGCTTTTTCAATGATTTGCTGGGTCAATTCGCTGGGTACCCATAACTTCCAAGCGAAATCTTCATTAAGGGGTATTCCGTCGTAGAATTGAGTTCGTTTATATACCAAACCATCAACCACTTTTAGATCGGGAAGTTGTGAAGAATTGTTTTTGATGGTTTCTATTAAGGCTAAATAATCGTCTGCTTTAAAAGCTAAGGAATCGAGATCGATTAAGGTCTTCACATCTAGAGAAATCTCCTCCATATCATATCTTGAAAAAGTATCAGGTACTATATTCTGGGTTCCTTTACGGTGCTCTATTTCAAAACAATATGCCTGCAACTGTAGGCTCCATCTAGCTAACCTTCCGCTCAGATCTCGATGTGACATGAGCCACTTTAAACTGCTATGGTCAGTTATAACTGTGAAAGGCATCAATTCTATATATGGCCTGAATTTCTTAATGGCCATCACTACTGCCAAACACTCCCTCTCAGTCACCGAGTAATTTTTCTGAGCAGAAGTCAGCTTTTGCGAAAAATAAGCAATGGGATGCTCTCCACCCTCATCGTCTCTTTGAAATAATACTGCTCCTATTCCCAAGTCTGATGCATCGCTCTGAACATAGAAGTGTCTGTTAAAGTCTGGGTGTGTCAGGACAGGACTACTTACAAGGGCTTGTTTCAGTTTGTCAAATGCAACCTTGGCCTCCTCTGTGAAAGTGAATCGTTTTCCTTTCTTGAGGGTTTCAAAGATGGGAGCCGCAATGGTGGCAAAGTCGGCAATGAACCTTCGATACCACCCTGCCGTACCCATGAAACTCCTCACTTGCTTTGCTGTTTTCGGGTATGTAAACTTCACTATTGTTTCCACCTTTGCCGGATCAGTTTTAAGTTTGCCACCTCCAACAATGTAACCCAAGTACCTAAGCTCTTTGAAGCAGAACTTCGACTTGGTTACATTTATTGTGAGTCCTGCTTTAGCCAAACAACCTGCCACCTGCTCTAGCAATCCCATGTGAGTGTCGAAGTCTGGCGAAACAACCAAAAGATCATCCAAGTAGACGAAAACTCTATCACGTAGTGCGCCAGGGATCACTTTATCCATTAAACGGCATAACCTTTGGGCTGCATTGCACAGACCAAAGGGCATGACGGTAAATTGGTAAAGCGGTCGTCCCGGCACTGTGAATGCAGTTTTCTCTCTACTTGAAGGATCCAGTGGAATTTGCCAGAACGCATCCTTCAGGTCGACACTAGAAATAAAATAGGTATCCCCCAGCCGACTGAGTAAACCTTCTATATGCGGCAATGGATAGGCGTCCTTGACCGTCAGTGCATTGAGTTTGCGAGCGTCCAGGCACAAACGGTTCTTTTCGCCCCTTCGGACTAGAGTAACCGGATGACTCCATGGACTCTCGCTCTCTTCAATCACACCTAGCTCTATCATCCTATCCAATTCCGCATACATAAGTTTCTGCACAGCCGGGGAAACGGGATAATGCCTATCTTTCACCGGGGTTGCATCGCGGGTGTCGATTGAATGGACCTCAGCTTTAGTCTTTCCCAAGCCATACTTGGTAAAGCAAGGAAATTTGTCCTTCACTATTTGCAAACGAACTCGTTGCTCCTCGGACAAAGAATGGCTGTTAACATCACTGATCTCTGGCTCACCACAGAGACTCACTTCCTGGAGTGACAAACCGTCCACCTGAGCAAACATTTGGAAACGTTTCATGAAGTCTACCCCCAGAAACAACTCACGGCTCAGAGAAGGAACAAGATAGAATATGATAGGATGCTCCTGCTTTCTAAATTTTACATTAGTCGTCACCCTGCCAACTATTTTATGTGGGCTTCCATCTGCTGTTTTAATAAAAGAATGGAAATGCTTAATTTCCAATCCTGCTCTCTCCACAAAGCTAAGGCAATTTTTCCCCAGACAGGAAACGGAGGCTCCGCTATCTAGCAATCCCTCTATTTCTTCACCATTGATATGCAGTTTGGTATATAAACGATTATCTTCGCCTTCAAATAGGGTAGCCGAGGCTATTTCCTGACGAATGCGTCTTCTCCTCTTATATCGCTCTCTAGCCTTCTTAATTTTATTGGAAACTTGACCAAAAATTCTTTCTCTCGCCTCGCAATATTCTCTTACTCTGATATGAAGTGGTTTCAACTCTCTCAATCTCGGTTTTACTTCTGACTTTCTACTTTCTTGCTCTACATTTTTCAAAATAGAAACTTTAATACTGGAACTACTACTACTCTGCTCTGCTCTGGGCTTAAACTGGGGTTGACCTCACCTGCCCAGACTGAGGTGGGTTCCTGTGCCGGTTTCCCTGACACTTCGGACAATCGGGGACGGTAACACCTTCTTGGCCACACCTATAGCAGAAAATCTTTCGAGGCTCCCGGCACTCCATCCAGCTATGACCCATAACACCGCAGTTCCAACATTTATACTTGGATGTCATGGTCACGGCATCAACTTCAATATCGCCTCGAGGTTCCTCTTCCATCTGCCATTCAAGCTCATGCACTTTCTGTGGTGTGTTGTAGCGTTGCTGTCTTTGGGTCCATACCAGATTTTCGGCTTTCTTCACCTGCCTATAAAAATCACCCAAGCTATTTATCTGAGCCGAGAAGATCATTTGGGCTAAAGACGGCTTAAGGTTGCCTCTCATTATTTCCACTATCTCGTGCTCCCTGTATGGCGACTTTTGCTGTGTCCGTAGCCGCAGTACATCATTATAAAAATCTTCAAAATTCTCATGTGGTAGTTGACGCCGATTTAAAATCTGCATTTGAAGCTGGAATTCATTTTCAAATCTTTGGTATTGCGCCAACAAAGCACTTTCCAACTCCTTCCATGTGCGAAACTGGACCAATTTCCGGTGGTTCCAATACCAATCGAGAGCTGGTTTTTCCAAAAGTTGGTGAAATTTGGTGATCAATACTTCATCAGGGCAATTATAATCTTTTTTAAGTTCACCCACTCTGAAGATGAATTCTTGGACGCTCATGGTTTTGTCGGTACCATCAAAAGATACTCCCCATTTCGCCAAATTAAAACGCCCCGAGATTTCTGAGATGATATTGCTGGGATGTGGACTGGTATGTGTCTCGTGTGGCTCTGTCCGCATGCCTCTGCTGTAGATATTAGGCAACCTCTCGGCCGGCAGTATTGTGTGAGTTTGGACTCCGGCGACTGGTGGTACCGATAAGCTGGTTGGTGGTTGTGCTGGTGCACCACTTGATGTGAACCCTGGTGGCGGTTGGTTAAAAGGACCAAGTGACAACGGTCTAGGATCGTGAATCGGTGGTGGATTTACTCGCTCCGGATATGGTAGTGTGTAACCCCTTGCTAAATTAGGCTGCTGAGACGTTAAGCCTGACGCCAATGCATGTGAAGACAGAATGACTGACTCCCGGGATGTGCGCGCTGGTGCATGTGGTGCCGCTGCTGGCATCGCCAAGCCGGCTTGTGAAAATACTTGATTAGTGCCGTCATTGTCTCCCAACAACGAACGCTTGGCCGCTTCAGCAATTCGAGGTATCAGAGCTCTCAATCTTTCTTCTTCCTGTTGACGGTACTGCAATTGGGACAGGGCGATGGCAGAATTAATAATTTCCCTGACTCCTGCGCTGACTGCTGGATCTGCTGGCGGGACAACTGGTCTATTCTGCAACCCGGTCAAAACACTATAGTTTGGCGAGGCAACGCTTCCATGTGACCAAAAAGACGTGTTAAACGAGTTAGCGGCCTCTTGCATGCTTAATGGAACTGGTGGCGGTGCCGATGAATTGGACATTGATGATGAAACACCTTGAGCTGGGACGTCCCCATGTGCTAAATGTGCGATATGAGAAGCAATGGGACCACTATGCGCGGCAGTTGTAACCTGTTGTGCGTTAGAAGGTGCGCTGTGAACCGCGGTAACAACACTGCTTACGGCTGTAGATTCGGAAGTGGTTACCACCCCATTTTGCCCTAATATCGGTCTACCTGCCAAACCTGCACTCGCAGCTCTAGTAAGAGGCATATTGCTTTTTGATATAACCAAATTAGTAAACAAAAAAATTCAGAAAAAGCGATAAAAAATCAAAAAGAAATCTGTCAAAAGAATTTGCTCGAAAGTAAACCACACGGTGGTTTGAATTAAAGAAAAAAAAAAATAAAAACAATTGTGGTAAGTAAACTAAAAAAATAAATTCAATGTAATTCAGTTCTTTCACAATTAATTCACACTTTTCACTTTTACAAATTCTATTATCCGGCAGAATAATTTTGATGAAAATAAACTGGAAAAATTCAAATAATGTTAGGTGGTGGATTTCTGGTCAAAATAGTGGTAAGTCAAGGTCAAATAAACTGTTTCTGTATGAATTTTAATATGTTTCACTTTTTACAGGGATTTGGTGAGCTACACTGGCAAAACTAGAATTGAAATGGACTGAAAAATTAAAATGGAATAGGCGGCTTACTCAGACCTCCCTTAAAAGATTCCATGACAATACGACCAATGGTCGGAAGCCAAAATTGTCGCAGGACCGAATGGAAACTCTAGGTAAGTCTGAGATCAGCTACCAAATTCCGGGTACTGAAATTAAATATAGACAGAAACTAAAATCTAAAAAACCCAAATTAACAAATTCGTTTGAGAATAAAAATTCATATTTGCGTAGCAGCGCGTCACCTGCCTTCTTATAGGCTGCTTGGACGGGTCTCCACAAATGAGAACTGATAAACCAGACGAATTTCTTCAACGATATAACTTTAAGAAATCTGAAATTTTAACTTTACTAAAATATGAAAGTTTATTAAAAAGCTAGTGCCATTAGAAGTATTAAACTAGAACGACTAAGCCACTAGAAAAAAAATAATAAAAATCATATTTTCCCAAATATAAATGATGTTTACCTGAGTCTTCGATGAAGCAACGCGTCAGGACTCTTAATTAAACCTAGACGGGACTCATTAAAGATTCATGGTAAACACATTTACACAATACGACTAAAAATTATTAAAAGCTAACATGTCTCAGGCCCCACGTTCTGGGCGCCATTTTGTAACAACCGTGTTCAAGAAAAACGAAATGAAATCGCTGTGTTGACCATTAAGTGGCGTTGCCGGTATGCTGTCGTTTAGCGCGGCTATGGCTCGTCGGATTGGGGGTTGGTTCTTGCCACTTGCAGATCTTTTCGGTTGAACAAACAAGAAAAAATCATACCGGACTTCAAACTAAATCAAAAAGGGGGTAAAAAGAAGCCTGAAACATGTCAACAAAAAAAATTAAATAGCAGAAAACGTTCACCTAACTGCAACCATATCCCAAAATAACATTAGTTTTCTTCACAGAAACAGTGCTCCTGGCGGCTGACCAGCCAGGAGATAGCCCTCCCTCCGAGAACACCTCTCGCCATGACGTCTACTCATACTGGACGTCCCAGATCTGACCCTTGACTTACCATATTTTATCCCATCTTTACCACCCGCCTAAAATATTCTTCACACCAAATACATTTCAAGCTATTTACAGAAAATTATATCATTAATTACCATTTTTTTTCTCCACTATTTTCAGGGTAATCTTCCCCAAAGCTCGCGTATGGTATGTTCGTAAGTATATAGTAGCCTTTTTTAATACATTCCAGTATTTTTATATTTTCTAATTTCTTTTTTTTTTGTGTTTCAAATATACAGAAAGAGGCAACCAAGGCGTGTCTGCCTTTACACTTCAAAGGCTGTCTATGTTGGTGGTCCCTAATCCTGGCCTGAGCTCAACCCCGAATTAGAACAATAAAAAACAACAGGTGACCACAATTGATATAAAGAAAATGCACTTGTTCACCCTTTAACTTTGTTCATTTTTTTTATAGCAAGATCAGTTTTGGAATATATCAAATTCGAAGCTGGTCGTCCGTCTGTCCGTCCGGCGTTCAAAGTATGTAGTCGCTTTGGCAAGATACCTGGGCATGCCGGACTGGTCATGCCATAAAGTGCTGATTCTCCCTCGTTGGATTGGATGTGCGATGCTGTGGCTCCTGATATTTCCTTTTAATTTTATTTTAAGCAAAATTAATTTTCAAATGTTTAATATTTTCATGCACCTTCAATTGGTTTCTGTTTGTATTGTATTGCTGTTTTGTGTTGTCTTTCAAATTCAAAAACACTATTCCACAATAAAAAAGTTCGAATTGAAATTTAAAAAAGATGTATTTTCTTCACTCCAATCAGGGCCACACAACCAATCTTCATCAAAGGTCAAATCAAAAAGGAACGAAATTTATCCATTTAATCAGGAAGAAAGGCTCCTGTCATCATATTTTTTCTTTTGTTTATAATTTATTCCATTTCTCTCAGTCGTGTTTTGTTTGACATTATTCACAAACATATGGTTTGACTATTGTGAATGATCGTAAATATGCATGCTTCTTCTTATTTTCAATAGCAAACAGAGGCGCACCCCACAATGAAAAAGTGGACCGATATTTATAATTTTAAATAGAGATATTTGGTACCCAATATGAACCCACTGTACCAAATTTCAGCGAATTCGGTTGAAAATCGCGCTTAAGAACCTCAAAATACCGAAAATTTGGGGTGCCCATATATGGGGGCTACCAGAAAAAGTGGGCCGATATTTATAATTTTTAGTAGAGATATTTGGTACGCAATATGAACCCAATGTACAAAATTGCAGCGAATTCGGTTGAAAAGCGCGCTCAAGAACCCCAAAATACCGAAATTGGGGGTACCCTTATATGGGGGATATCCGAAAAAATTGACCTATATTTAAATTTTTTTGTGGAGAGATTTGGTACCTGCTAAGAACTCAAAATACTAAATTACAGCCAATTCGGTGAAAAATACGATAAAAACCCAAAAAAAATACTGAAAATTAGGAGGTACCGTTATATGGGGGCTACAAGAAAAAGTGGACCTATATTTATAATTTTTTGTGGATACATTTACTACAAATTCGCTTGAAAAACGCGCTCAAGAACCCCAAAATACCGAAAATTGGGGGGTACCCTTATATGGGAGCTATGCCTAAACGTGGACCGATATATCCCATCTTCGAACTTGACCTGCCTGCAGACAAAAGACAACCCTATGCAAAATTTCAGCACCCTATCTCAATTCCTTCAGAAGATAGCGTGATTACAACAGACGGACGGACATGGTTAGATCGTCTTAGAATTTTACCCTGATCAAGAATATATATACTTTATAGGGTCGGAAATGAATATTTCGATGAGTTACAAACGGAATGACAAAATTAATATACCCTCCATACTATGGTGGAGGGTATAAAAAGTGCTGGAACAGACCATTTGTTGGCGAAGGTTTGCGTACTACGTCGCTTGAGTCTTGGCAGAACGACGATTAACAAGCGAATTTTATGAAGGCTGGAGTCTTGGAGGCTTCCCACTGTTCTTTTGAATCTCTCTTTCTCTCTTTTATTATTTTTTTTTTCGTTTTTCCATATATAGTTCCTTTGCTCCATATAGTTCCTTTGCTCTTTATAGTTCCTTTGCTCCATACAGTTCCTTTGCTTCAAATAGTTCAAAAAAGGAACTGGATCAGAGAAAGGAATTATATTAATTAAAGAACTGGAACTAGTTCCGTTCGTTCCTTTCTCGGAATAGTTCCAATGAACTAGTTCGTTCCGGAACTACCCAACTCTACAATAAACGTTTATCACGTTTATCATCACTGAGTCATTGAGCTTATATTTCACAACGCATTTTTTCACATTTTCGCAGTTTTCTGGATATAATTGATATATTTGCGATTTAGAAAGGCTAAAAAACTATAAAATTAAATAAAGGTAAAGTAATAAAAAGAAATTGCAGAAAATTTCACGAAGTTACTACTGTTATTGCATCTGTTTGTCCTAATTTCACACAAAAAAACCTCCACCAACATGGAAGCTTTTAATGGCAACTGTATCTTGGCACGACACGAAAATGATTATTCATCATGTTCTGACGACGTGGATGAATTTTCGCCATATGGATTAGAAAAATACGCAGTAGTTTCACCATTTTCAGTATCTTCTGATGAGAGAAGCAAGGTTACGGCAACAAGAAAACGCAATGGAGAAGAAAGAATGCCAACGCGACGTCCAGATCCCAAGGTGTATAATAGGAATGCACTATTGGCCAGAGAAAATCGTCGCAAGAAAAAAATTTACTTGGAGTCACTGGAGAGGGAAGTAGAAGAGGCACGTATTGCCAATCGGAATTTGGTAAAGGCATTAAAACGTCAAATGTCCATATCGAAACAATTGGAGCAGAGGACAAAATACTACCAGAATATAATAGCCAATCAAGCAGAAATATCAAGTTTACTTTCAATATTGGAAAATAAGAAATTATCGAAGCAAACTGCTGGTGGTTATCAAGATCAAAACAGCAATTGTAACTATGGAGATTCAGCAGCAACAGATTTGGAACTTGATAACAATGGTACGGGTACAGACAGCAACATGAGCAACATGAATGATTTACATGACTTTTCATCGTCCGATTTTTTTAATTTCTCCAACTTTCAATTAGATATGAATGATTGTCGCTCTACATTGGATGATATCCTGTGGAATATTAATTGTGATACATCAAGTGAGGCAACCCTTAGTTCTTCAGAAACATGCAATGTTTTTGATGAACACCCCTATGCAACTACATCGTCATCATCCTCGTCGGAGACCCAATCATCACCAGATTTCACAGCCACCTACAACGATTTCAATTGGAACGATGATGTCGGGTACCTAGCACCCACATCTGCTGGAAGCTGTTTGCACATAAATCGGGGTAAGGATTGTACAGATGAATTCTGTATAATATGTAATTGTAATATGCCAAGTCAAAGTCCACCCCTACAACTTTTCAACGATGAACTATTGTCATAAAAATTATATTGTTAGTTTTTCTTTCTTATTATTTTTTGTTATGTTTTTCATACATATAATTATTTAATTAAATATTAAGGTTAGGTTTACAAAACAAAATTAGAAATAAGTTCAATCCCAATTAATGATATTAAATTTTAAATTTATAATGAAACAAAAACAAAATAAGAACCAAAGTGGGAGCACTAGTTAGAGTAGACTACATTTTTGTATGCGTGTTCAAGCAAACGGTATTAAACATTATTTTCGCCATTTCAGGGCAAATGCACCTTCTTGGATGCGCCTACTGAGACAACCCGGCTATAGTGCTGATCAGCTTGTCACACAACAAGTTGCATCGGTCAATTAAGGTGGGTTCAACTAAAGACTCAACACACACCACTAAGAGAACTTTGTAATTTCGATATTTGTATTGAATCTTTTTGCAGCAAGGAGGGAAGAGAAATACCCAAACACAAACTGGATGCCGTGCAATTGTTATAACAACTTGGCGAAAAAGTAGCATGGTCCAGTCACAGGTCTATGGAAAACAATGACTGGCAAAATGTATCAATTACAGTGGTTGGCTACGTGATGGCTAATAGTGGATTTTCAAATACACTTTTTATGATAAAAATTCTAAGTCGTTATTGAAACTTATAACGTTTAAAGAACGTTGTTAAATGTTGATTATATTTATTATGATTATAATTTGAAGCAACCCGATCTATTAAAGCTAAATTACTAAGACGAAGAAATTACAAAAATTGCTGATAATCGCGAAATTAATAACTCAGATGCCCCCGCTATTGATCGAAATTGTATTGAAAGTCATATTAGCCACAAACTGTTTACATAAAACCAGACATTTGTTTCGGCCATATTTTCCACACAAAAAAAATATTTTTACTAATTTCGCATCTCCTTTTTCTAATTAAAGTAAAGGAGTCCTATTTTAGGAAAGAAAAATTCCACCGTCTATATAATAAATTGTAAGTATAACGAGAGGGTTAATAAAACAAGCACAAAAGGTATGTTACTCTAAATATTGCTCCTACTTTTTTCATTTATATATACATACAAGAATATTTTTTGTACTACACTGAATTATTATATATATATATAGAAATTTATTAAAATAAATGTATTTATGGTTATAAAAACAATATTGATTTTTATTTCATACCCCCCCTTTTATTCAAAAGAAATCAAGTTTGCAAGGCGGAAGAAGAGATATTCTGGGCATCAATTCACTGTGAAACAAGTTATATTGTTTGGATGTTGCTCTCCCTAGGGATATAAGAATTCAGGTGGTACATGCGCTGATAATGCCACACTTTTTGTATTGTATTGAAATTGTTAGTGGTAGTTGTGGCTACGTCCTGCGCAAACTTAGGCTCTTGTTTAATCGAGTCATGCGTTATTCTCATTTAGTAGGTCTGTAAGAAATACACAAATTCATGTTCCTCGTTTGACCCCTCTGTTGGAGAAATCCTTTCATGTAAGAATTGCTCGAGTATTCAATGGTTTACCACAGGGTCTCAAGACATTTAGTGGTTCCATTAAATGTTATAAGAAAGCTTTGATTGAATATGCTAATTTGAATGATTTTGATGTATTTTCTTTCGTATACTTGCCCTGATATTGATGTTGCATAGCTGATTTATTTAATTGTTTTGCTTATTTTACTTAATTATTTTTTATACACCCTACTGTGATTTAATGTTAAAATTTAAATTATTTAATTATGTTTTTTTAAGATTTTATGTTAAGATAAATCTATTGTTAGGTTTAAGATTTTGGAGTAGTAGATGTATAGTGGTTTTTGGAACCGATCATGGCTTTGTGGCTAGCTTCCCATTCATGAAAAATAAAGAAATTGAATTGAATTTGTTCGCTCTTCCCTTTAAAGCGACGTAAAGCGAAAAAATCCGCGTCCATCAAACGTCCATCTCCGTTATGAACACATGTTAAATTTTTTTCGATCTGGCAACTTCTTCATATTGAAACAGGTATTCAAAAAAGTCGCATCTGCAATTTTTTACAATGAAAGCACGCATTTCTAATGTTTCCATTGTAAAAAATTGCGGATGTGTAGTTTTTGGACACCTGTTTCTATATGAATGAGTTGCCAGATCGAAACAAAATTTAACAGTTTTATGTGCTAGGCTAAGAACTTTCCGAACAACCCTCGTATATAATTCGATACTTTGATTCTTGGAATCACAGGATATCGGTCATTGCCTCCCAGACTCTCCCCAAACTCACTGACTTCCAACAACTACTTATTTATTTTACAGCATAGTGGGCTTTTTACATTTTTATATTTTCTTAAACTATTTTTATTATTATATAACTTAAATTCTATAATTAATTATATCATTGAATATTATTAAAAATAAACAAATATAATTATCTAAAATTACATTCACTTTAAGCGTTCATAGTTCACATTTTTTTATAATGAATAATTAAAACAATAATACAATATGTCTTTATGATACTACTTAAAACATTGTAAACAAAAAGGATAAACAAATACATAAAATGAAAAGCACAGCTCAATATATTCCAGTCGCCAGTATCACGACATCATGATATACATATTTGTATATAACTAATAAAATATTTTTTTTATTTAATTAACTTTGTTTTGTTTTCTACTTTTTTGTGGTTACTTAAAACCATTTATTATCTGTCTTTGGGTCATTGATTAGCGGCCTCTTGTCACTGCCATTGACAAATTGCCCATTGTCCAATATTTGCTCTTTACACATTAGACTAGCCTCACTTAGCTCTTCGCTGGGTACACGTTTGTACGAAATCTGACGTCTTCTGGGACGACATGACGATGATGTGACTCTGTCACTTTCAGGTATTTCTCTTTTGCTTTGTTGCTGTTGTTGTTGGACTATTCGAGGATATGGACGATGGCAATTTGGTGAGAAAATGGATGGATAATATTGTCGATAGATGTAGTAGGAAACAAATAAACCAATAAGACCACCAATTGTTACATCTTCCCAATGGTGATGATAGTCGCAGGTGCGGCTAACCGCCACCAATGTGGCCAACACCAGGGGAGCTATGGCAATGCAAAAGCGCCAGGTTTGGCCACGGCCACGATAATTGAAAGCATGTAGCTTGGCGCCCACATAGTAGGTAATAAAACCAAAACCAGCAAAGGCAACTGTAATGAAATTTTAAAAAAATATTTTACTAAAAATTAAAATACCACAACAAATTCCAACTTACATGACGAATGGCCACTGGGAAAACTTTTACGTCCCTCATTAATGGCTGTAATACTGCCTGTGCAATTGAATAGCTCCAACATGTTATCGGTGCTGGAGGTGACATTGCTAGTCAAATGCATTACACCATCGGGAAAACAGCGATAATAGAAATCCGGCCTTGGACGTCCGACACTAATTTTCAGTAGACTTGTTGCCAAGCCATTTAGGCCCAATATTAATGTCCAAGCCCATGAGGCGGCACGAAAATCCCGTTTATCTTTAGTGAACATCAGATGCAACGATGTTATTACCAATGGTCCAATTATAACGGCCAGCAGCAGCGCCAACGGTGAAACATAATCCATTGTACGTGGATTTTTATACATCCACATTTCTTCGGGATGTATGACACGTTTAAATGCCGTTTGGGTTTCCAATTTACTGTAAAATAAAAATAAAAAATAATTTGATGTTATATTCGGCTAAGACCTTAAAATACAAAAAATGGGGGTGGAATCTATTTAAGGAGATTTTCAATCGATTGCAAATGGGCGTGCTTTACATCGAAGACTTGTAACTTTGTGTATAAGTACTTGAAGACTTTCCGATAATTGGAACATCCGATTCCAAAAATTATAACGCCATTCGAAAGAGTACATGTCTGACTCTGGTATGAACTAGGACAGAAAATTGCCTCCGAGAACTTAAAATGTCAGATTAAGTCAATTTTGTTTTAGATCTGGCCCACAGTCTCGACATGGCTAAAGAAAGGTTCATCGATCTAGAAAACATTTTTATAAGAGCATCAAAAATTCATCTGGACCATGTATTTCAATACTCTAAAATTATATTCAGAAGCTAAATGTTCTTTCTATAGGAGAGCTACAGGTCTTCTTCTTCTTCTTCCCGTTGAAGAGCTGCAGGTCTTTGCAGCTATTCCTCTTCCTATGGAAGAGCTGGAAGAATTCTTCTTCCTGTAGGAGAGCTGCATGTAACTTTCTTCCTATAGAAAAGCTGGAGGTATTTTTCTTCCTGTAGGAGAGCTGGAGGTCTTCTTCTTCCTATAGGAGAACTGTAGATATTATTCTTATTGTGGAAGAGCTGCAGGTATTCTTCTTATTTTGAAGGAGCTGCCGATATTCTTCTTCGTTTGAAAGAGCTGGTGGTATTATTCTTGCTGTGGAAGAGCTGCAGCTATTCTTCTTCCTATGGAAGAGCTGCTGGTATCCTTCTTCCTATAGGAGAGGTAGGTATTATTCTTATTGTGGAAGAGCTGGAGGTCTTCATCTTCCTGTGGATCGTAAAGGTACAAAATATTGAATTTAGTTTTAGCTGACCATTTTGATCCACAGCCCCGAATTGATTAAGGGTGTGATGATGAAGTATTAATTTTTGGAAAGACCAACACAAATTCCTAAAATTATGTTCAGTTGTCGAAGAAGTTTCCATAAATAGTTTAACCTTCAAGTATTCCAAACACATTGAAATTCCTTGTTTTAACATTCCACTCCTTAGTCGCTTGTTATCATACGTTAACCCTCCTAATCTCGATCGGATATTTTGCATATAAATAAAAAAATTGATCAAAACAAATTTCTTTTGTTTTCTAAATGAATTAACTTACCTAAAAACAACAACCAATAGAACACGTATTCCTATATCAATCCAATCACTGACTTGTTTTGAAAAATCCCCAAACAACGTGCAGCCGTCAAGCACAATATTATCGCCCGAATGATCGGATATATGTTTGCTCCTATACTTATGATGACTACTACTGTATTGTTGTAGACCATTACTTATACTACGTCGGGTCATTTTTCTCTTATCCGCAGCATTCATCATTATTTCATCCTCCTCTTGACTACTATCACTTGTGGTATATTTGTGCAATTGTTTTTCGGCCGAACTTTCACTGTAACTTCTTTTGGCCGACAATCGTTTCGTATAGATTCGTCCGGTATTTGTAACACGTAACGGTGACGTACGCATTGACATTGTTGTATTATTCTTGGTGGTTGGTGGTTCTAAACTATTGATGGATTGGTGCTGTTGCTGGTGTTTGGTATAGGACGGGTTATTATTAATGCTACTGCTGTTGCGGCTGATACGCTTTGGCGGATACGTATCAAAATTGCCGGGATGACGTTGTATTGCCGGAAGATTGGATCGCGTGTTGTGAGTATATTCTGCGTCGTCGTCGTTGCCGTCTTCGTTATCAATGAATGGAGTGTTGCCAAAACCGCTAAACATTTTACTGTCCGCCAAAAAATTAGCAGAAACAGCGGTTTGGCCTAATGAGTGTAGCAATTGTGACTGTTCGAAAAAGAGAAAAAAGAAATATGATGTTACTAGTAAAAAAAAATTTTATAAAAAACAAGATGATCATTCTGTGATAAGATAACACAAAACAGATTCATATTATAGGAATTGTTGTATTTTCGTATATTTTTGCACTTTGAAATATACATATGTATTAGCATGAGTCAATTTTTGGTGGGGTAATAAACTGGATGGAAGAAATAGGCGAATTTTGTGTGTTAAGGCAAATATGTATATATAAGATTTAGTGTACAACTTTAAAGTCAAAAGATTAGCCATTATAAAAGTAGACAAACTTAGTGTCATGTGATAAGAGGGGGCGCGTGCTGATTGTGGGAGTCTAAACAAGTTTTAGGCATTGTGGTCAAGTTTTTGCCATGTTAAATATATGGGTAAATTTGAAGCCACTCCCAATAAAAAAGTAAATAAACTAATGTTGAAGGTGGATACCTTTTCAGCGCCACCATGATACAGAGAGCAGTCTCACTGAAATTTGAAATTACATCCACTTCGGTTTGAAAAGACAGCTTAGATCTTTAAAATGTCTTGAATGGTAAATTAATTAAGAGGTTCCACAGCGATCTATACATTCAAAATAGGTATTGGTATTCCTGAGGGTATTGACATTTATATAATAAAACGGTTAAGGGGACCCCCCATTTTCGATTTCAAATTACGACGAATTTTATCTGCCTTTCAAATGAACATATATTATTTTGAAGACTTTTAACTCTACAGTCGGCCAGACGACAAATTTCGAAGTGAGGAACCGGTTTGGTCCAAACTTTGCACATCGTAAAATTCCTTCCAAACTTAGTTTAAGTTCGAATATGGGGAAGATCAGAACCAAACTTTGCACAACCTATTATCCGAAGATGTGACCCATTCGTTCACTCCTCCTTGTACCTCCCCCACAAAGGTTCAACATTTCCAATATTTTTTAAATACAATATCAGCAAATGGAATAACCGATCAAGCCCAAGTCAAATCCGAAGATGAAACTTATTGGTCCATTAAGATTTTAAAGTTGTCAATTGAAATATGATCAATATGAAATTGAAATATGATCAAACTAAATAAAAATAAAATATCGAATATTCAAATCCAAGAATCCCCATAAACAGGTAGATGAGGATGTCTGAATGTACATAGAAATTTGATCTGATCATTCAGTCTCCGATGAAAATTACTGTAGTTATGGTGTAGGGTATATAAACTCAAATAAAACCAATAAACATTGCAGAGCTCCCATGCAAATTCCATGAACACCACTGACTCTTTCAACGGAAGACCTA
Source organism: Musca vetustissima (assembly GCF_032173495.1). Classification (NCBI taxonomy): domain Eukaryota; kingdom Metazoa; phylum Arthropoda; class Insecta; order Diptera; family Muscidae; genus Musca; species Musca vetustissima. The sequence continues at coordinate 395,464 of NW_026885219.1, read as the reverse complement.
TGACTATAAATTCGGATTGCCGGTGGGGAGCTATAAATTCGAATAAGATCCATGATTTCAAAATAGCATTGTGTGCTAAAGTTCGTTTCGTTAATATTTTTTGGGTTTCTGACCGTATCAAAATCAAACGAATTCAGTTTATCAGCAAAATCCAAAACTATCGTACTGATGATCTCATTCCTTGCCAAAATAGACAGTCGTTAGTGCATTAACCCAACCTGTAACTATGGGGAATCAATTGTAGTTGTCATTTAACGTTAACTTGAAAATATATCTTAAAACAATGGTTAAATTATAAATATCAACTCGTCTAATATTGTACATACGTACATACTGCAATGCAAACAAAAGCCCATAATCCAAACATTTCCATGTGTACAGCACCTTTTGTCAATATTGATTTACAACAAATAAATATTACATATTTTGTTTAAATAGTGACCTCCTAATGATTGGCTTGACACAACCAATTGAAAACGATGTGGAGATTGGGATTGGCTACTGTAAATTGCAATTGTAAAGAAGACAAATGCATTTGACATGGGAGTATTGCACATTCTGATATTAGCCCATTGAAAAATAATGTGCGTAGAAATTTCCATTTTTCCATAATACTTTTAAAATTTATAAAATTATTTAAAGTCATACTAAAATTTCCTGGTTTTAATTGAAGAATAGAAGTGTCTTGTAGCATACCCTCGAATTTCAGGCTCAATGATTGGATTTATGGAACCGATTCTAAAGACGGACGAAAAACACAAGATATGTCTTGTTATTGTTAGTATGGAATAAACGTATGTTTGTTTAAATGACCAACAATCTGCGACGTAAGGGTGATTTGTGAACAGTTGTTAGTATTTTTTTGGGCGATAGATAAGAGTGCTCAAAGGGGTTGTTGTTGTTATTATCATTATTCCAAATTGAAATAATCCAGTTCGTCCTCGGACGGCTCACAAGAAAGACGTAAAAAAAATTTTAAATGAGTACTACACGCCCACGGGCTTAAAAATAGATTTTTACAAAATGGCGGTTGTTAAGCGTTCGCTTAACTAACACGTGTGTTTTTAAATACGGATAACCTATAAATTGTGTTCAACAAAATCCAAACAGCTTGAAATTTTTAATTTTCGTAAATTTAATAGCAAAAGAAGATGCTTTTCGCTACTATGTGACTCCTTCACAGTAGAAGAGTTCACTGATACACAAGGCTTAGAAAGTTTGTGGTCAAATTCTTAAAGTTATTATTATCATTATTCCAAATTGAAATAATATTGCAAATAAAATACTCGACTTGCCTCTTCCGTGACAATAGAGGTGCTATGACGTCGACGTTGTCGTCTTCGCAAATTAACAAATTCAGAAAACATTTTATGAATATCAATAAAAAAAACCAAACCAACCAACACAGATGAGAAACTACTATTTTGTTGGCACACTCACACGTGTTGGAGCTAAAAGAATGAAAGTTAATAATAATAGTATATTATAGTTAATAATTGTAATTTGCACTACTTAATTAAAAAATAATAGATGTGTGTATTAACTACTAAGCTTTCACTAGTGGCACCAAAGCCAATAGTATTGAATCCCCACAACTACCCGCACCAATACATATTATTTTATTTGGCTGGATGTTTGTCTCGGTTTTTTTCAACTTTTCATCAGCCACCCAATTGATTTGTTTTCTTTTTCTATGTTGTGGTTTTTTGCAAACCACTGTCTTTTTATTTATAAATTATTTTTATTTATCAATCACTTACATGTTTGCAATTTCTTTAATTATTGCTACGTAACGAACAATTTCAGAAATAATAAATTATTCAATAATTCAAATGTTTATAATATTTATTCAAGAGAAAAAGAGAAAAATAAAATCTAGAGTTGGGTAGTTCCGGAACGAACTAGTTCATTGGAACTATTCCGAGAAAGGAACGAACGGAACTAGTTCCAGTTCTTTAATTAATATAATTCCTTTCTCTGATCCAGTTCCTTTTTTGAACTATTTGAAGCAAAGGAACTGTATGGAGCAAAGGAACTATAAAGAGCAAAGGAACTATATGGAGCAAAGGAACTATTTGGAGCATAGGAACTATAAAGAGCAAAGGAACTATATGGAGCAAAGGAACTATATATGGAAAAACGAAAAAAAAATAATAAAAGAGAGAGAGAGAGAGATTCAAAAGAACAGTGGGAAGCCTCCAAGACTCCAGCCTTCATAAAATTCGCTTGTTAATCGTCGTTCTGCCAAGACTCAAGCGACGTCGTACGCAAACCTTCGCCAACAAATGGTCTGTTCCAGTACTTTTTATACCCTCCACCATAGTATGGAGGGTATATTAATTTTGTCATTCCGTTTGTAACTCATCGAAATATTCATTTCCGACCCTATAAAGTATATATATTCTTGATCAGGGTAAAATTCTAAGACGATCTCCATGTCCGTCCGTCTGTTGTAATCACGCTATCTTCTGAAGGAATTGAGATAGGGTGCTGAAATTTTGCATAGGGTTGTCTTTTGTCTGCAGGCAGGTCAAGTTCGAAGATGGGATATATCGGTCCACGTTTAGGCATAGCTCCCATATAAGGGTACCCCCCAATTTTCGGTATTTTGGGGTTCTTGAGCGCGTTTTTCAAGCGAATTTGTAGTAAATGTATCCACAAAAAATTATAAATATAGGTCCACTTTTTCTTGTAGCCCCCATATAACGGTACCTCCTAATTTTCAGTATTTTTTTGGGTTTTTATCGTATTTTTCACCGAATTGGCTGTAATTTAGTATTTTGAGTTCTTAGCAGGTACCAAATCTCTCCACAAAAAAATTTAAATATAGGTCAATTTTTTCGGATATCCCCCATATAAGGGTACCCCCCAATTTCGGTATTTTGGGGTTCTTGAGCGCGCTTTTCAACCGAATTCGCTGCAATTTTGTACATTGCGTTCATATTGCGTACCAAATATCTCTACTAAAAATTATAAATATCGGCCCACTTTTTCTGGTAGCCCCCATATAAGGGCACCCCAAATTTTCGGTATTTTGAGGTTCTTAAGCGCGATTTTCAACCGAATTCGCATAAGTCATTGGCCATGCTGGCTTTTTTATATTACATTGTATGAAATAAATGAAATGAAACCATAGAATAAATTAAGCAATCCAAATATATACAAAATCTAAAGAAGGTCTTCTATCTAAAAAGGCTTGGAGGAGTCATTTTATATGTTCAAGACCTAGAAAGACCTTATTAAATACAACTACGTAAACTACAGAGCTTTTTCGAATAGAAACAGACGCCGTGGCAACAAGAAAATTGAGAAGACCTCGATAACGATATCCATAAAATCGAAGACACCTTTAAGGTAATCATATAGGGCAGAAGGCATTTTAGTGAAAACTCCTTTTTGAAAATAAGAGTCTTATAGAATGCCTCCATTGTGGTCTCATTTAAACAGAGAAGGTGTCTTGGCATTCTTCAGAAAACATCATGGTACAATTATACAAGGAAACTGCAATACCCTGCTGATTTGATTGTATCGAAATACTCGTGTCAAGTTCGATATGACATGTATGATTTATGTAAAAGCAGTAGGAACATTTTGTACACATTTGGTTTGTTCCCATACTGTAAGAATCTACTACTTTTTACTACGATAACGAATTTTCCTTTATGATATCGAAGAAAATAGTAAAATCTAGTAGATTCTTCTATATATTTCACAACATCACATACACAGTCACAGATTTTGTAAACGCCATAGCCAACTTGAATAATTATACCATGAGAAATTTATTGAAAATTTATTTATTGTTTTAATTTTATCGATATTATTTATTTCAAATTGTGGGGTCACTAGACAGCAGATTGCAAATTGCAGTAGACTACAAAGCGTTTCGTAGAGAAATAACGCCGTCGCAACAAGAAAATTGCGAGCCCAAAATGTGGGGAATATGGGAAACAGCTGAGCAAGCAATAAAAAACAGCTGTTATTGTCCATGGCCAACGCCGTTAATATACGAAGGCAGCTTTGTAATGAAATGTCAAAATAGTTAACAGTTTAAATTTCCGCCTGTTGTTTGCTCCCATACAAACCCTTACACAATAGTAAATTAAAATTATTTTTTTACACAGTTATATTTATATTAAAATTTCTTAAACAAAACAATTCATATTAAAACACAAAAAAAACACAATTTAATTGTTGATGCTATCTCAGCTGTTAAATGCAATTTAGTTTTATAACAGCTGATTTTAACATAGCTCCACACAAATAAACACGTCAACCCCATAACCACCCCTCTCTCCATCCCTGTTGCTTTGTTCCAACGCGCAAAATCTTGTTAAATAAGTGATCAGCAGTGGGGGTCACAGCAACGATAACATTAATAATTTTCTAAACAACAATTCGGAGAGAATTCCAGCATTAAGGAAAAAGTGAGAGTTGTTCCATGTATTGTGTCTGTCTGTGTGCTTTAGAGTAGTTTATTAAGTGATAACACGCGCAGACAATGTTTCACATTGAAACGACCCTTAGAGGAGTGAAGAGGCCCTATTGTTCATTGTAATTAAACGTATATTTTATTTAAAAAATAATATATTTTGTAAAAACTCATATTAATAGCCTTTTGTATTGCAGTGAATTTTGCAAAAATTGCCGGTCAACATTTTGTACGTAGAACCATGTCTACAGGCTGTGATCTGGAATCATTTGCTACCACCAGCAAGAAAATTTTGGGGGCGGCACTGAATTATATGTAAGTATGACATACATTTTGAAAGCTATCCCATTTTTGATTTGATGTTGTTTCTTATTATATAGGGACATTGTGCGTGAAAGAAATGTTCCTGTACCAAAAGATCCCGTTGTATTTCTTAAACCATCAACATCTTTGATTCAAGAGGGCCAGGATATTGTGGTATGCACGTGATGATTTTCAAAATGAAAACAAAAATATTCAAATATTTTTGTTTTTATTTCATTGTAGATACCAAAAGTGTTCTCCAAAGTGGCACATGAAGTTGAATTGGGTGTTGTTATCGGAAAGCCATGCAAAAATGTATCCCGCGAAGAAGCTTTGTCATACGTTGGTGGCTACTGCTTGGCCTTAGATATGACTGCTCAGTGTGAATTGGGTGAAGCACGTAAAAATGGACATCCATGGTCATTGGGCAAGGGATTTGACACTTCCACACCAGTATCACGTTTGCTGAAACCTCAAGAAATTGTCGACCCCCACAATTTGGATTTGTGGCTGAAAGTTAACGACAAACTTGTACAAGAAGGCAACACTGCAGATCTGATTTTTAATGTTGCCGATTTGATTTCTTTCTGTTCCAAATATATGACATTGGAGCCCAATGATATCATACTAACAGGAACACCCAAAAATTCGTTACCAGTTAAAGACGGCGATGTGATTGAATGTGGTATTGGCAATATAATTAAAATGAAGTTTAACTGCAAAAACGAATAGAAACGCGGTGGCGTTGATATAAAAGTGAATAAAACAATAGCAACTTTGTGGCCTTACAATGTAAATGTATTTCAATGCACCAGTTGTTTCTTAATTTGTTTTAAACTATCTATTCTATCCATAACAGCTAATAATTCCGTTTGTATATTTGCCGCTTCGACAACCAATTCAACGGATTTCTTAAAATGTTCAGCAGCATTGCGTAAAGTCATGGGTGGTAATGCTGCAAACCAATGTAATGGTTCCACAAATCCTTGACTTTTTTCCACTTTATGTCTTATTAAATGTTTTCTCTCGCCAGCAATTGTGTTTTCAGTACTATCCTCCTTTTCCACATAGCATAGAGCTTTAAAGTCTTCACTGTTTTCTGTTGGGATTTGTGCTGTACTTATTGCATTGGAACCTTGATTATATCTGGTTTTGGCTAAAAGCAATTGTCCAGAATTACCTGTAGAAAATTAACATTTTATAAATAATGCAATAAGAAATTTGTGTGTGTGTGTGTGTATTCTTCATTGATCTTACTTGTACGTTCAATATTTATGCGACATTCTGTGTGTTGTTCAATTAAATTTAGGAGCTCCAAATACAAAGAATCCAATAGATTATTGATATCGCTTATATTATTTGGCATATTTATATATTTTTAGGATTTTATTTGATAAGAAAAGAAAAAAACAGACGAAACAAATGCACCGATGCACGATTATCAACAAGAAGTCATAAGACGACAATTAGAAAACAGAGCCGTTGTCAGAAATAACGGCGATTTCCATAGGGCGTAATGTCTCCGCCTAATGCTCGGCGTATTGCGTTAGCTAATTTTTGACAATTGTAAATTACATGCTAAAATCATGGTACAATTAAACAAGTTATTGTATCTTTTTTTCAACAAAGAATAAATACACCTCTATCTTATGGGCAATAATGTCAGAATAAATAAAAACAAATGCAAGAAGTCGTTTTGTTAATTTGACATATATTTAAAAATTTACTAAAAACACAACAAGTGAATGGAATGCCAGATTTTCTTTTCAAAATCGTTTTGGATATATGATTTAGATATTGATTCATACACAAATCATAAATTTCCTTTTAGAAATGTTGTAAAATTAATCTCAGGGCATAATTATACAAGGTAGTCTCATGCAGTCATATGTTTCCCATTTTTTTTATAAATTTGTCTTTGACAGTATTCAGATTTCAAAATTGAAATTGAAATATCTTCATTCGAAATGTACGCATATCATGTGTTCATGGCCAAAATTGCTAAATAATTTATATTTATAATAATTTTGAAGTTTCCTGCCTCTAAAACGTCATATGTTTCCCATTTTTTTTTTATAAATTTGTCTTTGACAGTATTCAGATTTCAAAATTGAAATGGAAATATCTTCATTCGAAATGTACGCATATCATGTGTTCATGGCCAAAATTGCTAAATAATTTATATTTATAACAATTTTGATGTTTCCTGCCTCTAAAACTTATAAATATAAGATGTAACAACAATGGTTAAATCTTGAGAGCAATGTTTAGCTTTAGAAAATACATTTTGTTTAATTAATTGACAATATGTCAATCAACATACATAAAATTTTATGGAATTTATTTTTCATATTAATTAAAATTGATAGATGCGTTCCAAATTTAAAAGGGTTGCCATCATCAAATTCTCAAATGAGACTACCTTCTGAAATTATGCCATGAATTCATCTGTAAAGTAATGGATTTTAGAATATATGTTTTTATATTTTTCAAAACATTACACACGCAGTCACACATTTTTGGTCTGTTCCCGAACTGCAAGAATCTACTTCTTTGTACTACGATAACAAATGTTCCTTTATGATATCGAAGAAAATAGTAAAATTTATCGAACAGACTTTGGCATACCAAGCCACAATATGGAACCGACTGTCCAACAACCACGAATATTTTTCTGGTTGCTGATGACAAGCAAAAATTTAGCAAGATTCATTATGTTCCCGTACTGCAAGAATCTATGAGTTTTTACTATTTTTTTTCGATAACATAAAGGAAAAAAGTGTTATCGTAGTAAAAAATAGTAGATTCTTGTAGTACGGGAACAGACCAATTGTCATTCAAAAGTGCTTGTGTGTACACCGCTTAATAGTACGTTTACATTTAACCGGATTTCGTTAACCCAGTGGGTTTCAATTGTGTGTACACCGCTTGTATATGCCGTACACACCATCATTTTGGACTGTCAGTACTTTTATCGATTACTGGCTGTCCAACAACAATAAATATTTTTGTGGCAAACTATCAAAAAAAAAAAAAAACTTTGGAAGGAGTGTCATTTCAAAGTGATAGTGTGTACACAGCTTTAATAATCGTTAAATAATAAAAAAATAATCAATATCGGTTATCATGTCGATAAACATGTAATGAAAAAAGCTTATACCAAAATTCAGTATCCACGGTGGATTTCATAAACAAATATGGATTTGATAAAACTCATGATTTAATCAAGTTTCTGGAGAAAATAGAATTTAACCTGTAAAACCTTCCAATGTTTCATGGTGATATAGCGGCCAAATAACCTTCGGAGTACACTCGACAATATTCCGAGGACAACTTTAAAATAAAAAAAGCTCATATCAAAAAATTAGTTAGAAGTTGTCCAATGAAAATTTAGGCAAAGCAAAAATAAATAGATGGCCTGTTCCCGTACTGCAATAATCTACTAATTTTTACTATTTTCTTCGATATCATAAAGAAAAATATGTTATCGTAGTAAAAAATGGTACATTCTTGTAGGTTTTGGAACAAACCAAGAATTTGTCTGGATTGGACAGGCATTTATAAAATCCAAACAAGATCTATTAATATATATATTTATAGGCCATGAATCCAAAGAAGAAGACCGCTTATAAATCGATATACAAAACAAATCGATTTGTCAAAAGTCGACTTAGTTTCCCCTAGTCTATAGGTACCATTTTAGTTATTTTTTCGCCAAACGACGGATGGTCGTTCGTTCGTATTGAATTTCACGAAAAAGAAACAAATTGCATTCAAAACGAATAGAGTTCTTAAAAAATATATACCAATGGCGTCAATTTTAAGCAATTCATATGCAAAAATTGCAAAGCCAATTTGCTAATAAACAGATCAGATTAAAGCCAAGGCAACAAACTGCTCATCGCCCACCATTGTCAAATAGCAAAAAAAGAAAAAAAATTCACTCAACATTGGTACGAATTAGGTATTGAGTATCAGGGTACCGAGTACTTTCAATTGTCTTCTGTGAAGTTGCTGGTGATGAGTCGCCATATTATTGTTGTGCGAAGAAGAAGATTTTTTTTACCTTTCTATTATAAAAGAAATTAAAATATTTTTTTGATATTTCACTGTGATTTCCATATATATTTTTTTAATTATTTGTAATTATTGAAAATTTAATTTGTGTGTGCTCCCAAAGGGAGAAAAAAAAATATTTATAATAAATTATACTTTAGTGGTGTATATTTGTTAATATTGAAAACATTGCAAAACCCAGCATCCAATTGAATAGAAAACTATAAGCAAAAAAATAACTAAATATATTAAAATCTGTTGAAGTACATAGTTACAACAAAACATGTTGAAAATGGAGACTGATAAAATAATGGATGAAACTAATTCCAATTCTCAACCTGTAAGTAAATTTTATTTGATGTTTTTTCTTTTTTCTTAAAAACTCAACTTTTTCTAGATTTATTTGCTTTTTTTTGTTTTTGCTTGGATCCCTAGGTTTTTTTTCGTGTTCATTTGTATGGTGGTTGGTGGTGGTGTACGGGTGTGTGTGTTTGTGCGTTTATATATTTCATTGGTATTGTGTGTAATCCAAGGTTTTAGTTATTTAACTTTAGTTTCACCTTTATTAGGATTTTTGATTTGATCGTTGAATTGTTGTTGTTGCTGCTGCTGAGGTTTCCCCCAATGCTGTGATATATATATTATTTTTTTATGTGAATAATGATCAAAATGTAAGATATAGGTTATTGGGATGGGATTATGGGTTTTAGATGACTTGGATTTAGAAATAAAAGGGTATTTGGTGACAAAGTGCGGTAGGCCTGCACATGACTTGGTCTGGCCTATCCTATTAGAATAAGATTTAGTTTGGGGGATTTTACATGAGAATTTAAGAAATGGTAGATTTCACATGCATGTTTGGGTTAATTTGGCGGAATTTATATGTGAATTTCCAAAATGATAGAAATATTGATGCTTAATTACAGTACATTTCATTTAGATTTAATTCAGAGACAAGTGTTAGAATTTTTGACATAACAACAAGAAAAAAACATGTTTACGATGTCAAAGAAAAAGTATTCGAATCCTATTCTTTATGCCAATAAATTTTTCGGAAATTTTTATTCCCTCCACTATAAGGTAAATATTTCCCTGCATTTTTTGCGCAGACATCACCAGTACTTCAAGTATATTTGGCATTACAAAACGTTAGTCCACGTTTTGTTGTAGCTTGCATAAAACGGTGCCCCCATTTTACGTATTTTAGAGATTTTGGACACATTCTCCAACCGAACTGTCTGATATGAGTTATTTTGGTTTCTCATTGTATAACAAGTTCCAGGTTTCAAGTTAATTTTGGACACGTTTTCCAACCGAATTTTCTGAAATTTGATACATTGAGCTCTTACGGTCGACTGTCCACTTTTTCTGGTAGCCCCTATATAAGGGTACCCCCAATTGACATGGGGTTTTGGGGTTCTTGAGCGCGTTTTTCAACCGATTTCGCTGAAATTTAGTATCTCCTCCGAAAATTAAAAATATCAGACCACTTTTTCTGATAGCCCCCATTTTACGGTATTTTGGGGGGTTTTAAGCTCTTTTTTTATCCGAATTCGCTGAAATTGGGTACCAAAATTCATCACTAAAACTTATATGGGTGCATTTTCTCGGGAAGCCCCCACATAAAGGTTCTTATTGGGTACCAAATTTCTTCACTAAACTTATAAATATGGGTGCATTTTCTCGGGTAGCCCCCACATTAAGGTACCCCAAGTTTTCGGTATTTTTGGGATTCTTGAGCGCGATTTTCAACCGATTTCGCTGTAATTTGATATTTTGAAGTCGCATATGGTAAAAAATCTTCCTACCAAAAATTAATAATATTCGCCTTTTTTAGGGGTAGTTTTTATATTTAATCTAGTATATATTTATATTTATTATATATTTGATATTAATATAGTTAACTGATTAGTTCCGTGTGTTGGGGTTGTCCCATATAGACGTATTATAGCATAGTATAAAGGATAGTCGTTACTCGAAATAGTCAGTTTTACCCTACAAATTATGGAATTCGATAGCGATTTAGCCATCGCTTGTAATCATTCCGCTTTCTAAAAACATCGTGATAAAAAAACTTGAACCTGACGATAATGAAATACATCGGTCATCATTTACACATTCTCATATAATTATACCTCCTGAAGGAAAGAATTGAGATACAAAACCAAAATACTGGTTATGAAAATTTACATAATGATAACCCGAAATATTCGCTGATTCCTATACTATGTAGTCAATATTGGTCCCCCTTAAGGCATAGCCTCATATAACTTTGTAATCTAAATTATAGTACCGTGCGTTGTCAGTACCAGTCCACGTTTAGATAATTTCGGTGTAGGCCCACTTTTTGGTATGTTCCCTAAATTTTCATTGCAAGTATCTGTCAGTACATGTATGTTGGAGGGTATTCAAAGTTCCGCCCGGCCGAACTTAACGCTTTTTTCACTTGTTTATTTTGTATTCTAATTGGGTGTCAAGTCTCACTACCAAAAATTATCAATATCGGTCCCCGATTTCGTATAGCCCCATAGAACCGTAGCTTCACCATTCGGTATTTTGAGAATTTAAAACATTTTTTTTTTTCTCGCGTCCATTGTTGAGTTTTCCAAAAATCATTTTTAAAACATTCACGTCTATGCTTATATTTTTAGGTCTTCTAAAAATTTTTTAAAAAAATCTTCTAAAAATATTTGTAATATATGGCTTCTCGCCTAGATATAGCGCCTTTTAACATCAGCCTCAATTTTGGGTATTTTGACCATGTTGAAATTTTACAAAAGGTTTGTATTTTTCTTGGTCAGTCGGTTACAAAATATGCATTGGAAACAATTGTCTAAAATCTATTTTGGTATACCCCCTATATAACAATCCCGCTCAATATTGGTCCACGCCTATATAAAGCACCGTTTTAAAAGCAGCCTCAATTTTGGGTATTTGGACAACATTGCAATTTTAGAAGAGGTTTCTCTTTAAATATGTTGTATTTTAATATTTCTTGTGTCTAGTGGGTTACTAAATCTCTTTGGATGCGAATGACACGTTTGGCAGAGTTCAAAGTGGAAGTGCACTAAAAAAAACACTATTCCCACATTAGAACATCTTTTCACGATCTATTTTATTCAGATTCAGACATTTGTTGTTCTGTATTGAAATTTATCAACTTGAATTTATATCTAAAGTATCATATTATAGTGCAATGCGGTGGTAACGTATTTTTTAATGAAACTATATACTGTAAATTTGTATGTTGTTGTTGTTGCTGTTTTCTAGCTTACCTTCATTAAATACATTTAGTTTTTTTGTTTCGTATCCAAGTTTAAATATCATTTTTTTTTTTGCTTCAAGTGTCAAGGTTACAAATGTAAACATTTCTTAATGTTGTCTATTTGAATTCGGAATTTTGAAAACTACCACCAAAAAAAAACCATTTATAATTTATATTGTTTTCAATTACCCAACAGACAGACAGACTCACACACAGTTTATAAGCTTCAAACAAAATATGTGTTAGGTTTACCGTTGTTGTTGTGTTTATTATTTATAATTATTTAAGTAGTTGTTGTTGTGTACGTTACCTTCGGACGTATCATAAAGTCTAGGCAGCAGCAACAGCACAGTAACATGTCTTGACATTGTTAGCAATGCTCTCTAATTGTCGTCGCTTTGTTGTCTCTAAAAAATATAATGTGCGCTATTACTTTAACGCAAGTCTATGTTTGTAAATTTGCAAAATGGAACATTATGCTGCATATATAAATACAAAATCAATTTTTATCATAAATAAGAAAACATAAATTTTAATTATATTTTTTTATATAAAAATCCTATATTTCGGGCCCCACCTTGTTAAGAAATATATATGAAATAGATAATTGGTCTGTTCCCGTACTGTTCATCTTTATATTTACATCCATTATAAAAATTTGGGAATTGGAAAATTTGAACTCTTTTTTTTCAAAAGTGTGGTATGGGAATTCGCATACACTAAAGTTTCACAATAAATTCCACATTTCCCAACTCCAAGATCTTTAAACATTTTAAATTCACATAATGTAGAATTTCGACGGTATTGTCATTCGAAATTCCTTTCATCAAGCGTACTATTAAATTATTTATTCCTCATTTTGAATTTGGTTTATACGTTTTCATTTCCTTTTTTTGCAGTTTACTACAACGATGCTGTATGACCCCGTACGAAAGAAAGAAACCTCACCCACATTTCAAGTTGAACGCGATACCTGCTTAACATATTTTTCACAGTGGAACGAAACTGATCAAGTGGATTTTGTTGAGCAACTATTATCGCGTATGTGTCATTATCAGCATGGTCACATTGATGCGTTCCTAAAGCCTATGTTACAAAGAGATTTCATATCCCTATTGCCGAGTAAGTAATAACGCAGAACAAATAATAGTAACATTATAATTTTTACTTCATTATGAATAGGGTCAGTTTTTAAATATAATTCGAAGTCAGTGTATTGTTAACCTAAAAAGTAAAAACATCCGACCGAACTTTTCATACCCTCCTTCTGTAGATGGGTGTTCCAAATACCTAAAATCGATATTTTGATGATTTGATACACAACAAGATTACGAAGTGTAACATAAAAAAAATTCGATTGAAAATTTGATATTACAACGAAACTTAAGTCAATATAGATAATTTATGGTAGGGAGATTTTAATATATTTACTTATTTCGATCTTAAGGCTATAAACTACAATTCACAATTAAATGTAAATTTCATTATTATAAAGCGCCTTATATGTAAAAGGGGGAGGGATATTGGACTTCTAATTTTTTTTTTACCAATTTAAAAACAAGAGCAAATTATATAGAAACGTGTTACAAAAAAATGTATATATAACTATTCCAGTAGGAATGGAATGGTGGATTAAAATCCAAAAGAAAATTATTTTTTAAAAAAAAAAAATAGTAAAAAAGTAGTAAAGTCGGAGGGGCCGATATCAATATCAAGAGATGCATCCAATCAGACATTTGACATTTTTGAAGGCCCATTGACATGAAAGTGGGCTGCATTAAATATGTGATCTTTGTATATATGTAAAACGACTTAAATGTAGTTGAAGTACAAGGGCCCCGACCCCCTCCAACTGAATAGACGTTAAGATATTATTAAACTAATACATTGTTAGTTTTAAGCACTGTCTGTCCGAATGACACTAAAAAATGTATAACTTACGGAATTAGGTCTACGGTGAAAGAAAAAAATTTAATTTTGTTTTGTTATTTAATTCAAAACTACACTAATTCAAGAAATCCATTTAAAATTTCAAGTGAGAATTTCAAGAACTCTGGAAGATATAGCCTATTTATTGTGTCAGCGTCAAGCGACGGCAGAAGTGATTCTCAAACTTCAAACGTGTTTTTACGAATAACTCAAAAACTAATAATTCAATCCATTCCAAATTTCAATACGGTATTCTGTACAAGATCTTCTTTATTTTCTTGCCAATTTGTTAATTTTTGTGCGATGTTAAAAATCCTAGTTCATACCAGAGCCAGATTTGGATTTGGATGGTGTAGGATTCTACTTTGTTCCTTTCCTTAGATTCCCTAATTAAGCTACCTTGTGTACCAACTCCTCTCCCGTTTTCAAATTCATATATAAATCTTTTTTTTGGTTACTTTCGAAGTTATTGCGAGAGTTGTTCGCGACACACATATTGTCAGTGTACGCGTTTTATTTTTATAATTCTTCTTCCGTGTGTATTTGCAATGAAAGCAATGACCTTTGAATCTGCTCCTCCTCCTCCTCCTCATTCCAAGATATTAAAACAAAGCAAAAAATAAAAACGTTAATAACATCAAAAGCTCAGAAAACCATAATAAAGACTCTGAACGAGAATGATGAATAAGACAATTATACCGAAAAAATGAATGATACAACTTCACAATAATAACCTTCAATATTATAAAAAAAACGTGTACTACTTACCTGAGCGATCTTGGTTCAACATTTAATTCCAGAAATTATATTTTCGGGCTTTGGATAGCTTCTATGTTTGGAACTATGTTCGAACCTTTGAAATACATTTCTCCATGAATAGAAATCTTATTATGTTATATTCTTTTAGTCTTCATTCATTTAAAGAAAGGAAGCGCCGCTACCAATGAAGAAAAAGAAAGCAATATGATTTTTTGTTTTTGGTGGAAAACCAGTTTTAGATATATATATTTCGTCTCTCTGTATTTTGGGATAATGATGATGATGTTGGTAATTTATTATCTACAATAAGTTTAGAAAATAAATGCAAAAAAAAAAGAAGAATAAACCATTAGTTTGTAACTGAAAAGAGAAGGAGGAGAAAAGTAAGACAAGACATACATACATACATATGTATGACAATTTTATTTGTTGTTTTTGTTTATTTTAAATGTGTGTCACTATTGCTGTTGTTGTTGTTTTTGATTCCTTTCCTTTCAAAGGAATTACAAATTATTGCAAATATAAACTTTTTGTATTGATCTTACAACCGAATACTGCATACATACGTACACACTACAAATTAGTTAACCAAATTTTAAGATGCTGTGTCATTTCTCTATATCCAATGAATTTCCATACCTCAACAACAACAAAGAAAAAAAAATCACACAAAAATTAAATGCAATGCAAATAAACAAATGTCAACACCACCACCGTTCCGTACCGTACCGTACCGCAGCCGTAGTAGTCTGTCTCCTCAACGTCATCTCTGGATTAGTGTGTTGGATTGTTTGTTTTTTAAAATTGGGTTAAACGTGATTTGATTTATATTTCATTGTTATGGGCCTTTCTTTCATTGATTTAAATTGTACACACGTATTTACAGTAATTAATCTAGCAGTAGTCTAGTGAAAGGTGTGTGTGGATGTGCTTGGTAGGGTAGGGAGATGATGACGACGACGTCTCTGATTTGTTTGTAATGTCAATCTTTAAGTTACAAAAAAAATAATTTTAGCAAAAAAATTTACATTCTAGATTTAACATGAGATCTATTCTATAGAAGACCTTGCAAGACTTTTCTACTATTCTAAAGAATATCAGTTGTGGTCTTCTATTCCAAAGAAGACTCTTTGAGGGTTTCAATTACAAAAAAAAAGACTTCTTGAAGCATTCAATTCTATATCTATAGAAGACAGAAGGCGTGGATTTTATAAAAATTATTTTTTTTCGAGAACCTAAAAAGGCGGGGGTTTTATAAAAATTATTTTTCCAAGGACCGAAAAAGGCGTGGATTATTTTTCCAAGGAGCTAAAAATATTTTATTTTTCCAAGGACCTAAATAGGCGTGGGGTTTATAAACAAAATTTCCAAGGACCTAAAAAGGTTTGGTTTATTTTTCCAAGGACCCAAAAAAGGCTGGGATTATTTTTCCAAGAACCTAAAAGGTGTGTATTATTTTTCCAAGGACTAAAAGGCGTGGATTTAATAACCAATATTTTTCCCAAAATGTATAGAAGCGTGGGTTTTATAAAAATTATTTTTCCAAGGAGTGGATTGTTTTTTCATGGACCTGAAAAGGCGTGGATTTTATAAAAAAAATTTCAAGGACCCCAAAAAGGCTTGGATTTATAGGGAGCGGGGATTTAAAAAAAAAATATTTTTCCAAGGACCTAAATTTAATTTAATTTTGATTTGTCCAGTAAATAAATGTAACAAATTCTAATATTTTCAATTTACGTTTCCCTTTCTTACAGAAAAGGGTTTGGATCACATTGGCGAAAATATTTTATCATATTTGGATGCGGATTCCTTGAAAGCTGCTGAATTGGTATGCAAAGAATGGCTTCGTGTCATATCGGAGGGTATGCTATGGAAGAAATTGATTGAACGTAAGGTACGCACCGATTCGCTGTGGCGTGGATTGGCAGAACGTCGTGGTTGGATTCAGTATCTATTCAAGCCACGTCCTGGTACTATACATAGACCACACTCCTTTTATCGGGCATTATTTCCTAAAATTATGAATGTAAGTTTAATCGAAAGAAACTTAAGTCTTCGATAAAGTTTATTAAATTTTATGTTATTTTGCTAGGACATTGAAAGTATTGAAAACAATTGGAGAACTGGCCGTCATATGTTACGTCGCATCAATTGTCGTTCGGAAAATTCAAAAGGTGTTTATTGCTTACAATACGATGATGTTAAAATAGTATCTGGTCTTCGTGATAACACTATTAAAATATGGGACCGTACGGATTTGCAGTGTGTTAAGGTTTGATTGAAATTGCATTCGAATAGAGAGTCTATTGATGATGTATGTGTACTTTTTTGCAGACTCTTACCGGACACACAGGCTCCGTTTTATGCCTACAATATGATGACAAAGTCATTATTAGCGGTTCGTCAGATTCAACGGTACGCGTCTGGGACGTTAATACCGGTGAAATGGTCAATACCCTCATACATCATTGTGAAGCTGTTCTACATTTACGTTTCAATAATGGCATGATGGTTACCTGCTCTAAAGATCGTTCAATTGCCGTTTGGGATATGACTTCGCCCAGCGAAATAACACTGCGTCGTGTTTTGGTCGGACATCGTGCCGCCGTCAATGTTGTTGATTTTGATGAGAAATATATTGTGTCTGCAAGTGGTGATCGTACAATTAAGGTTTGGTCCACTTCTAGTTGTGAATTTGTTAGGACATTGAATGGCCATAAACGTGGTATTGCGTGTCTACAATACAGAGATCGTTTAGTTGTCAGTGGTAGTTCAGATAATTCTATCAGGTTGGTATTTGAGGTGTTTTAGACAACGAAATTTGCTTACAAATTCCCATATTTTAATTTTATAATATAAAAATATCTCTAGTGTTAAATCCTTATTAAAATTTGTTTTTTGTTGTTTATAGACTCTGGGATATTGAATGCGGTGCTTGCCTACGCGTGCTTGAGGGTCACGAAGAATTGGTCCGTTGCATACGTTTCGATTCAAAACGTATTGTAAGCGGAGCTTACGATGGCAAAATTAAAGTTTGGGATTTAGTTGCAGCTTTGGATCCTAGAGCTCAGTCAAATTCGTTATGTTTAAATACATTGGTGGTATGTTTAGTCTTCGAACATTCCTATTATGGGAAAAAAGAAAATCTTAATTATTTCAAATTTTGTTTTACATTCTAGGAACATACTGGTCGTGTTTTCCGCCTACAATTTGATGAGTTCCAAATTGTCAGCAGCTCTCATGATGATACAATATTGATTTGGGATTTTCTGAATTTCACACCAAATGAAAATGCAGCAGTTCGCACACCTTCACGTAAGTTTATTTATTTATTATTATTTTTTTTATGAATTTTTTTATTAATCCATCCAAGGCGTGGAATTAAAAAAAAAATATTTTTTAATACCTCCAACCAAGGCGTGGATTTTTTTTTTAAATATTTTTTAATAATTCCAATCAAGGCGTGGATTGTTTAAAAAGTATATATTTTTTAATAATTCCAATCAAGGCGTGGATTGTTTAAAAAAATATTTTTTATGAATCCATCCAAGGCGTGGATTAAAAAAATGTTTTTTTATGTGTTGGCTTCTCTTCTTAATTCCATACCTACACCTAGAACTATAGCTATGCTTTTAATAAAAATAGTTTTTATTAAAAATTACATGTTTTCTTCTTCTCATTTCAGCCGCTCTCATGGAACATTAACATTATTTACACGATCAGATGCATCTACGTGATGGTAACTAATGAATGGAGTAAAACTAATTAACCAATTGTGTTTTTTTATTTAAAAAAAGGCACCATTGTAAATTATGAAGAAATAAATGAATGTATTCCGTGTTTCAGTTGTGCAGACGATCTCTAATTATTTAAACAAACAAATGAAAATTTCACATTTAAAAAAAAGATCATTAAAAGTTGATTGATCAAGAGTGTATTACCACAATGAAACAAAAAATCCAACACATTTATAATATGTTTAGACCACTAAGAGACATTGCGAAGATAATAAAAAAAAAACAGGTACAAATCAGGACAATTTCATTTAGCATCCTCTTCCACATTTTAATTTCAATTTAATCCATTCAATCAATTAGACATAAGACTAAAATGAATTATTTTTAAATCGAAATGTCATTCATCACTATATCGGTCCTTTGTCTACTATTTTGTTACAGTTACGGCCTTTGTTTATTATCTTCGTCGTTCTAAAAAGAATCACTCAAAATGCAATTATTAAAACAAACGTATATATTCCTCCCTTTCTCCTAGAAATAAAATATATTAAACAAAATTATTATGCAATTGGATATCACAACAAACTTCTCAATCCGTGTATTGTAATTATAAACAATTTTACAAAATTTTGTTAAATTCCATATAACATATTTATTTGAAAAAGAAAACAAAAATAATACGCAACTATTTCCCAATGTCGTCTAGTAGCATCATCCATCATTTAAAAGAAAATCAATTCAAGTTCTACCCAGCCTACTACTTTCCTTTTACGCCCCCCCCAATTCTTGAGGGCAATATTAAAACAGAAACATTATAAAGAATCATTATGAGAATAATACTATATATTATAAATAAATAAAAAATACAAAACCCTGAAGAACTTAAACAAATATAAATAAAGAGAAAAACTATTGTTTGAATAATTATAATGACTACAGAAAATTATTTACACAAATCAAATAAGAGTTATAATTATTAATTGAAAAAAAAAAATATATATATATATATATATATCTATATATATAACGAAAGCCCAATATTTGAAAAGTGTAGTAATATACAAAACAAATTGTTTACAGCTTTTTTATGATTGATTTGCTTTTTCATATGCCTAAATTTGTTGAAAAAACCTGGATGAATCCTACCAATATATAGTATATGGATATGCCAACAAAACACAATAAAATCCATGGGGAGGACAATTCAATTTTCATCATAATTTCAAAAAAATTGTAATATATTAAATTGAGTCGAAAAAACATTAAAATGTGTAATCTAAACAATTCTTGGCTGCATACAAATGAGGGGTTCTTCTCGGGACCCTGTAATAAGAAGATATTGTTGCTTACTGCCAATATAAAAGATATGAAAGGTACAATTCAATGTTTAAATAACAAACTTTTTGGAATTTATCCAAATCCAAGGGGGAATGCGTTGTGTTTGTGTATCTTATATAGAGCAATAACAAAGATTCTCTCTCATGATAAAAAAATGATATAAATAACGACCTAACGTTAACATAATCACACACGAACAGTGTATTATAAAGATAATGAAAAAAATCCGAATCCAAACACGATTTTATTGTAATTGTTGTTAAAAACGGAATCGTTTGTTTCATGTGCATCCATTAACAAAGTACTAGGAGCATAAATGTGTCAATGTATTATTTAACCTGCTAAATAACATCAAATACCTATAAAATTAGTAAAAAATATATATTTTTTTATTTGCGTTTGTGTTTAATTTTTCCCCCCAGCTCCACATTTTTTGGACAAATTTCCACAATATTTTTTTTTCGCAAAAATTTTAAGTTTAGAAAAAATTTTTTGGAATTATTTGCCTATACAAATCTCTGATGATTTGCCTAGAGTTAGGCATTTTATAGATAAATTGGTTCAATAAATTAAAAATTATATTCGCATATTATATAATAATTTATAGCTGTAGTTGTATACTATATACGTGTGTATTTGTGCAAACGAATATATTATTTTTTTAAAATTTTTATTATTTTTTTTGTTATTCGATATAAAATATAATTATTTTTAAACAAGAAAAAAATTATAAACTAAAAACGAAAGAAATAAAGTTAGTATTTAGTTATATAAAGGTTGTTGTGTTTTTATTTACTTTTTTATGAGTAGCAAAAATGACAAGCGGAATTAGGTAATATACAATGATGGGGACATAGGTTGGGGATGTATGGTTGTTAATTACAACCGTTCACTCAGAGACAATTGTCCATTGTGATCATCCTTGATACCTGAAAATAAGAATGGAAGAGCCGAAAAATAGTTGGAGTTGGAGAGCCTAGAAGATGGTTATTTTAGCCATGTCAGATTTTTGACAAAGCCTAGGATCTGATTGGGGTTTATTTTAGAGAAGAAAACTAGATTATCAATTTCATATCTTTCAAACTGTTTGTGTTTTCTGCCACTCAGCGATGGACATCTACAGAGAATATGTTCAATTGTTTCTAGCTTCTCTTCATCCTCGTCACGGAGTAATCCTCTCCATTGGAGTCCCATTTCGTCGTATACCATGCAGATTAGCCTTGCAATCAAGAACTGCTTTTGAGTTTATAGTGTACGACTTTAAAGCTTTGAGGGCCGATTGACTATCTACATATATAGTCACCGGTCCCGTATAATCGGCAGCTTCCGTGATTGCAAGGATTTCTGCTTGAAAAACGCTACAAAGATTGTAAAGTTTATATGAGTTGTAGATTTCTAATTCCCTACAGTAAACGCCTACAAAAGTGCCTTCCTCCACCTTTGACCCGTCTGTGAAAAATGTCAGATATGGCAGAGGTAAGGAGCCACTAGTCCAGTATTCCCTAATAGGAAAATCTACTCTGTTGTCGTTAAAGTCTTTATGAGAGGGAACATAATCACTAATGTGAGTTTTTTTTTTTAATTGCTACTTTTCTTCTTCAGTTTTGTACTGACCGGTAAAAATTTGAATGTGAACGTCATTTAAATACAAAGTATAAAATTTTCAAATCATTAACACTTTGGTTACAAAAACAGGGTTGTATTTGAAATTATTTCGATTTATAGTCCGTTTACATTTAACCGGATTTCGTTAACACAGTGGGTTTCAATTGTCAATTCCTTTGCATATATGTCAAACAAATCCTCATAAAATAGGTTAACCCTTTAAAAAGTTCTAATGTACAAGGAGTTTTAGCGCAGGACTTTGAGCAAATCTAGATATTAAGGGAGCAACCAGACAACGGCAGCCTTTAAGGTCTAAGCGGAATGTTCGCGTTGAGCCATCCGTTGCGTTATGGGTTATCAAAAATGCAACATCCAAAAATAAACTATATCACCAACGTTAGAAATTGATGTGCTGCGCTTTGGAGTCAAATATATTTTAATTTTTTGCATGTGTTAACGCGATAACAAAAAACGCTCAACGCGGACATTCTGCTTAGCCTTTTAGCCTCCGAAACGAGATCAGCACATCTATCTGCTGAGTCTGTCCCTTTTTTGGCGTTTCCCTAATATAATTAACAATTTAGATATAAATAAAATCTTTTGTTAACGCAAGATATTTGCGCTTAACGATCGAGTTTGATATAAGTTTTCGTATTACAGAGTGCGGTGATGCCACATTTGTGTAAAGTAGATGCGAAAGGAGGTACGAAAACGAATTAGAGAGTACGAATTACTCGACCCGGTACAAATTTTCTTACGCATCGCATCACAGAGTAACCCCCTAAAAAGTCGATTAGTCGAAAGTCGATTTACCTATCCCTATTGTGAGACTCGCAATTTATTTGCACATTTTTTCCGGTACTAGAAAGAAATTGCACCACATATTAAACTGTTGAGCAAATATTAAGAACATTTAAAATATACTGTTTTTTGTTGGAAATTGTTTATACATTTTTAAATAGAATTAACTGATTTTCGGAATTTTTTATGTTGTACTTTTTACGATAGTTGAGAGT
Organism: Musca vetustissima; assembly: GCF_032173495.1. NCBI lineage: Eukaryota > Metazoa > Arthropoda > Insecta > Diptera > Muscidae > Musca > Musca vetustissima. Next base: position 373,024 of record NW_026885219.1, on the reverse strand, counting down.
TATTTTTTCGGTTTTGTTGCTGTTGTCGCTGTGATTGTCTGTGTATACAATTGCGAAGCTTGTATCAACGACGACGACACTATTGTTTTGGCGGGAGCCATTGTTGCTTTGCTCAGTTTGGCTTCACCATCCTGTAAATATAAAAAATAAATTATTGCTGCAGCTATTTGTCGTTTTAAACCAACGCCGGAATAATGGTGGATCGTAGTGACAATGGTAAGTTGAAAATTTATTTAAATTTGTATTTTAATTTGTTGAAAAATATTAAAAGTATTCACACCTGCCTCTATTGAAACAAAATAGCGGAATCTTTTGACGATGCTGTTGAAGAGCGCGTCATCAACGAAGAATATAAGATATGGAAAAAGAACACCCCATTCCTTTATGATTTGGTAATGACCCACGCTCTAGAGTGGCCCTCATTAACGGCCCAATGGTTGCCCGATGTGACCAAACAGGAGGGAAAAGATTATTCCGTTCATCGTCTGATATTGGGTACGCATACCTCGGACGAACAAAATCATTTGTTAATAGCTAGTGTTCAGCTGCCCAGTGAAGATGCTCAGTTCGATGGTTCGCATTATGACAATGAAAAGGGTGAATTTGGTGGCTTTGGTTCGGTGTGTGGCAAAATAGAAATTGAAATTAAAATCAACCATGAAGGCGAAGTAAACCGAGCTCGATATATGCCGCAAAACGCCTGTGTCATTGCCACAAAAACACCGTCAAGTGATGTTTTGGTGTTCGATTACACTAAACATCCCAGTAAGCCGGAACCCTCGGGCGAATGCCAGCCTGATTTGCGTTTGAGAGGACATCAGAAAGAAGGCTATGGTTTGTCCTGGAATCCCAACTTGAATGGTTACCTTTTATCGGCGTCTGATGATCATACTATTTGCTTGTGGGATATTAATGCAACGCCGAAAGAACATCGTGTCATTGATGCCAAAAATATATTTACTGGTCATACTGCTGTCGTTGAAGATGTTGCATGGCATTTGCTGCATGAATCCTTGTTCGGTTCTGTGGCTGACGACCAAAAACTAATGATTTGGGATACACGTAACAACAACACGTCAAAGCCATCGCACACCGTGGATGCTCATACCGCTGAAGTGAACTGTCTTAGTTTCAATCCATATTCCGAATTTATATTGGCGACTGGATCGGCAGATAAAACTGTTGCTTTATGGGATCTCCGCAATTTGAAATTGAAATTACATTCCTTTGAATCTCATAAAGATGAAATTTTCCAAGTACAATGGTCACCCCATAACGAAACTATTTTGGCATCGTCTGGAACTGATCGCCGACTTCATGTTTGGGATCTATCCAAGATTGGCGAAGAACAAAGCGCTGAAGATGCCGAAGATGGGCCACCAGAACTTTTATTCATTCACGGTGGTCATACAGCGAAAATATCCGATTTCTCATGGAATCCCAATGAGCCATGGATTATATGTTCGGTTTCGGAAGATAATATTATGCAAGTATGGCAAATGGCTGAAAATGTTTACAATGATGAAGAGCCGGAAATACCAGCTTCGGAATTAGAAGGTGGAGCTGTTTAACTATGTGCCGAAGGAAGATGAGCTATTTTGAAAATTGCTCCTGTCAACAGAATATGTGGTTAGAAACTCCCATTTGTAGAGTATTTTTTGTATTGAAATGTCTATGCAGCGGCAAATTTACACACAATAAATTATTTTAATCTTTAAAAATAAAATTATTTTTATTGTATATGATGTAGAAATGAGTAAGAAACGTTTCATTTAAATATGTATGCATATACATACGATTTTTTATTAAACTTAATCCAAATAATATGTATATTTTTTATCAAATATGTCTATACTAATGTCCAGTGATCTGGCACTCTTCATGCTACGTTTGCATTGTATGGTACCTCGTATAACATCTCCCTCCTTAACCGCTTGTGGCTGTTCAATAAAGAACACCACCTGCTTCCAATGTGTTGGTGTCGAATCAGGCGAAGTGCTAAACATTACATGTTCTGGTAGTTCAAAGTAGTTATCAAAATAACCAACCAACGATGATATGTTACCATCTTTGAGGCATTTCAATTCAAAGTTATACTTAAAATTAGAATAATTTAAATTAACTGTCATTAAATTCAAATCGGCAATACAGTTCGGTTCAGTTAAAATATGCTTGGGGTCGACAACATCTATAAGGGGTTCATGCATAACCTCTTTTCTCATTGTGGACATGTCCAGACCATAGACATCGTTCCAAAAGGTGACATGCTGTTTAAACAAAGCATCGTTGCCATAGCCCACAATTGACATTGTGCAGCGATTGGGCAAAAGTATGCCATTTTCTTTCAGGTGATGATCTCTGGCATAGATAACACTGTCTAGCATACCTTCAAACAGGAGGAAATATCCCATCCATTCGGAAATAATAATGTCGAATTTCTCAATTGGCAAATTCGTATCTTCCAGTCTGCCCTTAACCAAGGTGACATTTTCTATGTTATTTTTCCTGAAAATTAATGGTTTTCGTTGTTACTACGAACATTTCGCAAGGAGAGTAAAAAAACATACTTAACAATATCCATGGCATTATAGATGATGTTGGAATTGTCGATACCAACAACCTTCTCAGCACCAGCTTGTGAGGCAAATATGGATAAGACCGAAGTACCACAGCCAACATCAAGCACAAGTTTTCCTTTGACAAAATCCTTATTTTTTAAAAGAGCATCACGATAACTTGTTGTTCTTACTGTATCCTGTGGAATAAATTGTTTGAATATTGCCAACACGTGAAATTTAGGTCTCCACTTACTGAAAGCATTTCATGATGTATACCAAAGTGAGCATAACTATCAAAATAACCCTCATCGGCTTTAACTGATACCGAGGAAACACATCGTACATTTGGGTCCTTGGTGCTATTATCCTTTTCTAAAAGACGTTGAAAGCCTTGACGCATTGTCGCCATATCCTTGGACGCCTGTTCTAGTTGGGCTTGTTGGGCTTTAATTAGTTCTTGCAAAGATTTTAAATCTGGTTCTTTTGTACATGATGTGTCTCCCTCTGAGAGTAACGCTTCGTAATCTGTTATAGTGTTTGAAGGAATTTCGTTATTTTTTGCCATGAAATATTTAGAAACTGTTTACCATATGTCAGCCATGGTTCATAATCTTTGGGCTTCAGATATTTTTCATCATTCCAAAAGGCTTCTGTGGTAGAATTCAATTTGTCCGCTGTGACACCCTCTTCCTGACGTATATAATTTATTAATTTTATAAATGAATACTGATCCATATTAAATTTCGTCTTCATTTGACTAAAATTAATGTTATGTTGCACTTTGATATGTTCCAAAGCCAAATCAATTGTCTTTAGAACTTCGCTACAAAATAGACATGTGGTTGGTTCTCCATCGTCCATTAACTCTTCATCCGAATCATCATCGGTAAAATCTGAATCATCTTGAATTGCTCCATTCTTAACGGCCTCCTCTGGTTCTAGAGATGGGATATCTGTGAAAAAAAATAATAAATTTTTTATATATATTTATTTGTATATACAAGATATTTACCTTCATGCTCCATTGTATTATGTTTTAATTCGCTCTACTTTAATAAATTAATAAACAATTTAAATGCACGTGTATGACTGACGGTCGTTCTGTCCGATTGGCAGTAAACAAAACATGTCCATTCTCCTGTCAAAAATAACCACTGCAGCAACGATAACACAATCGCCTATAAGTTTCGATTAAAATTGGTGTGCCGGTTTTATGATTTCTACGATTTTCTATAATACAGGAATTATTAAAAATTAAAAATATATAAATAATAATGCTTTATATATTTAATAAAGAAGTGTGAAGAATGTTCTTCTTTTTTTATTAATTAAATATTAAGTTTTTGTGCATTCCGTGTAACACTGTGCAATTATCGGTGTTATCGCCATCAGCTGTTATTTGTTATTGTGTCAAACGGCAACTTGCATAACCTCTCATTATACTCTGAGAACGAACGAGAAAAATGATTTCGGTTTGTAATTACAGAAAAAAATCTTTTATAAAAAAATATTTTAAATAAATTATAACTTACTTTGCAGATTGTAAGAAACCTTTTATATTCCCGTGTTCCCGCAGCTGGCATACGTTGTCTTGCAACAGAGGCATCAACAGCGGCAACCACCACAAGCCAAGATGTTGCTACTACCCCATTGCCTCCTACTTTAGCCGAGGAAAGGGATAAACTTTATAGTAAATTAGAAATTGAATTGAGAGGTATTGATCCCGCCGTACTGAAAAGTTATTCCTGGTTTGCTACCACTGCAGCTAATCATTTGGACATTGAAGTGGGAAAATGGTGAGTGAAAAATTTTACAATGTAGGAGCATATTGAATGGTTTTTTTATACAATTTATAGTAGGAATGCAAATGCGTTACTGGATGAAAGAACGAAATTCCTAGAGACCATTAAACAATACTCATATTTATCGTCGTCTAAAGTACCAGGAGAAAATCGAACAAGACGAGAATAGTTAATTTTTGGGCCTTTTTAGGATGGAAGGGGTATTTAACGACTAACTACTAGAATGATTACTGAAGACAGTAGAAATTTTGTTAACGTTTTTTATTAGAAAATGTTTATTGAGTACAAGAAAAAGGCATTTACAGACTTTAGTCTATCAAGTGGAGGTTTTTTGGAGAGTCTGAAATTAGTTTTTTTTTATTATTATTAGAATAGAAATTAATTGTGGAGAACCAGAGGGAACTTTTTTAGTACTTATATAGACTACAAAAATGAGAGTATTTGATGATAAAGTCTAGAATGAGGGCGTTTTAAGTATTCGTATATAGTATTTCATAAACCCTTGCTCTGTTAAATCGATTTTTTTTTTAAATTATTTTATTAAATCGATTTTTCGCTTTATGCATTTAGAGCAGTGAGCGGAACAGTATAGTCGGACGGTGCCAACCATATGATTGATATGGGCTTCATTTCGACATATTTACTTCCTTTTTATGGTAACGATAAAAACCCATAACACTTGTAAAGCCCTCTTGCATCAATAGATTTGATATCTTTTTTTCTTTTTTCTTTTTTATTTTTCTCAGAAGTTAAAATATACGCCATATAATGCAAAAGTTTAGGTTATTTGACTCGCTAAATTTTCACCGATTATCATGATAACATCAATACTTTTTCTGGTTAGATAACTTTCTCCGTGCAAAATTTAGAGACGTTTGGGTCATAACTGGACTAGGGATAAGAAGTTGAAAGTAAAACTCGACTTTTAGACTTTTCCAAGGTATATTTAATAAGGTAGCCGCATCGGCCAAATGAACCAAAAAATTAAAAAACTAAATTATAAATGAAAATTTCCGAATTTTGCAGAGTTTGTTTGGCAAAACTTTTATTAAAATTTTTTACAAGAATTTGTGTACAAAAAATCTTCTCAGTCAGTTTGTTTTGTCAAAATATTTTTGACATATCAAAATGCAACAATCGATGTTTGTTGTAGAAATTCGCCGATGAGACTACCTTATATATCTACTTGGACTTTTCGATTTTTGCTTCTGACTAATGCCATGTACAGACGAGCGTTGTTCGCTCTCTCATTCGTTGTTCGACCCTTAATTATGAAGTAATTACTTAGTTCCCCATACAATTTTTTCTGAGCGAACACCGATTTTTGTACGTAGTTCAATTCGAATCACTCTCTGAATAACCAAGAAATTTGTCCCATCCCTAACAATTGAGAGCATTTATCGAAAATAAATTAATTTTGACAGCTTGAAAATATTTATAAAATTTTCGAACTTTTTTAATAAAATTGAAAATGATGAATGAAAAGTAAAAAATTGTATAGATTTTATATATGCAGCAGGATGTAAATTTTGTTTTCTACATAATGCAATATGCATTTCCTTTCCCTTGTCTAATTAGCGTACAAAACAAGAAACAAATATGGGGAAACTAACAAAAAATTCTCCAAATTTGTATATGTGACAGTATGTGACATTTGAATTGAGAAAATATAAAAATGTGTTAAAAACAACAAAGTTTTCAGAAAAAATGGAAAACATGAATGAAAAGTAAATGGCTATGGGTTCTGACTATATTCAGGAGAAAGAGAATATTTTTTTCTATTTAAATCCATAGGCAATATACACAAATATGTTGAGATTTCGGTGTAAAAGGAGAAACAACAAATTTTAAAAAGAAAATTCTGATGACATGAATTAAGAATAGTGTTGTATGAACGGGTTAATTCATGTAGGTAATTCTGAGAGCGAACTACGTTGTTCGAATGCTCGTCAGAACATGGCATAAAACGTCGATTTTTCGATCATTAGATTTTGCCAAACCAATTCAAAATCGATTTTCGACTTTTTACGACTAATGCAAAATCGACTAAAATTTCGTTAGCTAAAATGCAAAAAGGCGTAACTAACAAAAGCATAATTGTGTAGGGGAAGCAAAAAACTGTTTTGAATGAAAACTATAAACATGTCATGTGAAATGAAAGGGTGATATTGCATATGACAAATAATAGACTATAATTTTTTCAACAAATTTAGTTATTTAGTTAATGGCAGTCATAACAATTAAGTAAAAATTTGAATTTTTTGTTAGTTACGCTTTTTTGCATTTATCAAATAAACCCACTTGTAGTTACGTCTTTTTGTTTTTTGTTAATAGAAGCTCCTTTTTTGACCGCAGACGTGTAAAACTTTTTCAACACATGTAGTTTATTGACATTCACAATATTCATTCAAAAAGTCAATTTTAAATTTTTTGTTAGTTACGCCTTTTTGCATTTTAGCTGACGATTTGTAATTTTTGGGCAATCTGGGCATTGTGAAGAAAACCGAAAATCGATCTTCAAAAGTCCACATTTCGATTTCCTTAATATTTAAAAGTCGACTTTGACTTTTGATCCCCCAAATATTAACACATCATTACCAAAAAAATAGGGGCCTTCTTTGGCCCAACCGGAACAAATTATTTTACAAATGCTAATCTAATGTTAATTTGAGTAGCCATGATGTCACGAAGTTTTTAAAATGCATCTGAATAATTATATTCATAATGTTTTATTAGCGTTAACATCATTTATTTATAATAACTTGTTTAAAAAGTGGATATATTTGAGTAGTCATGATATAATGCAGATTTAAACATGTTTAAAATATTTATTATATTATATTTATAAGAATTTGTTTTAGAGTAGCTATGATGTAAAGTGGATTCTTTGTAATAATATATAAATTGGCCATTAAATTGTAATTTGGCGGCTTCAATTACAAAGTAAATAAAGACAATTAAAAAAAAATAATAAATTAATCGCTCCTAAGTCTGTTTAAAGGATTCAAGGCCAATTAATTACTTAGTCATTTTTATTCAATTTGATTATTATTTGTTTAATTTAAATGTACTTTTCTTATACCCTTTTCAGCTGGTCACCACGAAAAGCCCACAAGGAACGTATGACATTATTGAAATCGGTACATATTTATAAAAAACATCGTGTTCAATATGAAATTCGTACATATTTCCGTTATATGAATTTCCACAAACTAACCGGATCAACATTGGATACCTTCTTAGAGTATATTGAACGTAATTTGCCTGAAGGTGTTGCACTAAATGCTACAAAGACCGAAATACAAGAAATACCCGAGCATCTACGGGATATTCCCAGTGAAAGTTAAATATTGTTTCGATTAGTTCATATTAGTATGTAAAGAAAGAAAAAACAAAGTAAGCAAATAAACAAAGTTTTGTTAAAATAAAAATAAAAACAAAGTTAATTTATTGTAAGCTATAGAAATATAGCTACCGGTTGATAACAAATTATAACCATTTACAGTCAAACAAGGTTAAAAGGAATGTAAAGACAACACGTTTTCAGTTGCTTTAGTTTTCGCAAAAAAGAAAATACTAACAACATTGTTAGTCCAATTTTTGTTGTTGTTATTTTGATAATACAAGGCATTTTTTGTATTTTAATCTACCCGAAATAAAATCAACATGCATATCTATAGATTACGACAATTTAACAAAAAGGTAAACATTTAACGTTACGCCTTTAGTTAGGGATTAACAGTCCACTGGTTTGGTTTCGGTTAAGGAAATTTGCAATTTTAATATTCAAATAAGGTCCTTTTTTCAAAATACTGCAACATGAAGTCCAGTGTGTTTACGTTAGTGGCTATATTAGCCATTGTTTCGACAACAATCCCCTCCGCACATGGCCTAATGGAGGATGCCATTTTAGAGTTTTTGGATGAGCTAAAAATGCGTATGTGCCATCCCATACCTAAATTTGGATTACCCGCCTTGGATCCGCTACGAATTGGTCATGTTGAAGCCGAAATGGATAATAAATATATTGTCGAGTAAGTATTTATTATTGCATAATTTTGAATACTGTTGGTTATTATTGTTTGATTTATTCGATTTCAGTTTCACGGGTTCTGTAACAGATTTAGAATTAACAGGCTTGTCTGATTTTGAGGTGACATCTCTAAAAATTACAACCACACCATTGCGTCGTTCAAATATAGAAATTGTATTACCCAAAGCGGTATTGAAAACATTGTACACCGCAAAGGGCTCCATTGCTCGTGTTGTTAATATGAATGGTGATGGTGAAGCTGAGTAAGTTCATCGTTGTAATACACAACGACATTCTTTATTATTTTTATTTTCGTTTATCCAATTCTAGGGGTTATATTCAGGATGGTAGAGTAGCAATTTCCTGGATTTTCAGCATTGGTCTCAGCAGTGTTGGTATTCGCAGTTTAACCATTGAAGTATGTACGAACACATTACGAAATACTAATTTCAATATTTTTTTATAACTACAATGTTTTTTTTTCTATATTTCAGATTAGCCTTGGTGGTCTGTGGGTAAATATTGAAGATATCATTGAAGAGCCAAGAATCAATGACTTTTTGCATGCCGTAATCAATGAATTGGGAATTGAGTTATTAAACGATGTCTGGGTGGAAGCTCAAGATATGGGTGCTGTAAAATTTGTTGAAAATGTAAGTAACAATAGCTAAACAAACATACAGATTTTTATTTGAATGTTTTCTTTTTTGTATTACAGAAAATTAATGGCATTATGGGCGCATACTCCCTTACCGATCTCTTGAAAATAATTGGCGGCATTGTGTCTGGTGGCGGTGGCGAAGGTGGCGGTCCTTTCGATGGCATTCCACCAGATTGCAAACAAAATATTGTTGCAGCTTAAGACTGGATTTGCATTCAATTTTTTCTATTGAAAAAATTTGTTTTTGTACATATGTATATATAAATATAATATATAGTGATATTTTTGGCTATAATCGATCGAACCTTTTTGCTGTTTAATCTTGCGATAATATAAGAACGAAAAACAATTTGCATTTGTTGTCGATTTATCAAGAAGATTATTATTTTTTTATTTTATGATAATAGCAGCCGTAAAACCAACCACTTGGGGGGTTAATGATAACGTTCTATTTATTGCTAAATTCCAGTAGATGTTCATGCCAATTTTAATAGTAGATAACAACAGTTGTTTACTGATAATTTCAGAAAAGAATGTATTACAATAAAACATAATACAAAACTACTACTGAAATTTTGAATTGCATTTGCGTTCAATAATAACATAGTCCATTTTCTATTTTTAGCAATGAAGATATTGACTAATTTTTGATGGATGTTTTTTTTTTACTGAAAAGTAAAAATTTGTTCTAAAAAGGACATGTTTATGTGGAAACTATAAAAAAATATTTTTTTTTTTGCATTCTTTTCGGTCGATACCCCACGATAATACCAAAAATTAGCAGCTGCTTCTTTAAAAATGTACCACTCATCCACAAGTTATAATAAATTTTGAGAAATCTGTATTTGCATGGGTGTTCCTTGCCTTTCCATCATCAAAGAGGGTGTTCTGTCCTCATATGTCGATCCCCCAGTGATGCTTGGCAATAATTAAATGTCGCCCTAGCCGATCCATTTTCTTTAAAATGCATCCAAATATAACTATGTTTTTTTATATTTATTTATTAATAATAATTTCAAAGCCCGCAGACATTTAGACATATTAAAACTTTAAAAAAATACAGGCTTTAATCCACAAAAAACTGGAAAATTATAACTGTGTAGTTTGCCAACATAAGATGCCAGCAACATAAAAGGTTGGCAACGTTTCTTTATAAGACCTAGTTCAAACGTTCCTTTAAGTGAATCGCCCTTTTGAACTAGTTCCTTCGTAAAAACTGTACAACTGTATAAGTAGGTTCATCTGGTTGACACAACGCAACACACAAATTTGAAGAATTTGTAAAAATATTTCATAATTTTTAAATTAAATTGTTTAAGAAATATAGTAAAAATGAAAGCAATTGTTCAGCGTGTAACATCAGCCAAAGTTACAGGTAAGTTAGGCACAGCGTATCTATTTTAATTGACCGGACCGGTATAGAGGTGGTTCCGACTTACTTTGTGTGACAAAACCAAACATGCTCATACGAAAGCGATTCTGTGGGAATAGTGCAGCAGACAGAAAATCGATTCCAAAAATTATTGTAATTTTGTCAGTTCCATAATCTCTGTTATACCTATTGAGGAACTATATGGATAACGCGGATCGTTTTGAAATTCCTACCACATATAATCGTTGGAACCCTGATTGCAACGGAATCCGTTTTTCAAATATGCTATTTTTATCAAATAAATTCATAATTTCTTAGATATGGGTCTCCAAAATTCCGCGGGACACTTACAATTTTGAAAAAAACAATATGGATGTTTGTGGTGGACTAGGAACTACGGCTACGTGATCGAATCTTCTCTTAATGTGAATAGCGTTTGTGTAATCATGACTTCAAACGCTTTAAATTTCGAAAACCATAAGAGAACACAAAGGGCCAAAGGGAACTTAAGAAGCACATATTCCAGGAAATACTGATTTCCGCAAGAAAAAAGTATACAGTTGTAATCGGGACCCCAAGCCCATAAAGAAATCACTTCAACCGTAGTCCGAATATTAATAAAAAATATTATATCAAAAATTTGTTTTGTTCTCCTACCCCAATTTCGACCTGAACTTAAGAAATGAAATGGCCAACGTACCATCTACAAGTTCACCCGTATTAATTAGAACTTGTTGTAGACCATTTAAAAATTGTAGTTTCCAAACAGGTTTTCTAGCTATATATCTGGAATGGTATGAGTTACCATCAATAGATTTTTCAGAAGCTTTATATAATATGTTTTTCGAGATAATAAATCTACCTTCGGAAGAATCCGATCGTTCTTACTAAAACAGAGTTTTCCAGAATGATATGAAAAAATGTATTCCCCAAGAAAATTCTGGCCTTTAAATTTAGTGTGATGTCCAAAGATATGGTCTTTTTATTTTCATAGAATCACCACAATTCTCCGGTCTTGTAAAATAGATTTCTTCCATATGATTGTATATTATTAAAGAAATTAATAGTAAATTTTAAAGTGCTCCCACGAATTTGCAGTAAACGAAGAGTTAATTAGTTCAATTGGAAGAGGCCTCTGTGTATTGGTTGGCATCACACACTCTGATACGGAAAAGGATGTGGAATATCTGTAAGTCTTATAAAAATTTTGTCTAAATTTTACTCTACTAAATACCATTCCCATTTTTCGTAGAACTCGCAAATTACTCGCATTACGTTTATTTGAAGATACCGCTGGAAAACGCTGGCAAAAAAGTGTACAAGATGAAAAATTGGAAATATTGTGTGTTTCACAATTTACCCTGTACCATCGACTGAAGGGAAATAAGCCAGATTTCCATTTGGCCATGCAAGGCGACAAAGCTCAGCAATTATATCAAACGTTTCTGGAACGTTTGGGCAAGTCATATGATGCCACAAAAATAAAGGGTAAGTAGAATTTCGTTAAACTTTTCACTACTTTGTAATTTAAAATATATAGAAGATTTCAATATAGGAAACCATTAGAATTAAAATAAATTGAGAAAGATGGGAAATCATTTGGAAAAAGAATTATTATGATATTCGAGTTCCAATGGCTTTCTTTATACAGTGTATTCAATTTCTTACATAGTCTTGGACATATTTTTCAGCTTAGTTGGTATGGAACTTGTAATCAGAAAGCTTGACATATACTTGAGGGTAACAGCAAAATATTATTTCAGTTGTTTATGTGTTATTGATCATTATCTAAATGCCTAATGCAAGAAGATCTGCATCCTTAAAGAGCTCAAAATGCATTTTTTAAATAATTGTATGTTTTTTAAAATCTAAAAATCGAAGTTAATTAACAGCCTGTTTTTGTAAAATTCCAAACGAACGAATTCTAGTGACTTACGACCAAACTCCTTGGTTTTGAAAAATTTATTTTTGTTTTGAATCGGAAAACCTTTATAAACATAAATAAATGTTTGGTCGTAAGTCACTCGAATTCGTTCCTTTGGAATTTTACAAAAACAGGCTGTAAAGCAATGTTTGTGAAAAAGTAAAGTAAAGCCAATCGGCCTCCATGCCATAACCATAGATTCATCTACATATAGTTATTATTATTAGATAATAACATACTGTCGATATATATACAAAGAACTGAAATTAAAAAAGTCCAAGTAGTACCTGCAACATACATTCCAAATGACCCATTTTCATAATAATTACTGAAAATTCCCAGCAGTTTTAAACCTCTTTCCTTCCATTATTTAGTACCTTGGTAGAATAAATTAGAATCTATAAAAAATATATAAATTTTTAAAACTAATCTTTTTTTCATTTTTAGATGGAAAATTTGGAGCTTATATGCAGGTTCATATACAAAACGATGGCCCAGTGACCATAGAATTGGAATCTCCAATTGCCCCAGAACCAAAAACTAAAGAGGCTACAACTAGTGTCAATGGTGTTCAAGATGATAGTAATAAAATTTAAAAAGAATATTATATAAATATTTATTTATTAATAACATTTATGTACACATAATTATGTATTTTGTTACAAAAACAAATATTTTCTATAATAAAATTACATCGTTTTATAAAAGCTTAATACAAACGCTGACATTCGTAAAATACGCCGTGAGCGTATGCTTTGCAAAAGTGTGTAGAGTGTAAAAACGCACCATGTGGCGTCATGACATATTTTAGCGCCTGAAAGTATGCTTTGGGTTTTGAGGTTCAGTGGGTAAAATACACCTACTTCGCATTTCTGTTTGCCTGGTAATTCGGTTGAATTTTGAATTGAACCGAAACTCACTTGAACAGTGTTGTCAATTTAGCGTTTTTTATTAAACGCGAATAATGTCAAGTTAGCGCTTTTTAAGGAATATTCTTCGCATTTCTGTTGGCATGGTAATACGGTTGAATTTTGAACTGAACTGAAACTCTATCAAACATTGTTGTCAATTTAGCGTTTTTTATTAAACGCGAATAATGTCAAGTTAGTGTTTTTTAAGGAATATTACTCCATCTTTCTAATATAACGTTTATATAAAGAAGAATACAAGCTTGAACAAATTTTAATTAAAAATGAATAGTGTTGTCAATTTAATGGTTTTTTGTATTTACGATTTGAGAAATGGCCAAAAAGTGTTGTCAATTTGGCGTTTTTATGAATTATATCGATTGAAATATTATTTATTATATATTTTCGGCTTGGCTTTGATCTTCAAAACACAGAAAAATTATATAAATTATACTTACTTTTTCCAGTCCTTTTAAATATTGAATAAAACAAATAATTTTTATTTTTTATATAAGAAAATTTTTGTTTATTAAACTTTTATTTTGTTTTTAAATTACTGCTTAAATTTTTACAATTGAGTGTGTTTGAATTTTTCTTCCATTTTTTTAGAGGGGGTGTGTATTTATGATGATAAGTGGGGGTGGTATATGGTATATGTATGGATATATAATTATTATTGTTCCTAACATTTCAATTTTTAAATTTTAGTAGTTTTCAAAAAACTAATGACAAAATTTACGTTACGTTATTCGTACAAATTTTGTTATAGCAAACAAAAAGAGGGAAACAGAACTGAAATTTGGAAAAAAGTACATATTTTTTGTATGTATGAGCAAATACGACGACAATTTTTTGCGGGGACAATTACAAATTAACTTAAATGAAGAAATCCATTACAAAATTTTTTTCATGTAAAAAAGTAATAATTAAGATTAAATGATTATCATTATTATTATAATAATATAGTATATATATTAAAGAAATATAATAAAAATATATGTAGTATAAGTAATGGGACAAAAGTTTATGATGGGTTGATTTGTTAAAAACATATTCAAAATACAAGCAAAATATAATGTAATATATTTTCTTTTAATTAAAAATGAATATAATGCATATGTGAGATGAGTGAATTATGTAATGTTATGTTCTTTTTTTAATGTTGTAATGAGTTTTAATGATGGATTTGGTGTCTTTTTGTTTTTATTTAAGAGAAAATCATATATTGTTGTTAAAAACCAAACATGTGTAATTATTTTTTTTTTGAAAATCTAAAAAAAAACACCAAAAATTTTAGAAAGGCCACAAATAATTCAACAAAATGAAAGAAAAGGCGATTTGTTTTGGGGAATTTAGAAAGCAATTGCAATTTAGAGTCATTACAACAATTTCTTTTTGCGAAAGAAAACACAATTTTGCAAAATATGTTCCTTTTGTATTAATAATGGCTAATACAAAAGAAATTCGTTTATATGTTTCGATTTTGTTTTGTTGTGGGTTTTTGCAAAATGTTTTTCTTTCGTCGTTTTTTTTTTCAGAATTAGTTACTTTTTATGGTTGTTGTTGTTTAGTATATTGAAGCATCAGTTGTTGTTATTGTATGTATGTATGTTTTTTTCTTTAAAATATAGTAATTTTGTCGTTTTGTTGAGTTCATATATTCATATTATTTTGCTGTTAGTTTCGTTTAAAATTATATAATTTTATGCTAAAAACTGCATAAAAAACAATTTTGTGATATATTTTTTATTTATGTTTTTGTATTCTCCGAAATGTTGCTTTCTCTGTTGCTAGTAACGTTTGATGTATTCCTTCGAGGGGGAGGGGGAGATGTGATGAGATGATGATAAAATGCTGCGCTTTAAAATGATCCTGAAGTAAAGGGAGTTTTCTAGATGATTCCATTATTTCCTTTACCCGGTTGATTTATGTATATGAGAGGCGGTTTACTAGTGTGATAAATGCTTTCCCTTTTCATTTAAGTTTTGCTGAATATTTTCTTGGTTTTTAAAATTGTTTTCTTTTTTTTTTGTGACGGTTTGTGTCCTAGAGTTTGTTTTGTTATTCCCTTTTTAGTTGTTATTAATCGTGTTTTTAAAAAGTTTACTTTTGGATTTTGCTTTTTTTCTGAGTTGTTGTTGTTATTATTTTCAAAAAAAAATATATGATGATTTTCCTTTTTTGTGAAGATGCAGCAAATTATTATTATTGGATTGGTTATTATTTTCAGTTATTATTATTGTTGTTGTTGTTGTTCGAGTTTCTCTTAAAATTTTTAATTTTCTCTCTTATAATTTTGTTTTCCTCTCTCCCAGTTGTATTTTTTTGTTTTTGCTGCTGTAGAAAATCCTTATTTTTTGACATTTTGTTGTCGTTGATTGCTTTTGTAAGATGTTATTGTACAGGAGAGAGATGTGGAGAGAGTTGTTAATCCTAAATTTAGTTGTTTATAACGCAAACAAGACACACTGGAGACACAATTTACCAGAGACCCGAAGAGAAACCACCGGGGGGAATACGATTTTTATTGATGACTTGATTGGCACCATTCAAGCTGGGTGTATGATTTGAGAAATCATTGTTCTTGGTATAACCTTCACCGGTGACAGGATTACCATCTGGTAGGGAGAAAAGAAATTGATTAATAAAAAGGTTTAAGTTAAAATATAAAAAAAATATTTATATATATAATAATGATATTAATTTAAATATTTATATAATATGCAAGGAGGGGGAGAAAGATGAGGAAATATAAGGGGAATATTATGGAAACATGGCTCTTCAGAAAACGGAGGCCTTCTTATAAAAGCCTTTGGGATATGTGACCTTTCAAATATATTTTGGAATTGTATAAGATGCGTGAGGTCTTCCGGAGGACCATTTAGTCTTCTATGAAAATAAAATATTTTTGATCTTCTTTATGAAGACATTGTGAAAGAGAATATTGTGAGGTTTCAACGAAAAATGTCATAAAAACTTCCTTCCGGGATTCTCAGAAAAACATTTTTTTGGTCTTCTCAAATTCGTATAACCTTCTGATAGCAAACTTTTTGGTTTTCTGAAATAACCTGGTTTTCGATAACAACACTATCTTATAATATTTCAGATTTTTATGGGAATATGTCCTGATACTTTATAATAAGACATGTTAGTATTTTATTTTTATGCCCTCAGTCTTATAGCTAATGAGGATATATACACTTTGATACGGTGAAAAAGAGTCTCATCGAAATATTGATTTTAAACCCCATTTTTCTTTTGACCAAATCCGTTTCAGAAAATTTGGAGTCGATTTACAAATGTCCATCCGTTCGTTGTCCATCGGGCCAGCAGATGCGCACGATAACTCTCCAGGGGAATAATCGATTTCATCCAAACTTTGCACATCTTATTATTTCTTCCAAACTTAGTTCAAGATCGAAGATGGGGAATATCGGTCTACACAAAATGGTCAAAAATTGTGCAAAAAAATAATTTTATAATATCATGCGAACGGACTATGGTATTTGAACCAAACTTTGCACAACCTATTATCTTTACAAAGTCTATATAAAGTAGGAAGGTGGGACCCATTGGTCCACTCCTTCTAGTACATGACCCTCACAAAGGGTCAACATTTTTCAATATTTTTTAATACAATTTCAGGCTAATGGTATGTCCGATTTGAACCAAACTTTGCACAACTTATTATCATTACAAAGCCTATATAAAGTAGGAAGGTGGGAGAAATTGGTCCACTCCTTCTAGTACATCCCTCACAAAGGGTCAAAATTTTTCAATATTTTTTTAATACAATATCAGGCTAATGGTATGTCCGATTTGAACCAAACTTTGCACCATATATAAAGCGAATAATAAAACATGTGTGTAACTCCGAAAACCTTCTCCGCAAACCATAGAATGAGGTTATAAATCTGTCGGCGACGCCGACTGACACTTTTTTACTAATTGAATATCTCAGAGGAATTATTTCGACTTCTATTGGAATAATTGCTGATAAAAAAAGTTTGTCTTCTAAAATATTTTGTGGTGTTCCATGAGAATACCATCTTCTCTGGAAGGAGGAATACCTGCAGATCTTCTTTGGGGGGAAAAGTAATACAGATCTTTTAATTTGAATGAACATTTCCGAATTTAATTGATAAATACTTTCAGAGCTTCAGTACATCTATAAATAGGAGTCTTCTCATATCAAACCTCTAGTCCCATTGGAAGTCCTACTCAAATCCTTCGAAACCACATTCTTAATATCTATTTGAAGTTCATCTGTGATCTTTTGGCCTTTCTGAAGAAAACAAATTAAGCCTATTTTCTGGCCTTCTCTTCTATCAGAAGTCCCTATCGATATTTTATAAGTAGATAAACCAGTATATGTCCGATTTTCCATGAAAAGATTTTCATATATTTTACGAGAATAGTTTCGGGAAACTAGGCAAAATTTTCTCGTATCCTGTGAGAAGTTTCTCAAATCTTCTATAAAAAAATAGTTTTTGGGTATTTCTAATGATCTTGCATTATTTGACCTTTCTAGAAGACGCCATTCCATAGCAATTTATAAAAGGTAAAACTTTTCATCTCTTCGTGTTTTTGGTTTAATTGAAGTCCCTTTGATATTTTATAAGTATATCACCAGGTATATGTCCGACTTTCCATGAAAAGACTTTCTGGTCTTCCACGAGAAGAGTTTCGGGAAACTAGTGTGGTATTATTAAACAAACTCTTATTGCACTCCTGTGGGAACTATCTCAATTCTGAAGTATGTATAAAGTATTTCTAAAGATATTGCACCTATCTGACCTTTCTAGAATAAGCCATTCCTTAGTACTCAAAATTTAAGGAAATAACAAATATGAAAACATTTCACCTCTACGTGTTTTTGGTTTAATTGGCTTCCAGCCACCGACACCATCACCACACAGACCCAAACCAATTAAAGGATTGCGTGCTGAAGCTGTTGCCTTTGTGGCATTACACATATCCACACATTCCAAGACACTGCCACATTGAAATTTGCGGGAATTTGAATCATCGCTGATAGAATTTTGAAATTTAGTTGTTAAAGAATATGGATTTTCTGGATTACAACACGTAGATGAGCTTGTTTGGCTGGCAAGATGGGAAATACCCAAATCTGCAGAGAAATTGCTGTCATTTAAACATTGTTCTGAAGAATTTTGAAAACCTCTAGGAGTTTGTGTATCACAATTGAAATTCGGCGACACAATGTGTGGTTCCACGACATTACTCTCTTGCGAAGATTGAAAAGATTTGGTTGGCGATGGTGGGCAATTAAAATCATTGTTTTCTGTTTCTAGAAAATATGGGAGAATAGGATGGGAGGATTTTGGGGGGAATTTAGGATTATTTTTTATAGGGATATATGTATAATTGTCATTTACTTACTACTCATTTTGCGATGATAAACTATTGTTTTTTTTTTTTTTTTTTGTTAAAACAAAAAAGTTTGCAGCGTGCAGAAAAGAAGATTTTAAAAGAAAGTTGTTTTGTTGTTTTTATAAAGAAGCGTGAAGATATGTAATATTTTTTAATATAATTATCTTTTTTAAAAATATTTGACACAATTCTACTTCATTGAAAACTATTTTTGACTGATAAAAAAAACAAAGTAAATGTGATTGAAATTAAAAAATATTTAAAAAACTACTTTAACCAATGACGGAGTTTGAAAGAGGAAAACTGCCCTACAGACAAATCCACTCGAAATCGGTGACAAAGACTGGTTATGGAAATCTTTTATTGGAAATCAAACTAGCTGAAATTCCTGTGACTAAAGTCCGTTAAAGGTATGTGACTTAAAGGAACATATTTTCAAAAATTGAAGATTTCTAGCTCCTATATAGGAACACTCTCTGTCTGTCTCGCAGTGTTCCATCTGGTCTCTCATAATGCAAATCCACGCTTGTAATAATAAGAAGGGGAGAGGAACAGAAGTTTCCGCCATGTGGAAAAATTAAGAAAATATAAGGATGCCTCCCGAAAGTATGCAACTTTTATTATATTCTTATACTAACAACGCTTATATGTCAGGGAATTGAGTTGATGAAACGACAAATCTACTGTCTAATTTTCGCAAGGTTTCAATTTATATACAAAATCCAAGATGTCCTATAATGAAAAAAATCGGGAGATTTGCTGCATTCTCCTTCGGAATAATATTAAATGGAAATTTGAGTTCCGGAGGAGTTGTTGGTAATAAATAATCATTTTATATAAATTGTCATTGTTTTTGTTTTGCAAAATCTGAAGATTTTAATTTCAAGAATTTAAAATTCTACGTCTTTTAACGTTTAAGAAGTTATATGAAAAAAGTAGTAGATATTTAGCCTTAGTATAGGGTACTAGGTACTACAATGTCATAATTCGCCACTATGACCTTTATTATTTCCTTGAATTATTGACGGTAGTGATTACGAACAACAACAAATTCCAAAGATTTTCCTCAACATTTCACAATGAAAAACTAATTTTCCACAACAATGCTGCTGATGATGATGACGATGCCCCGCCCAAATAATTATTAAATAAACAAACAATAAACAAAAGCAATAATTTTACAATTATAGAAACTAACAACAATAAATAAATTAAAACAAAAACAAATTAAATAAACAATAAAAATTTATGAAAAAAATAAATTAAAAAAGAAATTATGCAAAATGCCATTCAAACGGAAATTCTTAAAAATTTCTACAAGGAAATATACAATTTGAATAAATGAAAAAATCGCCATTTCTTCTCACCTGTTTTGGAGTAACCATTCATCTTGAGATTTTCAGTTGACGACGAGACCGATGACGAGGCCGAAGATACAGATGAACTTTTGCCATTGTAATGATGACCATTGCCATTGGTGATCAAAGTTTGAGCCGCTTCATTGTTAGCACCGAATGGAATGTTGCTTCTCATGTGATTTTTGGCAGGAGTAACAACACGCTCAGGTTCACCGAATAGACGTTGATATGAGTCAACATTCTTTTGAGCGCGACGTGGTTGTTCACCTGCATTAGGGGTTTTTGGAAGGGAAATGGAGAAAAAAATGGAAATTATTAGTTATGAATTGTTGTTTATTTATTAAAAAAAAAAACAGAAATTAAATGGTTAATAAAAATTTGTTTAAGAAGAAAATGTTGGTTAATTAAAATCTAGGAAGTATAAACTAGATACTACAAATAACAACAAAGTGTATTATTGTTATTTTTATTAGTCAAAATTGGCATTGGAAAATGGTGTTTATATTTTAATGTGTAATTTTTAATAAAATTTCAATTATTGATTTTGATTGGGAATTTTGAGATTTCAAAACACAAGATATGGAATAAAAAATAAGTATAAAATTCTGTAAAATTTAACTCAGTGAAAGAACAAATAGATTTAAGTTTACTGATAAACACTTAGAATCGTCTATGGGATCCCATACATCATCAAACCCATTTTTTTATAATTTCCTTTAGATGAAATTGGAAATTATATATTCCACTAAACTACCACAAGATTAAATTAAAAAATTGAAAATTTTCACCTCTATTTTTGGTTCAATATTTCCCCCCTCTCACCGCTACACCATCACCACACAGACCCAACCTGATTAAAGGATTGAGATATGATGTTGTGGCTTACGTGATATAGCTCAAGAATTTTGAAATTTGGCAGATAAAAAATATGGATTTTCGAGACGAACTTTTTTTGGCTAGAAAGTCGGAAATAACAAATGTGGGTTTTCTATGCGATTTTTCATTCCTCCTCTGTCTTCAAATTCAAGTTTTAATTTAAAGAATTCCCACATAAAAATATGAATAGAATTTCTGCCAAATCTTCTGAGGAAATGGTTTTAAAATTTTTAGAGTAGTTGATGTATTGTGGTTTATGGAATCGATCTTTGCTTTATGGCTGTGTTGGATACCTGCTTGAACTAAAATAGGGTTTTTGGCAAGTCCGAAGAGCATTATTGTATCTAAAATAAATTCTTCCTGGGCCTTGTGTTGAAATTTTATGTTTTGAGATAAAATTTTTATACGGAGCCTGAAAGTATGCAACTAATAATGTATTTTAATTCTTCTTGTGTGAGAAATTTTTCAATTCTGGGGGTTTTTGTGTATTTTTTTCTAATTAACCTTCCCATATAATATATTTTAAGTGTCATCTTATTACAAGGAGTGAGGGAAAGACGAGAGAGATAGTGTAAAATAGTTTGGTGCGTGTTTACACTTAAGCTGTACTTTTTATATATTGTAATGGGAATAAGATAGAGACAACCATGAGAAGGCTCTCAAAGTAAAAAAAAATTAACAAATGCCGTAATTACATTTTCGATGCAGTTACTTTTTCAGTCTAACTGCGTAAGGGAATACAGTAATGTATTACGAGAGGTACACATGATCGGTTAACTGTTGTGATTACACGATTTAAGCTTTCTTTTGTTCTGATACTGTACACACATCCATTACTTTGTAATGAGCAGTGTGAAATGACGAGCTGAAAACCTGGAAGCTTCACACCTTAATAACCTTAGTATAATTCTTGGTCGTGATTACACTTAAAGTTCACTTTCATTTTAGGGTCCTTTTTTAGTTTATTTCTAATAGAAACTTGTAAGGGATATGAAAACAAAACTTTGACTGACTCCTGTGTTCGCAAATTAATGTTCGGGCCATGATTACACTACATCATTGTTTTTATTTTGCCGCAGTGTAGTCTTTATTACACTGTAACGTAGAAAACCGTATGGAATGGTGATCCACATTGCTAATTACAATTTGGCCGTGAATACACCCCAGCCTTAATTTTATTTTGACACAATCTTCTATAATATGTTGAGATATGCAGTAAGAAAACACATGATGGCTACATTATATAATTCTAATAAATAATTTGTAAAGTATTATTTACATTTTTGCAAAACAAAAACTGCTAAAGAGGTTCTAGTTTAGCAGCAGCTTAGCTCTTAATGTTATTAATTGTGAGTGGAGTTGGGGGGCAATAATTCTGTTCAAGGATTGCAGTGTAAGAAAGAGCAGTGTTGTTGTAATTGCAATTAGATTTGTTAAGTGATTTTATTGCTGTCTGATATTTGCCGTGTATGTGTGTGCGGAGGAGGTGATACTTATTTCACCAAATTTAATTACAAAAAAATACATATCTTAATGGGGGAAACACATAAAAGGATTTTAGGCTTGGCATGTTAAGTTGGATTATTTTCTTGTAAAAGAATAAAGGAGAACCGCGTCCAAAATGCAGTTTGACCCTGATGTTCCTTTATAAATTTACAATTTCATACAAAGCAGATTTAACAGGTTAGGCCTGAATACTCGTATGTGTTTCCCCTTTAGGACAAAGGGCTAAGCCAACATGGTGTTCCATCTAAGGGTTAAACGTGGGTGTGTCTTATAAAAAGGGCGGATTCTGCATTGGTGGTAATAAAACAACTTTAACAAACAACAACATATTAACAATGAAACAAAAACAAAAAATTAAATAAATTGAAACAAGACAATTTATATCTAAACAACAACAATAACAATACCGATGAAATAGAATCTGTGAGCTCCTTGTCGTACTGCACATTTAATGTTGTTTCGTTTGTTTGTTTTTTTTTTAAATATATATTTTTGTTTTTAGTATGGATATCCACCAAAAAAGAAAGGAACACAAGAAATGGTTGTTTTTTTCGTTTTGGTAAAAAAGAGAATGAAAAAAAATAGAAGAAGAAGAAAATAAGACAAAGAAATTCTTAATGAATTGCTTTTTCTTTTTTTCAAAGAATACTGTATGGACTAAAATAATAATAATAATACAAAATTTAAATTATAAAAACAAAAATAATAATAAAATCTGTAACTAAAAAAGACAAGCAAAATATTTGTATTTACACTTAATAATAAAAATTAATATATGGCAAGGTTTTCATTTTTGTTGATGACAAAAAGCCTTATTTTGTTGAAATACATTTTACAACGTATAATTAAAAAAGAAGCATTATTTTATAATAAATATGTATAAATAGCCATATAAATGTGTTACAAAAAATTTTAAATTTTTATTAATTGATTTTAAATCTACTTTTATTTGGTATTCTTACCGTTATTTTTAACATTGTCCTTTTCACAAGAGAATATGTTTGATTGCATGTGATTTTTGACATTGCGTGGAGTTTGTGGCAAGTCACCTCCGAAAATGTCGCTGGTGCCACCACCTGGTGGTCTCAAAACCCTAAAAACAAAATAAAAAAAATAGATTAGATTATTTTCAAGTTTGATTAAATAAATTAAAATACAAAAATAAATCAATGTAAACTGTTTAGAAGCAATGAAATCCCCAACCAGTAATCTTATGAAGACGTATAAATTTTAATCGTTATTTTTTTACAGCCAGTGGCTTGCTCTCAATGACTGTTTTTTAAATACCAGGCATATCCACTTAAAAATAAAAAAAGTTATGAACATAAATATGGCTTAATACTAGTAGCTAGTATCGTCATAGCCTAAGTTAATTAGCAATAACTTGATTTTATTTTCAGTTAACTGTTTTGGCATCTTCCTAACCGTTCATCCACTTTTTAATAGCTATCAAGTTTCCAAGTGTCTCATAAATTCCAATCAATAATCTTCCCGTATAGTTGGACAAGTTCTTAATATTTCCACTTTTTAATGAGAGACGAGGGGTGCGCTATTGGTGAATAAACGCTCAAAATTAATAAAGAATTTAAATAAATATTTATCACGAATTAATAAAAATGTATAATAAAACAGACAACTTGAAGGTCATTACATAAATTTAGATAGTCTTTTTTTTTTTTGCAATTTTTGTTTTATCAAATAAAAGGGAAAGATACGATATATTTTTCACCATTAAGCAGCTGAGTGAGCGTGATTACACGACAACCATACTTTTAGTTTATAAAATCTTAATTTTTGGCAATGCTGAGCTTAAAGGCAAAAGAGAGATATAAAGGAGGTTTCACACCTATAAACTGTTTTTGGGCGTTATTACATCTCCATATTATGGAAAATAATGCGTTTTAATAATGAAAAAAGACAATTTTTATCGGCTGACATCGATAAACAATGAACAATTCGATCGTTTTTACGATTTTAAACCTGTAACTATTTTTAATTCATACTTTTTGCTTTATTGTCTTTAAAAATAATACTTTCAGAAGGAAATCATTACATAATTTTGAACATTTATTTTTTCTAATTATTTCCTAATTTTGTTCAAAATAAAATTTCCAACAAAAGGCCATTGACCTCTTGCTGCAATTAAAATATAATCATTAAGTAATTACATGAAGAAAAAAAACTCTGACTGTAATATCTGTTAAATTGTAATTTACAATTTACTAACAAACATGCAATAATAAAATAACCAACAACAAAAATACATATGGACTTGGTGTATAACTATCTAACGGCCGTGGCGATAGAAATCTTTATCGCCATCAAGTGTCCAAGAAAATTAGAGAAGAAGAAAAAACGCAACCACACACATGTTGCTAGTTGGGTGATTAAACACCTCTCGAATGTAACCACCAGCGGCTTTAGACATATTAGCCACAAAAAACACACACACAGAATATTAGCCATGACAATTAAGAATTTAAACGACACGTAAAGCTGATAGCTATGGTGAAAGAAAATTTTCATTTAGAAGAGACAACGAAGGTGCACAGATAGAAGAGGAAATACTCATTATGAATGGATGGTTGGTTGAGTTGGTTACAAGGTGTGATGGCGCGATGCGTAGGGGTTGGTTGGTTGGAAACATGTCTGGTGGACATGTGTAAGTTGATTTTTTTTTCTATTTTTATATAAAACAATTATGGTTTATTGATTAAATCACCTCTGATACTAATTAGTGCAAGAAATTTGTAAGTCATGCATGCTCTGAGGGGTTTTGTCTTGTCGAATTATATGTATATAAGCCAAAGGTTATGTCAAATCATTATGACCAGGTAAAATAACTAATGACAGACAATTTTTTCTAATATATATTTGTATAAAAACTGTTATATTATTATGAGAAAATTGCTGCAAATGTGTAGGAAAATGAAAATAGCGGGAAAATGCTGGCAAATGTTAGAGAAAGGGCAAAGGTGACAGTCGTTGGCCGGAAGAGATACTACATAATGAGGTACGCATTTTAATTAGGTACGCCCAAATAAGAGAGTAGGCAGGGCATGTTTACATCAAACGGTGTTTATTAAAACAGGGCATGTTTACATATAAAGGGACTTATTAAAAAAACAGGACATGTTTACATATAAAGGGGCTTTTTAAAACAGGGCATTTTTACATACAAAGTGGCTTACTAAAACAGGACATGTTTACATTAAACCTAGTTTACTAAAACAGAGCATATTTACATTAAAGTGGGTTTTATGAAAACAATACATGATGAAGGAAATTCACATTTCCCATTTTTTTAATTGAATTATATGAGAATCATATTTGCATTTTGTTAAACTTAATTTTTCTAATTCCACGATTTGTTTATATCTTCAATTAAGATGATAATAATGGTAATTTGCAATTACACAGTTTTTTCCCTAGTCATGTGTCATAACATTACATTTGGCCCTAATTGAAAAAAGAAGAGAAGTTCGTCCATGTCATAATCTATGGACAAAATATTATGCATACTTTGTTGGAAGAAAAAGAAGCAGAAGTAGAAGACAAAATATCAGTATGGAAAATGTACTATTGACATGCAATCTACACTACACAAAAAGTTACATCTTCTCAGGCTAATAATATATACTGATTGATCAAACAACAAAGTGGTGTATAATCTGCTTGCCTCCCAGTTCCTCCGCCAAAATCCATTATCATAAAGGCAAGGGTGGCAAAAGTGCAACTGCATTGTAATTATTTCTGCAATTTCTCAATGGAATAGTCATAGAGAAGCAGACGGAGAAGAAAATGAAGCAGCAACAGCAGGTCTGCCTGCCTGCCACCACCATCAATGAGTCTTTTTATGGTAATATCGAAGGAGTTTGCATCAAAAAAGTACCACCAGCAATAACACATCTTTGTAGTTGATTTGCAGAGTCTGTCTCATAGCCATCATCATCATTTAATATTAGAGGCTCCATTTGTTGTTGCTGGTATTGTGAGTGCTGCCATTATAGATTCAAATGGATTAGAGCCAGACAGACAATTGGCTTCTTAAAAATAAAAATCTGCAACACTTCAATGCCAATATAAAGATTTTTTTTATTTTTGAAAAATATATTGCCAATGGTTGAATGACTGGACCAAGAAATCACTTGAATTAATGCAGATAACCTACAGCTACTAAGCCAGCCATGTGATATCCGTTATACAGTTTTTGTTAGTCTCCTTTGGCTTGAATACATTTAGCTGGGTAGCAATGTTTGACATTTGGGGTTTTTGGCACTTTGCAACAGCAGGGTACATTTGTTGTTGGCATTACAAGTTTGTAGAGATGTAGAAACGACAAAGCATCAAATGAGCAACCGGTTACCGTGATGAACCAGAATCAGTTTGCAATTATAAACAATTTGCTACTTAAATTTCGTAAATATTTCAAGGGGAAGAGACCGTATTTCCCAGACAAAGTGGTTTAAATGTAATTATTACATAATTATTTAATTTTTTAATCAATTTTTGTTTAGTATTATCAAAGTATTTTCCATTTAAATGGTTTATTTTATTAAAATTACTTCAATGTAAACCTATGTTTATTATCCCAACACAATACGCTTATTAATTAGGTACTTTTTATTAATGATTAAAGTCGGTTTTATATACTTATGTGTAAGGTCGAGTTTACACGATATTCAAAGCATATGCCACGCCTTTTAGTTAGGTTGCACATGTGTTTATTTTGAAAGGTGTTTTACAGAGTAACATAACTGAAATCTCTCAATTCTCCCTATTTTCATTCTCCATGAAAAATACATATGCGCCCAATTTTTAGCTTATTTTTTGTGGCATTATAAAGCTATTGGAAAAGGTAGCACAGATTTACAGATAGTTAAGCTAGTAGATAATAAATATTTACAAAAATCTAGTAAAATGATTAAAATTACGGAACACTTTTAAAGAAGAAATATGGTTTATATTTATTGAAAGATCATGCTTTTGATTTACAAAAGGCATTTTTTTAATTTCACCATTCTTTATTCAGTTATTAGAGAAGAAATGGAGGCTATTGTTGACCCTTTATTTCTTCCGCCTACAATTTGAGAATTGACGTTGTTGAAATTTTCCAATGCAAATCAAGTCACTACTGAACCAAACTTCAAATTCAAACAGTTGTTAAAAATACCGCAAATATGGCTTGGTGAAAAGTTTAATGGATCAGATGATTGTTTGGATTGTACTTGTCGAACGCTTTTAGATTAGGTAGTAGTCAAAACAGCTGTCATACGTATGCCTCAAACGGGTCATAATCTTAGAATAGAGAGTATAAATGATATTGTGAACCAAATAGGAATTTATCTCGACTGTCAAAAACACCTAAAAGCGGTTGGATGTAGGCGTTTGGGTAAAATAAGCCTTATAAAACAGCTGATTGTTTTAATTTTGCATTTCGATCGCTTTTAGAGTAGGTAGCAGTTGTTAAAAACGCCGCAAACATGACTTCATGAAAATTTTAATTAATCAGCTGATAGTTTTAGTTGGGCTTTTCGAACGCTTTTAGATTTAGATTAGTAGTAAACACAGCTGTCATACGTATACTCCAAAGGGGCCATATTCTTTGCATAGAGTTTGCAAACTACAATTTCTCTCGGCCGTCTCCAACCACTTTTGGATTCAAGAAGCCTTTATAAAACTGCTGATTGTGTTAATTTGCATTTCAAACGATTTTATTTTAGGTAGGAGACAAAACAGCTGTTATACTTATGCCTCAAACCGCAGTCATCTGTAGTTTGAGAGGTATAGTACTTTTAAATTGTACCGGATTAAGTTAACCCAGTGGATTTTAACTGTCAGTTCCATTACTAATTTGTCAAATAAATCTTCATAAAGTAGGTTAACCCTGCAAAAAGTACTAATACATGTCGTTTTAGCATATTATTTCATTTTATTAAACGGTTCAATAATAATCTCTTCGAAAATATCTCTAAATATCGAAAATAAAACCGTAAGTCAATCATATTTGCGCCATCACTATAAAAATAAAACTCCTGCAACCCAGCAGCGAGCGGGCACACAGCAGCTGTGTTTGTTTGTTCCAATAACATTTTGTTGAATAACGGTGACTTGACTGACTGCAGATTTTTTTCCTTCACCCAGATGTTAATTTGAAGTGGTTGAATGGTATGCTTCTTCTTGTTGATTTGGAGGTTCAGTTTTCATTTATTGGATGGTAATAAAATTTAATGTAGACTATCTCATGATTATCTCACAAAAACTACTGTTGCATTTTGAAGTAATCCAGGGAGCCAAAATCCAGCATAACAAATCTATAATTTGTACTAAAACCCAACAATTTTCACAAATGTTGTGGTATATTTGTGGGTATTATTATCACGAGAAATTTGTTTAAACAAAAAATCCATGGAAAGGGGAAAATAACGAAAAGGATATTTATCTAAAGTTATGGAAGCTTTTACGGAAGCTATTACCAGAAAATAATAATATTGTTAATAACTATTTACATTATTTATTTTCTTTCTAATGCGTTTCACTAATACTTTACGCTATTAATTTAGGTAGAAAATTAAGCGTTTTATTACATCAACTTAAAGAAGGGCGTGTGTCATACATTGTCAAAACGAATTTAATTCGTTTTTACACTGCTGATGATAATCTTTCGTAACCTATATGCCTCAAATTAAAAAAATATAATTAATATTATGACCTCTGACATAATACAACTACAATTTAAAGTTAAAATAGTAAGATTTTAAACATAAACGACATCAGCAACAAATAGTGGCACAATTTTTTTAGGCAATTAGTAGCTTTCATCAATTTGATGAGTAAAAGAAGACGCGACATGAAAATTGACAATTAAGTGACATAAAACATCCAAATGACAAAATATAAATTGACATTTCTGTAATAGCAACAAAAAGTGTATCTGTTATAATAACTAATTACCACAAAGTGTTAACTAACCATAATTAGTACAAGATGTTGTAAAGAAAGTGTGCTTAAAGAAATTACTTTCAACATTTTTATATTTTGGGGAAATTTATTAGCTGTTGTTGTTAGACATAACACATTTTTAAAACTAGATAAGATAAGCCTCAATGATCAATCAAAATCCAATTGCAAATGTTATTTATGAAAGGTAACAGCGGCAACAACTTGGCATCATCATTAACCAAGAAAAACTGCCCACACAAAACTAAAGCAAAAGAAAAAAATAGAAATGACGCCTCTAAGTACCGTACCGAAACTTGTTGCAACGCCTTAATGGCCTTTAAATGAAGTTACAAAAATGTTGTTAATATTTCGGAGATAGTAAAAATTGAGGAAAAAAATCGGAGGCATTAAATTTCAATTATCCAGAGTAGCAAAAAATAGAAGAGAAAAAAATAGCCTAAAAGACTTTAAAGATTATAGCTAATGAATGCTAAACTAGACTTTCTTGGAACATTTTTTCTTTTCTTGTTTTCTTCTACATGGTAGTATAAACCGTTTTTTCCTTAGTTTGGTTTAGCAACTTTTATGCAAGATGACAACATAATTGCCAGTAATTCCATAAATTGATTTTTTTATTGGCAAATCGGAATGGCCAATCAAATTTTAATAGCCAACTATCAAAATACAATAACCATTTGAATAAATCTGTTGGAATTACGAGAAAAAATTCACTCACTCGATTACACACATTCACACAAAAATCATGGGAAATTGTAAGCGGCATTTGTTGACAGTTTTTATTGTGATTTTAATATAAGGAATGAACGAGGTAATTGAAACTTTTATGGAAAGGCTGGCAAATCATTTGAGTTGGCAATGATGAGCTTAAAATTAAACAAATGTTTTAAATTCCTAACAAAATAATGACCAAACAAATTAAATAATACATTTTTTATTAAAAAAAAAATCAGGCGTATAAACAAATCGATATGACATTTTTATCGGACGTATTAAATAAATGAGGGATTTTATAACCTCATTTATTTGACAATAGAAAATTATAAACAAATGATAAACAGCTGATAAAAATGGCAACTCAGCTGTTTGATGTTTGGTGCCTAACTGAAATTCGTAATGCATCAAAGCAATACAAAACGCGAGAATTTTTAAATCAAGAAAAAAATGTAATAATACCAGAAACCACTCAAGTCAAAAATATTCGAAAGTTATGAAACAAAAAAGGCGGGCAAAGGCAAATTAAAAAACTGATTTAGTATTGCCAACATAAAATTCGTTTACCTTTTTTTAAATGAATTAATTAAAATTATAGTACGTTTACATTTAACCGGATTTCGTTAACCCAGTGGGTTTCAATTGTAAATTCATTTGCATATATGTCAAATAAATCCTCATAAAGTAGGTTAACCCGGTGAAAAAGTTCTAGTGTACATGCCGTTTTATATGTAATCATATATGGCCAGTGCTACCTAATCAAAAGTCGTACATACATGACGGCATTGTATC
The DNA here is from genome assembly GCF_032173495.1 of Musca vetustissima. Taxonomy (NCBI): domain Eukaryota; kingdom Metazoa; phylum Arthropoda; class Insecta; order Diptera; family Muscidae; genus Musca; species Musca vetustissima. The sequence goes on along the minus strand of NW_026885219.1, from coordinate 342,166 downwards.
ACGATTTACATCAATAATTTTCAAGGAAATGTCAAAAGACAATCCATTTATGTAAAATAAATTAATTAAACTAAAAATAATTTCCTTTATTTATGGCAAATTTTTGAAATTTGAATATCCAGTTGTTAAAGGAAAAAATTTTCCTCAATTAAAATAAAATAAAAATTTTAACATTTATTTTTTTCTTTGCAAGAAAATGTTAACAACAGGAAAATAAAACGAGAAAAAAATCTTGGCATTTGTATTTACTAAAATACCAAAACAACAACAACAATGAAAATAGCAACAAAAAACATGATACAATTTTATAATAATTAATAATTGTTAAATGTAATTGAAACTGAAAGTTAATAATAGAGAGAAGTGAGGCGGCGCGCGGTTGTGGCTGAAATAATGCGAAGGAATTTGATATGGAAAGCATAGAGAGGTAGTGGTGGTTTCATGGATGGATGAGTAATTGATAGGATTAATATTGAGTTGTGGAGCGGCGGCTATATGACAGTGCAATAACAAAAAAATGTATACAAATTATAAACAATAAGCCAAGTTTGTTTTTTTTCTGTCCGTACAACTTCAAAAGGAAGTCCCGCGTCCGGCAATTAACTTGTGGTTTAAATTGTTTTGAGTTTTGTTGTTGTTGTTTTTAAATAAAGGCAAGATTAGCTACACATTTATATATTGATATTAATATCATCATGGAGATAATTTGTGAACTATTTGTTTTGTAAAGAATGAGAAAAAAATTGCCAATATTGGGCATTTTCCAGTGAAGATTTCACTGACCCCTTATTTGGCCATATTTCAAGGTAATGTAAAACCGCCCTCCTAGCCTACTCACTTTACTATTAAATCTCTCCCCTTTTAAGGGCAACTACCTACGTGATAGAAAATTGCTTACACTTTAAATTCTTTACATGCTGGGAGGAGGATGCTTTCAAAATAGGCGGAGGGTAAATTTCTTCACAGAAAATTACACACAAGTCAGAGTCAGAGTAAATTTGCAAAACAAAAGCCAAAACGAAAACGGTAAAACTATTTATGGATGGAATGAAAAAAAGTAATGCATTGTTGTTGCAAAGATTATGTTTAATTACTTGTAAGTTATACCACAAAGAGCGTTTTGCTTTAATTTCAGCTATGCGCACATAATACAAGATTTTTAGTTGTTGTTGTTGGCTAGCTAACTGACTGATGGTATGCATTTCATACCATAACCAAAAAACATTATTCACTGGCCTGAACAGCCACTGAACGAAAGAAATGCTGCTAAAGAAACGTGCGGAAGTTAATTTCAGTTATAAGGAGAGTAGAGGAGGAGGAGGAGAAGGCCGGCCGGCGCTGTATTTAATTCACTGTACCATGTTTGTAATCATAATTTTCCGCAAAAAAACACAAAACCCCAAACGCCATAACCATTCATTAGTGTGGTAGGCATTGTTTAAAGTTTTAAAGATAGAGAGAGATTAAGAAATCCTAAATAGAACGGACGGCCGGCCAACAACATATACACCCATTTTTAATACGAAGTTTGTTTTTTCTCCTTTTTTATTCTAAACTAAATTAGAGGTGTTACTGGTGTTTTGACTAAAAAGATGAGAGATATGAAATATTTTCGTATTACTCTTTGCTGTTATTTTTCGCCTTATTTTGAAAAGTATTTCCGAGTTTAAATATTTTTTTTTTTTTAATTTGTGTAATTAAATAAAAATGTTAACCTATAATTTTTCTATTTTAAATGGCGCTATTAAATTCGAATTCGAAGAACATTCCCAAAAGAGAAACAGAGCCAAATTTAGCCCTGTAATAGACCATTTTTTTACTCACTTCTTAAAAAAATTATTCTGGCGCTGATATTTTCTAATCAATTGGCAAATTTTTCAATGCTGGGTTTTCCTAGCAAGAGTATGCATCATCTCTTAAATGATATTTACCGTTAGAATATTCTTTTTTAAAATATTTCTGCATAATAACGACGCATTTAATGCTTGCCTCCTACAGTGTTAAGGTCTTCTTCCAAAGCCCTGTCGTATGGACACAGGGCGTTTTTACATTGGGTGTTTAGTTGTCAAATTTTAAAGAAAACCGAGAAGAGACTGTTATGTGTTCATTGGTGTTAGTGTTTTACAATACAACGGTATTAAGAGGGAGAGAAAATCCCTTGTCTTTGTTCATTTCCATTTTTAAGTGTTATGTTTAGATAGCTCAGCAGTAAACAGTTAAATGGCGCCCAGAGGTGATGAGTTGCCATTTTAAATACCAACAAATGTTATTTGAAAGAAAGTCGAATTAGCATTAGAGAGAGAGAGAAGAGAGCCTGGAGAAAAAGCCCCTGTCTCTGTACATGTCCGTTATTATTTGATTGTGTTATGATACGCAATTTGTTTAGGTAGATCATCAAACAGCTGATTGGCAATTCAACATTTGCAACTTTTATTTAAAAATAAGATTTATTTATAAATTATGGAATATATTGCCAATAATATATACATATATATTCCTGCGAGTTGCATGTTGCTGAATACCAAATATAAGGCTTACAAAGAAAAGCATATTCTTAATGGATTTTAGTACATATTGCTTTCTATTTATTTAGACCATTAGAGCAAACCATTATTAAATTGCCAAGCATACAACAAAAAAATAGAAAACTACCATGTGGGGATCATAAAATATGTTCATCTTTATCCGCATGAAAAATGTATCTTTCTTTCTGCTTGAGGAGAGAGAGATAACATGAAATTGTGTTTGTATATCATTTGTACTTTTCCAAATGGATTTTAATTAAAAAAATGCAATAAAACCCACAGCAGTTGGCTGCTTGGCCACACTTGGTTAACTATTTTAGAGTTACGGCGGCGGTGGTTTATCTACCGTTTGTTATTTGTTTAACATTTGTAATGGTAGAATTGTTCTAGATGGCAGACAGACAGAACAACAACAACAAGAGGATTTTGAAAGAACTACAACAAGTATTTACAAACATAAGAATGTAATTAAAATACACAAATTGTTCGAAAATAAACAAGGCAATAGGAATAAAATTGAGGTAGATAAAGTTAGAGTGGCTGCTGGGCTGGGGCAAAGAAAGTGGGTTAGTTTAGTTTTGTTAAACAGTAACCCAAATTAAATGTTTAAAAGTAAGCTGTAAATATTTGTAATGAAGATGTGATAAGGGGATTTGATTACAAATTTCGCCTACTTTAAAAATCGACCAAAAATTTATTTTTGCCATTTTAATTTTAATAATATGGCAAAAAATCTAACTTTTTTCAAATAATAACATTCAATTCAATATATTTCGAAAACTTTGACTTCCTCCTTTAAAACAGCAATAAAATATTCATATCAAGCTTGAAGTATGTCATATGTATATTCATTGTAAAGGTTACATATATACCTATTAGTTAAAATTTTTAAGAAAACAAAAATTATAAAATAAAAACAATTTATGAGGCTTGAAAGAAGGTGCCCCCTCTCCCCTACATTTGTTTTTTGTTATTTCCACAATGTAGCAAAATGGGCAATATTGCCGCAATATCAAATTAAACATCGACCAATTTTTTGAAAATATTTGATCAAATTAAAAATCGAGCAAATTTTTTTGGGTCAAAAAAAAAAAAAAAAAACAACAACAATAAAAATACACAAAATTCAGAAATTACGATATATAAATTATCCTTTAAAAATGTCCTCCTTTTGGACAAATAATAATTTCGCCCAAAAAATGTAATTTTTATTTATATTTTTATTATTAAATAATTAAAAATAACAAAAAAAAATCGAACAGCTATTGCCCAACCAAAAATCGACCAACATTATTTTGGTAGAAAAAATATTTTTTAAAAACCAAACCATATTATGATATATGATAATCCACAAAAATTTCCTAAAAAATATACTTTTTTTCTTGAAAAAATTTGAAAAAATATAACTATATTGTGCAGTTATAGTTTAATTTTTTTTTCTTGAACAAATTTGAAAAAAATTAATTTTCTTTGGTATTTCCACAATGCAACAAAAATTAATTTTTATGGAACTACGGCTCCTAAAAGGGCAATATGTACAAGTATTACCGCACCTCTGTAACACAAAAACGCCAAATTGATTTCACATAACCAGCCTGCCAAACAACAACCAACTGTGGTTATTTTCATGATTGTAATCATTCTTTATGTCAATTGTTTTTAGCTTCCCCAAAAAAATAAAACCTTTCTAATGGCCATTTCTTTTTTTTTTCGTTTAGTGGCAATTAAATGGTCAACATAAATCAGAGATATTATTTTGTCATGACGACGGCGAGTTAAACCTTTCTCCTCCTTTAATCGTTGTTGTGGTTCGATTGTCCATTTTCCAATAAGAAAAAAAAAACGCTTTTGGAAACAAGGTAGGGTTATTGAGATACAACTTCATATGAACCAGCCAGGCCATAAATTGACCAATAGCCTGCCTAGACCAGATTACAAGGAGGGAGGAGATGTGAAAAAAAAAAAACAAACAAAACAAAAACTAAATGAGAATGTACTCGGTACAATTTCCTCTTCTGTTGTTCGTACGGCTGGGAAAGGAAGAAAGTAACGGTTTTTTGGTTTTGCATGTGTCAATAATAAAGTACACAACACAAGGTTTGGAAACAACGGCGGCAAACCAAAATAAACAAAACAAAAAAAAAATATATATCCCCACACCTGCCTGAATTTATTGCATTGCATTGGCAATCATTATTTGGTCCTTTTGCATAAATAGAAAGAGAGATATAGAGAGATGGCGAAAGAGATGGAAATTAACCTCCAAAATCGTATATGTATTGTTGTACCAACTAGAAACGACTTTTACTACAAGTTTCATATTTCTAACAAGATTTTCTATGTTTGTGAGGAGAGCAACAAGAGGAAATAGTAGAAGAGGAAAGGAACCAGAGTTAAACATGCAATAAATATTGCAAAATCCAAGCACTTTGACTGCTCCTTTTTAAGTTTTTTGCTGGTTTTTTTGGTTTTCATTTTTTTTTTCTGGGTGACAATTGCCTAACATTTTGGTAGCTTGGAGGGGAAAACTCCATTTAGATTGTGTGTTGGTCCATAAAACTATCACATTTTGGCAATCCTTTCGCTTCTGTGAAGTGTGCTCCATTTTTTGTTTGTTAGAAAGCCGGCCTGCCTATGGGCATATTTCCTCCGACACATTTGCTGTTGTGTAATCTCAAAACGTAATATGTGTGATTGTTTGGCTTTCCAGTGGGGAGTATAAAACATGAAATAAAAGTGATACACAAGAACATTTAGAAAGCTAAAAAATGAGGATCTAATGAACGGACACCTCTCAAAGTGGACATAGGGCAAACAAAGAAAACATGAACAAAATTTGAATAAATAAATGAATTATACAACATTTTACAGAAAAAATATATATTTGAATTATAAATCCCATATATATATATATATATATATATATATATATAAACAAAATTATTTGTTTCTTCCAAAAATTGCATAGAATCAAAAACCGACCAAAAATTTTCGATAGAAATAATCATATTTGTGTTCAAAAAATTAATGAGAATGCAATTCAATATGTACAAACGTAATATAAAATAAAGTTTTGGACATTTTTACCCAAAATCAAAATCCGACTAAAATTTTCTTTCGTAGAAAAAAATTTTTGTGCTCAAAAATATAAAAATGCAATTTAATTTGCAGAGAAAACAAAAATACAAAATACAACGTTTGGAAATTTTTTCTCAAAATGAAAAATTGAGCAAATTTTTTTCGAAAATTGAAAATCCACAAAAAAAAAAAACGATAGAAATAATTTTATTTTTGCTCAAAAATTTAATAAAAACATAATCAGATACAAATGTAATAAAAAATACATTTTTGAAAAAAAAAATTTCCGAATATCAAAATCCGACCAAACAATTTTTTTTGCAACAAAAAATTATTTTTTGCTTTTTTTGCTAACAATTTTATAAATTCGTATTAATATGCATTAATACATCAAAATGAATTAACTGGACAATATTAAGAAAATGTGGCCAAATCAAGAACCGACCAAAAATTACTAAAAATTGCCCATTTTTTTTTTTGGTACGTTATTCTGTATAAAAATGTAATTTTGGCCGTCCAAAAATTCAATTTTTTCCTTCAAAAAATAATCAATAAAAAATAACAAAAAATCGACCAACAGTTGCCCGCCCAGCCATTAAATTCGACCAAATTTAATTTTTTATAAAAACTAAATTACAGAGTGCGAACAATGAGCGTATTTTTACGCTCTTTCTCACGAATGCTCACGCGCGAGAATTCGAATGTTTTCAATTTATCGCGAATGATAAAGTTACAATGAATGAACAAGCATTTGCAATCTCTCGCGAATTTTCGCATTGTACGAAAAATTCCCGAACGATAAAACTTCACTGCAAGCGTCGTCGATTCATTCATTCGCGAGCATTCCTAGCTGAAGAACATTATTTTGAAAAACTCAAAAAACAAAAGTTCGCGAATGCTCGCGAGCACTGTTAAACTCACACACATTCAACTGAACCAACTGAAAATCCATTGACACAAACACAAAGACAAATACGTGAGAACCGACTGGTGTGGAATAAAAAAACACATGTCCAACAACTATTGAGTTCACAAACGTTTGTTGTTGGTGTTCTTGTTGACGTTTTGAGCATTCGCGAGAATTCGGGAATGTTTGTTTTCATTCGTGAGAGAATGTCAGAAAGAATTTCAACCACCAAACGAAACGAAACGAAACGAACGATCGTTTTTGTGTGTTCTCACTCGTTTGTTATGGTTGTGTGAACATTCATTGGCGAATGTTCGTTTGGTAAAGAATTTATCGCCATAAATTCATTCTTAAAATGAGCACAAAACGAAAAGAATGTATTTTGAATTATTCGCGAGCGAATTTTTGCACACCCTGGTCTTAAGCAAGAACAAAATTCAGCTTCCTAAATTGACCTAATTTGCTGGAAAATTTATTGGACAAAATTTATTAAAAAATAGAAACAAAAAAAATGTTTCTACGGATTCTCGAGACTTATTTTGAAATTTAATCTCATAGAAAAAATGTGAACCTAACTATAATGATTCAAATCTTTTATATTTCAATCACAATAACAACAAACTATACGATTATCACCTGAAATATTTTTCAGTGTTTAGAAATCGAATTTTCAACTGAACTGAATCATCAACCGAAATTTCTCTGTTGATCCATAACCTGTGATGCAAAATTTTTACTGAGGCCAAAATTTGTCATTGAAATTCGCCATGAAATTGAAATATATGAAAACCTCCATTCTTCTTTTCCCACTAATGGACCGTGTGAAAAAAATTGAATATTGTGTTTGGGATCATCGTCCCATACATTCATACAAGTGTTGCTATGTACAACAACTCCGCATTTGTATTCGCCTAGTTAAAACAAAACTCATTTATTATTCATAGCAAAACTTTCAATTTGCAAATTAACACATCATTTACACAAGGCTTTTATTTTTGCTCCAAAAATAAAACAGAAAAATAACAACAAAGAAACAAAACTGAGAAATGTGCCATGGGAAAAAATAGATTTGCATATGGGAGCAAAAGTAGCAACAGCAGCAGCTGTAACTGCAGCTAGGAGGCAAAAAAACAAAAGAAAGCCTATGGTGGAAAAAGTTGGTCGGTAATTTACGGTATCATTTGCAGCAAGTATTACAAAAGGTGTAACAAAGCCAAAAACAATGAAAATAAAAACTTTTCTTAAGTGTAAATTCAAATTGAGGTTAAGAATTACCAGAAGTTTATCTAATCAGATACAAGGAATCTATGTTTTGAATATTTTAATATAAAATGTGGCTTTCATCACTAAATGGTGTTGAAATTAATTTTGGGGTCCGAATATAAAGAACCTAGTGTTTGAATTTACATTAGGTTCTTTAAACACAGAACGAATATTAATTCCAACACAAATTGATGATATCGAAGATATTTGAGATTTTTATTAAAAAAATATTAACAATTTTCCTCAAATTGCACCTCAGGGCCAAAAGTAACTCCAACACTATTTTATGATGACGAAGGTGTTTGGCAGAGTTTTTAGAATTTAAACAGTGATACTCGCTGCCAATTTCTTTACTCCTTTTTTCTTATAAAATTGTATTCTCTTACTTACAGTTCTCGCCTTATTAGCAAAGGTGTAATTTTTTGTTTCAAAACTTACCTAAAAAGAGAGAAGGAAAAAGAAAATGTATTAGAATATATGAAAATAAATTTTATTTATATGTATATGTATGTTTTATATATAAAAGATGTATGTTTAAAATCGTTGAAAAATCCCTTTGAACTTCCAATCCCCTCATATTACAATAATTGATTGAGTTCGCCCCATTTCCTATCCAACATGTCTCAAGTGTTAATGTCTGGCAGAATTAAACACCAAAGGCTTCTCTTATATTCTTTAAAAGGGAAATTTTCTTCTTCTTCCCTGAAAACAAAGGGGAAGAAGAATGGAAAAAAATTACCATAATTTCCAAAGCGTAGAGAGAAAAATATATAACCCAAACAAAACAGGCGATTTTAACAATCATACACACATAGGTGGAGCGACTGAACCCCAGAAAAGTTCATTCGAACATGAATCGATGCAACATACAACAACTCTAATTAGTCTGCCGTATTTTTTTTTTTTGTTGCAACGTGTAAATTACATCTTAAATCCAAAGCTGAAGCCATTTTAATGTTGTAAAGATTTTGTTCTGTTTTGTTTGTTTCATTTCGACGAAGACGAAGACAACTGGAACAAACAACGATTACAGTAATACGGAAAAGACCAAAAAACGAATTCGCCGCTTCAGTGCATGCACAGAGCAGCAGTGGCATGCAAAAATTAGCACAAGAGAATCAACGGAAAGAAATTGAAGAAAACTATTTCTAAAATTCTTAGAGTTTTCCACAGGAAATCTGCAATTCAGCCTGGCTGAATAGTTTTCCAGGGGAGTTTCTGCAATTTAACCTTTCTGAATAGAGGTTTCCAAAGGAAATCTACATTTCAGCCCGGCTGAATAGAGGTTTCCATAGGAAATCTACAATTCAGCCCGGCTGAATAGACGTTCCCATAGGAAATCTACAATTCAGCCCGGCTGAATAGACGTTTCCATAGGAAATCTACAATTCAGCTTGGCTGAACAGAGGTTTCCATAGGAAATCTGCAATTCAGCTTGGCTGAATAGAGGTTTCCATAGGAAATCTACAATTCAGCCCGGTTGAATAGAGGTTTCCATAGGAAATCTGCAATTCAGTCTGGCTGAATAGAGGTTTCATTAGGAAATCAGCAATCCAGACCCGCTGAATAGAAGTTTCCTTAAAAAATCTTCAATTCAGCCTAGCTGAATAGATGTTTCCATAGGAAATTTGCTATTCAGCCTGGCTGAATAGAGATTTCCATAGGAAATTTGCTATTCAGCCTGGCTGAATAGAGATTTCCATAGAAAATTTGCTATTCAGCCTGGCTGAATAGATTTCCATAGGAAATTTGCTATTCAGCCTGGCTGAATAGAGATTTCCATAGGAAATTTGCTATTCAGCCTGGCTGAATAGAGATTTCCATAGGAAATTTGCTATTCAGCCTGGCTGAATAGAGATTTCCATAGGAAATTTGCTATTCAGCCTGGCTGAATAGAGATTTCCATAGGAAATTTGCTATTCAGCCTGGCTGAATAGAGATTTCCATAGGAAATTTGCTATTCAGCCTGGCTGAATAGAGATTTCCATAGAAAATTTGCTATTCAGCCTGGCTGAATAGATTTCCATAGGAAATTTGCTATTCAGCCTGGCTGAATAGATTTCCATAGGAAATTTGCTATTCAGCCTGGCTGAATAGAGATTTCCATAGGAAATTTGCTATTCAGCCTGGCTGAATAGAGATTTCCATCGGAAATTTGCTATTCAGCCTGGCTGAATAGAGATTTCCATAGGAAATTTGCTATTCAGCCTGGCTGAATAGAGATTTCCATAGGAAATTTGCTATTCAGCCTGGCTGAATAGAGATTTCCATAGGAAATTTGCTATTCAGCCTGGCTGAATAGAGATTTCCATAGGAAATTTGCTATTCAGCCTGGCTGAATAGAGATTTCCATAGGAAATTTGCTATTCAGCCTGGCTGAATAGAGGTTTCCAAAGGAAATCTACAATTCAGCCCGGCTGAATAGAGGTTTCCATAGGAAATCTACAATTCAGCCCGGCTGAATAGACGTTTCCATAGGAAATCTACAATTTAGCCCGCCTGAATAGAGGTTTCCAAAGGAAATCTACAATTCAGCCCGGCTGAATAGAGGTTTCCATAGGAAATGTACAATTCAGCCCGGTTGAATAGAGGTTTCCATAGGAAATCTGCAATTCAGTCTGGCTGAATAGAGGTTTCATTAGGAAATCAGCAATCCAGACCCGCTGAATAGAAGTTTCCTTAAAAAATCTTCAATTCAGCCTAGCTGAATAGATGTTTCCATAGGAAATCTACAATTCAGCCCGGCTGAATAGAGGTTTCCATAGGAAATCTACAATTCAGCCCGGCTGAATAGAGGTTTCCATAGGAAATCTACAATTCAGCCCGGCTGAATAGACGTTTCCATAGGAAATTTGCAATTCAGCCTGGCAGAATAGAGGTTACCATAGGAAATATACTATTCAGTCTGGCTGAATACAGGTTTCCATTGGAAATTTGCTACTAAGCCTGGCTGAATAGAGGTTTCCATAGGAAATTTGCTATTCATCCAGGCTAAATAAAGTTTTCCATAGGAAATATACAATTCAGTCAGGCTGAATAGCGATTTCCATAGGAAATCTACAATTGAATATAGATTTCATTAGAAAATCAGCAAAATCAATTCAGCTTGGCTGAATAGATGTTTCCATAGGAAATTTGCAGTTCAGAATGACTGAATAATAGTTTCAAGAGGTGATCTGTAATTCCACCAGTCTGAATTATGGTCTCCATAGGAAATTCGCAATTCAGTGTGGCTGAATAAAATTTTCCATAGCTAAACATCATTCGGTTTTAGTTTTTCTTCAAATTTAGTTTTTTTTTTGATTCCTCGAAGTTTGTCCTTAGTTTTTCTTGTTGTTGTTATTTTTTTCCTTTTGACAGTTAAAACGATTTTTTATGTTTATCATCGATTGGAATTCCAATCGACGTCATCGTCGGCGTCGTGTGGTCATCATAAAAATATCAGCAGCAAAGCAAAAACCCAAATTTACTATCTCGTTATCTTTGTCGGCTGGATCATGCCACAAAATCTGTGGCAGGCACACACAACACAACAGGTGGAGCTAACATTTCTGGTGATTTCATTTTAGAGGTTTATTACTGGAAGAGGGGAAAGAGGGGGAGGGGGGGGTAGTGGATTCATTTTTATCGATTTGTATGCTGAATGTCAATAAATTTTACTAGTTTCACAAAAAATAAACTCCACTTGTTACAGATGAGTGGCTGACGCGCCACCACTTTCCTGGTGCGGTTAGTTTGGAGGCTTGGAGTTGTAACTGTGATACGTGATGGCAAAGGAAGTAAAGAGAGGAGTGTTTCCACGGGTCTTTGTGTTCGTTTTTCATTGTCATATTTCATTTGAACTATTTAGTGAAGTGTGTTAAAAAGAGAGTTGTTATTGCCGTTGTTGTTGTTTTTTTCATTTTCTTCATTCATCCATTCACATTTCCTTCCCAGCCAGCCGTTTATCGTTATTACACCTGAATGTCAGTGGAGGACATAAAGAAAATTTCCTACAGAAAAAAATGCCATGACTTGGCATGGCAATGTAATGAAAATTTATGGAAAATATACTGTTTTGATGATAGAAGTAAATTTATTAAATTAATTGTTTACTTTGGCTGTTTTACTCTTCTCTCTGCCTCTCTCTTAATCTTGAAAATAATGGACGTGATTTGAAATGGATTAATACGTTTTAATTAATTTTTTCGTAGCAAGAAAAATTTAAATTTTTAAAATTAGACAAAATGGAATAGTGAAAAATAAATTAAAAATATTTTTTGTACTTTGTATATGTATCCATTATCAGCTATGTGTGGACCACCTAATATCTAAATTCTCTATTGAAATTCATATGCGTAAAATGTTGCCATCTTGATATAAATTAAAGTTAATAACAATGTCACATTACAAATTGCCTACATGAGGAGCTTTTTGTTTTTATATTTTATTATAATATTGAGGCCGGACAATTGTCACATAAACAATAAAAACAAATAATTACAGCTGCTGATTGATAACTCTCATAATCACTCTCTGGGGTTAAGTTTGTTTTATTTATTTATACACACGTAAGAGTAATTATTTTAAATTGTGTAGTAAAACAATTTGTTGTCGTCGATCCTATGTTGTGGTTGTGACCGGTCGGTCACCCTTCAGTGATTTGTTGCAAACAAAACAATAAAATCTATTATAAATTTGTTGTCATTAAATTAAAAATTATCACATGGGTTTATTCAACTTTTTGTTTCAGTATGGTATTGACCTGGTTAAAAGCAATTTATTAGGAATGGCTATGAGTGAAATAAAAATATTAATTATTTTTGTCACTAATTGTGGATATATTAATAAATGATGTATAAGGGGATAAGCGTGGCACTAATGCAATTTTAATGTTTTGAATTGCAGATTTCTTATAGAAAACTTCAATTCAGCCTGGCAAAATTATAGATTTCCCATGGAAACCTCTATATAGCCTGGCTGAATTGTACATTTTCTATAAAAACCTCTTTTCAGTCAGGCTGAATTATGGAAATGCAATGGAAACTTTTATTCAGCTAGGCTGAATTAATGATTTCTAATGAAACCCTCTATTCAGCCAGGTTGAATTAAAGATTTCCTATAGAAACCTTTATTTAGCAAGGCTGAATTAAAGATTTCTTTTAGAAACCTCTATTCAGCCAAGCCAAATTACAGATTTCCTACGGAAACCTTAATTCAGCAAGGCTGAATTAAAGATTTCCTATTGAAACCTCTATTCAGCCAGGCAGAATTAAACTTCTATTCATCTGGGTTGAATTGCAGATTTCTTTCGGAATTCATATACACACAGAACATACATATAGATTTTTAAGGTGTCTCTATTCTATCCATGAGGTTCCCATGTGAGAATTTGAATAACCACAAAAAAATAAACTTTCAAATATTGAATTTGAAAAAAAAATGCTGAATAGTCAAACATTTATGCGCCCATATTAATGCCATTGTTAATCGTAGAATGTGATATCGGCATTTATGAGCCATAGCCATGGCCAGCAACAACAAAACAATATTTTGCTGCACCTGTTATTTTCGGGTAACACGAGATCAGGAAGAGTCTAGATTTCAATGATCGTCGTCGTCGTCGTTGCCGTTGTCGTGTCAGTTTCGTTTTGTTGTTTACTAAATTGTCCATGATAATGGTTTAGTAGACCATTTGTTGTTGGCTTTTACCACTTACCTTCCTCTCTCCCCAACCCATGTTATGGGAGGGAAGGGGTTTCGATTGCAAGGCACGAGTGGCACTAGAAGTACTACTTGGTCGAACACATGTTGCATTTGCAATGGCAATCAACAATTTTTGTTGTGTGGTATGGAATTCATTTCCGCACCCTGGGACCCTTCTCCACCCCTCTTTTATTATTTGAAGGGGGAAAACATAACAATGACCATACAAAAAAAAAACCGAAACAGTTATGGTTACAATCATAGCTGGGTCACGGTTTTTAATTCGTTTTTTGTCATATCTGCAGTTTTTTTTTTGGTTGCTGCTCAATGGAGTTGGGAAAAATACATACCCTGCGCCGCCTTTATGATTTTTTGGACTTTTTGTTGTTTTTTATTAGAATTGTAATTTAACGCTATTTAGTGCCTGCATTTTTATGGCGTTTAACCAGAAAAAATATTGACTCTCTACCGACGATTTGGAATTGCCTTTCATGACGGCGATGATGATGAGGTGGTCGTGTTCCAAAGTAATGCTTGATTGGCAACAACGGCGGCAGCAGCAGCAGGGCCATTTACATCAACTTTATGTTCATTGCTCTAAAACTAGACATGCAGACGGACGGACAGCCAGATGTACTCTCTCTATCTTTCTATTATCTGTCCATGAGTTTATCCATCAATCTTAGCATGCATTTCCATTTGATGTCTGCTGTCCGCCGTATGACTGACTGACTGTTTTATTGTCAAAATTTGGGAGTTTTTTTTTCAGAAAAACATTGAAGTTCGGTTAGGGTTTTATGCATTTGTGATTTTTCACATTTCATTAAGTTTTGTGAGAGAGGCTTTTCCCCAATTTCCGTTTTATTTGAACACAACAAAAACAAATTTGTTTTCAAAATTGAAAAACTATTTTTCATTCGACAGAAGAAAACTTTCACTAACACGCTTGATTTCGCATCGGAAATTCAAAAGAGAAGCTTTCGAAAAAGGTCATCCCAGCCTGGCTGAATAGAGGTTTCCATAGCGAATCTGCAATTCAGCCTGGCTGAATAGAGGTTTCCATAGGAAATCTGCAATTCAGCCTGGCTGAATAGAGGTTTCCATAGGAAATCTGCAATTCAGCCTGGCTGAATAGAGGTTTCCATAGGAAATCTGCAATTCAGCCTGGCTTAATAGAGGTTTCCATAAGAAATCTGCAATTCAGCCTGGCTGAATATAGGTTTTCATAGAAAATCTGCAATTCAGCCTGGCTGAATATAGGTTTTCATAGGAAATCTGCTATTCAGCTTGTCTGAATAGAGGTTTCCATAGGAAATCTTCAATTCAGCTTGGCTGAATAGAGGTTTCCATAGGGAATTTTCAATTCAGCCAGGCTGAATAGAGGTTTCCATAGGAAATCTGCAATTCAGCCTGGCTGAATAGCAGCTGAATTTCTATAGAAACACCATTTAGCAGCTGAATTGGTGTTTCTATAGAAAATCTGTAATTTAACTTTACTGAACTAGAGTTTCAATGCGAAAACTCTAATTCAGCTTAGCTGAATTTAATATTTAACAGTAAATCTGTGATTTTTAAGGGTTCCATTGTTGCAAATTGACTTCTTCGGATCATATCACCCCATTAGATGGTAAATTTATGTTACATTTTAACAAATTTACGTAGCATTCAAGTCGAATGCTCACCGTCAAGGTTATAAATCAATGTCAGCGTTTATAACAGACCATTATTTTGTCAATAGCCGAGAAGTTTCATGGCTGCACAAATTGAATCATTAACGTAAAATGATCGCAAGTTTTCAAAAGCGAGTTTATGGCTTGGCTGGCTGCCCAACATAAAATGCCTACTTTGCTAAAGAGTGGAACGCTCGGCGGAACCAAATTCAAATTTGTGTTAAATTTTTTGTTTGTTTGTCAAGTCAAAACAACAAATGTATCGCTGGTAGGTGATCAGCAGGAGTAGCACCTCCACCATCATTTGGAAATGGATGTATCTCTCAGCACCATCAGTATTGTTGTCAATGGGTGCGAAAACATCGGCACCTCTACTACCGCCGCTGCTACTCTGAGTTAGGTGTCATGACAAGGAATCGGAAAAAAATGTTTACCACCATTATTATGGGACAACAGAAACAACAACAATAGTCAACTCTACTCTCATTGTCAACGATATTTAAATGGAGGTCGGCTGAAGCGACCAAAGAAGAAATGGAAGAAGAAAAAAAATCAACCTAAAGATAAATCTATGGAAGCTACCAAAGACGACGACAACAACAAGGAAAGACTACAGTAACCATAATGCTACTAAAAGCCTAACACACTGGAGAGGAGCTCGATGACAATGATGAAGATCGAGGGAAACAAAAACTTGTCACATATATATTTACACTAAACTGTTGTTTTAACACTTGCTGTTGTTGCTGCTTCTTCTTCTACCTCTTCCAGCAAGGTTTGGGTTATGGTACGATCCTCATGGCCTTTTTTCGTTTGCATATCATTACAATGCCAACAACAAGGAACAACACTGGAGGTACACCATTTACAACACTGGGAAGAAGATGAAGAAAAAAGCTCTTCCATTGAAGTGAGTGTGCAACAAAAGCAACAACATCGAAATAAAGTGCCTCCAAAAGATACATCACTTGACATGGCACTAAACGGTTTTTGGTCCGTCCAACCAACATCTTCACACACACTCAAAGACGAAGATGCAGTATCAGCAGTAAAGGAACATTATGGTGTCATTCGGTGGTGGCTGGAGATGACACCGACACTGCCGGGCAATAAATGTTTGGCCCATGTATCGGCTGCTGTTGCTGTTGTACTTTTTGAGAGATAGATGTTGAACAAAATTTCCATTGCTGTTGCAACAGCAGATGATCAGATCATACACAGAAGGAGGTTCGGGCTACCAACTTGTTGAAATTTTCACTACAATTTTTTGTTTACAAATTTATATGTCTGGGAAGATGAAAAGATCAAATGATGCTATGCAAAAAAAAGGGGGGGTTAATACATAAATTATAAGAAAAGAGAGAGTGTGATAGAGGGGGAAAAGTGGGGAAAATATGGGGATTTGGTTTGACAATTTATGGGAAAATGAAAATTTAAAAATATTTACTTTTATAGCCAGCGAAGTGAAAGGGATATTGAAGTGCGAAATACATTTTTGACACATAAAATTACATATTTTTCAGATATTTTATTAAAGGCAAGAAAAAGGGAAAACTTGAGTGAATTTCCCCTGATTTTATGGGGAAAAGCAAATGACCCAAAATATCCCCAAAATTGTATTTGTCCCCTAAAAAAGTTATAAAACAATTTTCGACACAATGGTGAAAATGTCAAATAAAGAATAAAACATAATAAAAAACATTGAAGGGGTTGATAGAAAGCTCTGTAAATTAAAATTTAATTTTTTGCACTTAGTTTTGAAGTTTTCGACATTTACTACATTTTGTCAAAAAGTCAAAACATCGTACAAATCATACATTTTTAGTTCATTTTGGATATTTTGAAGTCTAAAAAGAGTTTTCTTTTTTGCTTTTTGACATTTACAACATTTTGTCGTAAACGTAAAAAATCCAAATGTGGAATATTTTTACATAAAACCAAAATTGTACACCCTCTTTAGAATCCTTTCGGTGCCCATAGAAAATTATTTAAAGGCGAAGAAATATATTTTTCATTGATTTATACATTCTTGACATTTGCAACATTTTGTCAAAAACTCAAAAAAACTTGATAAAAGGCATTTTGAGATACTACACGATACTTTAGAAGTAAAACAAATTACAAATTTGAGATTTTTGACGTTTTTTGACATTTACGACGTTTGGTCTAAAACTCAAAAAAGTTATTCTTTTAAATTAAAATCATGACCAGAAAACAAATAGAAACAAAAATGTGAACATATTTAATAATTTTTAAATAGTTGTATAGGTTTTCTACATTTTTATACAGGTATATGACATTTATGACATTACTAAAAATATTACATATAAACAGAACCTAAGTATCTAAACGTTTTCATATTCTTATTTCTAAAGTATTTGTCATTTAATATATTTTATACATGTTTGTGACATTTACGACATGTTGACGTAAACTCGAAAATTAATTGTTAAAGCTATTATAATGATAAAAATTATGTATATAGTATAATACATAATTTTTATCATTAAAAAATCTAAATTCGACTTATTTCGCCATGTAATAAGTTTTCTACAAATTTAAGACGTTTGCTACATACTAAAAAAATCATTAATTGGATATTTTCATGATAAAAAATAGTTTAAATAATATTATATATCTAAATTTTACATATTCCACCATTTAATACGTTTTATACAAGTTTTTGACGTTTACTACATATTGTCGTAAATGGCAAAATTTGTTATTTGATCAATTCTCATGATAAAACTTTGTTGTTATATAAATTTTTAAACAATATTATGTTTAAATTTTACATATTCCACCATTTAATGCGTTTCATACCAGTTTATGACATTTACTACATATTGTCGTAAATACCAAAATTTGTTATTTAAACAATTCTCATGATAAAACGTTGTTAAAATATAAATTTTTAATATTTAATACTTTTTTTACAGATTTATGACATTTACGACATTTTGTCAAAATCTCGAAAAATTACCAAATTGTAATTTTTTACATCAAAATAATGATTACAAAGCAATATCCCCTTTATGGCATCGAAATAGTAAATTTAATACATTTTATACAAGCTTTTGACGTTAACGACATGTTGTCGTAAACTCCAAAATTCGTCGTTTGAATCATTTTCATGATAAAACTTGATTCTAAAAACGATTTTTAACATTTAAGAGGTTTTATTCTCATTTGTGACGTTTACGACACTTTGTCAAAAACTCCAAAATTCGTAATTTTTATTATTTTCATACTTAAACTTTGTTCCTATATCGATTTTTATCACTTAATATGTTTATACAGGTTTGCGACGTTTATGGCATTTTGTCGTAAACTCCTATATTTGCCAAAAAAGCTCAAGAACCGTTTTAAGGATGTATGCAGGGTATTAAAATTGTAAAACAGGGAAATGGTTCCCTGGGACTACCAACCTTTCCACACCACCCTCTCTCTAAATCCCATGAAGACAATGTAGGCAAATTATGTTTAAATTGAGTCAAACTAACAGCAAATGTTGTGCTTTGTTTGTTGCGTTTCCAAGCCCATTAGCTAAGTCCATACATTTGACTACGACAACCTCCAGTACCCTTTTCTCTCTCACTCCTCTCTCACCAATAAATTTCCTAATGGCTTTAAGACCATTTTGTGGTTATTTAAACGAAAACGCAGACTCTTCCTTGCTGCCGAAGATGTTGTGTTGTGTGTTGGCCTATCGACAGAGTCGTACAAAATAACATTGATTAATGGTTGCAACAAAACCAACACGACAACAACAACAGCAAGACATTTATGTAAAGCCTTTTTAGTGCAAAAAGATTATTTGTAAGCTTCTACACTTGTGCAGATGATGGTCTTCGATCCTCCGCACATCTGTTGGTCCGATGATCGAGAGGATTGTGGCAAATTCACATGGAGGTTGGAGGACGACTTTCATTTGTTGTACTAACTAGGCAGCAGCAAATGTTAGGAGATTATACAGAGTTGTTGTTGTAGTTATTGCTGTTATTACAGTAATAATGTAAAAATCCTAATACAGGCAATAATTGTTGTTTTTTGGCATTGTAACAATTTTTGGTACAAATCTCTAACAATCTCCCGATAAAGATTCGCTGAGAAATTTTAATAAAAATGTTAACAATTTCAAAGGAATTTTGTAACAAAAGATTTGGAAGATTTTGTGGGAGAAAAAAATGTATCTGAATATAGGTAAACATCAATTCAGCTGGACCTTAGGAAATCTGTAATTCAGCTCGGCTGAATAAGCTTTCTGATACGAAATCTGCAATACAGCAAGGCTGAATAGAGGTTTCTGTAGGAAATCTGAAATTCAGCATGACTGAATAGAGGTTTCATTAGGAAATCTGCAATTCAGCCTGGCTGAATAGAGGTTTCCATAGAAAATTTACAATTCAGCCTGGCTGAATAGAGGTTTCCATAGAAAATCATTCATTCAGTCTGGCTAAATGAAGGTTTCCATAGGAAATCTTATATTCAAAATGGCTGAATAGAGGTTTCCATATGAAATCTTCTTTTCAGCTTGGCTAAATAATGTTTCCGATGGGGAATCTGTAATTCAGCCTGGCTGAATGAGGTTTCCGATGGGAAATCTGCAATTCAGCCTGGCTGAATAAGGTTTCCGATGGGAAATGTACAATGCAGCCAGGGGGAATAAGGTTTCCTATGGGAAATGTGCAATTCAGCTTGGCTGAATAGAGGTTTCCATAGGAAATCTGCAATTCAGCCAGACTGAATAAGGTTTTTTATAAGAAGTCTTCAATTCAGCCTGACTGAATAAGGTTTCTGATAGGAAATCTGCAATTCAGCTTGGCTGAATAAGGTTTCCGGTGGGAAATCTGCAATTAAGAATGAAAATTTGCGAATTCAGCTAAGCTGAATTGTGATTTTTATATGAAATCTTCTTGCTAAATTAGCGAAAAATACAATTTTCCTCAGCTGAATTGAGTTAAATTAAAAAATTTTCATTTTCCCAATAACTTTCTTTACCAAATTCCGCACAAAACTCCCATAAATTTTCATCAATATCGAATATCGCGCATTGGATATTAGATAATCTCCTCAACCATGGGATTTTCTCGTTTTGGTAGGGGTGGGGAGGGAGGTAGATGTTTGGAAATTACTGTAATCCAATCTTCAAACAGACTCATCATAAACCATATTTGACTTTTAATAAATTTCACCAATTTCGCCAAATATAAATCCTCCACCATCGACATCATCAATTGACTCATCCAGCCAGCCGACCGGCCATTGATGATCGGCTGGCCTTTACCATTAAGCACCACCAAGTGATTTTGTTTGTAATGGGTGGATTTTGCAGTGCATCAAATTATATGGTCGATCAATTGGCCGGCCATGGCCTCCTCCATCATCATCGTCGTCTGCCATAATCACAACAAGCTGCAACAGCAGCCACAACATGATTTTGAACGACGTACAACAAGTATAATGGTTGTGGTTGGCAGCCTCTACTACACAACTTCTGGAGCTCACTATGTCTATAATTTGTTGTGGTGTGGTTGGTTATGAATGAATACTGGGGCTGAATTGATCTTCCCGGTCGGTGTGTGGTTGGGAAATTTACAAGATCTGCATGAGGATGGCGAAGAAACAAGCCCATATCCGAGCATACATGTGAGGGAGTTACCACACAGTCTTGATGACGACGATGATGATAGGAGACTAACCACAACAAGCAACCTCGGCTAAGGTTAGCAGGAGGATGAGGAAGCCAACTAGACAATGATCTGCTGCTGTGGCTGCTCGAAGTTAATAATTGGAAAATTTTCTTGTTAAGGCAGTTAAGTTAATTTCTTGTTGCCTGTTGGTGGCAACATTCATTGCCTGTCTGTCTGGTCGGACTTCGACTTGGACTCCACACACATAAACACGATGACAATATGTGGGCGTTTGCCGGTTATAATGAAGTTGTGTGGTAGACTAACAATGTTCAAATCGACTCCAGGGCCCCCTCAACAGATAGCTTAGATTTTTCCAACCTCCTTCTCCCGCCAACTTTGTCATGGGTTTTTCAGATTAATTACTTTCGATTTTTATGTGAGAAGCTTGTTGGAAGTTTAAAGGAGTCTGTTAAAGACGGCCAGTTTTGCTTTTAAAAAGACAGACACGGATGGACAGACAGACACACATTGTCAGCCAATGTCAAGGAATTTATCGCCTAAGGTTAACAATTTGCCAATATGCATAGATGAATTCATGCATGACTGGCCAGCCAAGCCAGCCATCCAGCTAGTTGGCTGGTAAGCTTGTCATACCCACAAAAAGCTGGAGTGTTTGAAAAAATGTTGCTGCTGCCGTTATTGCTTGTCTTAATACCTTGATTAACATTCAAATTTCAAATATTTTTTCCCGGATCAGCATCTCAATTTAGTCCCAAAACCAAATGAAAAAAATGCCAACTCTAAATTATGGCATTGAAAACCTAAGCAGAGCTAACAACCAAACCAGCAGCTGCTCAAAAATTTGCCCAGTTAAAATAAAAACAAAGTTATTGAGTTTTGATTGCAAATTAACCAGCGGTTATTTGTTTTGAAATTTATTTGTACTTTATTCACCATTAGAGATCCATTTATCATTGATTATTGGTGGTTATAAAACCAAAGACTGGCGCTCATAAGCCAACCAGCCAGCAGCAGGATAAAATTGGTTTTATGATCGACGAACCACAACAACACAAAAGTCTAAATATTTGTTTAATATTTTGAAAACTTAATTGGATGGAGATTTATGGTAAATCATTTTTTTTTCGAAAGTGAGAAAGGCAACGACGAAGAGAAAGAGGCAGAGAGTGAGGAAGAAATCAAAAGACAGAAAAAATATAAATTGTCCAGGAAATGAAATTGGAGACGATCATGTGGGTGCTTCCCAGAGCAATAGGACTAGAAAAAATAGAAGGGAAAGATAGAGTAAACAAGGGAAGAGTATAACAAGAGAGGCGGAAAGGAAATATAAAATAAGTCTTGAAATAATGTCACTTATTTTCGAATAGAAAGACAGTCGGTTGGTTTATTCAATGACCTTCAAATTTGATTTTTTTAAATCTCCTCATATTTTTTAATATTATCCGATTAATTAAAAAATGGCGCCGAATGTGATAAAAATTTTATTTAAAAGACTTTCACTAAAGAATTACATTATTGTAACTGAGTGAAAGGAAATAAATTTGAATATTTATGAACTAATTTTGAATTGGCGCCCAACGTGAAAAAATATTTTATTTCTGCTTTAAAACTTTCCTCTATGGTTTCTTCCATGTAAAATATTTGTGATATTAAAATTTATTGTCAAAATCTACTCTAGAAACAAATTTAAATTTAAACCACTGAAAAATATATTACACTAAAATTAAATATGGCGCCTAAAGTGGGAAATTGGCGTCCAAGCTGGGGAAATTAATAAGTATGGGGAAATTAATAAGTACGGGACTTGATATATAATATATTTAATAATAAACATGATAAAGTCTCATGTGAGTGGAAAGAAATGCTTTACGATAAAATGTTTTCAAGAAAATCATGAAATTATTCCTTCATACAAAAATGGCGCCCAACGTGGAGATTTTTTTTTTTTTTTTGATTTAAAAGTTTTGATATTTGGATTCTGGCAAGTAGCTGCTTTGAAAAGTATGTACATGTTCGTAAAAAATTGACTCCAAAAATGCATGTTTTGGTTTTATCTGGTCAAAAATGAGGTTTTCAGTTGGCGCCCAACCTGAGTAATGTATTTTTTACGTTTAAGAGGTACATAGAATCATGACAGCGCTTAAGGCTGAAAAATAAATCTTCAGATTCCAAGCAGGATAAAACTATAGTTTCCTTTTAAAATCATAAATTCCGACCAAATGAAATCATTTCGGATTTGAACAAGTTGGGCGCCATTTTCTAAGATAGTCAGAATCAGAAAGTCAGAATTTTCTAAGAAAGTTGGAGAATCTTTTCTTTATAAGAGGCATTGGAAAAAATACATCGGGATCGTCTTTTGCATATTGAGAATGTATAATTTTAGAAACTCACACAATAATTCTATGAATCCTTCCATCACAGATTACACATAGAAAACCTTAAGGTCTAAGGAAGAAAACTAGAGAATTGTATCTATAAAATAGTCTGTCCGTAGAAGATCTCAGCAGTCTTCTGCTTATGGAACAGTAGGTTCTTTCATAAAAACGGCGCCCAACGTGGTGCAACTACTTGATCATATTAAGAAAATTTGTTCAGATACATTTTTTTAAGATAAATTCAAAATTGTCGGCCAAATGCCAAGCATTAAACCAATTTCTTAAGACCAGATGCTAAACATATTTTGGTACTTATATCCAAAGTTTCTGATAGAGAATATTTTTCTTAAAGTTCACGACTAAGTTTTGATAGTATAATTTTAGGGATTTGAATTATCAATTTGTCAGATACAATTTCTTAAATAAAATAATGTGTTAAATTATTCAACCCGCTGTCCAAACATAGAAAATCTTTTTAGTTCCTAAAAATGGCACAATTAAATCAATACCGAAACTTCCACACGTTGGGCGCCAATTTTGTCTTGACAACTAAATGCAAATCCACAAATTCCATAATAGAAAAATTTAGATAACTTGCAGATTTAATGGCAATTTCTCTTCCCTTTGGCCTCTCAAATGCATTAATTTATCAATGTCTCTGCTGTTGGAATTTCTTTTTTCCGCACACAGGCAGGCAACATATCACACATGTAGATGGCATGGTATGGCATGCCATGCATGATACTTATACTCTTCCTCCTACACTATTGACAGCAAATAAATTTGCCACAAAAAGGAAAACAAAAAAAAAAACTTGCTAAAGATAGTGTTAATGATAAATTCAAAAGAAGGAGGAGGAAAAACGCAACATCACAGCATCATCATTATCTAACAAAGATCAAACCACAGATATTCGTGGCACACTCTGCATGCAACACACCGAACAAAGTAAGCCCCACTACTCTCGCAACTTTTACGCATGCAATAAGGAAGGCAGAAAGAAAAAAACTATTTGATTGAAAATGCGATTGCATTTGGAAAATTTGCATACAACTCTTGAGAGATCTGCAACAGATAAGTGAAGGCTGGACAGAAAAATTACCACAGACAACCGCAGAAAAAAAGAGAGATTACTTGTAATTGATTGGAAAATAAGCATGTGTTGCTGCGCACAGCCAGACACACTAAATAGCAAAGTTAAAAGATATTATCAATGATTTTTATCACTAATTGAGACAATTTTTTTTCAATTTGTTAATCTCTCTTTTGAAATGGGTGAAATGACCGCCAAGTATTTGAAAAATTGAAAACTTAATTTCCAACAATTAATTTTAAAGATAAACAAAAAATTGTTTGCGAGAAAATTAGTTGGGCGCCATATTTTTTTTTGTGAAATCAAAATTTTGGTCTAAACTAAATTAATGTAGGATAAATATCAGTGATTTTTCGGTTTGTAGGGAACCTCGAAGATGGCACCCAATAGAATAGAAAAATAAAAGAAAAAAATACACTGCCAATGATTTTTTTTTTTTACTGCAAACTAGGCTTTCATAGACTAAAAACAACATTTTAAGACAGCCGTAGGAGGCCTTAGAAAATATCTTTTATCTATAGAAGGACCCTGGCCCCACTTTGGGCGCCATTTTTTTTTTAAACGACACATTTTTGCACTTTAGTATATATTTGTACGCATTTTTATCACTCACTCAAATTTAAACAAAACTGAGCCTTTGAAAAAGAAGCCTTTAGACTACAAACAGGAGTAAAATATTGTCCTCATGTTGGGCGCCAACTTCTAAAATCATCAATTATGACAAAATGAAAGATCTTGAGAGATCTGCGCCATTTTTTATGGAGATATTTTTTTAATAAAAATAGGTTCTTCGTGTTATTTCTCGAAAATCTTATCCATTTGTAGAATAACTCGAGCAGATAAATAGACGCATGTTGTGTACAGGATACATTGAGAATAAGATTTTATCTCCACATACCTCTAGTAAACGTCGGAAGGACTTATGTATGTCTAAGTAGACGTCTGTGCGATCTTCCCCTCCTTCCAGGACGCCTTGAGGATCTTCACAAAATGTTGTGTCTACAAATTTTTTCGGAACATTTTTCCCTTGTTTAATAATCTTCAGAAAGTTGGTATTCTTCAGAATGAGTTCCGTCCGTAGATGACATTTTGGGGATCTTTCCTTTGAAAAGTCATTGAAAATGGATCTTCGGACCTTTGAAACTTCTTCTGCATAGGAGAACTTCTATGAACCCTTCCCTCTATAACAGATTATCCCTAGAATATTTTAAGAGTCTTAAGACGACCTCTGGAGTATTAACGATATGTGGAAAATTAAAATTAATCCCAGAGGACAACAATATACCGAAGAAGATAAGAGGTTTTCTACAGTCAGTTAGCAGATCTTCTGGAGGTCTTATACCCTGCAGACAGGGTTCTTGATGTATTTAGTATTTAGAAAGCCATATAATGTTCTTCTATATGCCTCCTATCATTGTCAGAAGAGATCGTAGAGGTATTTCATATTCAGATGATCACCTAGAGGAAATGTTTCGCCTTTATTTCCTGCAGAAGATATATTGACTAGAAAGAACACCTATTATATTGTTTTGTCTATGGAATACGCCTAGAAGAACCTCTTTCGAAGAGAGGAGCTTTTTTTTCAATGACTGTTCCATAAGCCCAGCTGGCCTTCAATTTAAATAGCAGCTGCTGTTGTTGTTATTATTGTTCATAAAGTTCAAATAATATTGCGTGGCATTCATATTCCAAACAAATAAAATTTACAATAAGGCCTATTGAATACCTCCACGGCATATGACATGTGTGTGTTCGGCTGGGTGATGATTAGTGATTGATTTGCACTTTAGAGTTGATTGAGCTAAGCTGCTGAGATCTGGCTGCTTAGTTAGGCTGGACTGAATGTTTGTATGTATGGATGAATGACCAATAATAAAAACGATTAACTCTTTGGAAAGCCTTTCGAAAAGAATTGGCGAAAGGATTGCATGCAGAAGCATACAGCACAGAAAGTCCATATGTGTCGTCGCGGCATAGGTAGTCGTATCGTAAGCTGGGCTGCCTGGCAGCATTCACCTCTATTTGGTCATTGTACTATGGCGGTACGCGACTGACGTTAACAACAATATGTTGACATTTATACCGATCAGCAAATAATGATTATTAATAGTTTTTAAGTTTTAGTTTCGAAGCTGAAAACATGAAAAAGCGAAAGGACTTTCTAAAATATGCAAAAATCATCATTTAGATGAGTAAACTCAAGGCAACAACAATAACAACAACTAAATGAAAATTTACTATTTAAAAAAAATGATTGGCTCCTCATCAGCTCTTCTTGTCTTACGGTAAAGCCTTCTTTAGTTCACCACTAGTTGCTGGGATAAATTATTATTTTTTTGTCAGATTTGCATGGCTGTCTTCTTAGGCGCCAAGGCTAAAAGAAACTCTAGGTTAAGATGACAGAGACGTGGCTATGCATTGACTAAAGATTTCGAGTTGAAAACTTGAAGATTTCCCCCCAAAATCTCTTCTTAAAATTTCAATTAACTACGTCTATGTAATCTCTGGTTGGAAATCCGCTCTCTTCTCCTGCCTCCTCTTGATTTTTTCATCCAAATCCGCGAGCGTGCCAATTTTTTCTATCGTTTTTTTCTCCGTTTTTAATTAATACTTTACCCATGGCCGTCAAAGTCAATTACTATTAAATTTCGATATACACATATAAAAATAGGCGGTATCAAAAATTGGATTTAGATAAATGATAGCAACAGCAATAACAACAACGACATTTTAAAATGTCATTTTTTATTCATAATTGCCCTGGTGGTGGTTGGCGATGTTTGGTTGGTTGGTTGCAGCTGAGCTGAGATTAGCCGGGTAGAAAAATATGTATTTTGTTTCTGATGCTTACCTGTAACGAGAGGAAGAGAAGAAAGAGGGGAAAAAGTGAAATTAGTGGAGGTTGGCAAAAAAGTAATATCAAATGTACAAAGATAAGTAATTAAGATTAGAAATATTTGTAGAAAAATATAAAACTTGTTGTTCGAATGGCAAAAAATTGTTGTTGAAAATTCAGTTGTGCGCCAGAAGTCTTCATTTTCAAAAAATAAATAATAATATCATCAAATAAATATACATAAGATTCAGAGATTTTCCAACAAAATCTTTTATTGCTGCAGAAGATTTCTTCGGAATACCTCGAATGCTCAAAAATATAAATCTGAGAATCCACCGTAAGGAAAGACTTGAGGAAGTAGAATGAAGAGAAGAGTGTAGAGAATGAAGAATTTACGTGGTTGAGGAAAAGCAGTGTGGCATTCTTTAGCCGAATATCCTTCATCTGGCTTTCTAGAGTCTCTTTAGGCTTTTTAGACGTTTTCCACAGACAAAAATCCATTTAGGTTGTTCTCTAGTGTTAGAAGGCCCAATAGAAGAAGACCTTTTATAGGTCTATATCAGGCTTTATGGTGGTTTTCTGTAAATGAAGTACCTCTTTGATCTTATATTGCCAAAAAATTTTCTGGAGGTTTTTTAACGAGCCCTCGACAGAAACTTTTGAAAGTCCTGTATAGATGGTCCCTGGAGATATTTTAAAGCCAGAAGCCTATCTAGAGTTGTCCAATAGATGTAAACCCCTACACAAATAACCTCTAGAGGTTATCCATAGAGAAAATAATATCTAGAACCTCTTCTCTGCGCCCTTCCACAAAGAAAATAATCTCTAGAAGCCTTCTATGGCCCTCTACTGAAAACTTTCTGGAGACCTTATAAAGACAGAAGCCTATATAGAGGTATTCTATAGATGTAATCCAACTAAAGGTTTTCCATGGACCAAAAGAGTGGAAAAAAGAGTTTTTTCCTCCACAAAGACCCTCTAGATGTCTTCCATACAGAGAAAATAATATCTAGAATCTCTACTCTGTGGTCTTCCATAGAGGAAATAATCTCTAGAAGCCATCTATGCCCATCTAAAGAAAATATAATATCTAGAAGCTTTGTACGGACAGAAGACCTTCTATAGGCCATGAATGTTAAGAAGCCTGGCAGAGGTCTTTTTATAATCTTTATTTTTAATCACATAATATTTTCTAGGGGTTTTCTATAGATAGTAGACCCTCCAGAGATTTTTTATATAGTAAATACCACCTACAGAACTTCTATAGACTAAATACCATCCAGAGGTTTTCATTAGAGCTTATAGAACGAGATCAACCGTAGAAGTATTTTATAGAGATCTGCTCATAAAATCTACAGTTTTTTTTTGGAAACGGAAGATCTTCAAGAGGTATCTTATAGAAAAAAATAACTTCAAGAAATTTTGTATACAAAATAGCACCTCGGGGAACTTCTATAGACAAAATACTCTTCAGAGGTCTTCTGTAGAATCTATAGAAAGAGGAGACTGCTAGAAATCTCTTATAGAAACAAGAATACCTTTAAAGATTACTCCTTAAGTCGACAGGTTTTGGTTTTGTTTGGGAAAAAGAAGATCTGTTGATATCCAATAGGTGTTCTATTTTGACTTGGAAGACTTCCCACCGCTTTTATATGTTCAAAAAGTGCCTCATATAGGTCTCCTATAATGAAAGCCATCCAGGAGCTCTTCTATACGCAGGAGACCATTAAAAAGACATACGATCAGATCTTTTAGAGGTCTAAGGTATGAAAAGGCCTCTTGAAGTAGATTTTTTTTATTGAGTGCTCTTTAGATTTTTCAGAGGCAGAAGATCTCTAGAAGTATTTCATAGACCAGATATTTGACCACTAAAAGATCTGATCGTACTTTTAGAGGTCTAAGGTATGAAAATGTCTCTAAAAGTAGATTTGTTATTGATTGATTTTCTGACTTTTCAGAGGTGAAGATTTCTAGAAGTATTTCAAAGACCATCCGCGGGTCTTCAATAGATATTTTAGAGATATTTCACATTCCTCCAATGCAATACCTTCTTCAAACTTTCAAAAGGTCTTCAGTATATCATCTATAGAATTTTTGTGGATCTTTTAAAGCCAGAATATCTTCTAGAGGTCTTCTACAGATTTCTAAGGCGACTTTTGTAGACCGATGTACTCCAAGAGCACTAAATTTATCTGTACAGCCAAATCTATCTGTACATTTCTCGTAAAGTATCGATCGATGCCGAAAAAATAATGTATTTGTTTTTTCCCAACCTAATACACTTCCTTGGGGTCTTCTACATGCATCAGAGCTTCTAGAGGTCTTATAGAGGGTGAGCATATTTTGGAGATCTTCTCCAGGAATTCCTTTTATTTTCTGTAGAGAACCCTTTGTACATAAAGAGAAGAATATCTTATATACATATTCTATATTCAAAAGACTTTCAAAGGATATTTTATAGTCAAAGAACCTTCTGTACGATAGAGTTTCACTATGGACTTCTTAGAGGACTTCTATAGCCAGAAAAATTGTGTTTCCGATATTTCCTTTTTACATCGTACTGCTTATCTCTTCTTATTTCACTCTAAACAATATATGTGACCAATAATTTTCCCTGCCTCTTTCCATTCATTGTAGTTTATGATTCCTTGTCAAATCTATGATGTGTTGAAATTTTTTACACCACGCCACACCACCAATACTACCATATAATTTTCCAGCGATTAATTATATTTGATTAAATTGTATATATTTCCCCCCTCAAAAAATAAATCACAATAAAAAATAACCAATCAAAACTTGAGATGAATGATTGTCCGCTGTATCTATGAATGAATGTAAACTTGAACCGGCAGCCACAGCAGCTCCAGCAAGTTGCAACGAAAAAAAGTCTTTGGTATTAATTACAACTCCTTCATGTTGCACTCACTCTGGTGGCAAAACAGCAAACAATTTTCTGGCTGTCGCTTCATATCAAATGATTGCAGGAAAACAAGATCGCATCTTTACTCACTCCTTCTGTCGGTCTGCACGTCTGTCTGTCTGTTTTATTATTATTATTATGGTGTTGTATAGACCACTTGTAAATAGAAATAAATTTATTATAAACAATTTTTTAGGTTTATTAATATTTACAACACAATAAATGTTATTTATACACGTTGTAATAAACTTTTGGACAGACAGGCGGTTGGATATAAAAAAATAGCAACAATTTAGCGATTATAGAATTTGTTTGGTTATATGAATTATATGTGTAATTTGGCATGGAATGCACATGAAGGAAATTTTGTTGTTGATATAAAAAACAGTGAAACATGGCTATAATGAAGAGTAACGATAAATAGGAAATTGTCAACAAATTTTTTAATATAATAAAACCAGGCAACGTTTGGACAGTCAAAGGAGGGACTTTTTCAAATGGGATATAAGGTGCTCGAGGTTATAGGGAGAATTAATATATTTACGTTTCCCTTCCCTCTTACCATTGACTCAATTTTTTTTACTTATCGAATATTTAATTCTTCCAATAAAATCATTTCATACAATCAAATGTTCGTTCAGTTTAGTCATTAACCAAGTATGACTGTTGCAATACCAACATTTTTTCATACATATCGACATGTCATATTTGTTATACACCACTGTGTGGACGGACACATGTTTGTCGTGTTGTGGCAATTAAAATAAGTTATTTTTGTCGTACCTTCACAACACAAACCACCACAAACTCTCTGATTTGTTGGACGATATTGACTTTTGAAATTGTGGCTGTTTTCTACAATTTGTTGTTGTTGTAATTTATTCATAATTTTCGGCCATATCTTAACTAGACAAAATATGCGGCGGTTTTTCTTTGCAACTCTCATTAATTTGTTGTACGAAACTTTTCTAAATAAACCATGGTCTCATTGAAGAACGGAAATCCTTTAAAAGTTTGAATGGGAAATTGTCGTTAAAATTCTAAACATAAATTTTTGGTTACATACCATCGGTTAAAGTGGAGCGGTATATATAACGGTGTTAAGGACAAAATCAATTTTTTTTGTGTGTCCTCAGAAGGGGGGCAGAAATACGAACATATTCGATAGGGGTTAAAAATATGAAAAACAAAAATTGTTGAGGATCTATAGAAGGTCCTGTATCTAGAGTAGGGATTTAGGTGTTCTTCTGGCTATAGAGATATACTTTTACATACAGAATTCAATAGTTGATCTCTTAAAAACCTACTATCTATTTTTAATAACTCTAAGAGTATTTCTGTCTACACAAGTCCTGTAGGAGGTATTCTTTGTATAAAATACCTCTTTTTGGAGGTACCCTTGAATATTCGAAAAAATTATCAACATTTGACCACATTTTAGCTCGGGCTTCAACCAAATTGAATGTATTTTAGTAATTTGGAAATATTCCTATAAAAAATATCAGTATTGGTCCACTTTTTTGGGTTGCTCATATATATCCTAAGTTTCGGTATTATGGAAGGTTTCTTTACACAACATTCCTAGTATTTCCAGTATGTTTGGCATTGAAAATGGGATATATGTTGGTCCACGTTTTTCTATATAACGGTACCTCCTAATTTGCCGTAATTTTGGGAGAACGAGCACGAATTTCAACGGAATATGCTGTCATTTGATTTTTTGTGATCTTATTCTGTGGTAATTTTCATTTTCATATTGATCCACTTTTTAGGTTATCGCGCAACGGTATTTAAAAAAATATATTTTGAGAAGTTTGGATACGATGTTCAACTAAATATGCTGTAGTTTGGTATTTTGGATTCACATTGGGTAGGAAATCTCCCAAATGCTCCCATATAAAGGTATCTCCCAATTATTCGGTATTTTGGAAATTTTGCACAAGTTCTCATTGGGCTGCTTCTACTAAAAATGAGCAATATTAGCCCACTTTATAGGATATATGCTCAATTTTCGGATAGTCCCTTATAATAATACCCTCAATATTCGGTATTTTGTGGATTTTGGTCACGGGATTTTCAAACAAGCTGGCCTAATGTTATGTGTTCGGTTCTCATTGGGTGTTAAAATGTTCCGACCGATCCTATGAATTCAGAATGCCCACCACATGTTAAATATCGGGTCGATATTAACGATGATTTTACTTGTTTCGATGTACGTATAAGTTGGTCCTTTAAAAAATTATTTTTCGGTGGTCCCTTACAAAAAAATATCTAAACAAAATTGTTTTCGGTGTTCTCGAAAAACTATTTTTTTTTTTGTTAATGATATACTTCGAATAAAATGTTGTTTTTAATGCCAGAGAAAAGCACAGATAGATGATTGATTTTTTTGATTCAATTGTCTTTTTCGAATATTCGTAAAAGCGTAGATTTTTTGAAATATTTTTTCAAAGATCAACAATAAAGTATTTTTATTTATATATTATGTTGGGGGGAAAAGAAATCCATTATTTTTATATGAACTATAGGACTTTATTTAACATGCACCGTTTTGTTGTATGATTTGTTGCCATTTTAAAGATAACTTCATAATGGCACTCTCATAGAAGTTCTGATCTCTATTTGCGAAAAACCCTAGTAGTCGATTTTCTCATTCAACCCTAGATACAATTTTTTTATCTTTTGGAATCCAGATTTGTGTAAAAAGGTTTAAAACAGTGCCGGTCAACATCGATCATTTCTCCGATTTATCGACATTTTCGACGAAAAAATAATGAATTTCTTTTTCCCCAACCTAATATCTTCTTAGAACCAAGGAAAGTGTAGACTTTTTATAAAAATATTATTTAAATGCCAACGAAATCGCAATTAGTTTGAAGATTTGTTTAATTTTAAGAATTTAATTTATTTACATTAAAATAAAAAATTGCAGCCAATTTTAAAAAGTAAAGAAAAAATCAGTATTTTCTGGTGATAATGTTCCGCTAATGACAAATTGCAGTATTACGAAAAAATATTAAACAATTTTTTTATGGTCGTTTATTATCAAATATAAAAAATGTATTTCCTAATTTTTTCCTCATAACAAAAAATTATTTTGCAATGTTTTTTTGTTTCATTTACAGAGAATAATAATTTCATGCTAAAGTAGATAAAATAGATAAACAACCAACCATGAGTAGAGTAATAAGTGATGGAATGCATGAATCAGTCAGTAGTAAGTGGGGCAATAAACCGATTAAATTGTAACAAAAACAAACTTGTTTTTCGATAAAGAAGGAGAAGGCAGGAGAAGAGGACCCCCTCTACCCCTTCCAAAAAAATTTACATGACTTTACTGCTAAAGCTCCAGTAACCTTTAGCTGTCTAAAATATGTTCGTGTCATTTTGTTAAACAAAAACAACAACAACAATAATAATAAACAACATTCCACGACAGAACCTGCTGCCTGAAATTCCCTAATAAAAAAAATTCAACAAAGTTTGGAAATTGTTGTATCGTCTGACAAAACATACATTTATACATCATATCATATCTATAAACAATAAAATAACAACAACAAAAACAATAAAACACAAGAATGTAAATATATTTCTTGGAAAAAAAACAAAACTGTGGAAATTGTTTTAGCAAAAAGCGTACCCTGGCGTGCCAAGTGCAGAGACAATTACCAAAAAACAACAACAACAATGACAATAACAATGAATACAATTTAAAAGAAAAACCTAATTTTTGTAACTTGATTTTGTTTTTATTTGGTTTGATTGGTGTCTTCTCTCGCAGAGCTTTTCCTCTCCTCTCCCGTTGACATTAAATTTCCATAAAATTATTTAAGGAAAAACATCAAGGAAAGCAGGTAGGATGGATGGTTGAAGCGAAATATTGATTGTTGTGACGTCGTATACAAAACAAATGATTTTGATTTTTTTGGGGAGTTTTGATTATTTAAATATTCTATCACGAATTGGTAATATGTTCATTATTATTGTTGTTGTTGTTTTGGATTTTCATTTATTATTGCCGCCTGTTTTGCCATGACAACCACCACAAGGAGAACTTCAAAGGAAGTCATAGATATGATACGAAAAAAAAAACGAAATCAATTTGACATACATTTTGACTGGATACGAAATGGAAAAAATAACACAGTCATAATAAATGTTGGAACGTGTTCATGAACCATTATCATCAATTTTCCGAATATTATAAATTATGTTTCTTGAGAAGAACATGAATGATGAACATATTTATTTGGTAATTTTCTTCCTCATAAGTTATGGCAAGAGAGGTGGAGGGAGGATTGGATTAATATTTCTGTGTTCAACAGGCATTTATCAATTATTTTGCTTTCTAATTTTTTGGGAAATATCCAGAGGACATGAATGAAAAAATCTACCTTTTGTCGATTCTTCAAAAAATTATAGAAAATAATCTAGGATCAACGAATGATATAAATTTAAACAAATTTATAGAAATATCTACTCTATTTTAATATTTGTTTTCGTTAGACTTTAATAAAATATTAGGTGGGGGAAAAAGAAATCCCTTATTTTTTCGGCATTTGGCTGTACTGATAGAGTTCTCATAAAGTATCGATCATACAATTTCAGATGTATGATCTTTGGAAGGGTGACATTTCGCAGTAAAAAATTATTATGCTGTTTTTTGTTTGGTGCATTCATTTGTGAGTTACAGGGTGTTAAAAATGGAAGTAAACAAAGAGAAAATTCGGTCCATTTTACATTTTTTTCTTTGACAAAGGCGAAATGCAAGCCAAACAACTAATTTTGTGTATGGTGCAAAATGTGCAATTTTGGTTTCGTAGATTCCGTTCAGGAATTTTTGATGTTATAAATGCACCTCGCACAGGTAGGCCGGTCGGAGAAATTATCGGAATTGACCGGCATGTTAGCAGTCGTAACATCGCCCTGAAGCTTAAATACGACCATAAAACAGTTTTAAACCATTTACAGTTGACCAAAATTGGCCAACAGGAGAGGTGTCGTGTTCCACCAGAACAACGGTAGGCCACACACATCTACAGTGACTCGCCAGAACTTCGCGAGCTACGGGTCTTGGCGCCAAGGGATTATCATCTTTATCTTGCATTGCAAAATTCCTTTCATGATAATAGAAATTGGTATCTAGGGAGGATTATGAAAATCGACTACTTGAGTTTTTTGCAAATAGATAGCAGGGCTTCTATTAGGGAGGCATTATTTGCATATTTGGTCAAAATCGGACATTCCGAAGCATATTAAATAAAGTCCTATAGTCCATATAAAAATAATAGAAATTCGACTACTAGAGTTTTCTTTTTTGCAAATAGAGAGCAGGACTTCTATGAGAGAGGCATTTGGCCCAAATCGGACATTACGAGGCATATTAAATAAAGTCCCATGGTCCATGTAAAAATAATGGTATTTTCCCCAATCTAAAAATAATAAAAATTAATTTTTAGCAAAATGTCGACCATTTTGCGGGTGAGGTACCAAAAGCTGTGGACCGATGGATCCCATCTTCGAACCATCTTAAGATTGAAAGAAATATTATGATGTGCAAAGTTTGGATGAAATCGGTTACTTCCTTCGAGAGTTATCGTCGTGCGCCCCAAAGAGACGATCGTTTGTAAATCGACCCTAAATTGTCTGAAACGGATTTGATTCAAAGAAACATACTTCGATGAGGCCAATTTTGCCGTGGCAAAGTGTATATACCCTCTTATGGCTAAGATTATAGGAACAAAATTGTAATACTCGGATAGATCCGTAGCAATTGAAAAAATCTTAACAAATTTACAGCAGTAAGTTCCGCGATTCTTTGAAGACATAATAATAATTATAAGTAATTTTTATATCGATCTCCGGTACACACCCTCCATTCACAATTTTTTTAAATAAAAAAAAAATAAATAAATTTTGGACTATAGCTTCATTATATTCAACTTTTTTTTTATTCAACAAATCAGTTTGTCCTCCCAAAAATATTTCCAAAAAATACCCTCTACTTTTTTTAAAGAAAATATTTGAAAATTGTCGATGATTGAAATACTGCCATACACGGTTTTCGAATGCACATAATGACATTTTATTTCGACATTTGTTTGGTTGTTTATGTGTAGTATACACACACACAATCAAAATCATCAGCATAACCATAAATTTTAAAATCCCTATATTCCAAATGTAAACATTCGTAGTGACAAATATAATGGTAAAAAAATTAAAAAAAAAAAAAAATAAGAAAATCTCCAAACATTCTGAGAAGGAGACACCCTCAATTCTGACCCCAAAAATAGAAAAAAAATCTTCAAATTGTTTATAAATTGTGGCAAAAACCTCATAAACAAATTTTCAAGTGGTATTTTGAAAAGATTTATGGTTTACGAACAAATCAATAAAAAGATTTAGAAAAATTATTTGTGCCCCAAATAAAAAAAAAAAAAAAACAAGAAAATTGGGAGACACTCATAAAATTTTATGATGGTGTTGGTGATTGATACTTGAAGTGGAGAGGGTGGGAGATAGGCACATCATGTTTGAAATTTCCAGAATGAATTTAAAAATAAATGATTTTGGAATTGCCTGGAATTCCATAGCCATAGACTAGACTAAACAATGCAAATCAAAGGGGGATTTGTTTAAAAATAAATTAAGAAGAATTTAAGGCATTAAAAAGATGGACAAGTAAAGAAAAATCGATATCAATAAAATACCCAAAAAATAGAAAGTGGAACAAAAAAATATTAACGAAAACAACAACAAATGTTCATGGCAGAGCATGGTATCAAAAAAAAAAAAAAAATATTGCCATAATTTCTAAACCAAAATAGACTCTGGGGGTTTTCTCTATTTCCCTTCTAAATGTTTGGTGTTATTCGGGTAGGAAATTCCCCTTCAAAGGTTCATTAAACTCCTCTCCTCCATGGAATTTTAAAACAAGTCAAGTTTTAAAGTGAGAGGTGTACGGTTGAACTAGTCAATAGGGAAAGGCTAGTTGGGGAAAAAAGGGAAAAATATTTGCATTCTATGCCAAGTTTGTTTTTTTCCGCAAAGTTCTTTATCAGTTAAACGGACAAAAAAATGTTTAATTTTTTTGCCTGTTTGTTGCCAGGAAAAATGTAGACAACCACCAGCTAGATAGCCAGCCAACCAACTGGGCAGAGAAAATCCTCCACCTAATGTCTTTTCATTTGGAATGAAGAGGAGTCTCTTCGTTGGATATCCCTTGAAAATGGCCAATACCAAAACTCCTACCTTCGGATTTGTAACAAGAAACAAACGAACGACTGAGCGAACCTACACAAAAAGTAGTATTTTGCAAATAGTTTATGTATATATATGTGGTATGTATATACTATGTAGTGGTATATAGAAGACATGTTTTACATATGTAAATCCGTTCAAATGTATATTTGAAGTAAGAAGTCGCGTTTTTGCGTCCTGAACAAATACCCAGAATAGATGGAGGGCAATAGACAATGTAAAGGTCGATAAACTTCTTAAACTTCAAAAAATGTGTATATACATACATACATATATCTAATAGTGGGTATGTAAAAGGAAATAAAGACGAAGAAAATACATAATGACAGGAATACATAAAAGGGTGCAATTGTATGTAAGAAGCGGTTATATTTTCAAAGAGGATTATATGGTATTACATTGCAAATATGCCAATGGGGAAAATTTTGAAAAAAAAATCGGTCCTGGGTATTAAACAAAAATTATTGTAGCGAAAATAGTGTTTTTATAGTTTACACTGTGATTTTGTGGGTTGGAAAATTCCTAATGAGTATGAAAGACCTTGGTGAGTATATGAAGAAAATCCCAGAAGGAAAAATTCGCTATAGGCCAAAGTTCGGAGATATTGTGTGATCATTTTTTTTTTGCTGAGTTGAAGAGTTAGCATCGTATCTTGATTTGTAGCTATTGTGTATATGTTTTTTTTTTTGAGATCACATTTCTTCAATAGAAACGAACGAGGCATTTTTTTTGTACTTCGTCCTTTTATCTCGATAGCTTGTGTGCCATTTTCGTCATCAATTTATTAAACCTCACTTCAATTATCACAAGATGGGATTTTTCATCCTTGTAATATTCTACAAAAAAGTTGTTCATAAAATTTTAGCTGTAGTGCTCAAAGACGAGAAATCGATGTTTTTTGGAACCGTTATATGGAGGCTATCCTAAGAAGTGGACCAATATTGATAGATTTTGGTTAGAAGATTTCCTCTACCCAATGTGTACACAAAATATCAAATTATGGACAATTCGGTTGAAGAACCTGCTCTAGGTTCCCAAAATACCGAAATTCGGGAGTTATGATTATATGGGGACTATCGTGAAAAGTGGACCAAATATTGCTAATTTTTTTTTTTGTAGGAAAATTTTCTACCGATTTAAAATCCAAAATATTAAATTACAGCCACTTTGGTTGAAAAACGTGTCTCAATTTTTCAAAACATCGACAATTTTGGAGGTATTTATATATGGGGGATACCCTAAAACGTAGACCTATATTGATAATTTTTGGTAGGAACATTTCCTGCTCAATGATAACCCATAACACCAAATTACAGTAATTTCGTCTGAAAAAAAAAGAACTTTCCCAAAATATCTGGTGATACCGTTATGTGGGGGCTATACCAAATCGTGGACCGATATAATCCATTTCCGATACCAAACATAGCACTGTATGTGCTCTATCTTAAATATCGTGATTTCACATAAATCCACATATAATTTTATTCCGATCATCCGGAGACCCCAGTGAATATTTGAATATTTTTTGAAGGTGTTAGAAACAAAATGACAAATTCAATATACACTCCACCACTTCACCTTATGGTGCAGGGTATAAAAAGTTTTATTAAAACTCTGTTAAAAATGTTTTCGAACCAAGGACTTACGCAGAAGGTGAGGTGCGGCGTATCCGCCCCATTATTATTTTTTTATACAAAAATTTTATTTTTGCAATGAAAGTTTTTATATTGAACCAGTGATCCCCCGCGAAATGAAAATCTGTATACGTCCCTGTTCCGAACAATTCATCATTTTTATCACATTCTTTAAAAGTGTTTTTTTCTTTCATCTTTCATTTAAATTATTAAAGAAAGAATGCAAAACATATGTTTTATATTTCTGGAAATTGTTTCTATAAACAATAGACGAGTTGTTATTATTGCAACCATTTATCCTGGACATCTAAGAATAAATGCTAAACATTTTATTCCCATCCACCCCCTGGAAAAATTCAATCGAGTTCTTCTGTCATTAAACACATGACATGAGGTAATAAATTCAAATGGCGATTTTTTCATATGTCATTCAATGGTCACATAATGATAATGGCAGTCATCTATCCTAAATCTCCTATTCGAAATTATACCCCATCTACGCACTATTTACAATTGTAACAAAAGTCACAAAGTCATGTCAAATGTTTAGATAGGAGAGATATAGTCAGAGAAAGGAAGCCATCTAATGTTATGTGTGGGATGGACAGACATACAGACTGTCCGGTCATTTGGTCATGTTTGAAATTCAATACACAGGCAAGGCATGTATCTGTGGTCAGTTAGGCATGCAACTACAACCCCCAAAAATTTTAATATTGTATTTTATGCTTGAAATATACACCCACCCCAATTTTAGATAGGGCAAGGTATTTTGAATATTTTAATTTTTTTGAAAATTAATTTTTTGGAAAAAAGTAATACCTCATCATTTAATAGCTCTCTTTCTTATTTGGCCATGGTGCAGTAATAATTAATCTTGAGCTTTAAAAAGTTACCACCACTTTTCAAGTGGTTACCACTTTTTAGAGGAAGAGGAAGCCTTATCGGATTTAAATAAAAAAAACACGCTCACACACAACTCACCCCCTTTGTTTTTAAATATGTTTGGTGGTGGTGGACTGCTGACTTTGATAGCGACATAAATTTTCCCTACTAATCATCTTTCTGGAACATTACAATTTTTTCGAAAAAATTGTTTGGGGGATGATCATGCAATCTAACGCTAATTTTTGACATCTGTACACACTTCATAAAAAATCGAACCGAACCCACCACTCCCCTCATCCTCTTGCGTTTCCTTTATTTACGAGAAAATTTATGTTTTTATGTGAAAATAAATAGATAGGAATGATAAATTTTCGGATTTTCCATTTTTCACTTAACTCAGTGGGAGGGGGTGAGGTTGAAGAAATGGTGGTGGTGGAATGAAAACTCGTTTCATACATTCAAAACCATTTGGCGATTTATTTCTTTGTTTAGAGTAGTGCAACTCTTAATGGGTATTTGAACAGATGACGCATGGCGGCATGCCTGCCGTCGCATGCTATTATCATTTATCTAGCCTGCCATCTCGAAGTGGTCGGATTTTCTAGAAAAATCGAAAATCTATTTTTTAACTTTTATGCGTATTGTGATTAAAAATTCTAGAATATTTCTATTCTACAAAATTGTCTTTTTATAGATTGGGAAGTCTTAAAAAAAATGTCTTTATAAATAGGTTTTTCATCTTGTCTATATAGAGGACCTTTAGCTCTCAATTATATAAAAAAGCCAATATACAGCACAAAAGTCTCTTCAGCACGTCTATAAAGGCTCACCAAAGCTCGTTTTCAAAGATTTCCTTCAGGCTCATCTTTAGTTTGTCTATAAATTCGTCCTTCTTTAGGACTTACCTCGTCGTCTATGAAAGACTGCTGCGATCGGGTTCAAGAATAAATACGCCCTCACTCTTGTCTATAAAGACTGTTCTCAGTTTAATCTATAAAGATTCTCCTCAGTTTCGACCATAAAAACTCTCCTAGGTTTCGTTTATGGAGTCTCAGGCTCATACATACGAAGTCTTCTTAGGGTTATCTATTGAGACCTACCTCAGACTTTTCTATAATGACTCCCTTAGACTCGACAATATACTCCTTTCAGACCAGTCTTTAAAAACTCACATCAACTCATCTATAAAATTTTCCCTCAGGGCCTTCAATGGACCCAGGATCTCCTATAATAAGTCAATAATAACTTTCCTCAGAATGCTTATAAAGACTCATTACAGCCCCATCTTTAGAGTTTTACTTCAGATCGTCTATAAAGCACTCTCCGGTCTCTTTGAAAAAAAAAAACTTATTCAGGCTCGTCTATAAATATTCAGCTTTCTTTCAGCTCACCG
Source organism: Musca vetustissima (assembly GCF_032173495.1). Lineage (NCBI taxonomy): Eukaryota > Metazoa > Arthropoda > Insecta > Diptera > Muscidae > Musca > Musca vetustissima. The sequence goes on along the minus strand of NW_026885219.1, from coordinate 300,973 downwards.
ATCAAGACTGCCCACGGGCTCATCTATAAAGACTCCCCTTTGGGTCGTCAATATACCCAGAGACTCTCTTCAGCTTGTCTATAAAGATTCACTTCAGATCGTCAATAAAAGTTCTGCTCAGGTCGAATTTAAAGACTCTCTTCAGGCTTGTCTTTAAACACTCCCCGTCTATTAAGAGCACCCTTCAGGTCGTCTATAAAGATTTATTTCGAGTTGCTTTGCAAAGACTCCTTCAGAGTGTCTACAGAGATTGCAGCTCATCATTATTGATTCCGTACAGCTCGCCGATCAAGACTGTCTTTAGACTCACCTATAAAGATTTCCTGAGAGTTTGGTGTTCTATCATGGCTTCCTAAGCCCCAGCTTTACTATAAAAACTTTTAGAGCTCCAGCTCATATAAAATAACCCATGAGCATCTGTTAATCTACAAAGACTATCTTCAGGCTCACATATAATAATCCTTCTTTTCAGACATATCCTGAGAGATCACCCTAGAAATATCCTCATACTATAATATATAATTTTTCTTTGACGCTAACGCTAACGCTCATCTGTAAAAGTATTTTTTTAAAACAGTTTTTTCATTGCAATTCCGTAAAAAAATCCCTTCATAGGAAAAAATTTCCCAACCTTCATTAATGAACAACAACAATTTTCAAATTCAATTGAAGGATCTTTACAGCAAGGACCCACTATAGTAACTGTAGTACTTGTATTTATTTATTTTTTTGTGTTCAAACTTACCTCTTCTTGGTTTTGCCGACATTGTAAAGTTCAACATGTTTGAATGCAGCATAGGCGGCCATTTCTGTTGTGTGTGTGGTGGTGTTGGTAGGTTACGGGTTAGAAGACTGTTTTGCAAACAGATGTTTTGTTTTTTTTTTGGCGAGTGAATAACAAGGACACCAAACGACGACTACGACGATGATGCGGAGGACGAATGAGTAGAGTAGCTTTTTCTGTTGTTAAAGGTTATCACAACAACAACACCAACAATGGAAGTGTTGCCAACTTTGTTTGCAATGCAGATGATAATCAAATCTCTGTGTGTGTGCGTGCGTAATAACAACAACAAACAGAGAAAATGAAATCAAATGATATGGAGAGTAGAGAGCAGCGAGACAAAAAAATAAACAAAGAAAAAAAAAATAGATATATGTAAAGGAAATTATCAAGGAAATGAAAACCAATGGGAATTTCGAATAAAAGGACTTTGGTTTCAATTTTCTTGTTGGAGAAAAGCTGTGGTAACTGTGAAATAGTTTTTAATTTTTTTTTCTTGGGGAAATAGAACGGTCAGATGGAGAGTGATAAAGAGAGCATTTAAAAATCAATAAGTGATGATGTTAGCACGGGCATCCTTTTTGTGGGGATAGAATGATGTTATTTATACAACGTACTACAGTGAGGGCTCTATTTAGGCAATAATAATACAATAATGATTTTAGTAGGGTAATAAAATGCCGCTATAAGGAAATAAAGAGGAGAAATAAAAATATAAAAATCAATTAAGATTTAAGAATTTTCTCCGAAGAATTATGGTGTTCTTGGAAACTTATTTGGAATTACATCGGGTAATACACTACAGTAAGGGCTATATTTATGCAACCATATTTCTTTGGATTTGTTATGAAATATAAATAATATAATTCCCATATGGACATTTTTAGCGGAAATTTGTGTTTACAGGGCAATCTTTCTGTAGCCTTCCAATTTATATAAAAAAATATGCTCATAAGAACAAAACGTTGGTGGAAAATAAAAAAATAGTAATAGGTAATGTTTGTAGGGTATTATTTCGGCATAGTATGGTTTACAGTAAATACTAAATTAAGACTTTTTTTTTAAGATTTTTGAAAACATTTTTTGCCTTTTCTGGCAAAATTCAAATAAATAAAAATTTTTAAATTTCCTGTAAACCATATGACTAATTTTTAAATACAAAAATCGTCAATATTCAGTTGCCATTGCATTTGAATGAAATTAAATTTTAAATTTTATTTTGGAATTTTTATAGTGGGAACGATTCAAAAAATCAGAGTAAAGGCAAATTGTAATTGATAATGCATTTAGTAAAATTTAAATTAAAAAAATCATTTTTTTTTGCATTTTGAACAAAATTCAATTACGATTTTTTATAGTGGAAACGATTCAACAAATCAGATAAAAAAATAGTGGGTAAAATTCAATAAATCCGAAAAAAATTGTTATTGGAAATTCATTTCTAAAAATTTATTTTGAAATCGGAGAAGAGAAATTAATTTTTATATAATTTTCTTCCAATCGAAATATTGGAAACAATAAATAGTATTAAAAATCGAAAATATAGACGATTTTTATTTACAAAAAGCCTAAAGTCATACAAAAGAAAAATTTGAAAGTTTGATTAAAATATTTTTTTACGCCAGAAAAATTAAAAAAAAATCAAAAATGTGTTTTTTCAATACTATTTTTTACCCGTTTTTAATTAAAAATATTGAAACGGAAACTAATATTAGATATTTTGAAAAAAATAGGTACATATTTCAAATATAACAAAATCAAACACGGTGAAACCGGTGAAATTTCGAAATGAGAACAAATTTAAATTAATTATTTTTTTGATGAATTGAAAATACAACCCATTTTTTAAAATTATTATTTTTTTAATTTTTTTTTTACTAAAAATTTGTATTTCTTGAAATTTCGAAATGAGAAAAAAGTTTATTTATTTATTTTCTTTTCTGAAGAAATGAAAATTCAACTATTTCATTGAAAATTTAGAATTTGTTGAAAACATTTTTTTTTCAATTAAAAAAAAAAAAAAAACATTTAAAAACCCCTATTAGAAATGTCTTAAATTGTTAAAAGTTTTTTATATTTTTTTGGGAATACAAAAGAAGGAAATTATATTTGTAATAAAAATGTAAAGAATTCGTAATTTTTATGAAAATTTGATTTTTTGTAAAATTCTTAAAATTTTATTTTTAATTTGTATAATTAAATAACGAAGTTCCAATATTAGAAAAAAGGTTCCAAATTTAACAATTCCCTTAAAAATAGTTTTTTTTTTTAATTTTTCTCCAAAAAAATCTTTGTGGTCTAAATCCAGCCCATACTGTATTTTCTATATTATATTTAATACATATAAAGAAGATGAATTCCAATACAGTGCCCAATATACAAAAAGGACACCACACAATGCAGTAGAGAAGCACCAAACAAGCAAAGCTCCACAAAAATCATATTTTTTTGGGGGAGCCCACACAATGAGAAACAAATGGCAACAACAACCAATTCAATTCCAATGGTGTTGGTTGGTGGGGTGCTGCGAAAACAGAGATTTTTTTCAGTTGCCTTTGATTTTTGTTTTACTCTCAGGAGAGAAAAAGCCAACAACACAAAAGGATACCGCAGAAAAGTTCGTATAAGAAAAAAGGATGATATGGCAATGGGGAGCCCCCAAAATAGAGTATAGAAAAATATACAAAATACATATACAAAATATATGTATTCCATATATATATGAAATAGATTTTATGCAATACCTACAGAAATTATGATGAGTAGGCGGTGGATGAAATCAGGACGAAATGTATGAAAAAAAAAACTAAAATATTTCACAGTTACTTTTACAAAATAATTAAAGAAAATAATTTTAAAATAAAAATTATATCCTTTTCTCCAACAAAAAAAGAAGAGTCCTTGTTATTCCTTTTTGGGATGATAAAACTCACAAATTCCTTCTCTTTTTTGATTTATTGCAGGGCAGCAGAGGAGGAGGAGTTCGTTTATGAATATTTTTCACAGTTAGATTTAAAATTAATTTTTAAAATTTAAAAACTTTGTTATTGGAAGAACTTTAATTTTCACTTGGTTAAAAAAGAGATTTATTTTTTGTTTAATTTTACTTTGTTACAATTTATGAATTTATTTCTTCTTTCTTTTTCGTTTAGTATTTATTTTCTTTTTTCATTGACACACAAAAACTAATAACAGAACAGAAAAAATGTTGTTGGTTGTTTGATGGGAAAAGAGACACGACGTTTTCTTTGCTTTTCGCTGTGTGGAAAGACGTTGTGAACGGCGCTAGTTTAAGTTGAAGACTGAACTGTTTTTGGAAAAGTGGAAAACATTTTATATTATCGATCCAGCAAAACATAATGTGCCACAACATGCTGCACAACAACAATAACAACAAACAAAACAGCAAACAGGGCAGGCAACAGCAGTACAATACAGCACAACACCATCGTCGTCATCATCATCATCGCTGTAGTCATCATCGTCATTTACCCATCGTCAAAACAAAAACAACCACACACACACATACACACAAACAACATAGCCACAGCACATAACCCAAACCATTAGCCCACCAAGCAAAACATTGTGAAGTGTAACATCAACCCAACCCCACTCACATTGTGTACTCACTACTGCTGTACGGTACTAACATTACGAGAGAGAGAGAGAGTATAAAAAATAGAGAACTAATTCAACCATACGCCGAGAGTCAGAGAATAGCCCTCTGAGTAATAACGCACAGCATTTTAATAACATTACCTTTGTGGTTGCGCCAATTGTAATACGGGGACACACCAAGCACAGTGCTATGTGTCCAATCATGAATAGTAAATAAATAAGCGGAGTAGTAATAATTCTTATTCATTCAATTATTGGTGATAATACCCAGTAATAAACATGGAATTAAATTAATTAAGGTACTGAAGAAATCAAAGCCATTTTATAATCAGGAAATATATTTCTGGTAAAGGCAATTAAAAAATAATTTCCTATTTAAAACCAGTGAGCGAATCAGTATAGTCGAACGGGGCCGACCCTACACAACTTTCACGAAAATCTTACTTTGTTTGGTTCTATATATTGAGCTTGAACAATATTTCGCGATATTTGCACCCTCTTGGTCGACTAGAGGTCAATAAGTATTACCAATATTCAGTACAGCCCTTCTAATTACTTGCCCAGATTCCCTTCACCATGGGTTGTGTTGTGATGTTCGGCTTTCAATTGTGGCGTAAACACACAACAAATTAAGATTTTGGTAGATTTCATCCCAATATTATTATCTGATCATCACCTAAAACTTATAGGCTTTGTCCTTGGCCATACCTGGATCCTCATGGAAAATTTCAAATCGATAAGCGCTATATTTCCGCCCTCTAGTGTGGTAATGTATTACTAAATAATATCTGAATTCATAAGCGCACCTGTATATATATATATATATATATATAAGTGTAACTCCCACATCCGAGTACATACGACAATACAATTGGTATCGATTTAAAAGTACACCACTCCTCTTATATATGCTATCAACTTCTCGGGACTTTGTCCTTCAAGGGTAAATATATACGCCATAAAATATAAATTTTTTAATTTTTCACAGAAAAATCAGGGTCCATTTGACCCGCTAAATATTGACCGATCTTTATCAAAAAATGCAAGCTTATTCGTCGACCCAATCCCTTTCTCAATGTAAAAATTCGCGATGTTTGGGCCATAATTGTGGCCTCAGGAGCGACCAGAAAATCAAACAAAAATAGATTTTTTGATCCACTTCAACCCCTAAATATTAACCGATCTTTACCAAAAACAATAGGAGGCTTCATTGGCCAGAACCCATCCAACATGCAAAATTTCGTGATGATTGGTCCATAACTGTGGCCTGCATCGTGTTTACAAATTATAATGGATGGACGACTCAGCTAGTCGAGATATGACGATCGGTATACTTAAAGGTGGGTCTAGGACCAATATTTCGCGGCGTTACAAACTCTTGGGTCTGCAACCAAGCTATAATACCCTGACAACATAGTTGTGTAGGGTATAAAAATATTATGTTGGGGAAAAAGAAATCCATTATGAAAACGTCGATAAAATCGGAGAAATGATCGAGGTTGACCGGCTTGTTAGCAGTCGTAACATCGCTCAGGAGCTAAAAATCTATGCTGGATTCAAAAAAAGCTCAATGTTTGGGTGCCTACAGTGACTCACCAAAAACTTCGGGAGCATGATTGGGAAGTTTTAATACATTCGCTATACAATCCGGACTTGGCCCTAGGCGATTATCATATTTTTCATGCATTGCAAAATGTCTTTAATGATAAACAAATTGGTATCTAGGGAGGATTGTGAAAAATCGACTACTAAAGTTTTTTTTTTGCAAATAGAGAGCATGACTTTTATGAGAGAGGCATACAACAAAACGTTGCATATTTGGACCGAATCGGACATTCCGAAGTACTATAGTTAATATAAAAATAATGGATTTCTCCCCCAACCTAATATTTTGACCATTTTGTGGGGAAGGTATCAAAAGGAGTGGGCTGATATTCCCCATCTTCGATTGATTTAGGTTTAGAAGAAATTTTAAGATTCACAGTATAATTATGAGAATTATAGTGCGCAATATTCAGCCAGAAATGCGGATGGCCATTGTTAAATCGAAATTTTTCTCATGGATTTGATCCAAAGAAACATGGGGTGTAAAATCAATATTTCCATGAGAAACTATTTTGCCGTAACAAAGGGTATATATACTCATCACTAGCCATAAGGCTGGGGTTACTTCTCATGAGGAGACGAAGATCCCTGCTGTACGACAACATGATGTCTACTTATCCAAAGCTATCATTTGAATCATCACCTAATGAATAGGCATTCAGTCATACATGTCAGGAAAGATCTTCTATATCTGGAGAGAAGGAGGTCCAGAGATAAGAGTTACAAAAAATACCTTAAATCGGGAGATACGGTCATATGGGGGCTATATCAAAACTTGGACCCAGGGACCCCATTTTACATTTCAATATTTGCTTTGACATTAAAAACATGTAAGCAAAATTTTGGCCGCCTATGTCGAGTGGTTCGGCAGTTAATGAGTATATATCCAATTTACCCACGTCTTTAAAGTATCGTAAAACTATCCATTCTAAATCGATTTGATAACAGAAACCCGGAAATGGGGTGTAAGATTTTGTATTACCGATTCGATATATATTAAATACGCAAAATAAATACCCACAAATGGGGATTTACCCAATTTACCAGATATTTACCCTTTGGGTATTTATCCACTATCCGTATCCACACATGTTCAACTTAATTGGCTGTAGTTTGATATTTTGGGTTCTCATCGGGTAGAAAGCCCTCTTATCAAAATTTATCTATATTAGTCCACTTTTTAGGTTAGGGGACCATCGAAATTTCGGTATTTTGGGTACGTTTTTTAAGCAAATTGCCTTTTTCTACTAAAAATTACCAATAACGGTATGTTGGTAATAACGGTTACCATGATCAGGTATGTTGGTTCCTATATGATACATTTCTAAGGATTCCCGATTCCCATTTTGCTCTTATTTGAAATTTTGAGATCTTATAGGGTGACAACAAATCATCCTATTTGGAAATTATAAATATTTTTCGAATTTTGGGTTATATAGCCTCCCGTTATAAAAGCCCCCCTTTTTAGATATTTTGATGGTTCTTAACCCAATTTTCCAACCTGAGTATCGGTAGATTGTTATACTCGCAACAATTCACCGTGGTAAGCCTCCATATTAAAGTCCCCATCGATTTTAGGTATTTTGACCACCTCATGGTGTAGGTTGTACAAATACCGATGCGGTATAACGACGCTTTTATGTTGTTATTGTCTAGAGGGTATAATATACAACAATGTTCTCTAGAGGCCACAATTATGACCCGAACATCTTGATATATTACACAGGGAACGATACATGATCAAGGAATAAGTATATGATGATCGCATAATATTTAGGAGGTCAAATAGACAAATGCTTTTTGTAAAATTGCAAAACTGACATTCTATGCCTTATACAGTATTTTTCGGTTAATTGCACATCAAAATTTGCAATTAACCGAACCCGCTTACTATGAAATGAAATATTTTTGACCCATCATGTGGTTCAATTAAGCGTGGAAACCAATTAACCGTAGGGTCAATTAACCGAAAAATACTGTATATACTCCGCCTTATATATAGACCGTACACATAATTCGGAAAAATTGACAGTGCATAAAAGAGGAGTTGTTGGTCACTGATCTGATAAATGAAGTCAGGATATATGGGGATTTAATAAAATGAGACTAGGCATCTGCAGTTCTGACATTGCTTATTCTAATAAATGCAAATGTGGCTAAAATATTGCCCAGGTTCGGGATATAGGTTCGCAGAATGTTTAAGTCCCGTATCATCGCATGTGGTATCATATGACCCTCCACACACGTCCGACTATACTGCATACTGCTTTTAATTTTATAATTTTCCCTATATATATTTATACCCTTCACCACACTGTGGTACAGGGTATTATGTCTTTGTGCATATGTTTGTAACAGGCAAAAATAATCGAGATAGACCCATGATTCCTTTTGAGAATATGCATAGAATCACTTTCTGAATCGATTTATGCATGTCCGTCCGTCCGTCTGTCCGTCTGTCCATGCTAAATTGTAAACAAAGTACAGGTCGCATTTATGATCCGATTTGGATGAAATTTGGCACAGCTCATTTGTTTGGCCCAAGGACGAACCTTATTGAAATTGGGAAAAATCGGTTCAGATTTAGATATAGCTCCCATATATATTTTTGCCCGATTTACGGACTTTAGACCCTGAAAATCTTTCGATTTGCACGAAATTTGGCATAGCGTACTGAATTGAGCCACGAAAGATGTGTGCCAAGTTTCGTGAAAATCGGTTCAGATTTAGATATAGCTCCCATATATAGTTTCGGCCGATTTTTGGTAAATGGCGTACCAAAGTCCCTATATATCTTTCGATTTGCACGAAATTTGGCATAGCGCACTGAATAAAGTCTAGAATGATGTGTGCAAAGTTTCGTGAAAATCGGTTCAGATTTAGATATAGCTCCCGTATATACATATCTTCCTCCGATTTAAGGTAAATGGTGTACCAAAGTCCTTATATATCTTTCGATTTGCATGAAATTTGGCATAACGTACTGAATTGAGGCTAGAATGATGTCTGCCCAGTTTCGCGAAAATCGGTCCAGATTTAGATATAGCTCCCATATATAGTTTCGTCCGATTTCATGTTAATGGTGCCCCAAAGTCCCTATATATCTTTCGATTTGCAGGAAATTTGGCATAACGTACTGAATTGAGCCTAGAATGATGTCTGCCCAGTTTCGAGAAAATCGGCCCAGATTCAGATATAGTTTCGTCCGATTTCATGTAAATGGTGCACCAAAGTCCCTATATATCCTTCGATATATTTGGATAGAGCTTCCATATATATTTTCGCCCGATTTTAAGTAAATTGGACATCAAACTCATCATGCTAGTCAGGTTGACATCAAATTTTGCACAACGTACAAAATTGAGCATAGAATTACGTAGTTGCGTTTTCTAGAAGTACAGACATAGCCCAACAGATAACCTATTTATATTTGATTGAAGTCGATTTATATAACTTATGGATATATAGGTAGATTCACATTTAGATAAATATCACATATTTTATTTCATCCAATTTCATGTTAATAGTCCTGTTTAATATACCGATAGTGGTGAAGGGTATCATATAGTCGGCCCCGTCCGACTTTACTACTTTCCTTACTGGTTTTTTTATGGCTTGACAATATTTGATTCCTCACACTGTGCTCCATATTCCAAACAAAGAAGATGTTGCTTACATTGCGGCAGAAATAGAAATAATTGCTGAGTGTGCGAATCAAAAAGAACTCTCAGTTACGCACTAACCCCATCTTGAAACATTCTCTATCTCTCGACCTCAAACAGAGAACAGAGACTGTCTCTCAGACTGTGAGCATGAAATTAAGAATTACGGTAATTATTTGCCATGGATGCTATGAGGTTGGTTAACAGCTGTTGTTGGATATTTCCAGTGGCCACAGTGCATTCACACACACGCACACTTTCCAAAATGCATAATAACAGATGTAGGAGGGTGGTTGCATGTTGCATTGGCAACATGTTGATAAACAACGCCAATTCCAATGTTCACTGTTAACAGAGGTGGTTGCTGGTAGGAGATGGTGCATTGAAAAAAGGCCCCTGCATCAACAAATAATGTACTGGGGAACAATATAAACAAATGTTTGTTATGTTGCAAACAAAAATGTTTATGTTTAGATAAATAAAAAAACATTCGAGAAAGAATTTAACAGAACTCATAAAATGCAAATGTTAACATGGGAAAAATAATGCATCGATGTATACTTAAAGAGGTTAGTAGTGGTACTAAAATATGTACCCTGGAAACATTTTTATGTTACAGTTTAATATGTATCGGGAAAATGTTGTATTTTGTTCGTTATGATGTTGTTCGTGGTTCATTATTTTCCAGAACTAAATTTGTCGTCAGCAGTGGCAGCGACATCAGCAGGGCAAACGTTGATGAATTCTAATGACAGTTTAATGGCTTTTTGTTGTAATTATGAACATAATACAGAATAATACAGAGAAAATAAATGTTTGTATGCATGCAGAAATGTATGAACAAAAATAAATTTGAAATACACAATTTAAATGGAAAATATGTAACAATATTTTGTGCAGCAGATACACACTCCTAATGACTTTTTGGGAAAAATTATTGCGAAATAATTTCGGGTGTTTGTCGCTTTTTTTGTTTAGGGAAACAGGAATGAATTTGTCAATATTATTGTCATCATTATTCATGACAGCTGTCTAAAAAAATTTCAAAATTAATGACAACTTTAGAATTGTGGAAAAAAATCAGAATAATCAGTAATTAATCCTGATGCCTAAAAATGGCCCTATGCTCTAGATGTCTCCAAATTATTTTTTTTATTAAATAATTATAAAAAATGTGACCTACATAAACAAAGTCGGTATAATTATTTTTATAATGGCCAATTTCTTCATATGAAACTTTTTCAAAATAGTAACCGAACCTGATTTCAAAATTTTTTCTATTGAGAAAAAAGTAACCCTATCCTGAGGTCGGATAGAAGAAAAACCGAACCGAATTTGGGATTTTTTCAATAGGAAAAAACTAACCGACCCTGCGGTCGGAGAGAAAAAAGGAACCGACTCTGAGATCGGGGTTTTCTATTGATAAAAAGGTAACCTACTCTGAGATCGGATTTTGTCTATAGAAAAAAATATAACCAACACTGTAGGTCGGATGTTTGGTTTATAGAAAAGCAGATACCGAACCTGAGGTCGGATTTTTTGTCTATAGGAAAAAGTAACGGACTCTGAGGTCGGATTTTTTTTCTGTAAAAAATTATGAGGTCAGATTTTTTTCAAATCTAATTTCCGATTTCTATTGACAAAAGGTGAAGTCGGATAGAAAAGAAATAACCGAACTTGATTTCGGAAAAAAATAACGAACCTGAGTTCCGAATCTTTCTAAAAGTAACCGACCAGGAGGTCGGATGGGAAAAAGTTCCTACGCTGAAATCGTATCTTTTCTACAGAAAAAAGTAAGCGACCCAGAGGTCGGATTTTTTATACATATAAAAAAAATTAACCTAACCTGATGTTGGATTTTTCTATAAAATATGCAACCGACCCGAATTCGGATTTTTAATATAGAAACAAGTTATCGAACCTGTCGTCGCATTTTTTCTATAGAAAAAAGTTACCGACCATGATTTTTTCGGATTTTTTCTATAGAAAAATGCAAACATAAGGTCTGATTTTTTTCTATAGTAACCGAACCTGAGGTCGGAATTTTTTTCTATAGAAAAAAGTAACCGACCTTAGGCCGGAATTTGTTTCTATAGAAAAAAGTAACTGACCCTGAGGTCGGAATTTTTTCTATAGAAAAAAGTAACCGACCCTGTGATCGGAATTTTTTCTATAGAAAAAAGTAACCGACCCTGATATCGGAATTTTTTCTATAGAAAAAAGTAGCCGACCCTGAGATTGGAATTTTTTTTTATAGAAAAAAGTAGCCGACTCTGAGTTCGGATTTTTTTATTCTATAGGAAAAAGTAATCGATCCTGAGTTCGGAATTTTTTTTTCTCTAGAAAAAACCAACCCACCCTGAGGTCGGAATTTTTTTCTATTAAAAAATGGAATAGAATCTGCGTTCGGAATTTTTCTAAAAGTAATCGACCTTTGTTTCTATAGAAAAAAGTAATTGACCCTGAGGTCGGAATTTTTTCTATAGAAAAAAGTAACCGACCTTAGGTCGGAATTTTTTTATAGAAAAAAGTAACCGACCTTAGGTCGGAATTTTTTTATAGAAAAAAGTAACCGACCTTAGGTCGGAATTTTATAGAAAAAAGTAACCGACCTTAGGTTGGAAATTTTTTCTATAGAAAAAGTAATCAACCCTGAGGTCGGAACTTTTTTCTATAGAAAAAAATACCCGACCCTGAGATGGTATTTTTTCCTATAGAACAAAATTTACTGAGGTTCGGCGGATTTTTTCCAAAAGTCTATCTGCCTTCAATGCTGAGAATTTTTAATATAGAACATATGTTTTCAGTGACAGGGAATTTTGTTTTCTACAGGAAAAAATAAGTTGTTAACGAATTTTTATTTTATTAAAAATGCTCTAAAAAATATTTTTCTATAGCATATAGATAAATAAATCTGTGCCCAGTTTCTCTGTAGAAAAAAAAAATAAAATTATATATAAATCTGAAAATACGCACTACCTTTAGGGTCGTTTATTTTTATTTCCATGTACAAGAACAAAAACAAAAGCAACAGAAACTAAAAAAAAAACTACAAGTTCTGTGCACTCTCGTGACACAGTCACTCACTTCCATGTGCAGCAGCAGTAGCATAGAAGCCAGAAGGAAAATAATGAAAAACAAAAAAAAACACAAATCCCCCACCAAACCTCAAACATGATGAACACATGATGACAGCAGCTCTTCAGCCAAGAGAACACGTCGCGAGTATACCTCATCATTCCATACGTCCACATTCATCCCATCCCTCTACATCCATCTACTAGCCATGTTGTAAGAATATGCGTGTGACGCAATTTTTCGTGGTTTGGGCACGCAGGCAGGCAGTCAGTCAGCGATGTGTTACTCACGTTCTTGTTGTTCTTGGTTAAACGTAATTTCTTCGTCTTCTTCTTCTGTGTCATTCTGGTGAATTGCCCCCAACAACAACTGTTTGTTGGCTGTTTGTTTTTCTTCTGTTGCCAACAACGAATTACTTAACAAAAAGGGGACCTGCCTTTATACATTCTTCCTTATCACCATCATATCAAAGCTGCTTTTTAGCATGTGACACTTTTAGTTGTTGCTACTTTTTCTACATTTCGTTGGATGCTTTTCCCCCAATTTTCAGCGTATGAAGATAATACAGAAGTCATAAGAATAGCCAGTAGTTATAAATAAGACTACAAAGTAGGTGAGATGAGGTCGACTAACTTCTTTTAGGTACATTTTCACACTTTACTATTTTTCTTCTTCTTCTTCTTTTTTTATGCCTATGTTGTAATCTGACTTTTATTTGGGGAGCTTTAAAACCCATTCTGAAGCAATGCAAGCGGGAAATCGGGTTAGCCAAGTTGATATCTTAATGGACGTGTTAAAAGAAGAAAATAATGTTGGTTACGACACCACACATAGATGCAGTCAGTATGGGCACAAACTGACGAAGCAAAAACGAACCAATCAGTCGGAAAGTCTTCTAGTCAACAAATTGAGGGTCCATGATTTCAAAACGGAGTTTGTGATAGTTGAGGCAACATTAGAGATATTTGTTCGAGTCAAATTTTGCCCGATGTACACCTGGTGTTTAGTGATTTTTTTGTACTTACTAATCAAATAAAAAAAATTAGCCAGAATTGAAAACTTACCTGAAAAAAAAAAACAGAAAATGGAAATTAGGAAATCAGATATTTAAAAGCTGTTAAAACATAAGAAACCAAAAATTAGCTTCCATGAGATTTTTTCTGAAAAAGTGTGGAGTAACCAATTCATTAGGAAAAACAGTCATATAGGCTCAGAAGTTTTTCTATAGAAAGGATAGCCATCTCAGAAAAAATCGTCTCCTAATTTTTTCTATAGAAAGTCATAGACCTCCGAGTGTCTCAGAATTTTTCATATCAAAAATTGTAGAGTACTGTTAGGGATCCCTCAGGGTGCCTCTGCCTTTTTTCTCTACAAAAAGGTCTTCGACCTCTGAGGGTATCAGATTTTTTTCTACAGAAAAACGTCATCGACCTCTGAGGTTCTCAGAATTGTGTTCGTTTTTTTTTGTATTTTTTTGTCTCTGAATCATCATTCATCAACCTGAGGGTCTCAGAATTTTTTCTATAGAAAAAAATCGATCCAAAAAAATCGATCCTGAGGGTATCATCAAAATTTTTTCTATAGAAAAAAAATCATCGACCTGAGGGTCTCAGAATTTTTTCTATAGAAAAAATACCATCGACCTGAGGGTCTCAGAATTTTTTCTATAGAAAAAATACCATCGACCTGAGGGTCTCAGAATTTTTTCTATAGAAAAAAATCATCGACGTGGGGGTCTCAGAACTTTTTCTATCAGAATTTTTTCTATAGAAAAAAGTCATCGACCTGAGGGTCTCAGAATTTTTTCTATAGAAAAAAAATCATCGACCTGAGGGTCTCAGAATTTTTTCTATAGAAAAAAATCATTGACCTGAAGTTTTCAGAACTTTTCTATGTAAAAATATTATTGACGTGAGGGTGCAACAATTTTGTACATAGAAAAAATCAAAGCCATGATGGTCTCAGATTTTTTCTATTAAAAAAAAATTCAACTGCGTGTCACAGAATTTTTTCCGTAGAAAAAATTTAATTCCACCAGATGTTCCCAAAATTCCTTCCATAGAACAAATCATTGACCAAATTTTTTATGGATAAAAATCATCGCCCTGAGAGTATCCGAATTTTTCTACAGAAAGAATCAGTTAAATGCGTGTCTCAGAACTTTTCTAGGTAAAAATATCATTGACGTGAGGGTCCTGCAATTTCTTCGCCCCGAGGGTCTCAGAATTTTTGTATAAAAAAATCATCGCCCTGAGACTCTCAGAATTTATTCCATAGATAAATTCATCGCCCGATTTTTTTCTATAGAAAAAAAAAATCGTAGCTCTAAGGTTCTGAGAAGCATTTTTCTATAGAAAAAATTCATTGGCCTTTAGAAAAATCATCGTTCGGAAGGTCTCAGATTTTCTCCACCATTAACCAAAAAATGTCGATTTTTT
Source organism: Musca vetustissima (assembly GCF_032173495.1). Classification (NCBI taxonomy): domain Eukaryota; kingdom Metazoa; phylum Arthropoda; class Insecta; order Diptera; family Muscidae; genus Musca; species Musca vetustissima. Next base: position 285,785 of record NW_026885219.1, on the reverse strand, counting down.
CTATAGGAAAAATCATCGACAGAGTGGTCTCGAAATAATTTTGAAGAAAAAAATTTCGGTCGATAGAACATCGAACCTTGGATCACTATTTCTATTGAAAAAAAACATCGACCCAAAGGTCTCAGAAAAAATCTCCGAATTAAACAAAAATTGTAAATCAAAGGTTTTCCGGTTTTTTCTATGGAAAAATATTGGTCTATTGGATCTGAAAATATTTTCTATGAAATAGATAACAGCCAAGAAGCCCTGAGAATATTTGCTGTTTTGTCCAGTAGAAATAATATCATACCGAAAGGATCGGGCCGCATATTTTGTTAAAATATTTGTGCTATATATGCTGAAAATCTAAGTTTTCCAAGTCGTATATTTATTCTATAAAAAAATTCTTAGAACTCTGTATCGAACATTTGTAAAGGCAAATAACTATCAGATTTCTATGCCGTATCATACTTCGGACCTGTGGTTTAAGAATAAGATCTCGAACAAAACCTGACTCTATTTTCTTTCAGGTCACCCACCTGCAGTTGCTAATCGACCACAATACAACGAACAATCATTACAACATGTTTCGACATAATCCAGCATGTAATCGTGCCAGATGATAATATTCATTTGATACAAATGACAAAATTATTGTCTCTGTGATTACTGGCAGCAGCCGACAATCCCGCCATCAACTTCATCGGGGGTTCATTATCCACACACAACTTCTCAGGTAATTTGACAATAATAAACAATCAATAAAATGAGAAGGAGGGGTGGGGGTGGGGGAGAGGACATTAACAAAACATAATGCAGTCATTTGCAATTGACGAAGCAATCAATCTCTTCGAACACGAAACTTTTTCCAAAACTCTCGATTTTGTGAATTGTGAAAATCTATGGAGTTGGGGTATTTGTTATTCAGTTGTCGTATTTGTTGTTGTTGTTGTTGACAATGAAATTATTACTATTCGGGACTATTCAGTATGTGCGTCCGTGGACAGCAGCAGTTATGCCAAGCCAGCCAATCATTCAACCATTCATCTATCCAACCAACCATCCATCCATCTACCCGGTAGACTGAAACTCAAGTTGAAGTTTGAGTTTGACGACAACCATGACTACAACAACAACTCCAACAACAAAAAATACAAATAGAAAGTAATGAATTTTTAATCTCAATAATAACCATATTAAAGACAATTATGTGGTAAATTTTCCAATCTTATATCTGCTTCTCTTCTTCTTCGTCGTCTCCCCCTTCTTTCTTTTGTCTCCAACATTTGGACCGGACATCATGCTGCACACACACATTGTTTGGAAAATTATATTTTTGTTGTTGTTGTTTTGTATTACAATGTCAGCAAGAGGTTAATTTTTGAAACAACATTGAAAAATAATAACAACAACAACAACAACGATAATAAACAACAAATGTAATAAAACAATAAATTTGTAAATTATCAATCCGTCAAATCCGTTAGACGAACACAGACAGCCGGGAGAACTGAGTGCAGCAGGCAGGCAAGTGTTTCAATCGAAATGATTAACTGTTTCGGGGTGTAATATCATGGCACAGTGGGTTGGAGGGACAGGGATATTAGACAAGAAAATACTCAGATCAGCATTTTTTCCGTAGAAAAATTCGACCTGAGGCTCTGAGAATTTTTTATAGAAAAATGACCGCTCTGAGGGACTGAGTTTTTTTAATAGAAAAAATGATCGATCTGACGGTCTGAGTTTTGTCTAAAGAAAAAACTGATGGTCTTTGAATTTTCTATAGAAAAAAATAATCACCCTTAGGGTGAAATGTCAAACCTGGCAGTCTGAAAATCGAAAAGAATAAATAACGACAGAAGGGTTTCGGAATTTTGGGTCTGCAGACCCACAGTTCTATTATTTATTTATATAGAGAGACCCTCAGGTCTATAGAAAAAAATTAAAATTTAGAAGCTTAGGTCTATAGAAAATATCCAGAGAACCTCAAGACGATGCATTTTTCTATAGAAAAAATTAGAAAGAAATTCAGAGACCCTCAGTGGTCGATGATTTTTTTCTATAGAAAAAATTCAGAGACCCTCAAGTCTTTGATTTTTTCTATAACAAAAAATTCAGAGACCCTCAAGTCTTTGATTTTTTCTATAGAAAAAATTCCGAGACCCTCGGGTCGTTGATTTTTTCTATAGAAAAAAATTCAGAGACCCTCAGTAGTGGTCGATGATTTTTTTCTATAGAAAAAAATTCAGAGACCCTCAGTATAGAAAAAATTCCGAGACCCTCGGGTCGTAGATTTTTTCTATAGAAAAAATTCCGAGACCCTCAGTAGTGGTCGATGATTTTTTTTCTATAGAAAAAAATTCAGAGACCCTCAGTAGTGGTCGATGATTTTTTTTCTATAGAAAAAAATTCAGAGACCCTCAGTAGTGGTCGATGATTTTTTTTCTATAGAAAAAAATTCAGAGACCCTCAGTAGTGGTCGATGATTTTTTTCTATAGAAAAAAATTCAGAGACCCTCAGTAGTGGTCGATGATTTTTTTCTATAGAAAAAATTCAGAGACCCTCAGTAGTGGTCGATGATTTTTTTTCTATAGAAAAAAATTCAGAGACCCTCAGTAGTGGTCGATGATTTTTTTTCTATAGAAAAAATTCAGAGACCCTCAGTAGTGGTCGATGATTTTTTTCTATAGAAAAAATTCAGAGACCCTCAGTAGTGGTCGATGATTTTTTTCTATAGAAAAAAATCAGAGACCCTCAGTAGTGGTCGATGATTTTTTTCTATAGAAAAAATTCTGAGACCCTCAGTGGTCGAGGATTTTTTTCTATAGAAAAATTCTGAGACCCTCAGTGGTCGAGGATTTTTTTCTATAGAAAAATTCTGAGACCCACAGTACTGGTCGATGATTTTTTTCTATAGAAAAAATTCTGAGACCCACAGTACAGGTCGATGATGTTTTTCTATAGAAAAAATTCTGAGACCCACAGTACTGGTCGATGATTTTTTCCTTTGGAAAAATTCAGAGACCCTCGGGTCGTTGATTTTTTCTATAGAAAAAATTCCGAGACCCTCGGGTCGTTGATTTTTTCTATAGAAAAAATTCCGAGACCCTCAGGTCGTTGATTTTTTCTATAGAAAAAATTCCGAGACCCTCAGGTCGTTGATTTTTTCTATAGAAAAAATTCCGAGACCCTCAGGTCGTTGATTTTTTCTATAGAAAAAATTCCGAGACCCTCAGGTCGTTGATTTTTTCTATAGAAAAAATTCCGAGACCCTCAGGTCGTTGATTTTTTCTATAGAAAAAATTCCGAGACCCTCAGGTCGTTGATTTTTTCTATAGAAAAAATTCCGAGACCCTCAGGTCGTTGATTTTTTCTATAGAAAAAATTCCGAGACCCTCAGGTCGTTGATTTTTTCTATAGAAAAAATTCCGAGACCCTCAGGTCGTTGATTTTTTCTATAGAAAAAATTCCGAGACCCTCAGGTCGTTGATTTTTTCTATAGAAAAAATTCCGAGACCCTCAGGTCGTTGATTTTTTCTATAGAAAAAATTCCGAGACCCTCAGGTCGTTGATTTTTTCTATAGAAAAAATTCCGAGACCCTCAGGTCGTTGATTTTTTCTATAGAAAAAATTCCGAGACCCTCAGGTCGTTGATTTTTTCTATAGAAAAAATTCCGAGACCCTCAGGTCGTTGATTTTTTCTATAGAAAAAATTCCGAGACCCTCAGGTCGTTGATTTTTTCTATAGAAAAAATTCCGAGACCCTCAGGTCGTTGATTTTTTCTATAGAAAAATTCCGAGACCTTCGGGTCGTTGATTTTTTGTAAAGAAAAAATTCAATGATTTGTTCTATAAAAATATCAGAGACCCTCAGGGCATTGATTTTATTTATTGAAAAATTTTCTAGGTCCTTTTCGATTTAGACCCAGTGCCATTTCTCTATTTTTTTTTAACAATTTTGTGATAATTCCAATCATAACAAAAATGATTCCCAATTCTATCCCATATTTTGCTTTTGTTGTTGTGCATGATTGTATTCGGATCGATGCGTGTAATGTTTATTTAATTTCCGGCTCATTTCTCCATTCGTTTTGGCATTGTTGTTGTTTCTTCTCTACGACTACTCGGCAGGGTGCAACATTTCGGTTTCATTGTTTCCATTTCGTTTCAAATTTTCTAATGGGTTTTGTAGTTCAAAATTGGAAATGCATTTTTTAATATATTTTTAATTTTTATTTTTATAATAATGGCCAATGAACGATAACACGATGATGACAGCGCACGAACAAACAAACAAACAAACGAAAATTCTTCGGGAATTTTCCACAACAAAAAAAGGGGGTATCGGCAGGGTAGGCAGACCAATAGGCAATGCAGTGACAGGGCACTTTACAATGTCGTTGTTGTTATTTTTGTTGTATTTTTTGTTTTGATTTAAATGACGTTGAGCTAATTATGATAATAGTTTATATGACAGGGTTCAATTCTTCTATTCTTTTGGATAATGATGACTCAGATGGGGTTATGGACGGACACCGCCATAAATCTCATATCACAAAATGCTGTAATTAAATTTTATATTGTTTTATGTGTTTTTTATTGTTCCTCATTGTTGGATTGTTAGGAGGAAGTGTAGTTTTATAATTGGGTCGTGATGATATGACAAAAATTCGAATATTTCAAAGCAATTTTTTTGGATGACAAGGGAAAGAGTTTTAGGGATTCTAAAAAAAGGTTTCCCGGCTTCTCATTCAACTCATGGACTAACATTACAATTTTTATTATTTTTGCCATTGCAAGAAATTACTAAATATGCCACTTAGGCATGCCCACACATATCTGCCGCTATCCACCAGTACCCTCAAGGGTTAACATGCCAATTTCCAATGGAAGCTGATTATAAAGCGATTAGGCACAACATCGGCAAACTCCTTTCCACAGCCCTGCATCATTGACATCACCCATCATCGATATTTTCTTTTCCGTTAACTGAGGAAAAGTCAATCTCTTTTCTATGAGGCCCATCCCATGTTATGTTCGGAATGATGGTTTTTGTTTTTGCGGCCAATGCGACAGAAACACAAAATCCCAGCACAAAATGCGAACAACATTAACTTGGCACAAAGTGTAAATGAACTCATTAAAGACAAAAGACATATATTTTTTATATGCAAAAAGACAAGCAGCAGAGAGAATGTGAGGGGACATCAACACCACTTGCCAAGTGAAGTGACCGAACTAACCAAACCTCTTCCTCCTCCTCTGCAAAACCTCAACTCGCTACGAGTAATGTAATTTGTAGTGTTCTTTCTTCATGTGCCCTTATGTCATTTTATGTGAAACAGGCCAAGAAGTTGATGACCAAGTTGCGACAGAAGGGTAAAAGTAAAATTTCGATAATAATTTCCGGAACAAGTTTTATCACAAAAATAGAAAATAAATTCTATAAGTCCACAAAATGTTCTATGAAAACAAATAATCGACTAAATGAGGTCGATAACTTGTTTTCTACAGAAAAAAATCTGAGGCCCTTAGAGGTCTCAGAGCTTTTCAATAAATAAAACAAAACCTCAGATGTGAATGACTATTCTTTACTATAGAAAAAATATGAAACACTCCGAAGTCCATTACTATGACCGGATGGCCTCTAAAATTTTCTATAGTAAAAACCAACGACCTGAGAGTCTCCGACATTTTTATATAAAATCAGAAAAAAATCATCAACCTTAGGGTCTCTGAAATTTTTCTAGAGGAAAAACACCAAACTGAGCGTCGCAGAATTTTTTCTACAGAAAACAAGCACTTAACTGAGGGAAACGGATATTTTTCCTACAAAAAAAAAAAAAAAAAAAAAAATCTTGAGGGTCTCTGCAAATCTACGAGCCGGGGGTCTCTAAAATGTTGATACAGAGGGTCGCTAAAATTTCTGGGATCTTAGAGTCTCTGAAAAACCGACGACATGAGTGTCCTATGAAAATGTTCGATAGAAAAAATATCAGTCCTGCGGTCCGGAGTGTTTTTTCTAAAGAAAAAAATCAGACCTTGGCCCCAAAAAACTCAATCCTGTGGTCCTAAGAATTAAAAATAACAACAGCCCTAGGATCCCGCAAATTTTTCTGTAGGACAAAATAGCAGTCCAAGGGTCCTTCAAAATTTTTCTATAAAAATACCAGTACTGGGGTCCTATGAAATTTCTCTATAATAAATCATCGACGAAGTGAGACTCTAGATGTTTTGTTAAAAAAAAAAACTATAAAAAAGGTTCGACGACGATTTTTTTCAATGGAAAAATGGGGTCCTAAGAAATTTTCTATAGAAAAAATATCAGTCCTGGGGTCCTGAGAATTTTTTCTATTGCAAAAATATCAGTCCTGGGGTCCTGAGAATTTTTTCTATAGAAAAAATATCAGTCCTGGGGTCCTGAGAATTTTTTCTATAGAAAAAATATCAGTCCTGGGGTCCTGAGAATTTTTTCTATAGAAAAAATATCAGTCCTGGGGTCCTGAGAATTTTTTCTATAGACAAAATATCAGTCCTGAGGTCCTGAGAATTTTTTCTATAGACAAAATATCAGTCATGAGGTCCTGAGAATTTTTTCTATAGACAAAATATCAGTCCTGAGGTCCTGAGAATTTTTTCTATAGACAAAATATCAGTCCTGAGGTCCTGAGAATTTTTTCTATAGAAAAAATATCAGTCCTGGGGTCCTGAGAATCATCGCCCTGTGGGTCTCTGCATTTTCTATAGAAAAAAAATTATCGCCCTGTGTGTCTCTGAATTCTTTCTATAGAAAAAATTCACTGCCCTGTGGGTCTCTGAATTTTTTCTATAGAAAAAAGTATGGCCATGTGGGTCTCTGATTTTTTTCTATAGAAAAAATTATCGCCCTGTGGGTCTCTGATTTTTTTCTATAGAAAAAATTATCGCCCTATGGGTCTCTGAATTTTTTTTCTATAGAAAAAATCATTGCCCTATGTGTCTCTGAAATGTTTCTATAGAAAAAATCATCGCCCTGTGGGTCTCCGAATTTTTTTCTATAGAAAAAATCATTGCCCTATGTGTCTCTGATTTGTTTCTATAGAAAAAATCATCGCCCTGTGAGTCTCTGAATTTTTTCTATAGAAAAATTGATATTTTTGTTTAACAAAAAAAAAATTATATTTAAAAAAATCATTCCATATAAAAAATCCGCCCAGCGTGGGTTCCAATTAACCAACTATTTTTTTACAATTTTATTAAATGAAATTCCAATATCACACCAATCAATAAAAATTCCAAACAGAAATAACAGCCAATGCCAGTTTTTTCTGTGTCGTGTAATTGCCACAATTAAATTGTGAAGCCTTTCGATCAATTAATCCAAACATCCCGAAAAACAACAACAGCCGCAGCAGCAACAAAAAACGTTATGATGGCAAATTAATTAAAACATGTGTTACAATTAATTTAATTTCTAGTTATGGTTCGGAAAAAGTCAACAAGCTAAGCCATCATTTCGATAAAAAAATCGCAACACAAAACATCATTAAAACAAGCCCCAATAATCCCCCTGATCCCCCTCCCCCACACACATTCACTTTTGTCTCAGTATCGCGAGCTATGAATTATTAAGTGGCGCTTAAATTGTGTGCTGGGGCCTTGTGGCCACCATCAAGAGGCTGGATGAATGGTTGGTAGCTTCAAACCATAATCATCGCAAGCAGTGCCACCTCCAGCAGCTGCTCGTTATTTGAGATCAGCGGGTAAGCAATTTTTTGTCATAAATGAAAAATGAAAATCAATCGCTTCAAAGTCTTCTTGAGGCCACCACCATCATCACGCGGAGTGGAGCTACTCTCATTTTGGTGTTAACCATTTAGCTTGGAGATTTTTAGACAGCAAAAAAAAAGTGAACGCTTTTCCACACCAACTACTGGGTACATGTGTGAAAAATGTTCGAGTTTTTTGTGCCATAATGTAACCATGTAATGGAATTGTTGCCACAGAGTCCACATGGCAGTCTCTGACAGACAGACGGACCAGTGGACCGTCGAGAAAGGCCAGCCATCATCAATGAATGAATGGGTCTCCTGAATCTATTAATATTAAAATTCATTGGTAATGGTCCAACAACAACTACACAACCATAAAAATGATGGACTACACCATCTTACAAATTTGAAGACAATCCGAAAGTTGGATAGGTGGAGGACAAAAATCTCCTATAATAAATCCAATGGGAAGAATAATGAATGCGCTTAGAGGAGGATGGGTGGACACACAGAAAACTGTCCCGACAGGCGTTTGAACTGTGTGCACTGCTGCACTCACTTGGGTGTCACCTTGTCAGACAACACCTTTTTATGGCCGGCACACACACACACATAGACACTCCACAAGCCATTGCCGATTTTGGCCGACTCTATTTGGCGGCCGGGAATTGTTGGCAGTCCAACGCATAAAATAGTTGCTGACTAAAGCATTGTGGCAGTCGACAACCAACCGTCCCGAACAGCTAGCCAAGAAACAAATAAGTCTTTTAAAATACACCACCAACTTTATTGGATATAACAAGGCAGTACACTCGAGGAAAAATCATCGACCTGAGGGTCTCTGAATCTTCTTTCTATAGAAAAAATCAACGACCCAAGGGTCTCGGAATTTTTTCTATACAAAAAATCAACAAGCCAAGGATCTCGGAATTTTTCCTATAGAAAAAATCAACGACCCAAGGGTCTTGGAATTTTTCTATAGAAAAAATCATGGACCTGAGGGTCTCGGAATTTTTCTATAGAAAAAATCATGGACCTGAGGGTCTCGGAATTTTTCTATAGAAAAAATCATGGACCTGAGGGTCTTGGAATTTGTTCTATAGAAAAAATCATGGACCTGAGGGTCTCGGAATTTTTTTCTATAGAAAAAATAACCGACCTGAGGGTCTCGGAATTTTTTCTATAGAAAAAATCATGGACCTGAGGGTCTTGGAATTTGTTCTATAGAAAAAATCATGGACCTGAGGGTCTTGGAATTTTTTCTATAGAAAAAATCATGGACCTGAGGGTCTCGGAATTTTTTTCTATAGAAAAAATAACCGACCTGAGGGTCTCGGAATTTTTTTCTATAGAAAAACAACATGGACCCAAGGGTCTCGGAATTTTTTCTATAGAAAAAATCATGGACCTGAGGGTCTCGGAATTTTTTTCTATAGAAAAAATAACCGACCTGAGGGTCTTGGAATTTTTTCTATAGAAAAAAATCAGGGACCTGAGGGTTTCGGAATTTTTTCTATAGAAAAACAACATCGACCTGAGGGTCTCGAAATTTTTTCTAATAAAAAAATCATGGACCTGAGGGTCTCGGAATTTTTTCTATAGAAAAAATCATGGACCTGAGGGTCTCGGAATATTTTCTATAGAAAAAATCATGGACCTGAGGGTCTCGGAATTTTTTCTATAGAAAAATCATGGACCTGAGGGTCTCGGAATATTTTCTATAGAAAAAATCATGGACCTGAGGGTCTTGGAATTTTTTCTATAGATAACCTGAGGGGGGTCTTTATTTCTTCTCTGAGTGTAAATCCTTCAACATGAACTAATCATTCTGACGACGACTTCAAACGAACAGACGAACACATTATGCCGAGCAACAGTTGACGTTTGAAAAGCCTCCTCAATTTGACTATAACACACTGGAGGATGAGGCTAGCCTAGGTAGTAATCCAACAATGTTCGGTTGCGATTTATGGTGGTATGGCAAGGCAAAAAGACAGACAGCAACCAGAAAATACTTGCGATGGACTTGTCTTCGAGCTAACCGCAAAAACTATCAAGCAACATGGTCATTGCTGCTTCTGCTGCTGTTGTTGCTGTCTTCAAATCACAATCATGTTCGTTGGTGTCTTTGTTGCAAAGCATATTATTTAGATGTTGCTGTTGGATTGTGTGGCAAGTTCCACTAGGAAGAGAGGGGGGACAAACGTACTATTGTCGTCGTTAGTGTGTCTTGGGTGCTCAATCAACATTGCCACGACTAACATTTCCGAGTTGTCAAGCAGGGAGGCAGCAACGACAACAGCAGCACTGCCAAACAGCGGTAGTTACCGAAGTTGTTCGAAACGACAGTTACGACGACGATTGACTGTGGCAATGGTTGGTTGGTCGGTTGAATGGAATGACAGACTCTGGCTGGGAGGTTGACTCGGAGTTTAAACTCATTTTCACAGTAAATCTGCCAACTGTGAAAGCCAAGAAGAAACATAAGCTGAAGCAAAAAACAACGAGAGGGTGCGGGATGGGGAGAGAGGAGGTAGAGCTTTGGCATGGCAGTAGTAATTATACGCCAAGTGCTTGGCTTTGTTGTAATAAGTAATTAGTTTTTTGTCTGGCTGGCTGCTTGTTTTCATTTTAGTTTTTTTCAAGATATAGGCCGTTGGCGGGACAGCCACCACACTACTACTAACTACCTACCTACCACCTCTGGTGGCAAACTGATATCTTACCCTACCGGAGCGAGACAGACAGACAGCATGTTACGTTGTTTGCTGGCTAATTTCTTTGGAGTGCTGTTGTTGTTTTTTTTGCCACTAACGGGGATTTTTTTTTTTGCGAAGAGTGTTGGTCTCATTATTAGCAGACTGTCATTCGAAACAGTGTCGATTTGTTCGGAAATTGTTGTAACCATAACACACATAGAGATCTCATTGGATATATATTACAAATATTTTATGAACTAGGTATGTTCAAATGAGTTTAAAGGGTTTGTTGTGTGGGGAGGATCAAGTCCAAACGCAGAACATATTTTTGGTACGGCACCATCCTTATCTTAGGTGGGCTAAACAACTCACGTTTGTCTAGGCAGCTGTCGTTCTTCTGTGGATAGAGGTGAAGTGTGGACTCCTGGAATTGCATTCTGTTGATCTATAGGCTGGGTTACTGCTTCCGTATCAATTCTATTCATTCCTGTCGGGCACGCCTTCTGGGCTAGTGTTTCTTTTTTTTACCATTGCCCTCTCTACGCCGACTATGAAGGCCTCGCCAAACGTGCCTGAGGTAATGGCATAAATGTGCCGATATACGGGTAAGATCTTTGCCTCTTTATACAAATGGTCCACTGGTTTCATAAGGAGACACCCTGCCGCATTTATAAGAGTGACACTGTGACTATTTTTAACTGTCTACCACAGTATATCGTTTAAATTTGTAACACATACGGGTCCGCATAGCGTACGATTACCAGGTAAGCGTACGATAGCGATGGCTTGCGTAGAAGATTTAAATAATAAGTCGAAATGTGCGTACCATCGATAATGGGACCCAAAGTCATGATCGTACAATCTTCGGAATACATTAAGATTTGTGTGACGTCCCGAGATTTTGTAATTTTAGAAAGGTTGAGGTTAAACAGTTCCGGCGATACGATCCCTTTTTGGGGACAACCCGTTTCCTTATACGGATCTTCTATTTCTGAATTTCACATATGACTAGCACTCACAAATATAGTTATCTGAAGATCGAAGGGTGATCTACTCCATTTGTTCGAACAGAAGTACATGTCAAATCAAGAGCAAAAAAATAAAAAATCAGTTGCACGGTCTCGATGTTGTAGTGCTATACAATTTTCGAAATTCATATAGAGGTTCGGCAACTGAAAACGAAATCTACCTCCCTGATGAGAGATAGGCTTCGCTACAGGGGACAGAAGTGAATTCGGTCGGTATGGCTCACTTCTTTCTGCTGACATCGTTGCCTGGCTTCAGTAGCGGGATCGACCTGCTTAATTTTCAGGCTTGAGGAACAATGTGGTTGGCTAACGAAATGTTCAGTACAGCTGTTAAATAATCAACTCCATTGAGATTCGATACAGGCCTAATGCTTTGGATGACTTAGCGTTTCGTATGACATCTGCAATATCATTGTGGTGTCTCGTATAGCATCTGCAATATTATCCTCTGTAAATTGTAGAGGTACCTCTTCGGATCGTAGGGTTCTTATACAACCTCTTATTTACTGTGTCATTCTAGGGGTCAACGACGTAGAATGGAAATTTTTTCACAGTAAATTTATGTTTGAAATAGCGATATTTTTCCTTTTGTACTGCAGCCATTATTAGGTCGCGGAGATGCATGTCAGCATCCTGAGGATTTAGGGGATTGGCCAACTTTTTGAAGCGGACATTGGTTATATCTCTGAAACCTTGCCAATCAGCTTTATCGTGGTTCAGAAAAGTACAACGTACAGAGGTTGTGAAAACAGGTTGTCTATTAACAGAGACGCTAATGTGAAGGTGTTCCGAACCGAAGATAATGATCGGTTGCAAGGTAACGACGATTTAGTGATGACCGGGAATGGTTGTTGTCGGGAATTGACACGATGATAGGCTAAGACGATCGTAGAAACTACTATATCCAAATACGAACAGTAAGCCGAAGCTTCTGTGTGTATTTAATTTATGTAGCCGCCACAATGGATAGCCATCAAAAAGAATTCCGAATGATCGTAAGTGCAATAAACATCCACAACACAACAAATAGCAAGCCTGTGCAATGGTAAGCCCCGCCCTTAGCAGATGGAACTGAAATACTTATGTTTGCGGTGTAACAACGTGAATGAGAATTACATGGTAGTGTAGAAGACGCGCGTTAAATGTCAACACGTTCGTTGTTGATACTCATGGAGACGTCATGCGAATTCGTTGCTATGGTGGATGAAGCGATCGTAGGTGTTTCTGTACGGATGTCACTTTTGTCACGAGTAACAAAGCGGCGACTCCATGTAATGCCACATCTCTGAGAGTCGGCTTTATTCAATATTTCATTCAATACAATTGTGAACAGTAGCGGTGACAGAGATCATCCTTTCCATAAAAGTTCCGATACAGGCGTATGAATTTGTAGGAGTTCAAAATCAACAGAGTAGCTATGGAGCGAGACGATATTTCCTTCCGATGCTGATCAATGGACTTGTAGGGTTCCGAAATCAACAGAGTAGTTTTAGAGCCGAAGGTATTCGTTGCACAGAGATGAACAATAAAAATAATATGGATATTAGACAACACAACAGGAATATTGGCGATACTTACGGGTTACTAATTAGGAAATGGGATGTTTTGAAAAATAGAAGATTTTATATGTTTGAAAATACAATTCTTAATGTTGCGGCAAAGTATTCAGCTTTCTGCTTCTCATTGTTTAGAGAATGTTCTACTCTGATGTCGAGAGGTAATTGTTGAGGTATTGATTGTTTGTTTATCGGTGGAAGCCTTACACTAGTCTTACTCCAGCGTTGGCGAGGAACGCTTGGCTCGTTGTTATGAACTGAGAGGTCGGTTTACTCGTTCTCATTATTCGGATTATTTTATGAGGTACTTCCTTTTTGCTTAATGTTTCCCGTTCGTCTGATGATGTCAGAGGCATTCCTGAAGTCGATGGCCATGAGAGGTCTGTCATTCTCTAGATTTTTGTATTATGACTCGTCTTGGCCTGATCTACACAGTTTCTATTTGATCTGAATCATGTTCATCTCTCAGAATGCTTTCTTCTTGTCCTTGAATTATTTTTTGTATCATGGGACTGCTGGAATCTGACTATAATCCTAAGAACGAACCTCTCCATACAGAATATATTTCCCATTTCTATTCCCAATCTAATTTAAATTCAATCTCCCCCCACTGTGCCAATTCCATGTAAGGTTAATGAGATTTCTTGGCTTTAATCTCATATTTTTTTCTTGAGTCATTTAATTTGATTTTTCCTCTACTATTGGTTATTTATCAATATTTTTTTATTTGACCAGACTTTTCTCGATCTATTTCATGTCATATTGTTAGCGATTAGGAGAGCTATGATTGTTAATTTTTTGTAAGCCATCAGGAGGAGGCAGCCAATATCTCAATTATCAGTTGCAATTAGTCGTTTCTGTGATACACACATTTTTTTGTTCAAACGTCCGACCGTCCAATCGTCATGGTGGAACATGCTGTCCAGTGGTCAATTTTTTGTGGCGTCTTATTAGTTATTTTAATAGGATGTTTGGTGTTGGGTGCCAGCGCATTGTCATGCCAATGTCAAGGAGGCGAAGAAAAAACTATCGAGTCAAAGCATTTGAGGATTTACGACATTTAAATGGGAAAAGTTGTTGGTTAACATTGCTGGGAATTAGTTGGCGGATTTTTTTCTCTGAGTTTCTTAAACAATAATAAGAAAATGTAATCTCCATTTTTTCATTAATGGAAAATTTTCTGTTAAAATTGCAACAAATAGAGAGAGAGAGAGAGAGAGAGAGACTGAGACTGTGTTATAAAAACCATGACCAGAAGGCTTAATATTGTGACCACAAATGTCAAGATCTCCCGGTTTTGTGATATGTGGTTATCCCAAAGGGGAATGCTACTCTTTATTATTCTATTCTGAAGCTACTTACAATTGTAATTGAATTGAATGGTGAGGAGATTATTTCAAAACCAGAAACTTACCTGAAAAGAAAAAAACAAATGGAAAAAAGAAATTAGTAAGACATTCATTAAAAGAAGAAGAAGTAAAAACAGACAAAGACAGACGAAGTAGGAAGCAGCAGAAACTATAATCTAAAATCAAAAATAAATAGACCGAAAATTGCTTTCATTTGAAAATAAAAAAAAAATAACTGTCTCTGTTAATGTTAAGGAGACATTTGAAGATTTTGTAATTAAGTGGAAAACCCAGTGGAAACAATTGTCATATCTCTGTCTGATGGGGGAAACTCCCCCAAAAAAGAAAAGTAGCAATTAAACGAACAATAACATTCGTAAATCATATTTTTTATAAAAATATGTTATAAAAAATAAGTAACAACAAATAGATAAAGTTTTTACAAATTTATTAGTGAAAGTAAAATAAATGTGATTTCTGTTTAAAATACACCCTTGAATATCTCCTCTCCCCTTAAAGTAAAGGAGTAGCTACCATAATAGAACCATAATAGAACCAAGGGAAATTCAACATAAGTGTATCCGAGTTCATTGGTTTCCAAAGGCTGTTGTTTGTATTATTAATAATAGCCGGCGAAAACAAATAAATTCGGATACTTTGATGTTGAAGAAACTTTTTTCAGGTTCGGCTATGGTAGCTAATCCTTTTCATTCAATATAATCCTGTTATGGTAGCTATTCCCTTCCATTAAATTTAAGAGTAAGGGGAAATTTAATTCGACATTGATGGGTGATTTTCCGATTACTACAAAGTACAATTTTGAAAAGCGAATTAATTTAAAGTAAAGTAGAAAACAAGTGAATTATAGCATGACGGGATGGGAGTTCTAGCGTCAAGAAGAACAAGGAAATATGAACAAAGAAAACCTAATTTAGTTTCAGAATTCTTCAGTCGACTGCCAAGAGAAATGCAAAGCTCTGTGAATTAACATATTGAACTTCCCGCATATATCTGATCCAATTATGAAACTTCGGCAGCAATACTGACCGGAACTCACGTGCCATTCTTGCATTTATTCTAATGCCTGAATCCCTCAAAAGGTTGTGTGAAATAGGCGTGTTTATTTCTTACTCATTAATAAATCATAGGTTCCACCACCGTCAGTCGTTCCGCGCTGCATATTTCGAAGAACTATCTGTGCGTAGTTTTTCAGAGCCCCAGATAGTTCTCAAATGCTTAAATACCCACTGGGAAAAACAGACACATATCCAATCAACACAGTCCGAAGTAACCATGCGATCAAAGTTGCTATGAGGAATAGTTCACAATATCACGAATACTTCTTCATGATACTTCCTCATAAGATAATGAATTTTCCCTCATAGGATGATGAATTTCCCTCATAGGATGAGGAATACTTCCTCGTAAGGTGATGAATACTTCCACATAAGATGAGGAATTCTTCCTCATAAGATGGGGAATACTTCTTCATAGGATGAGAAATATTTCTTCTTCATAGGATGAGAATGATTTCTTCTTCCTCATATGATGAGGAATACTTCCTCATAGAATGAGAAATACTTCCTCATAGGATAAGAAATACATCCTCATAGGATGAGGAATACTTCTTCATAGGGAATACATCCTCATTGGATGCGGAATACTTCTTCATAGGATGAGGAATACTTACTCATAGGATGAGGAAAACTTCCTCATAGGACGAGGAATACTTCACCATAAGACAAGAAATACTTCCCCATAAGATGAGGAATACTTCTTCATAGGATGAGAAATATTTCTTCGCAGGATTAGGAATACTTCCTCATAAGATCTAATACTTCCCTCATAGGATGAGAAATACTTCCTCATAGGATGAGAAATACTTCCTCATAGGATGAGGAATACTTCCTCATAGGATGAGGAATACTTCCTCATAGGATGAGGAATACTTCCTCATAGCATGAGGAATACTTCCTCAAAGGATGAGGAATACTTCCCCATAAGATGAGGAATACTTCCTCATAGGATGAGGAATACTTCCTCATAGCATGAGGAATACTTCCTCAAAGGATGAGGAATACTTCCCCATAAGATGAGGAATACTTCCTCATAGGATGAGGAATACTTCCTCACAAGATGAGGAATACTTCCTCATAGGATGAAGAATACTTCCTCATAGGATGAGGAATACTACCTCATAAGATGAGGATTACTTCCGCATAATATGAGAAATACTTCCTCATAAGGTGAGCTACACTTCCTCATAGGGTGAGGAATACTTCATCATAGGAATACATAGTATGAGGAATACTTCCTCATATGATGAATGATTTTTCCTAGCATACTTCCCCATAGGATAATGAATACCTGTCATAAGATGAGGAATACTTCCTCATAATACGAGGAATTTTCCCTCATAAAATAAGGAATACTTCCCCCATAGTATGTGGAAGAATACATCATCATAGGATGAGGGATTCTCCTTCATCCTAAGTATTCCTCATATGATGAGGAATACTTCTCCATAAAATGAGGGGTAATTCCTCATAGTATGAAAAATACTTTCTAATAGGAGAGGGATAATTTCTTATAGGATGAGGGATCTCTCCTCCCAGAAGAAAAATATTTCCCCATAGGTTGAGGAGGACTTCCTCATAGGATGAGGAATATTTCATTGCAGGATGAGATAGTACTTCTACACAGGATATACAATTCCTGCCGTAAAAAGACAGCCTCCCACTCCTCTCATATTTTTTTTATCATAACTTTCGGATTACTTGAAAAAACCTCCGTCGCTGGTCTTTTACACACATTTGTTTGCTAGTGAATCACTAATCAATAATTATTGTTAATCAAATTGCATTAATAAACAATCGGAGTAAACATTTCGATTGAAATCTAATTCGATAACAGGGAGAGAGAGATAATCCAAACAAATGATAACCGTGTGAAAACACACAAAAATTTATAATCAAAACAAAACACCGAAAAATTAAAAGAAAAGAAACCTCGCCTTAATACCAATAATCAACAAAAAATTAATAAATAACGCTTTTCGTCGGATGAATTATGAAAGAAAGATTATTTTAACACTTTCGCTGTTTAATGACATTGATAAACAAAAAACGTCAAAAAATAGCCGAAAAGACGAATGATAATGAAGTCGTGCTGGCGGTGGGGAGTGGGAGAGACAACAAAATGCATTAACGCATAGCCATTGTAGACATTGACGGATAACATCAAATAAATAACAATAAATGACCTGTTAGTGAGTGAGAGAGGGAGTGAGGGGTAACACACTGAAAAAATAGTTAAATTGTTAGGGTAGTCCCTACACCGCAATTAGAAATAATAGAGGCTCTCGCCTCCTCCCCCCACATCAAATTACTGACCATTAATGTCTGCTGACCGACCCCAGAGAGCACCTCTTTTCAAAGCTAATGTGTTATTTGTTCACAGCTATTATGGAGAGGAGGAGTCGGAGGGGTACCTCTGGCTTCATGTTTGCACATTTTTCATTTCGTTGCTTGAATTGCTGCCGGTCGCTTGAAACTTTTTAATTGCAATGACCCTTTTTTGTTTCTTTCCAACAAAAGTAATGGTATGCCTGCCTTTTCTTTGGAAGTTTGTGGAAAATCGAGCTTAACTTGAATGGCTAGACGTGAATTCCCCTCCCTTTAAGAAATGAAAAAAAAAAAATCAAATTGTTGATGTGACCGAATTTCATATCAACAGCCTAGCCAGCAGTACGACAACTACTCATCGAGAGGTAAATTGCGGTAAAATCACCTTGCACGTTTGACGACCTTTACAGCCATCGTAAAGATTGTTGTTTGGATTTTGTGAGACCTGGGGAATAAAACAATTATCGCAAGACCCTAAAAAATTGACAGAAAGAAAGTGGTCGGCATATTTTGTACGCGGCAACTGAAATTAAAAGTTATTACAAAAATATGTTGGGGTACCCCCTACCCTTCACCGCCAGCTCACCGAGACACATGCCACATACATAAGGGCCATGCAGAGAGCTACGGTGTGATGATGACGATTTCCGAAATATTTTGTTTGTTTCTTTTATTTACACAAAATTACTAATGTTTATTTTTTAGTAAAAAAAAACTTTAATTGTAACCAAAATGACAACAATTTTTCGGAGAGTGTTTGTTGTTTGTTATGAAAAGACAACAAAAATTTACTAAAGTGTTGTAAGTGCCACTAGAAGCTCGTGTTTGAATGTTACAACAATGAAATTAGGTGAAATAAAAGGGGTAGTCTGCAAAGTCCCAGAAAAGAAAATCTGCAACCTTCATTATTCGAAGTATTTTCCCCAAATAAGTAAGGAATACTTCTTCACTGAATAAAGACAACTCTCTCAAAAGATGAAGAATACTTACTTAGAAGATGAGGAATAATTTCTCAGAAGATGAGGAATACTTCCTTATAGGATGCGGAATACTTCCTCAGAAGATGAGAAATACTTACTCAGAGGATAAGGAATACTTCATCATAGGATGAGAAATATTTCCCCATTGGATGAGGAAGACTTCCTCATAGAATTAGGAATACTACATCACAGGATGAAGAATACTTCGTCAAAGGATTATCATAGAATGAGGAATACTTTCTCATAGAATGAGGAATACTCCCTCATAGAATGAGGAATTTCTCCTCATAGAATGAGGAATTCCTCCTCATAGAATGAGGAATTCTTCATCATAAAATGAAGAATACTTCCTCTTAGAATGAGGAATACTTCCTCATAGAATGAGGAATTCTTCCTCATAGAATGAGGAATACTTCCTCATAGAATGAGGAATACTTCCTCATAGTATGAGGAATACTTCCTCATAGAATGAGGAATACTTCCTCATAGAATGAGGAATACTTCCTCATAGAATGAGGAATACTTCCTCATAGAATGAGGAATACTTCCTCATAGAATGAGGAATACTTCCTCATAGAATGAGGAATACTTCCTCATAGAATGGGGAATATTTCCGCATAGAATGAGGAAACCTTTTCTCATAGAATGAGGAACGCTTCCACATAGTATTATGAACCCTTCGTCATAGTATGAGGAATACTTCCTCAAAGTATGAGAAATATATCCTCATAGAATGAGGAATACTTCCTCATCATATTATGAGGCATACTTCCTCATATGATGAGGAATACATCCTCATATGATGAGGAATACATCATCATAGGATGAGGAATGCTTCCTCTTATAATGAGGATAACTTCCTCATAGAATGAGAAATACATCCTCATAGAATGAGGAATACTTCCCCACAAAACGTGGAATACTTCATCACAGATTGAGGAATACTTCCTCAATGGATCATCATGGGATGAGGAATACTTCCTCATAGAATGAGGAATACTTCCTCATAGAATGAGGAATACTTCCTCATAGAATGAGGAATACTTCCTCATAGGAAGTGGAATACTTCCTCATAGGATGAGGAATACTTCCTCAAAGAATCATCATGGGATGAGGAATACTTCCTCATAGTATGAGGAACACCTCTTCATAGTATGAGGAATACTTCCTCATAGAATGAGGAATACTTCACCATATAATGAGGAATACTTCATACAATCAGGTATACTTCCTCATAGAATTAGGACTACTTTCTCATGGAATGGGGATTACTTCCTCATGGAATGAGGAATACTTCTTCATAGAATGAAGAATACTTCCTCGTGGAATGAGGAATACATCCCCATAAGATGAGGAATACTTCCTAAAAGGTCCTCATAGGGTGATGAATATTTCTTATAGAATGAGGTATACTTCCTCATAGAATGAGGAATACTTCCTCATAGAATGAGGAATACTTCCTCATAGAATGAGGAATACTTCCTCATAGAATGAGAAAAACTTCCTCAAAGGATGAGGAATACTTCATTCTAGTATGAGGAATACTTCCTCATAGAATGAGGAACCCTTCCACATAGTATGAGAAATACTTGTTAACAGTATGAAGAATACTTCCTGATAGTATGAGGAATCCTTCCTCATAGTATGAGGAACACTTCGTCATCGTAAGATGAACATTTCCTCATGGTATGGGGATGAATTCCTTATACTATGAGGAAGACGAATCGTCGTACTAAGGGGAAGGATTTCTTATACTATGAGAAAGGATTCCTCATACTATGAGAAAGGATTCCTCATACTATGAGGAAGGATTCATCTTACTAAGGGGAAGGATTTCTCATACTATGAGGAAGGATTCCTTATACTATGAGGAAGGATTCCTCGTACTATGAGGAAAGATTCCTCATACCATGAGGAATTAAAATAATTTCCTCATCACTTTTCACACCCACCTCGATAATTTGTTTCTCGAGTAGTTCCAACAGTCCACCAACATAGCTTCCCCTACTTTTTAGGCAACAAAGTAATGCTGTTAATGAGTGAGTCCCCTCTCTAAAACTATTCAGCCAAGGGTTTCAACTCATCATTAGATGACATTTTATTAGGCCAGGCCATGCAGGCAGTTGTTTTTGTTGTTCATAATTGCTTTGCTTTTGTTTTCAAATCTCCGATTTAAATCTAGTACAGGACGGATTTGAAGATGAAAACAAAAGTAAGAGTAATTATGTGAAAACCAAAAATAAATGAAATGATTTTTGAAGCGAGAGAGAGGTGGGCAGGGGAACCTCTAATATGAGAGTAATTGCAAAAAACAACAAATGGGGGTAAAAGTTTTTAAGTTTTAATGTTGATTATGTGATAGGCTGACTGGCTGGCAGGCAGACAGGCGTAGAGCGAAATTAAGTCATTTTTGAAGAAGATAATCATCTTCAGATGGAGGGTTATGAAATTTTTACAGACAATAAAAATATTTAAATGACAAAAAAAAAAATAACGTTGAACTAATTAAGAAATAAAAATAAATTACATGACATTTAAATTTTTATTCATAAAGGCATATTTTTTTTTGCAGGGGGAGGGAGAAAAAAAAATAAAATGCTGAACCGAAAGGTAACCACTTCTGGGCGATTCGGTAATCACTTTAGGGACCATTAAAATGGTATGGACTTTAATGAAGTAATTTTAATTAATTCCAATGAAGGAGACTTTATTGGAATCTTATTTGACTCCTCATGTCTAAAGAGGTCTGTATAGGTCTGCACTAATTATGGGGTCCTCACATTAAATATATGTAAGCCATAGTTAATCCCCTTTACTTCAACAATTTCCAATGATATAAACATCTCTTCCTACCCACCTCCCCTCCCTCCTCTACTAAATCGTTTGCCTAATTAGAAAGTAATAAAAAAATAAACAACTGGAAAAAATATGGGTGGCCCAACCCAATCCGCTGCAAATAAGCGTGAGAATTGAACTTTTTCTCTTTGCAAATTGATGCCACCCATCAAAGAAAATGACAAATTGGCACAATCAGTCGTACATAATGATGATAATGATGGGGATGGCGATGGTGATGACCCATCGAAGACGAAGAAGACCATCAACAAGAAGAAAGTCTTTTAAAGAAGATTTGTCGTATTTTTTCTTCTGGGCTTGTTTTTGCATATTTCAGTTTATCTAATGACGAGGAGGCTGAACGACCGCCGTCCGTCCCACCGGCCTGTCTGTTGCTGTTGTTGATAATAACTATTAAAATTGTTGACAATCTAAAATGACAGCAGACACTTGAAAAAGAATGTCCAGCAACAGCATTCATCATCATGGCGGAAGAGGCAACTAGTTGGCCAAACCCCACCCCATCCTACCAGGTCACCTCTCCTCCTCTCGTATGCAAAAAGTGTATCCAAGTGGTGGGCTGTTTTGTTTCACTGGCAGGGTCAGTGACAAGTTTAGCTGGCTTGGTGCTTGGATTTTAAGTGTGTAAAGGAGGAAAGTAAGAAAGAGAGAAAAGTACGATGCTGATCAACACATTATTACTGAAGAGCCTCTTTAGCCGAGTGTCGTCCACATGTCTAAGCCAGCAGGCACATGGCTGGCAAAAATTTGCTTAACATGCAGAGCCAAAGAAATGGCAATTTGTCTCAAATCTCATGGCAAATGTTTATAAACAAAAAATAAACTATACAAAAATAACAACACAAATAATAACAATTTGTAATAAGGACGGACAGACATTTGGCAGCCTAACAAGGTCTGAAGACTCTCAGCCATACACAAGTCTGTCTTCCGTAAGAGATTTGCATTCGCCAGGGCAGCATCACCACACCTAAGTGGTGTTTGGCAATGCCCACACTTGTTGTGATTTGTTGTTAATGCCCCAGCTGGTGGTAGTTATGTCGAGGATGATGATGATGATGACCAGAGTCTTCTCCCAGTGGTCTGTTGTATTTTTTGCAATGCCTTAAAAAAATAAACTTAAATTTTTTTTTAATAATAATTTAAAGAAGGAAGCTGAATTTTCCCTCCCATTGTTAACAGATTGCCACCAAAGTATGTGTTCTAGGATGACCAGCAGCAGAGATTTAGGGACTAATTTGGGTAGGGAATTTAATAAAGAAAATTGTGAAATAACTTTCACTGATTTCTTCTATAGAAAAAAATAGATCAGTTATAAGGACTGATTTTTGTCTATAGAAAAAAATCCAGTTCTGAGGGACTGATTCTTTCAAAAAAAAAAAAAAAAAAAAAAAAAAAATCCGCAGTTCTTAGGACTGATTTTTTTTTTCAATGGAAAAGAAATTTCACAGTTCTGAGGACAGATTTTTTTCTATCGAAAAAAAATCAACAGTCCTGGGGACTGATTTTTTTATAGAAGAAAAAAATTCGAAGTTCAATGGAAAATAAATTCCACAGTTCTGGCGACCGATTTTTTTCTATAGAAAAAAATTCCACAGTCCTGAGGACTGATTTTTTTATAGAAGAAAGTCCTGAGGACAGATTTTTTTATATAAAAAAAATTCCACAATCCTGAGGACTGATTTTTTCTATAGAAAAAAAATCCATAGTCCTGAGGAGTGATTTCTGTAGACAAAAATTCAACAGAATTCCATAGAAAAATTCCAGTCCTGAGGACTGATTATTTTCTATAGAAAAAAATTTTTAAAGTCCTGAGGACTGATTTTTTTCTATAGAAAAAAATTACACAGTTCTGAGGACTGATTTTTTTCTATATAAAAAAATTCCACAGTCTTGAGGATTGATTTTTTTATAGAAAAAATTCCACAGTCCTGAGGACTGATTGTTTTCTATAGAAAACAATTCCACAGTCCTGAGGACTGATTTTTTTCTGTAGAAATAAAATCCGCTGTAATTTTTTTCTATAGAAAAAAATTCCACAGTCCTGAGGACTGATTCTTTCTATAGAAGAAAAATCCTGAGAACTGTTTTTTTTCTATAGAAATAAATTCCGTAGTCATGAGGATTGATTTTTTTTCTATAAAAAAAAATTCCACAGTCCTGAGGACTAATTCTTTCTATAGAAAAAAAAAATCCACAGTCCTGAAGGCTGATTTTTTTCTATAGACTCAGTCCAGAGGATTGATTTTTTTCTATAGAAAAAAATTCCACCTTCCTGAGCACTGATTTTTTTCTATAGAAAAAATTCTGATTTTTTTCTGTAGAAAAAAATTCCAAAGTACTGAGGACTGATTTTTTTCTATAAGAAAAAAATTCCTATAGAAAAAAAATCCATAGTCCTGGGGACTGATTTTTTTCTATAGAAAAAAATTCCACCTTACTGAGCACTGATTTTTCTCTTTAGAAAAAATTCCACCTTCCTGAGCACTGATTTTTCTCTTTAGAAAAAAAATTCCACAGTCCTGAGGATCGATTTTTTCTATAGAAAATATTCCACCTTCCTGAGCACTGATTTTTTTCTATAGAAACAAATCCTCAGTTCCGATGACTGAGTTTTTTTATAGGAAAAAAATTCCACAGTCCTGAGGGCTGTTTTTTTTCTATAGAAAAAAAATCCTCTTAAAAAAATAATCCTCCAGACAATAGACTTGGAGCCCCATTGTGCAAATGGCGTTGACTGATAGTAGTGTCTTCATAATAATATTTTTGTTGTTATTGTTGTTGTTGGAGTTGTTGTTGCAGTTGTTCCATCATAGTTTTATAACTCAAAATGCAATTAACATAAAACAGATGCATGTTACAACAGAGGTAATGTTGCTCTTCAGAAACTACATTGGAGGAAGAGAAGTGGTTCGAGAGGAGGAAGGGGGCAGATCTGTGGCAATGATGATGTTGTTACATTGCATGTTGCTTGTCAACCGAGTTGCAGCCACTGCAAATGATGATTTCTTCATCAGTATCAAGAGGACAGACGGACGGACGGATAGACAAGCAGACAAACGTCGTACCATGGCTCTGACGACGACAAGAGCATTTGCGGACGGTCATGTGTGTTTTCAACAGCATCTAATGGAGTTGTTTTAGATGATCTCCTCCGCAACACACAACAGCAACAGCAACAACAACAACAAACGGCAACGTGAGCTACAATGACTAACAATAACGTGGAGGAGAAGATGATGTTGTTGTTGCTGCATGCCTCCAAAACCACCACCATCCACATCCATTCATGATGATGCTGGATGAAGTGATGACGATATTCCACTCTGCATCTTCAGCCATCCTCCTCTTCTCTACTTCTGTGCCTCCTCAAGTGGGGATCTATTGTTTGTTTGTTGCCGTTGAATAATTTTTATGAATACCCACCGCCATCAGATGATCTGTTGCAGTTATTTCTTTTGATCAAATCTACTCTTTGGAATAGAAAACAACAATAACCAGGCAGTCAGTCTCCTCCTGATACGACTTCAAAAATAAAAAGAACCAAATGACCAATCAAATGGTCTTTATGAAATTGCAGCAGCAGCAGTTTCAATAACACTTGGAGTCGAGGTAGTAGCTGCAAACAAATGCAACAATCAACAGTTTATCCATCTACCACCCAGGAGGGGGAGAGAAACGATCGGAAGCCGGCAGATGTTGGTCAAGATATTTTTTTTTTTTTTTGTAATAGACTTGTCCAAAATGTAACATTCCAACAACACCACCACCGCCAACACAAAAATTATCATAATAGACTTTTGGTTTAGGCTTTCTTGTCTGGATTTGCATGAATTGGTGGATGGATGGTTGGCTGGGTGATTGCAATTCAGTTGGATGCAACATTAGCAAAAGATTGCTATCAGCGGAGTGAATAGTTTACATCATAATACAAGATTGAAATAGTTCAATATTTAAAAAAAATCTATAGAAAAAAAAGAAATAAATCCTCAGTTAAGAGGATTTTTTTCATAGAAAAAAATCAATCCTCAGCCCTGAGGATTTCTTTATAGAAAGAAATCAATTCTCAGTTCAGAGGATTTTTTCTATAGAAAAAATTGATTTCTCAGTTCTGAGGAATTTTCTTTTTCTATAGAAACAAAATCCATCCTCAATTCTGAGGATTTTTTATAGAAAAAAATCAATCCTCAGTTGTGCAGTTTTTTTTCCTATAGAAAAATACAACCTTCAGGACTGAGATTTTTTTTCTATAGAGATGAATCAATTCTAACGTCAGAAGATCTTTTCTTTATAGAAAATATCAATCCTCATGTCTTAGGGGGTTTCTCTAGAAAAAAGTCAATTCTCAGGTCTAAAGATTTTTACTATTGAATCAAATCAATCTTCAGTGCAGAAATTGTTTTCTGTAAAAAAAATCAATCCTCAATTCTGAGGATTACGGTATGGGGAATTTTTTCTATAGAAAAAATCGATCCTCCGTTCTCTAGAAAAAAAAAACAATCCTTAGTTATGAGGAATTTTTTCTATAGAAAAAATCAATCCTCAGTTGTCAGGATTAAATCCTCTGTTCCGAAGATTTTTCTATAAAAAAAAAACAGTCCTCCGGGCTGAGTATTTTTTTCTATGGAAAAAAATCAGTCCTCCGGACATCCTAATGTCTCAGGGTTTTTCTCTAGAAAAAAGTCAATTCTCAGGTCCAAAAATTTTTACTATTGAAGAAAATCAATCTTCAGTGCAGCAATTGTTTTCTGTAAAAAAATCAATCCTCAATTCTGAGGATTAAGGTATGGGGAATTTTTTTCTATTGAAAAAAATCAATCCTCCTGTCTTAGGATGTTTCTCTAGAAAAAAAGCAATCCTTAGTTATGAGAAATTTTTTCTATAGAAAAAAATCGAGCCCCAATTCTCTGAGGATTTTTTCTATAAAAAAATCAGTCCTTCGGGCTGAGTATTTTTTACTATGGACAGAGGAGTTTTTTAGAAAAAAAAATTATTCTCAGTTCTGAAGATTTTTTTCTATAGAAAAAAATTGTTCTCAGTTCTGAAGATTTTTTCTATAGAAAAAATTCAGTCCTCTGGACAGAGGATCTTTTTTAGAAAAAAAAAATAATTCTCAGTTCTGAGGAATTTTTTTCTATTGGATGTTTCTGTCTTAGGATGTTTCTCTAGAAAAAATCAATCGTAAGGTCTGAGGATTTTTTCTCTAGAAAAAAATCTATTCTCAGGTCTAAGGATTTTTTCTATAGAAGAAAATCAATCCTCAGGGCAAACATTTTTGTTCTATACTGAGGATTCAGCTATGGGGAATTTTTTTCTAGAAAGTCAATCCTAAAGACAGAGGAATATTTTTTCTGTAGAAAAAAGAAAATTCTCAATTCTGTAGAATTGTGTCTATAGAAAAATACAATCTTTAGGACTGAGAATTTTTTCTATAGAATTTTTTTCTATTGAAAAAAATCAATGCTCCTGTCTTACGATGTTTCTCTAGAAAAAAATCAATCTTAAAGACTGAGGATTTTTTCTCTGGAAAAAAAATCTATTCTCAGGTCTAAGTATTTTTTTCTATAAAAGAAAATCAATCCTCAGGGCAAACATTTTTGTTCTATACTGAGGATTCAGGTTTTTTTTTCAATCCTAAAGACAAAAATATTTTTTCTCTATCAATTCTCAGGTCTAAAGGAAATCAATCCTCAGTACAAAGGATTTTTTTCTATAGAAAAAAAATCAGTTCTCACGAATGGGGAATTTGTTTCTATAGAAAAAAGTAATTCTCTATTCTGAGGAATTTTTTCAATAGGAAAAAATCAATCCTCAGGTCTGGGAGGATTGACAGAATAAAATCCATTCTCTGTTATGAGGAATTTTTTCTATAGAGGATTTTTTCTGTTTTTTGCTGACATTTTTTACTGAATTATATTTTCCTATTCACTATTATTTTTATTATTATATTTTTCCAATTGAAATAGAAATCGAGTGGGCGCCTCACCTCTAATTGATCAGCGACACAAACAAAATCCAAATAAAAATGCCAAGTTTATAGCCTAATTTTCCACTCCAGATCTGTCAATTATCTTGTCGTTTCTTTAAATGTTATTTCCACTTCAAATGGGGGATCGAT
Source organism: Musca vetustissima (assembly GCF_032173495.1). Taxonomy (NCBI): domain Eukaryota; kingdom Metazoa; phylum Arthropoda; class Insecta; order Diptera; family Muscidae; genus Musca; species Musca vetustissima. The sequence continues at coordinate 258,064 of NW_026885219.1, read as the reverse complement.
GAATGGATGGTTGGATGAATGAATGGAGGAGGAGATCCATAAAAGGTAATCTCAGATAATTTCGATTCATTTGGGAAAATTCATTGGCTTTTTTATTGGCGTTAATTGAAATTCGTGCCACATTTCGTTTCGTTTGTTTTCTATATCAATTTCTCGAAGAAGCAGAGATCACAAAAACAACAACAACAGATTCAATTTCTAACAAAAACAACATTTAATTGAAAATTGTAATAAAATTTAAGGCGGGTGGAAATGGATGGTTGTTATGAATCAGTCAGCCAAGACAAATCAGCCATCATCATTTGAAGTCCGTATGGTGGAATAAAATTTTCAAAAGATTTGATTTACCTTTTCCTAGGCGGGGAAGAAGAGTCTGAAAGGTTTATCTTCTAAAGAAAGAAAAGTGTGAGAAACCATAGTTATAAGACGATGATGGGTCTGCAAGGTAGTAAAACTTTAATTTCTTCTAACCATGAAATTAACAGTTTTATGTACAAGAGAGAGAGGGAAGACGACCCTTTAACGGGTTAGCCACAGTCTATGGTAAGTTTGCTTGCTTTCTTCTTTCTCCCCTCCCCCCTAAATCCCTTTCTTATCACCAAATTTTGATTGAACACCCAGTTCCGAACAAAAGGCACCATCGACAAGACAAGCATCACTTGTCAATGTTTTAATGCTGCTGCCGCTGCTGATGATGATCGTCATCATGTCGAACTTTTTCTAATCCCTCCATGCTGGTGATTTTGATGGCCATCATCATTTCCCAAAATAAAAAAATAACAACGACAATGAACGACTAAATCGTGCCAAGACATTCACTTTAATTTCATTTCTCCTCCAAAACAGCCAAATTGAAGAAATTTAAGAGGAAATAGAAAATAACACTTCGACTTTATCATCATCATGGACCAGCAACAACAGCACTGATGGTGGCGGCAGTTGCACAGCCAGCCATGGATCATCAGCCAATGAAAGAAAAAAAAAAGCGGAAACACACCAAAAAACTCCATTAAACACGGACGAGCAAAGCTAACGCTAACAGACCTTTTTCGAGAAGATTCAAAACGCTGTTCAGCAAAAAGCAACAACAATACGAACAACAACAAAACTGCAGGTGTTAAAATTGAAACAAAACTAACAGCATCTGCTGGCTGGCAAGTGGTGATTTGTCGTCTCACACAACAAACTACAAATCCAATCAAATTTATTATAGCCATGGCAGAGAAAAGGAGCTCAAAGTGGGGGAGAAGGGGAAATATATTACAGCTATTATTAATAAAGAAAAAAATCCCCGTGATGGAAGATTTTTCATCTCAAAATCAGGACGTGAGGAATTTTTTCTATAGAAAAAATTGTTTCTTACTACCGATGATTTTTTATTTTATAGAAAACAATCACGAATTTGAACCTCAGGACTGGGGAATTTTATCCCAAAGAAACAAAAAACAATCTTCAGGACTGCGGAATTTTTCAAAATTGATTCATTTTTTTCTATGGAATAAAACAGTCCTCAGGACAAAGGAATTCTTTTTTATAGAAAAAAAAATCAGTACTCAGGACCGAGGATTGATTTGTGGGGATATTTTCTATCCAATGGGAAGTAAAAATACCAAATTTCAATCAATTCGTTTGAAATAACATCCTCATACTCCTGAAAATATTGATTTTTGGGAGGTACTGCTATATGGAGACTACTCTAAAAAGTGAACCGATATCGCTAATTTTTGGTGTGGAGGTTTTCTACTCAATGAGAATCTAAAATATCGAATTACAATTCGATTCGTTTGAAAAACAAGCTCTAACTCCCCAAAATATCGAAGTTCCGATATATGGGGTAGCATAAAAATATGGTAGCAAAAAAAATGCACCAATATTGATAATTTTTAGTGGGAAGATTTTCTACCCAATGGAAACTTTCGACTCAGTATTGAGGATTTTTTTTTCTATGGGAAAAAAATCAGTTCTCAGGAGGAATTTTTTTCTATAGAAAAAAAATCAGTCCTCAGGACTGAGGAATTTTTTTCTAAAGAAAAAATCAGTCCTCAGTACTGAGGAATTTTTTCTATAGAAAAAAATCAGTCCTCAGGACTGAGGAATTTTTTTCTATAGAAAAAATCAGTCCTCAGGACTGAGGAATTTTCTTCTATAGAAAAAAATCAGTCCTCAGGACTGAGGAATTTTTTTTTATAGAAAAAAATCAGTCCTCAGGACTGAGGAATTTTTTTCTATAGAAAAAAATCAGTCCTCAGGACTGAGGAATTTTTTTCTAAAAAAAAATCAATTTTTTCTAAAAAAAAATCAGTCCTCAGGATTGAGGAATTTTTTTCTACGGAAAAAAATCAGTCCTCAGGACTGAGGAATTTTTTTCTATTGAAAAAATCAGTCGTCAGGACTGAGGAATTTTTTTTATAGAAAAAATCAGTCCTCAGGACTGAGGAATTTTTTTTCTATAGATAAAAAATCAGTCCTCAGGATTGAGGAATTTTTTTCTATAGAAAAAAATCAGTCCCCTCAGGACTAAGGAATTTTTTTTTTTTTTAAATCAATTTTTTCTAAAAAAATCAGTCCTCAGGACTGAGGAATTTTTTTCTATAGAAAAAAATCAGTCCTCAGGACTGAGGAATTTTTTTCTATAGAAAAAAATCAGTCCTCAGGACTGAGGAATTTTTTTTTTTTTATAGAAAAAAATCAGTCCTCAGGACTGAGGATTTTTTTTCTATGGAAAAAAAATCAGTCCTCAGGACTGAGGAATTTTTTTCTATAGAAAAAAATCAGTCCTCAAAACAGGAATTTTTTTCTATAGAAAAAAATCAGTCCTCAGGACTGAGGAATTTTTTTTCTATGGAAAAAAATCCTCTGGCCCCCTGAGGAAAGTCATCCTCAGGACTGAGGAATTTTTTTCTATAAAAAAAATCAGTCCTCAAAAAAAATATCCTCTCAGTACTGAGGATATTTTTCTATAGAAAAAATCAGCCCTCAAGGCTGTAGAATTTTTTCTAATCAAAAATATCAGGCATTTTTCTGTAGAATGGTGGAAAATTAGAAAATTATAATTTAAATTTACTGTATTTGTTACAATTCGGAAAGAAATATCCAGCAGCTTCGATTACGATTATGAAGTGGTGACCTATTTTCGTGTAATATTTTTATAACATTTCTCAGAATATTTTTAGTTTTTAATTGTTGCCTTACTTTCATTCAAAACAATTCCAATTAATTTCGATGTGAATATAAATTTTCAGTATAAAAATAATTTTAAAACATTCATTCATCAAAGTGACAAAAATCATTTATCCGAATTTATTCTCACAATTACGTGACGTATGGCGTCTTAACACAGCGGTAATGGATGACAACAAGAAGTCTTAAAAAAAGTTACAAATATTAAAACTAAAGAAGAAAAAACTGTTTTGTTATAAAACAATTCAAAAGAAATTGTTTAGTTAAATAGGCAACAACAACAAAAACAACAAGATAGCAACAGCAAGAAGTAGAACAACAAAAACAAAAAAATTATGACAAAACAGAACGTGTGAAAAATTAAGAAATTGAATCATAAAATATGAACATGCCCGCCTGTCAGAGTACGCCCGTCCGACGCCATCAAGGTTTGAAACCCGCCACAACTTGAAGTGTAAATCAAGTTTCGTTCATCGTAAAATGAAAATTTTAAATTGCCCGAGAACGAAATCAAGTTAAACTTGAAGATTTAATGCATTACTACCTCCACCACCACTGATTTCTTGGGCTGGCTGGAGAGCGCGTAATCATCGCCAGCTCAGGCGTAAGATTGTGCATCTTAGCACGCTATCTGACGGGCAGGCCTGGCTGGTTGTCTACCTGGTGGTGGTCCGACCAACCAACTCTCTCGCTAAAGCGGGACACACTCCTCACTCTAGAAGAAACCAGAACGAACCAACGAACGAACATTCATTTGTGATTCGAAGCGTTTAGGCCAATTAAAATGAAACAAAACGAAACGTGATGTTATTCTGCTCAGCAATAATTCTTCGAAGAATGGAGCTCTCAATAATGATAATCATTGTTGTAAAGCTTTTCCTCACCATAAGAATGAAAAACCCATAATTTTCAGAAATTACGCGGCACAACACGAGACAAAAATCAAAACATTTTCTGTGAAAAGGGTTCCATTTTTAGAAAGATTTGTTCCAAACCCGACCTCTGCCATTACAGCTAAGCATTTTTGTTTTAAAAAAATACGTTTTGTTTTCAAAACACAATTCTCCACAACCGAGGCGAATAGTTTCTATAAAAATTTATATTGAGATTTGATCAGATCAGGTACGATTAGAAAATATAATAGAAGGCATTTTTTATAGACTGAGGACAGATCCCTCAATAATGAAGTCTGATTTTTTTTTTACTTCTGCGGACAGGTTTTGTATAGAAAGAATTCCGGAGCCTCTTCACCGATGATAAATTATAAAACTTTTGGACGTAGAACAGATTTAGTTCTATAGAAATAAAATCCTTCTGTCATGAGGACAACTTTCGTATGCCAAAAAAAAAAGTCCTGAGACACCCTTATCCTTACTCCTGAGGACAGGTTTTCAGTTCCGAGGTCAGATCTTATGTGTATAAAAATATTCCTCAGTCCTAAGAACAGGTTTTTTTATAAAAAAAAACTTCGACACGATTTCAATCGAAAAATAAACCTCAGCCCTGAGCTATTTTTTTTCCTATGGAATCAAAAAAATCCCCAGTTTTTATTTGAAAATGAAATAGGAAGTCGATTTTTTTTCCTCAGTCCTAGGACCGATTTTTTCTACAGAAAAAAATATCAGTTAGTTTCATAACTCCTCCTCATTAATAAAAAAATCTTTAGTCTAAAGACCTATTTTTCTCTATAGAAAGAATTCCTTAGTGCTAATAGCAGAATTTTTCTAAAGACAAAATTCCTCTGTGCTGAGGACAGAGTTTTTTTCTATAGAAGAAAAAAAATCCTGAATGAGGACTGATTTTTGCTATAGAGAAAAATTCCCAGTGCTGAGGACAGATTTCATAATATAGAAAAAAGTTATCAATCCTGAGGATTGATTTTTTTCTATAGAAAATAAATTCTCCAGTCCAAAGGATTGATTTGTTCCTGTGTAATTGAAAAAAAAATCCGTCCTCGGACTTGATGAATTTTAGTTTGGATAAAAGAAATCAGTCTTCCTGAAGAAAAAACTGTGTTCAAGACTGAGGGATTTCTATAGAAAAGTCAGTCCTCAACACTGAAAAATTATTTTCTTAAGCAAAATATTTCCCAGTTCTGAGGAATATTTTTTATAGAAAAAAATTCTCTGTACTAAGAAAAACCCCTTCTATAGAAAAAACCCTTAGTCCTGATGTCGGATTTTCTTCTCCCTTTTGATGACTGTTTTTTTCCATAAGAAAATAATTGTTCAGTCTTGAGGACTGACTTTTTTCTATAGAAATCCCTCAGTCCTGAGCACTGATATTTTCTCTAGAAAGTCCACAATGTTCAGGACTGATTTTTTTTTCAATAGAAAAAAATCCTCAGTTTTGTGGACTGATTTTTATACCCTTCACCACACTGTGGTACAGGGTATTATGTCTTTGTGCATATGTTTGTAACAGGCAAAAGGAATCGAGATATATATATATATATATATATATAATATTTCTGAGTCGATTTACGCATGTCCGTCTGTCCGTCCGTCCATGTATATTTGTGAACAAAGTACAGGTCGCATTTATGATCCGATTTGGATGAAATTTGCACACACTTATTTCGCCCAAGGACGAACCCTATTAAAATTGAGAAAAATTGGTTCAGATTTAGATATAGCTCACATATATTTTTTCGTCCGATTTAAGGTAAATGGTGCATTAAAGTCCCTATATATCCTTCGATTTGCACGAAATTTGTCACAGCGTAATGAATTAGGCCTAGAATAATGTCTGCCAAGTTTCGTAAAAATCGGTCCAGATTTAGATATAGCTCCCATATATAGTTTCGTCCGATTTTATGTAAATGGTGCACCAAAGTCCCTATATATCGTTCGATTTGCACGAAATTTGGCACAGCGTAATGAATTAAGCCTAGAATGATGTCTGCCAAGTTTCCTGAAAATCGGTCCAGATTTAGATATAGCTCCCATATATATTTTCGTCCGATTTTATGTAAATGGTGCACCAAAGTCCCTATATATCTTTCGATTTGCAAGAAATTTGGCAAAACGTACTTAATTGAGCTTAGAGTGATGTCTGCCAAGTTTCGTGAAAATCGGTCCAGATTTAGATATAGCTCCCATATATAGTTTCGTCCGGTTTTATGTAATTGGTGCATCGATAGGATACATCTTAGGATACATCTGTTGAATATACCCAAAGTGGTGAAGGGTATCATATAGTCGGCCCAGTCCGACTTTACTACTTTTTTCCTTACTGGTTTTCTATAAAAAAAACATCCTCACACCGGTATTGATGTTAGAAAAAATTACCGTTATTTCTAACGCATTTTTTCCAAAGATAAATTTTTATATGGCTAACTGATTTACTTCCTCAATATACAAACTGTACAGTTATTATTTTTATTCTTTGTACTTTTTTCCAATAGAATTTTTGGTAAATTAGTCATAGATACGGTCAAAAAATCTATTTATAGTGACCAAAATGAGATATGGGAAGGGAGATAAAGGAAGAAGAGATCAAGTCACCGACAACAATAAAATAGTTCAAAAAAAAAATCTTTTAAGTGTTCCGTATTTTAGTTGTTGTGGTTATTGTTCTTCTTTGTGAATCGAGAGAAAGCCTTCATCAGATTGACTACAAGACAGCGGCTTACTCATCATCATCATCATCGGACATTTAATAGTTTTACAATAACAAAATAACAACAACAACAACACCGTTTTAATTAAATGTTTGAAATGGGTGGTGGTGTTTGGTGATGATGTTGATACCTGAGAAGATTTATAGCTGCAATCCACAACACTTGTCGGATGGATTGACGTTTTATACGTATTTATGTGTTATATGTTATATATATGTGTGTGTGTACTATAAAAATTAAGTTGAAAAAACTCTACTAATGAAGATGAGGGGTCATTTGTTTTATATTTGTTGGTTAAAAAAAAATAAATAAATATCTTCATGAAAATGTCCGAAAGAAAAGCTAGATAATTAAATTGAATTATTACCATTAAATTAAACTAAAAATAAAATAATAAAACCAACCGATAGTTTTATTACATCATTTGGAGATTTACAAATTAATATGTGGGGTTTGAATCGTAATAAATAAAATCTGAGGAATATATCTATGCATGAACATACACAGGCAGAATACATGAATAAAAGAGAATGCGGTATGTCATGAAAGAATGGATCTATACAAATCTACTCAGCCACAATATTGAGGACATTTTTTTCTTTGTGAAATAAATCCTTCAAATTCGTGAGACCTTCAGGTCCGAGGACTATTTTTTATAAAAAAAAAAAAACATTATGTTCAGATTGATGTTTTTCTTATTAAGAACTGAGGAATCAGCGTCATTTCTGATCAGATTTCAGGTTTGAAGAATTTTTTTCTAGAGAAACTAGTCCACAAAACTGCGAAAATAAAATCCATCTATCCTTAGAACTATGCATGATTTTATTTTAAAGAGAAAACTAGTCCACAAAACTAGTCCACAGGATGCCCGTGAAGATAAATTTAAAATTTAACTAGCAAAGACACAAACCACCAAACTTTTTCGCTGGTTCACATAGGTTTAAGACAGAGAGAGTGAGAGAATCCGAAATTGCAGAACTAAATCGAGTGAGAGAGAGAGAGAGAGAAAGTGTGAGCGTAACTGAGAATGTGCCACAATTTGCAGAACAGAATTGTGCGCAGTATGTGAGCGTATTTGACAATGCGCCACCAATTTACAGAACTAAATTGCGGCCGGCCTTATGCAAATTTCATATAAAATGCCCCATTGTAAAAAAATTAAGAAGGGTTCGGGGTTGAGGGGGGGGGGAGGGCTCAATCGAAAGGTCTAAGGGTGTGCTTTCAGAATATGTGGACCATATAGGCAAAAAGAATTTCGGAGATGGGAATTTTTCCGATTTTCTGAAAATGTTTAGGGTGACTTTAGGAAAATTTCCGATAAAATGGGCCACTGTAAAAAAATGAAGAAAAAAATTTGTAAACACGATACGGGCCACAGTTTTTGTCCAATCTTCACGAAATTTTGCATGTAGGATGGTTTCTGAAGACCACTATTGTTTATGGTAAAGATTAGTTAATATTTAGGGGATAAAATAGACCAAAAACTTTATTGTTGTCTGATTTTTTGGTCGCTCCAGAGGCCGCAATTTGATGACATCTAGACGGTCAAGAGAATGTAGTACCACAGAAAGATAGATTTTCGTAGAAGTTGTGTAGGGTATCATATGGTCGTCTCCGTTCGACTATACTGCTCCTCTTACTGCTTTTATATAAAAAAATCAATCCTCAGTTCAAAGGATGTTTTCTATTGAAAAAATAATCCGTACGTCTGAAGAACATTTTTAAACCGTTCATGAGTACTGATTTTTTTATACAGAAATAAATACGATTTTTTTCTTTAGACTGAGAACTTATTTGTAACTCACTGTGAAATCGATTAAGACTCATACACCCATTCCCAAATTTTATGTATTACCAACCAACCCCTCCCTGCCGAGTTTTATTTTTTTTAATCTGTATTTTTTTGGGAGGAAAATTGACAGTTAAATGTAGTTTCTATGTTAAAAACTTCAAAATTTTCGTGAACATGGTGGTGATGATGCGCGTCCCGTCTGTCTATGCCTTCATGTTTTCTGATAATGAATTTTCAATATTTTTTCTGGTTTTTCGACGCCTCATACTCTGCAGATAAATGAAAAAGGGGGTACGAAGAAGTTGAGATCATGACAATTGAAACATGGCCATGGACTATGTTTTCTTTTAATGAGTTTTTTTTTCATATTGATTTTAGTTTGGAAAAAAAAAGAAAATTAAGCTGAGATTGACGTTTGGGATGAAACCAATTTGTTTTATTTTAAATTAAGATGAGAGAAAAATGCGACCACCAAAGTTGTGTATTATTGGATGTTAGAGTGGATTGGAAGACTTTTTGATGATTTATGGGTCATATTATAAGAGTGGGAAAGGAAGGAAGTCTCTAAAAATTGAAATTAACATTTTGAAAGAATTTATTGAAAACAAATTTTATTTATAAAGACCATCTTCACAAATTCAAATTTTTATATTTCGAAAACTCCAACATTGTTGCACATGGATTCCGATCTATGAGAATTCTAATTTATTTTCTGATCTCATTCTTTTTACACAGTATTTTTTTTTTTTTACTTTCAATTTCAAAGCGTTTCATTTAGCTTTCAAGTGTCTCTAATTGCTAGTTTCAGTTTTTAAACTTGTTGTTATTATTATTGTGAGCATTTTTTTTCTCACAAAAAAATCTTCATTTGGTTTCCTTAACGCCCATTATGTTCGGAACTTCTTGGGAGTCATACCACTGACTTACTTTCTACGGCTATACAATTAAACGACTAATGGAATTTAAACATTAATTTTTTTTTGGTTTTTTATTGTTGTTACAATTTTGTTTTTTATTTTAGATCGTCTTTGGCTGTGAGTTACGTCTTAAATGAACCTTCTCACTCCGTTTTAATAACTTAATTTCCAATGCTGTCGAAAGAAATGCGGAAAATTTGATTTGCAAATCTGGCTAATGATTTCCCAAAGAAAAAAAAATCAACCAAGACGTCAGGAGGTATTTTTTGTTCTATAAAAAAAATAATCCTCAGAATTGAGAATTTTTTCTATAGGAAAAAAAATTAATCCTTCGATCTGAGGACATATTTTTCCATAGAAAAAAATAATCCACAGTTGTGAGAATTTTTCAATACTGAGTATTTTTTTTCTATAGAAAAAAATCTATCCCCAGGACTGAGGCAATTTGTTTCAATTGAAAAAAATCAATCCTCAATTGGAATTTGGAAGAATTTTTTTCTGTGAAAAAAATTAAACTCCAGGTCTGAAAAATGTTTTTCTATAGAATAAATTAATTCTCAGTTTTGAAGAATTTTTTCTTCTTTAGAAAAAAAAAAAATCAATCCTCAGGTTGGATTATTATTTTTAATTGAGGATTGACTTATTCTCAATTACGAGGAATTTTTTCTTTAGACAAAATCAATCCTTAGGTCTAACGATTTTTTCTTAATCAATCAATCCATTGTTGAATTTTTTATTGAATCTGGGATTTTTTTTTCTATAAAAAAATTAATCTTAATGTTTTTCTATAGAATAAATTAATTCTCAGTTTTGAAGAATTTTTTCTATAGGAAAAAAATCAATCCTCAGGCTGATTTTTTTTTTTTATTGAGGATTGACTTATTCTCAATTACGAGGATTTTTTTCTTTAGAAAAAATTAATCCTCAGGTCTAACGATTTTTTCTTAATCAATCAATCCATTGTTGAATTTTTGTTCTATAAAAAAATTAATCTTCTATAGAAAAAAAAATATTCTGATATGAATGGATTTTCTCTATAAAAATCAGTTCTGAAGTCTGTTTGTATGGAAAAAATATTCCTCAAAGCTGAGGAAAAAAAATTGTCTTCTAGACTGAGAATTTTTTCTTTTCTATAGAAAAAAAAAATATTCTGATATGAATGGATTTTCTCTATAAAAATCAATTCTGAAGTCTGTTTGTATGGAAAAAAAATATTCCTCAAAGCTGAGGAAAAAAAATTGTCTTCCAGACTGAGAATTTTTTCTATTCTATAGAAAAAAAATATTCTGATATGAATGGATTTTCTCTATAAAAATCAATTCTGAAGTCTGTTTGTATGGAAAAAATATTCCTCAAAGCTGAGGAAAAAAATTGTCTTCTAGACTGAGAATTTTTTTTCATAAGAAAAAATCAGTCCCCGAGATGGAGAATATATTTCTATAAAAAAAAAACTATTCCTCAAGACTGAGGAATTTTTTTGTATAGAAAAAAATATAGAAACTATCAGTCCTTTTTACTGTGGAAAAAATCAATCCTCAATTCTAAGGATTTTTTTCTATAAAAAAAAATTTTAAACGACAGGTCTGTGTAATTTTTTCTTTCTAAAAAAAAATCAATCACCATTTCTGAGAATTTTTTCTATAAAAAATTAATCCTCAGATTTGAAGTTTTTTTTCCTATAGAGAACAAAATATTCTCATGTATAAGGAACTTTTTTTGGCATCAATTCTGTGGTCTATGGAAAATAATAATTTCCGAGGTCTAAGTTTTTTTTTTTTTTTTTTTTTTTTGGAAAAAAAATTATTTCTGAGTTATTTTTTTTTTTTTTTGCATAGAAAAATGACTTTTAAAGACAGGATTTTGTTATAGAAAAAATCAGGCCACAAAACTGAAAAAATTGTATGTATAGAATAAAATTAGTCCTCAAGAGGGAGAATTTTTTTCTACAAAAAAAATTAGCCGTCTGTTCTGACGATTTTTTTACAAAAATCTGTTCTGAATAGAATATTTTTTGTATAGAAAAAAAAACATTAGATTATATGCACATTTTCTATAGAAAAAAATAATTCTTAGGTCTACTGTATTTTCTATAGAAAACATTTATAAAAATTAATCCTCTCGTCTAAAAGAAAAGAAGAAAAAAACAAACCTCCGGACTGATAAGTCATGTTTTTCTAATTCCTTCAGTGAATGGTATCAAAGGTTTTTAATATCACAAACCTGGATTATGGAAAACTAACTATGTCATCGAATAGGAAACACTTACCTGAAAAAAAGAAGAAAAAAATATTAATTAAAAATCAATAAAGGAAATTTAAATTATTTTTAAATAAATTTCGTAAAATTATCTTCGTTACAATGTTTTCAATTTCGAAATAAATTTTTCTTTCGCTTTTTTTTGCACCAAAGAAAGTGTGAAAAAAAAGCCAAACAGAAAGAAAAAAAAAATAATTTCAAGAAATAAATAATGACGACAAAATGCAATTATACGCGAAAGACGGACAGACAGGCTGGCAATGTGACTGACTGGCCAACCTATAACTGACCTCTCCTCTTTACAGTCAGGCGAAACAAATGCGACAACACCAAGAGAAGAAGAAATGAGACAAATGTGACATGTGACATTAAACGTAAACGTAGAAGAAATGGAAGTGTGAGAATGAGTGGTGATGATGAGGTGAGTGAAAATGGCACAAAATTAAAAAAACAGCTACAAAAATATGAAACAACGACCCAAGTAATCCCATGTCGAATATAAGAAAAAGAAATGTTAGGAGAAAAAAATAAAATAAAAATTTATTTCAATTCAGTAGAAAAAATGAAAGAAATTAGATATACTTGAATTGGCTTGTGTCTTAAAACACAAACATGGACAAGAAAATATAAACCCCTTTATTTAAACAATACAAATATAAAAAAGAAAGAAAAATTAAAAAAACAACTGATGGCAACATCGAAAAAAAGTACACTAAATATTTTAACAACAACATTTGACCCCTTGGCTGTGCATTGTGAAGGGTCATTCACAATTAAAAACGAGTGTAAATAATCTAATGTGTGAACAATTGCAACAACGAAAATCTGCTAAAAAAAAATAAAATTACCAAAGGCTAGCTGGATGCCTAACGGCATGACAGCCGAGTGTAAACTGGGAAAAAAAAAATATGAAAAAAAAATAAACATCGACGAAATGGAAAGTCGAAATGGGATATGCAAAAAAAAAAAACAAAAAAAACTGATGTTGAAACCACCAGAGGCCACACATGTTGCACCCGAATTATGCTTGCATTTTTGGTATTATTATTTTTTGGGTATATTTAGAAATGGCATACACTCGAGGGAAAAAAATAATAAATTAACAATTTCCAAAAAAAAAAAAACCAGTAAGGAAAGTAGTAAAGTCGGACGGGGCCGACTATATGATACCCTTCACCACTATGGATATATTAAACAGGACTATTAACATGAAATTGGATGAAATAAAATATGTGATATTTATCTAAATGTGAATCTACCTATATATCCATAAGTTATATAAATCGACTTCAATCAAATATAAATAGGTTATCTGTTGGGCTATGTCTGTACTTCTAGGAAACGCAACTACGTAATTCTATGCTCAATTTTGTACGTTGTGGAAAATTTGATGTCAACCTGACTAGCATGAAGAGTTTGATGTCCAATTTACTTAAAATCGGGCGAAAATATATATGGAAGCTCTATCCAAATATATCGAAGGATATATAGGGACTTTGGTGCAGCATTTTACATGAAATCGGACGAAACTATATCTGAATCTGGGCCGATTTTCTCGAAACTGGGCAGACATCATTCTAGGCTCAATTCAGTACGTTATGCCAAATTTCCTGCAAATCGAAAGATATATAGGGACTTTGGGGCACCATTAACATGAAATCGGACGAAACTATATATGGGAGCTATATCTAAATCTGGACCGATTTTCGCGAAACTGGGCAGACATCATTCTAGCCTCAATTCAGTACGTTATGCCAAATTTCATGCAAATCGAAAGATATATAAGGACTTTGGTACACCATTTACCTTAAATCGGAGGAAGATATATACGGGAGCTATATCTAAATCTGAACCGATTTTCACGAAACTTTGCACACATCATTCTAGACTTAATTCAGTGCGCTATGCCAAATTTCGTGCAAATCGAAAGATATATAGGGACTTTGGTACGCCATTTACCAAAAATCGGCCGAAACTATATATGGGAGCTATATCTAAATCTGAACCGATTTTCACGAAACTTGGCACACATCTTTCGTGGCTCAATTCAGTACGCTATGCCAAATTTCGTGCAAATCGAAAGATTTTCAGGGTCTAAAGTCCGTAAATCGGGCGAAACTATATATGGGAGCTATATATAAATCTGAACCGATTTTCACGAAACTTGGCACACATCTTTCGTGGCTCAATTCAGTACGCTATGCCAAATTTCGTGCAAATCGAAAGATTTTCAGGGTCTAAATAATATAATATGGGAGCTATATCTAAATCTGAACCGATTTTTCCCAATTTCAATAGGGTTCGTCCTTGGGCCAAACAAATGAGCTGTGCCAAATTTCATCCAAATCGGATCATAAATGCGACCTGTACTTTGTTTACAATTTAACATGGACAGACGGACGGACATGCATAAATCGATTCAGAAAGTGATTCTATGCATATTCTCAAAAGGAACCATGGGTCTATCTCGATTATTTTTGCCTGTTACAAACATATCCACAAAGACATAATACCCTGTACCACAGTGTGGTGAAGGGTATAAATACACTTTGTTTGGATAAATTGCATGGTTATGTTTAATTAGATAAATTATAAATTATCTAAAAATCCAAAAAGTAATCCATTACTTTTTGGACAGATGCCTGTACTGATAGATTTTTCGTAAAGTATCGATCAAACAATTTCAGATTTATGCTCAGCAAAAAAATATTATGTGTACTTAGATAAATTATCTGTGAAATTTGAACAGCCTAGATAATTACTTCGAAAATCGAGATACTTCAAATGCAACATCTATACATTATCTCTGGTATTAAGATATTATATAATATAGATACATTATCTGTGATGTTTCAACAACCTAGACAACCTGTGAGATTTAATTAATCTAAATGCACTATCTGCAATATTTTCATAGCCTAGATAATAAACTAGACTATCTATACTTAAATAATATCTACAATTTAATTTAAATACATTATCTACAGCATCTATACATTATCTAAGATAACTTAGATGCATTATCGGTGATATTTAGATAATCTACATAAATTATCTGCACTATTTGAACAACCTAGATAACAAATTAACAAATCTAGATATTTTATCTGCATTATATTGATAACCTAAATGCATTATCTATTCAGAATGTATCATTTGTGATATTTAGATAATCTAGACAAAATGTCTGTATATTCGAATAGCACAGATAATGAATAAGAAAATCTAGATAATTTATCTGCCTAATTTCCATAATTTAAATACATTATCTACAAAATCTATTAATTATCAGTGGTATTAAGATAACCTAGATGCATTATCTGCGATATTTTAACAATCTACGTGCATTATTTTGATAGTCATTACGCATTATCTGCAATATCAACATATTGTCTGATAAAATGTCTCTATATCTAGACAAAATCTAGATAAAATTTCTGTATATTCGATAACGCAGATAATTAATAAGAACATCTAGTTAATTTATCTGCATTATTTCCATAATTTAGATTCATTATCTGCAATATCTATACATTATCTATGGTATTAAGATAACATTTATGCATCTGTGATATTTATAGATAACCTAGATGGATTTCCGAGCTGATGTCTATATCATTTAAATAACATAGATAAGTTCCCATGACAATCGGATATCTTAGATAAATTTATCTTTCATTAAATATTCAATTTTTACTATTAATTTTAAAAATATGAATATTATCTATGATGTTTAGATCACATAAATATATAATCCCATGTGTTCTAAATACACTCAGATAACGTAGATACATTACAGGAGTATTCCAGATAATTAACATGCATTTTATAAGCTCTCCAGATAAAGAAGATTATAGATTGTTTGAATATGGAAATATAGATAATTATTAAATATATATAGGTAAATTCTCAACATGGTCAATGACTGTATAAGTATATAGGTAAATTATCTACAATGTTCAGATAGTCGGGATACCCTATCCACTTAGTATATATAGTGCACGTGGTCCAAATAATATAGATAATGTATATTATCTTATTAGAAAATATGGATATGTTATCCTTGTCATCCAGACCCAGCCGATACAATAAAGCCGATAACATAGATTCATTATCCATTTAGTCAATTAATGTAGATGCATTATTTGCACGGTCCAAATAAAATAGGTACATTATCCGTGCCGCCAGATAACATTCACATCGCCCAAATAATATAAATACGTTATCCATGGTATATAGATAATGTAGATATATTATCCACGTTTACAGACAACATAGATAAATTATGCTCATGATTCTGATATCTTTCATCTTTTCTTTATGTCCTCCAAATTAAATAGATAAATTATCGATGCTATTCAAATGATAGATATACATTATACACATCCAAAAGATATCCGAGATACATTATCCATGTGGAACTGATAACATATGTATTTTTCCATATCATATAGAGATAACGTAGATATGTTATCCACATGTTGAAATTAATGCAGATAAACTATCCACACGGTCCAGATAATGCAGACATTTTACACACGTGAACTCTAGAACTTCTTAGTCTTCTAATGGCAGAAGAGCACTTCGGGGTCTTAAATAAAGTCTTTCAAGTATGATGTCCTTTCTGAAAACCTTTAAGGTAGATGAAGGGCCATCTTAATGTGGATAAATTATCCACTTGCTCCAGATAATGTATTTACATTATTCGTCAGATCCAAATAAAATATATACATTATTAATACGGTCCAGATAACTTATATACATTATCCCATCCAGATACAGAAGCTAGGTTGTTCAGATACTTTCAATACCTTATCCGCCCATTCCAAACAATGTAGGCATTTTATACACATTATCCGGATAACATAGAAAAACTATTCACGTGGCCCTAATAATTTAGATACAATAGATAATTTATTCACGTGGTCCAGACAACTTCCTAGTATCACGACTTCCTTCAGGACGTTCTAGTTAGAAGACCAATATGAGGTCTTCTGCAGCTATCGGTTCAATTGCAGCTAGAAAATCTACTGGGTTCTACTTAAATTATATCCTTGAAGTTCTCTATAGCTAGAATAACACCTGAGATCTTACTAAAGACTTCCGGAAGATCTATGGTAAAAAGAAATAGTCGAGGTCTTCTAAAGAAGTTTTCAGGTTAGAAGTCCCCCTTGAGGATTACAGATAATGTAGATACATTATCCGTGTCCGGTCCAGTTAAAGTAGAAATATACGTAGAGAAGATAAATAGATTGTCCAGGTTATCCGGGTACTATAGATACAATCGCCACTTAGACTAGATAATTTAGGTAATTTATCCATAGATTCCATATCCACACAATTTAGATAATGTAGATACATTATCCACAAGGTCCTCATAATTTAGATACTTTATCCAAGCAACCCGGATAATTATTATATTAACCGCAATAATAATAACATTTCTCAGCATTCTGATCCATAGATCGTGTTATCTAAAACACCTAGATACATTATCCCGTCCACTAATTCCCTATTCTCTGAGAGTAAAAAACAAATATGTATTTCCTTCTCATAGACTATCGTCTATGAGGAGATTGTTACAATTCTGTCAAATGGAATAAAATTCGACAATTTTCGGAATAAAAAAAAACGAAATAAACAACAATTACATCCAAATCCCAACAACTTATATTGGACATGAAACGAGCGAGGACTGGCACAAATACGCACCAGGCAAACAAGAGGCAACAACCCGTCTGGAAGTGGTGTTTGAAAAAAAAAGATACCAACAACAACAACTACAAGATGGAAGCAATTGGCCATAATTTGCATTGCTTTGCTTGCAACATTTTCATTTTCAAAATAGAAACGACGACGCAACGACGATATACGGAAGACATTTATTTACACGAACAACACTGCAATTTGGTTCGACCACTTGGAATAGAAAAGCAAAATAAGATGGAACACCAGCCAGCTAGCCACATCAAAGTCGAGTGGAAGTGGAGGAGGAGGAGAGGATGAGAGCAATCGCCCGATGCATGCAAAATGTATTTAACAGCCAACAAAATGTGAACTATGGTGGCTATTAAAAAGGTCTGGTGCTGTGGCTGCTTTAAATTTTGAAAATGTTGGAGCCAATTGGACTAGAGCAGCGGAGCGATTGGAAATCGTCTCCTCTTGGGCTATATTTGTAACAAATAGTTTTCCCAGTTGTTTTTCTTTGGTTTCTTTGAAACGGAAAGCAATTAATGTAATTTTCAAGTCGAGGCAGTTTAATTTTTTTTCTATCAGTTGGGTTTTGTCTATCCCGCACACACATACACTCACACACATGTACACACAATCTATAATTTCCATAAAGAAGAAATATGATCCTATTTTCGTTGGACATATAGGCCAAAGAGCGAAGCGTACACAAAACGATAAAGACGGCATAGACAGACAGTGGCGAACAAGATGTCATGTGTCCGATGACTTCGGTTGCTGTACATGGAAGGAGGAAGCCGTGTACTCAGGTGGTCAACAACAAAAAAAGATACAGAAGCCTTTTTTTGGAAATATCGAAAATGTTAAATCGAAAATTATTAAGAAATCTTCAGTGGCCGAAAGTGTAGCTCTAGAAGATATAGCAATTATCAGATTAAGTTTCGTTTTTTAATTGTCCCCCCTTTTTCTAAGCTGTCATCCATTCACTTAAAAAGTAATTAATCAAAATCCCAAGTTATTGTCAGTAGTCACACAGACTGTCAGATGGCTGGCATAGCAAAATGATAATATTTTGATTTAAATTGGCTGAGGAGATTGGTTTGTGGCGAACAATAAAATTTATATGCAATTCACATAAACAGTTAACTCCCCATCCTGTGGCAGTTAGTCAGCGGCCATAACAAGTTACTACCAGTCAGACATGCGTATGGCAGATAATCACGCACTTGTTAATCCATGCCAAGTGGCCAAGAATTGGAAAATACTTTGTGGTAAATAGTAGCGAATATGTTTAATCCTATATCACGCTGCCTAGATAATGTAGATAAATTATCCACGTGATCCAGATAATGAAGATCAGTATTCACAGGGTCCGAATAAAGTAGATACGATATCCACATGATTTAAATAATTTAGATACATTATCCATAGGATCCAGATAATTTAGATAAATTATCCTCTGGGTCCAGATAATATATTTCAATTATTCTCAAGTTTCCGATAATTTTGATACATTATCTACGTGATTTAGATAATATATATAAATTATTCACAAGTCCAGATAATGTAGACAAATTATCCCTAGTGTCCAGAATATGTAGATGCATTCATAGTGTCCGGATAATTTAGATAAATTATCTACAAGGTCCAGAGAATACAGATAAATTATCCACAGGGTCCGGATAATTTAGATAAATTATCTACAGTGTCCAGATAATACAGATAATTTATCCACTGGGTCCCGATTATGTATATACAATATCCACGAAATCTATATAATATAGATATATTATTTTAAAAAAATCCACATTAAATACATTATGCACATTATATAACAAATTTAGATCAATATTCACAGGGTCCAAATAACGTAGATACACTATAAACCTCATCTAATTAATATAGGTAAAGTGTGTACAGGTTACGGATAATTTAGATAATTTATCCACAGGGTCCTCATAATGTAGATACATTATCCACGTGGTCCAGATCATATATATATTATTAAAAACCGCCAGATAATGTAGATGCGTTATCCAAATTATATAGAAAATGTAGATCAATATTCCCAGGGTCCATTTAACATAGATACACACTATAAATTGTCTAAGCAATGTGTATGAAGTATGCACAGGTATCTGGATAATATAGATAAATTATCCACAGGACCCACAGCATGTGAATACATTACTCATGTGTTATAAATAATTTAGATAAATTATATACATGGTCCAAAATGGAATATACATTATCCACGATATCCAGATAATGTAGATACATTATCCACATTATATAGGAAATGTAGTTCAGTATTCACAGCACCTGATAACCTTATCTATGTAATGTGAATATAGTATGTAAAGGTTCCGGATAATATAGATACATTATCCATAAGGTCCACATTATCCACGTGCTCCAGATTATGTAGATATATTATTCACCGGGTACAGATAATTAAGATTCATTATCCGTGCAGCCCATATAACAGAGATAGACTTATCCACATTGTGTAGATAATAATGCACGTGATCCTGTCGTCATAGATAAAATATGCTCCAATGTCTTTCATTCATAGATCATTAAGAAACATAAACATGATCTAGACAACATAGATAAATTCTGGTCCTGATTCTGATATCATACAACCATTACGTCGGACTAAAAAAAGTTATCCGGGTCAGAAAAACTTGTTGATCTTCTAATGATAAAAAGAACTTATGGGTGGTCTTCTTAGTATGAAGATCTTGAGAATTTTCTAGTTAAAAGATTGCCTTGAAGTTTTCTACAGCTAATCTTCCGAGCTAAAAATATGTTATCTTTAGCTAAAATATCATCCAAAAGCTTCCAATAGCTAGAATAGCCGAGGTCTTCTACAGAAGAATTTTAAGACATTTCATAGTTAGGAATCATTCTTGAGGTTTTTAGAAATTAAAAAATCGTCTCAAGTTATCAATGATAGACCTTTGCCAGAACAAGTTCTAGGAAACCTTCGGGAGTACCAAAGTATATAGAGTGAGGTTTTCTACAATCAATTGACTTTTTGAGATCTTCAATGGCTAGGTAGGCTTTTGGTGGCCTTTTCAGTTAGAAGATCAGTCGGAAATTCTCTATAATTGCAGGTATGTTTTTTTCAATTAGAAGACATTCTGTAAGTTTTCGATAGTTGGAGACCTTCCACAGTAAGAATGGCCTTCTGGTTATCTTGTATCGTGAGAAGAGATTCTAAGGTTTTCATTGTTAGAAGAACGTTAGCATATCTTCATGAGGACGTCTATAACTAATATACCCTCTTGATGTTTCTATGTAGAACACCTTTGGGAGATCTGCTATAGATCGACGTCTATCAGCAAGTATGTTAGGCAAGACCTTGTAGATGACCATAATTATAAGACCATAACTAGAAGAGCTTTTGCTAGGGTATTTTATAGTTAGAAAAACTACTGCAGATGTCCAAATGTATAGTTAAAAGTCCTTCCGAAAGTGTTTAGTGGATGGAAGAGGTTCTGTGGATATAAAATGTTCTGAATTAATTCTGATAGTTGTCGACGGTGGTTTTCGACCGTTAGAAAACATCTGAAGGGGTTCAAAGGTTGAAACTTCAACTGGCCTTCATGGTCAAAAGCCCTACGTGAGGTCTCTCCTATTGAAATAGTCGATAGATATTCTACTATTATAGAGCCATGGTTATGAAGTTATTTAAAATGTTAACAGACCTTCTGATGGTTTTCCATAGAAGGTCATCTAAAGGGGAAATTTTTTTAGAGGTCTTAAATACTTAAGTCTTCTGTAAATGGGCAAATGATCTCCTTGTGAAGTTAAAAGAGGTTCAGATAGGCTCGAAATATATGAGAGATCTTCTATAGAAGACCTTATTGGGGTCATTTGTAGATTGAAAAATGGTCTTCTATAGACTACCGAATTTGAATGATCTACAGGAAACCATCTGTAGATGGAATGCCTTTTAGATGTCTTATATATATTGAAGATATCTTATAGAGGGCTTTTTAATATGGTAAAATGTTCTAGAGGTTGTTTGTTGATAAAAAAAAAGAATTTCCTATAGACTTCCGAAAGCCTTCTATACATAATCGACCCTCAGAATTTTCTTCAATATGTAGAAGATCTTTACAATGATAAAACGTAAAACACCTCCCCATATCATTGTAGGGTATCTACAAAAATGTTGACAAATTGGTTGCATGTCAATCAGGCACATGCATGATCAAAAAAAAAATGCAACGTGCGTATAAATTCACTGAAGATTTATTAAATTAAACGCTCACTTTCCTTCATTTGATATGTAATTCAATGTCGCATTAAATTCATATTTTCTCACCTCCCCTCTATTTTTCACCATCATCCTCCTTCAGCCTTCCTAGTCAATCAAATCTGGCCATAAACCCAACTATCTATTCATCCATCGATCGATGGAGTGACAATATTTTATTATTTTATTTTTTCAACGTTGCATATTTGATTAATTTTCGTTGCAGTGTTGCACTGCTGCGACATAGACAGACAGACATTCGGCTGTTATGAATTGGGTGCGTGCGCATGCGCGTGAGCATTTTGGCATATTTTTCTTTTTTATTCAAAGACCACCATTGGCAATTTATGTCAGTTTGACGTGCCAATGGTTTTTATTTTTTGTTTATGAGGCAGACAGGGAGATTAGTAGGCAATTGTTGTATGACTGAAGAAATTGAGGTGAGGAGTAAGGAGGAGGGTCGGGTTTAACTTCTTTGTAAATTTTCAGAAGAAATGTGGGAATAGACGACACAGTATTTTAATCAATACTTGACATAGTTTTTAGTAGTAGCTGTTTCTGCCTGCCTGTCGTCTCCCTACTTATTTAATCAAGAAATACCTTGTTATGAAAATAACAGCAGCAACAACAGCATTGAAAGTACCGGACCCATGCAATTATTAGTCAAAGGTGTGGCTCCTCTCCACATTGAATAAATCAATACAAAGTTGTCTTTAGAAAATTTCCCCCCATTGACAATCCATGGAAAAGAAATGACCGAATTTTAAGAAAATATTTGCCATTCAATGACAACTTGAACATGTCATAGAGACTTTCTAAAGGGAAACTGCGAATTTGGTCAAATGAGTTTCGAGAAATCTATTCAATTGACTAACTACTGAAAATGAGTGAACTAAGAATCTAATTTTAGTGAGTTCTTTCTTAAATAGAAGACCTTCGAGAGACCTTCAATAAGCAGAAGAAGCTTAGAAGGACTTGCTTAGACAGAACCCTTCAGAAAGGCATTCTATACGTATTAGTCCCTCTTGAAGTTGTTCTATAGGTAGTAGAGAATTAGGAGCTTTTTCTATAGAGATAAGATCCATAGGATCTTCTGAAAGTCGTTTAAAGATAACAGATCATCCGAATATATACATATATATATAGAGTACCTTCAGGATCACTTCGATAGTCGATAGACCATGAAAGATATATAATTCGATTAGAAAACCTTCCGAATTTCGTATATAAAAGATATTCTGAAGGCCTTACGATTTGTGCTATGCTTAGAAGAGGTATTCGAATGTTAAAGATATCTGAAGGTCATCTATGGTTAAAACTTGGCAGGAAAATAGAAGCCCTTCTTAAGATCTCCTATAATTTTAAACCATTATAAACCACTTTTATAGTAGATACATGTTCGAGTGATATAAGAGGTACTGAAGAGATCTTGCAAAGATTTAAAGCACGGGTCAGAAAGTTTTGTATAGAAGAAAGTACACAACATTCAGGATATATTTTGTAGTTAGAAGATACTAAGGAGGTCCTTTTTAGAGGAAAAAAATCATGAGGTCTGCTATAATTAGGCGACCCTGAGGAGTTCATTTATAGATGGAATTAGGCCCTCAAAAAACCTCTTATCTAAAAATGAATTGGCATATGAAAGAGATTGCAGTGTAGCGGATGATAGGGTAAATTTAATGAGCAGGTCGGAGGGTCTTGTGTATATTCTAGGGATTATTTTGCGTATAGAAGACCCTCAGACGATATTCTACAGACAGAAGATCTACAGGAGGATCATTTACAGAAGAGAAGAAGAGATTTAGGAGGATCTTCCATAGTTAGAAGAACCTGAGAAGGTCATTTTAGATAGAAGGCGACCAGTAGAACTTCCATAAAGCAACCTGAGTTATAAAGAAATTCGCCTTAAATCTGGTGGCCTGGATAGCTGGAGTAGAATACAATGGATAGATTAGATACAGACGACTTACAGACGATTTTCTATAAACATGAGAGTTTTCGTAGACAGGAGAAGGGTAATTTTTGGTAGGAGGTCCTGAAAAGCAAATTTTTAAAAAGAGGACCCCCTGGAAGGCTTCTATGGAAAGAGTCCTCAAGAAATCTTTAGAAGTAGGTCCTTATATAACGGATACTCAAGAAGCACTCATATATCACAGAAGACCCTCAGGTGTCCTTCTACATGACAGAAGATCCTTAGGAGATTTCGGGATGGTTTTTCTTTAGGATATATTTTATATTTGGTAGGCCGTTAGGAAATCCTTAATAGGTAGAAAATACTTAGGAGGTATTCTGTAGGTTAAATATCTTCAGGATCCTTCTAGAGAATTTGTATGAATAAAAAACTCTCCGGAGGTCCTCTATTAATAAAAAAAATTCTAAAGGACTTCTATAAAGGGTCCTCAAGAAATATTTTATAGGATAGAATAAAGGGGAAGACCTATAAGAGGCCTTTTATAGATTCACATATAAACCTTTATAGATGGAGGACTCCCGGACGCCATTTTATTTCCTTTAGGGCGACTTCTATAGTTTGAATTCCAATTGGAGGTCATCAGTGGGTTGAACATACAAATAAGATTTTCTGTGGGTAGAATATAATCTAAATTTATTTTGTGATGGAATAGGTGCAGGAGAACTTATATAAAAAGCCATCGGGAAATATTAAATAAGAGTCCTTTTATTGAAGAACATATAAGATCTTCAGGAGTTCGTCTATGCCTAGAAAACCTCAGGAGGTCTACTTTATAAATTAGCCGCAGACTTTCTGTATATAGACGACCCTTAGCCGATATATTCTATATATTGGGAGAAGACCATCGCGAGATATTTCATAGGATAGAATAACCTCATACAGAATAACCTTATACATAGAAAAAATCAGGAGGACTTTAGAAGACCCTCATATAGATCTTTGACATTCTAATATTTGGTCATATTAGAAAAGAAAAATTGAGAGATTTCTCTTTTAAATTTCTAATTGGAAATAGCTAGAACAACCCTAAAAACAGCTTCTAAACTAATTCGGAAGGTATTCTATACGATATATTATTCTACGGTCTCTTGTCTAATAGCTATGGAAGAACCTCCTTGATGAGTTTTTTGTATATTAGTTACCTCCAGAGGATCTTCTGTATATATAGGTCTCCTGAAGGTCTTCTACTTACAAATTCTTTCTATACAAGACCTTCTGACCTGTACTTTAAACATTTACAAGGTCCTCTAATTATGTAACATCTTCGGCAGCACATATTGGGATGTTTTGGTTAGTCTTTTGGAAGTTCGGGTTCTTTTTTATTTCTAATTGGAATATTTCCCTCCCAAATCAATTTTTTATTCTAAGCTTGAAATTTGATCTTCCCCTAGAAGTTGTGAACAGTAGCTATTGACCCCATAGCTAATAAGAAAATTAGCTGTCAGATTTTTGACAGCTGGAATTTTTCCAGTGGCATTTTCCATTAATATTTTTTTCCTTTGTTCGAAAGCCTCGATGCGCAACAAATCAATTTCTTATTTTTCACTCAAAATAAATTTGAAATTACATACAAGAAGCTAGGCAAAGCCATATCCTCTGCTTTTAAAAACTAATTAAGCCACCAGAGATGAAAATGAAAAATAAATCTCGGTTAAGAATTTTCATATTTCCCATCGATTGGAAGGAAGGACAGACATGACAAGACAAGACAAGAAAATTAATTGTCCAAAAGTGAAAAATATGAAAAAGAAGAAATCCAAGAGATATTATGATTTATAATGGCAGACATTGAAAGATGAGATTATCTGGACGTTTGAAGTGAGAGAGACAGAGAAAAATATGAAGCCAACGATGAACAAAGCTTGGCTTTTCTTTTTCAAAAATTCGAAAAAAAAAATAAATCTAAAATCAAATATCAGCTGCAACACAATAAACTTAAAATCTCTTTATTTGAAAAAAAAAAAACAAAATCCATTTCAAATGAAAAGAAGGCCACAGCTGCGTATCGAAGCAACAAAAAAAGAGGATGGAATGCATTTTTTTTCTTTCCTCCCAAAACCCCAAAAGACATTAACATGAAGATGATGATGATGAATATTAGATCAAAAGTCATAGATATCAGAATTATGGTAGCCATTTGGCTTTTGTTGTGCCACCAAATGAACTGTAAATTATAGCAGAAGAAGACTCGGCGGGTTTGCGCCGCCTGCCTGGATAGCGGCTTGGTTTGGTATCCATTAAGAATCTGACTTTTCCCCTACATTTTCCCATTTCATTAAGAGTCGCTGAGATTTCTTATCGAGTGTGAATGAGTTGTGTGTTGGTTAAATAACACACACTCAGACACACAAATGTGTACCATCCATGTAAATGGGAATATTTTTGTACGCAGATTTTAATCTGATAACCATTAGATGATTTATGTGTGTCAAAACAGAGGCATTTTTTTGTTTTGAAGTTAAATTATAAACAATGAAGGCTTTTAAGAAGCATTCTATAGACAGAATACAATATAGAAAACTTCTAAAGACATAATACCTCCAGAAGAAATTATGTAGATCAAAATCATAAAGGTATTTTTAAAAGCCAGTATCCTGAATGTATTTTCAGAGATTACGCTCTGAAGCTATTTTAAATACAGAGGACCTAAAAATATGTTCTATCTATAGAAGACCCTCAACAGATCTTCTAAACTAGTAAGAATATATACCTGGTATTCTTCCAGAAAATAATACTTTCTAATCGACGTCTATCTTTCAAAGGACCCCTCAGGATTTTCTGACTGTAGAAGACCTCCTGAGGTTCTCTTGATTGCCTAATACTTATAAAATATCCTCTCCCTGGTGTTTTGCTTATAAAAGACCTCCTGAGAATCTTCTGTAGAAAATCTACACATAATCTGAAGGTATGCGATACCACCTCAGGGTCTGCTGGCTGTATAAGACCTCCTGAGGACCTCATGATTGCCTAATACACATAGAAGGCCCTCATAACGGATTTTTTCTATGAAAGGCCTTTCGAATGATCTTCTATCTATTGAAGATCTTCTGAAGGTATTCTATCTATAAATCTCCTGATAAATCGTCTACTTACAGTAGAACTCACAATATATTTTTCCATCTATACAAACAATACCTGTACTTTCGACCTTTACAAGGTCCTAAAAAAATACTTCTAACTGTATAACAGCTCCAGGCTCTTATATGCATATATGTCGAACATGAATCGACTATGAATCTGTTACCTATAGCATAACTTCAGAAGATCCTGAGATTCTTATGTCTATAGAAGTCCTTCCTGATTGTTAACTACAGGTAGCCGACTTTCTCGAATATCTTTCTAAGAAATACCTCTTTAAGATTATCTATCAATGAAGATTTCAGGAGATTTTCTATTCTTGAATGAATACAAGAGTGTCAATATTTAAATCGAAACCCCGCTGGAAGACAAAATGTACTCTAAGTGACTTTTTTTCTTATTGACCATCCTGAACTCGTCTATAAATAATTACAAAGTCCACTATAAATAGAAGATCCGACCAGTCCTATAAAAATATGAATCACAGGAGATATTTTTACATAGAAGTCTAAGGAGATCTTTGTTACATTATGTAAGCCTCCAGACATCCATAGATCGAAGACCCTCTGAAAGACAATAGTCATCCTAGGCAATATTCTATATAGATAATTCTTACCAGGTTATTCTGAACTTATACGAACCTCAGAAGAGTTCTTAAAATAACTAAGATCAGAAGATTTGTATAGAAAGGGGTATAACCACCAGTAGGTCTTCTATATATAGAAAACACATAGGAGAACTTTTATATAGAAAAATGCATGATGTTATCTTCTATAATTCGACGACCGCCTTCTGTACACAGAAAACTCTTCAATACAAATTCAATATCTAGAATAATGGGTTTCCGTCGGACTTATACTATCACAATACCAGGCGATTTTTTGTTTCCCCTCGCCAATCTGTAGGTCAGGATTTTTATTTAAGTATATACCCTCCGTCAATAAATTAATCAGCCTTCTTTAGAAAGAAGTGCCCCAAGAGGTCATCTATAAATTGTAGAAAATCTATGTAGAATTGGACTGATCTTCTGTTCATATATGAAGTCCTTATTAAGTTTGCTTTACAATCAAAACTCTGGATATATTCGGTACATTAAAGAGGCCTTCTATAATTAGGCAACTTCAGAATAGTTTCTAACAACAGTTCTACAGAGGTCAGGAAAGCTATAGATAGAGGACTAGTAGAAGGATATCTATACGCAGGAATATCCTAATGTGGTCTTATGTATTTTAAATACCCAGAGATGGGTTTCAGAATATCCTTCTATATGACTTCAATATCTGGAATAGTACTGTCCGGTGGATTAATAAAGTCAGAAGACGAGATGTATTCCATAAAAAAAAATACTGAAAGTATCCTAACATTAATCGACAATTATGTGTTCAGTTTGGCATTTGGTTATGATTGGAACAGTTTGCAACTGTGCCCAAAATATACAGAAGGTTTCAAACTTGACTACGTCATTTTGAACGAAAACATAGACTGTGGTGAATCGAATATGAAATATTGGCATTCACCATAAATGGTGAATAATAAAAATTAGCACAGACACAACTCTACATAGGTGATGTATTGGATAACACATATCAAAGACACAATCCTTTGGAGGTAATGGTGAAAAATAAATACACCTCTATGGGAGAGTTGAGTTAAAATACAACATAGAAAACCGATGATGGTGAAAAATAAATACACCTCTATGGGAGAGTTGAGTTAAAATACAACATAGAAAACCGGTGGTGGTGTTGAAGAAATCAATGTCATGGTAAGTTGTGCAGTTAAGAATGGTAGGTTTTCTTTTCTGAAATGGAGAATACAAAACATCGTCTATTTTGTATAATTAAAACATAGAATGGTTGTATATTTGTGAAGGTTGATGTCTTTACTATCTTAACGAAGACCTGAAAACGTAGTTTCTGTTTTGTTCAACATAATTCTGTGATAAGGCCAAGACGAGAAGGAGGGAGGTAGGTACCAGAAATACACCGATATCCCCCTCCATTGTGGAACATAATTTATTCTCGGAACAAATATTACGATTTGCAAACGTTTGGGTTAGTCCATTCGAAAGCTCTGGGTGCACCAGTCAAGTAGACCAAATTAGACTAAAGCAACATGGAATCTAATACCGCATCAGACAAAACTCTACACGCGTGCTCTCTTTAAGAAAAAAAATTTGCTGAAAAAGAATGTAGGAAACGACTGACGCCCTTAATTAATATCAATTTTTGTTGACCCAATTTTTCGTTTTAGAAAAAGAATATGTATCCTGTGCCTCAAGGTAAAAAAAATTGTGCCATCTTTCGTGTGCTACAAATTATTAGAAAACCTCTCCAACATGGGATGCTATAGCAAACGCTTTTTCGTTCAACATTCTTCTATGGATCTGCGGTCGGTTGGTCGGTCGATCATCATTCATAATTTATTTTCACATCAATATAAATTGAAATCCGGTATATAATTTGGCATACATACATATTTTATGCCATTCATTCATTCATTCATGTTTGCGTCTCAGGTAGAAAACTTTAATCATCCGGCGAGAAGAAAGACGAAAAATAAAAACAATAACAAAAATCTATAAATTGTGGTTTTAATTTTGCACCTTCGAGAAGAAATGCCACACAACAACGCAATGTTAATGACCTGGCGATGGTGGTGGTAGTGGTCAATCATTTCTCTATGATTCTCTATTTTTTGATTATGAAAAAAAAAAAAAAATTCTAAAATAAATTCTCTCCCTCCATGGGGACAAAAGAAAACAATTACAGTTCCAAAAAAATATTTTTTAATAAAAAATTGTGGATATGGGAAATTTTTGTTATGAAAAAAAAATCACAGACCCTGCTATTATAACCCCCCACAGTCCCCCATAGGGCATCATCTATTGGTCTATTCATCCTTTAGGCATCCATTGGTCTATTTCAAAAAATCGACCCTTGGAAAGTATGAAAAAAAAATAAAATCCGTACCAGTTCTTCTAAAAATAGAATAGCCTTAGAAGTTCTTCTATAACTAGACATGCTTAGGAATCTTCTTTACATAGAAGTCTCAGTTGCTTTTTGCAACAATACGAATTAGGCCCAAGGCTGGTCTCCTATAGTTGGCGGACTTCACAATAGTTTCAATACATAGAACAACAACAGTAGAAGAACATTTTTCTATAAACAAGCGGTTTCTATAGATAGAAAGGAGGACTTCTATACATAGAACTTTATGAGGCGTTATATCTGTTGAAGACCCTCTGGAGGTCTTTTCTGTACACAGAATATTCTTCTAGATCTCTCCATTATCTAGAAGAGTATATTCAGTTGGACTTCTACAGACAGACAGACAACTCTATAAAAATTAAACAGGAATGATTCTAACGATAATAGACATTCTTAAGGTCTGGGTTCCTAAACAAAGTAAGTCAGTCCAAGGGTCTGTGAATTTTTTTAAAGAACAAATACAACAACAACAAAAACTCAAGGGTCTGTGATTTTTTTCTATACAAAAAATTACGCCAAGGGTCTGTACATTTTTTCTAGTGAAAGAAATTTGACCCAAGGTGGGTCTACGAAAACAAAAAATTGACCCATGGTGGGTCTACGAATAGAAAAAAAGTTAGACTCAAGGGTCTGTGAATTAAGAAAAAACTTGATCCAAGTGTCTGTCATTTTTTTTCTAAAGAGAAACAATTAGTCCCAAGTGTCTGTGTTTTTTCCTATAGAAAAAAAGGTTCAATAGACTGTGCATTTTTTTTTAGAGAAAATAAAAGTTAGACCAAAGGAAGGTCTGTGATTTTTTCTAAGAAAAATAAAATAAATCCCGAGGATCTGTGATTTTTTTCTATAGAAAAAAGTAGTCTGCGAATTTTTGTTGTTGTTTTGTCCCAAGGATCTGTAATTTTTTTTAAAGAAAAAATTTGTCCAATTTTTCTTAAACAGTTATAGAAGAAAATAGTCTCAAGGAACTGCGATTTTTCCATAGAAAAAAATAGTCTCAAGGAAATGCGATTTTTTTCCATAGAAAAAAAATAGTCCCAAGAATCTGTAAATTTTTTTTCTATAGAACTTGAGTCAATTTTTTCCAAAGATTTTTTCTATTAACCAAAAAAATTACATAACCTTGAGTCTAGTTTATCCATAAACCAGTAAGGAAAGTAGTAAAGTCGGACGGGGCCGACTATATGATACCCTTCACCACTTTGAGTATATTCAACAGATGAATCCGAACAGACGTCGCATTTTTAAAGGACCAGTAAAATGAAATTGGAACCATAAACACGTCATTCTGCAACCGATACTAAATTGTTCATTTGGTCAGATAAAGAAGCTATATCTAAATCTGAACCGATTTGAGGAAACTTAACACACATCTAGACCTAATTCATTACGCTGTGCCAAATTTAGTGCAAACCTAAAGATATTAAGGGACTTTGGTGCACCATTTGCATTAAATCGGACGAAAATGTATATGGGAGCTATATCGAAATCCGAACCGATTATCAGGAAACTTAACACACAGCATTCTAGACCTAATTTGTTACGCTGTGCCAAATCGACTCAAAAAGTGATTCTATGCATATTCTCTATATGTCTATCTCGTTTCCTTTTGCCTGTTACAAACATATGCACAAAGACAAGTACCACAGTGTGGTGAAGGGTATTAAAAAGAATTTGGTTCAACAAAAAACTGGACCTATATTTATAATTTTACAATTTATAGTGGAGAGATGGAGCTACCTAATAAGAACTCGACGTACTAAATTAAGTAATTTGGTACCAAAAATTTGGGGGTACCAGAAAAACTGGACATATTTATAATTTTTAGAGTAATTTGGTACCCAATGTACAAAATTTCAGAGAATTCAGTTATAAAACGAGCCCAAAACCCGAAAATACCGAAAATTGGGAGTACCCTTATATATGGGGGCTCTCCGAAAAAATGGACCTTTATTTATAATTTTTAGTGGAGTAATTTGGTACCCAATAAAAACCCAATGTACAAAATTTCAGAGAATTCCGTTATAAAACGAGCCCAAAACCCGAAAATACCGAAAATTGGGAGTACCCTTATATGGGGGCTCTCCGAAAAAATTGACCTTTATTTATAATTTTTAATAAGAAGATTTGCTACCTAATAAGAACTGAAAGTACCAAATTTCAGCGAATTCAGTTAAAAAACGCGCTCAAGAACCTCAAAATACCGAAAATTTGGGGGTACCCTTATATGGGAGCTATGCCTAAACGTGGACCGATTTTCTCCAATTTCAGGGTTCGTCCTTGGGCCAATTATTAAGTGATCTGTGCCAAATTTCATCCAATTCGGATCATAAATGCGACCTGTACTTTGTTTACAATTTAACATGGACAGACGGACGGACGGACAGACGGACATGCATAAATCGACTCAGGAAGTGATTCTATGCATATTCTCAAAAGGAACCATGGGTCTATGTCGATTATTTTTGCCTGTTACAAACATATGCACAATGACATAATACCCTGTACCACAGTGTGGTGAAGGGTATAAAAATACTGGTCCTTGTCTCTATTTTTTCTATAGAAAACCATTCACTGGTATAATCTTTTTCCTAAGTTAATCGCAAAAACGACTCCATACACATTGTTGTACAATTAGGTTGCCTTCGGGCCAGATGCACACACAGGTGGCTATTAAAACAGATTTAACCAGCTCGGAATAAACAACCAGATTCTGACAACGACAAGGTTAATAAAAACAGGAAAACCACTAAAATAGTAAAAAAAAAATCCAACCAAGAATCACGGTAACGAGATGACTTCAATACTTATCTAATACCACACATCTTATATAATTTTTGAAAGAAAGAAAAAAAAAATAAGTGAAAAAAACAATTCCCCACAGAACAGAGATGGAGAAAGAAAGGTGACAAAAACAGAGCCTCCACACTGGGAATTCAACAGAACCGACAAAAAAGTGCAAAACCTCAGCGGTTTTGTTTGCTGCCATTCTTAGCGTTTTGAAGGCGAGGCGGTGAGAGATGATATTAGAAAAACCGCATTAACTATTTTTATAATCGACCAAACCCCTACCCCCTTCACCTTTCGTCTCCATTTCCTTCGTGCAAATAAATTACGACAATGTGTTGTTTTTATTCTTTTACACAAAGCAAGCCAGGCGAGAAAAATAAATATGACCAGCTAGAGAAGAAGCTCAGGTGTGTGTGCTGTTGTTGTTGTTGTCGATTCTAACAGAAAATCCATTCATGCTTAGATGGTATTTTGGCCATTGTCCTCTTATTCTTCTTCAAATATCAGCTATTCGAACCGCTAGAGAGTTAACAGCAGTTTGGAGTGAAGGCACAAAAACATGTTCTACTATATATGTATGTGACTGAATGTACTACTGGTCTACTGACTATTATAGCTGGGACAGGCAGAGTCTTTGCTTTATATGGACGACTGAATTACCGCAAAGAAATATAATTTGAACAGTGGTACAAAAGGAAATAAAAATAGCGACCGTGGGGAATAATAGGTTACTATAGATAATAAATTACAGAACCCTTAACTACGATTAATTTATGAACACCTGGATATTTCTATAGAAAAAATTCTCCAAACCTCAGGACTAAATTTTTATAGACATAAATCCGGATTTTTCCATACAAAACAAATTTCCAGGTCCTCAACAACATCTAAAGGCATGCGAAACAAATTTTCTTTAAATTGTCCACTTCGATTTATTAAAAAAGTCAATATGAGACCAGAGGGCCTGTGAATTTTTTTATATAGAAAATTATCACACTATCCGGACCGCTTTTTTGGAAAAAAATCTATGAACCTCAGGAAAGATTTGTTTGCTATAGAAAAAAAACTTCCTCGGCTATCATCAGGACTGATTTCTCGCTATAAAATAATTCTCAAATCATCCGGACAGATTTTTTTCTATAGAAAAATTCTCAGAACCTTAGTATTTTTTTTTTTTTTAGAAAAACAATTCTATCGTTCTCAGAAATGTTTTTTTCTTTGAGAAAAAACAGAATCTAAGGACTGATTTTTTTGTCTAGAAATACTTCTCCGAACCTCAGGACTAAATTTTTATAGACAAAAGTCCGGATTTTTTCTGTAGAAAAAATGCACAGACGATCCGGACTAATTTTTTTGCTATAGAAACAATTTCAGAATCTCAGGATTGATTTTTGCTGTAAAAAAATTTTAGACCTTCAGGACTGATTTTTTTCTATAAAAAAAATTTTTTTCTGAACCTTAAGACTGATTTTTATATAGAAACAAAATTAGAACCACAGCACTATTTTTTTCAAAAGAAAATCAGGACTTAGACCCTTAGAACTAATTTATTTTTAATAAAAACGACTTATCCGAACCTAAGGACTGATGTTTTTTTTTATAGAAATATGTTCAGAAGCTCATAACTGATTCTCAGACTATCATGACTAATTTCTTTTCTATAAAAAAATTTTCCGAACCTCAGGACTGATTTTATTTTTATAGAAAAACATTATCAGAATCTCAGTACTGATATTTTTCTTGGGGGAAAATTCACAGAACATCGACCCTTAATTTTGATAGAAAAAATCCGCAGACCCTCGGGACCGCATTTTTCTATAAAAAAAATCTCCAACCGGCATTGTTTTCCTTGTAGATTCGGCAGACCCTCAAGGCGGTATTTTTTATATAGAAAAAAATCTCAGACCCTCAGGTTGATGATTTTTTTCTATAGAAAAAATTCTGAGACCCTCAGGTCGATGATTTTTTTTTTCTATAGAAAAAATTATGAGATCTCAGGTCAATGATTTTTTTCTTTAGAAAAAAATTCAGAGGCCCCCAGGACGATGATTTTTTTCTATAGAAAAAATTCTGAGACCCTCGGGCCGGTATTTTTTCTTTAGAAAAAAAATCGCAGTCCCTCAGGTCGTTCATTTTTTTCTATAGAAAAAAATTGGCAGGTCGATGATTTTTTTCTATAAAAAAATTCTGAGACCCTTAGGTCGGTATTTTTTCTATAGAAAAAAAATGCCGACCTAGGGGTCTCAGAACTTCACTTCGGTATTTTCTCTATAGAAAAATTTCTCAGAACCTCGGTCGATCAGAAAAATTCTCTCATACTCAGATTTTTTGTATTTTTTGTCTATAGAAAACAATTTAACAGACCGACCTGAGGGTATTTTTTCTATAGAAAAAATACCGACCTAAGGGTCTATAGAAAAAAATGGCAGACCCTCAGGTCGATGATCTCTCATATAGAAAAAATTCTGAGTCTCAGGTCGGTACTTTTCCAATAGAAAAAATGCTCAGTGCCTCTGAACCGATTTTTTGCTTTGGAAATTTTGTTTTTCAAAATAAATCCCCTCTAACCCACTGTCCATTACTTCAACCATACCTCATATTCGACATTCATAATTATTAAGTGGTTGGTACTGTAATCATAATATCTATGGCATAACTGCTAGTGAGCGGCGGCTGCTGCTTCTTCTTTCTCTTCATTGTTTTGTTTACTTTTTTCATTTCTAGTTGAATAAACAACAACAACAAGAGGAGGAAAAAATTGCAAAATAACAACAACTTCAATAATGTTTTGATGCCAATCATTTGAAGTGGCTGCCGATCTTTTTTTTTTTTTTTTTTTTTTTTTTTTGCAAAAATCTTGCGGTCGATTTTAGCCAACTTCATGGCTTCGACTGCCAAACGACTGGGTCTTGTTAAGTAACAGGTTTGAATGAAAAACAGCCAACACCAACATCGCCGGTTTATCACCACCATTACCGGTAATGTTTTACCGTCAATAATTCCATTGCTCACAAGACACAACTAGACCACAGAGCCACCAGCACAACCGATCAGAGGTAGACGAAGAAACAAAGAGACAATAATAACTGGAAGAAAACAACAAAACTTCAATGTTGAGGCTGCTGCAGGTTGTCGGGCTGACTGGCATTGGCAGCAATAGTTTTCGGATGCACAGATTTTTGAGCTTGAGGAGGAAGTTTTTTTTTGTTCTGTCTGTCAAGGCTTTAGAAACTAAGTGGAAGAGAACATGAAAAACAATGGCAAACTCTGAATGTGGGCAACAAAGAAAAGAGTTGTTATTAATGTTGTCGGGGTAATGAGTTCGAGAACCAGTTCTGAATTGAAAATCGACCTTATTCGCTTTTTTATCTGAAGTCAATATTTCAGATAAATTACAGATAAATATGTTTTCTTTACAAAGTGTGTCACCGCTAATCACCTCCTCATCTAATAAAAATCAAATCGGCCATAAAAAGCCATTAAAATCGACAAGTCAATTACCATTAAAGAGAGCGACGAAGACGAACGAAGTATGACACTTCGAAGCTGTTATGAAAAATTCATTGGCTAACGGATTGAAGTCGTCGTCGTTCGACCACCCGTATGTATTTTGATGATTTGTGGTCCGAACAACTCTATCCAATTTACGATTATGTGAATGCGAATGTGGTGCGGTTCGGTTTGGTTTGGTTTATTATATTCCAATGATAAATTGTTGGCAGAGATTATGTTTGGATTTTTTCAGTAGATGATCGCGTGTGATATGACTAACAGCAGCAGGTTGTTGTTGGCTACGCAATTTATCCACATGATTCTCTATGACATGCCATCACAGATTTGCCGGTAAACTTGTTTTCGATAGATTTTACTTAGTCAGAGCAGCCACATTTTTTCCAGCTGTGGTGCATTCTTCGGATCACATCTTTTAATCGGTTATTGGTTTGATGATAAAATAAATTCCTGATCATTTTTTTTTCAGTTTAGAATTTCTGCGGATTTTGTAACAAATTGAACCTGTCTTTGAATGAAAATATTTTATTTTGTTTACGGAACCTGTTCGTGTGGTTTTCTTTATATAGCAGTATATAATATTTTATTTAATAATTAACATG
The DNA here is from genome assembly GCF_032173495.1 of Musca vetustissima. NCBI lineage: Eukaryota > Metazoa > Arthropoda > Insecta > Diptera > Muscidae > Musca > Musca vetustissima. The sequence continues at coordinate 221,400 of NW_026885219.1, read as the reverse complement.
ATATACGCAGATATAGCACAATAAGAACGTATCAATGTCGTAGTAGGCCAAACTGGCTGGAATGTGGAAGAGTAAGATATTACTGTGTAATTTTTCAAAGCAGTTATGATTTTTCAAATTTTTTTCTATTAAAAAAAATGTCGACCAGAAGGCCTATATTTTTTTCCATCAACAAAAAAAAAAAAATATGCCGACCTGAGGGTCTGCAAATATTTTTCTCTAGGGTCAGCAAATTTTTTTCTATCGAAAAAAATGCCGACCTGAGGGTCTGCAAATTTTTTTCTATCACAAAAAAAGCCATCCAGAGGGTCTGCAAAGTTTTTTCTATAGAAAAAAATGCCGACCTGAGAGTCTGCAATTTTTTCCATGGGTAAGAAATGCCGACCTGAGGGTCTGAAAATTTGTTTCTATATAAAAAAAGCATTCCTGAGGGTCTGCAAATTGTTTTTCTATAGAAAAAGGAATCCTGAGGGTCTGCAAATTTTTTTGATAGAATTTTTTTTTTTTATAGAAAAAAATGCCGACCTGAGGGTCTGCAAATTTTTTTCTATCACAAAAAAGCCATCCTGAGGGTCTGCAAAGTTTTTTCTATAGAAAAAAATGCCGACCTGAGGGTCTGCAATTTTTTCCATGAGAAAGAAATGCCGACCTGAGGGTCTGCAAATTTTTTTCTATAGAAAAATATGCCGACTTAGAGGTCTGCAATTTTTTTCTATAGAAAATGATGAGGATTTGCAAAATTTTTCTCTATAAAAATGAAGTAGAGTACTTTTTCATAGAAAAAATATCGTAAGACCACAGGTCTAGTTCTTTGTTTTATAGAAAAAGAATTTCAGGACCTACGAATTGCCGTTTGAAGTCTACCTTTTTTAGAAAAATCAATTTAAAGGTCTGGGGAAATTTAATCTAATCCACATTTCCAATTTAAAAATGAAATTTCAAATCAATTTTGAACACAAATCGATTATTGACTGTTAGTCTATCCTCTAGACACAAATGGATATGGCCCTTTCTTTGGTTCAGCATTGTTAAACACCAAATGACAGTTTGGGGTTATATGGGTTCAATATGAACCTGCTGGCTGCATAAGACATCGAAGACGACAAGGAAAGCCACCACTGAGGACATTGAATGAAAGCAACAGCAAATTGATATTTATTCGAATTATTGGAATCTCAGTGCACACACGCACACTCAGAATTTTTAAATGGAAATTTATGTCCACAAAATACCCTCATATTGGGTTAATTGGTTCGGTGGGAGGGATGGATGAGGAGAGAAGAAGAAATGTCTCCCTGCAATAAATTTAAATTATTTAAAGACAATATTTGCTTTACTTGTGTAAAGTGGCGCCCAATTGTGAATGATGGTATATTTTTACCCTCCTCTCTCATTGTTGTTATTTTTAATTTCAACGGTTATTTTTATTTATTATTTTTTGTGACAGTCATAACTTTCATTTCTTTAATTAGACCCTACGTCATTATTGAACGACCACCGATGATTATCCAATAACAAGAAGTGTAGACTCACTCCATGTGTTATCACTTTTTCTTTCAATTGCTCATGTTCGTTCAAGAGCCCAAATGTAGAAGAAGAGTTCCGCTGATAGCGTAGCTACAAGCAATACAAACAGCAGCAATGTAGTATCAGCTGTAATCAATCAGCTGCTATCGATATTGCTGCTATGCCGGGTAGACCGATAATCCGCCAATTTGATCAAACAAATGCAGTATTTTTTTAATTATTTTTTATTATAAATTTCGATAGATCAATAAGTTGGCAACAGGAAAATATTAGTTTCATGAGGGACACAAGGACTGATATTTTTCCTATATAAAAATTTTGCAGGAACTTAGAACTGTATTTTTTCTATAGAAAAAAAAAATTCGCAGGACCTCAGGACTGTTTTTTTCTATAAAAAAACAAATTCACAGGACCTCAAGACTGTTTTTTTCTATAGAAAAAACAAATTCGCAGGACCCCTGGACTGCCTTTTTTCTATAGAAAAAATTCACAGGACCTCAAGACTGTTTTTTGTCTATACACAAAATCGTAGACCTTTAGGACTGCCTTTTTTTATAGTAAAAAATCGCAGGACCTCAGGACTGCTTTTTTTATGTAGAAAAAAAATCGCAGACCTTTAGGACTGCTTTTTTCTATAGAAAAAAAATCGCAGGACCTCAGGACAGCTTTTTTCTATAGCTTTTTTTCTACAAAAAAACAAATTTGCAGACCCCACGGACTGCCATTTTTCTATAGAAAAAAAAAATTAGCACAAAAATCTTTTCAATATAAATGATATATATGCTTTATTGAATAAGCTTTTAAATGCATTCTGGATACACTTCCAGAACATCTACTATGTTCCGACTTATCTTAATAAAACGAGTGACGGGCGATGTGTACATATTTTAGAACTAAAATCTAATTATAAATCTTTATAATTTTACTATCAAATCTACCTTCAATAATCATTTCAAATTTATATTCGTTTAAATAAATGTATTGTAATCCATTTCTACTTAAATATAAGGTACACCTTGATCTGATATATTTTCATTTTTCTATAGAAAAAAAATCGCAAGACCTAAGGATGTTTTCATTTTCTATAAAAAAAAATCACAGGACCTCAGGGCGGTTTTTGTTTCAATAGAAACAAATTTGCAAAACCTCAGATCCAATATTTGATTTAATAATAACCAAATTAAATATGAAACTGATTTTTAAACATATTTTAAGACCATAGTAACGGTGTTTCACCATTTAATTACAAACCATAATAAATAGGTATCCACTCGAATAATTAAATTGCCAATAAAAATTTCGAAAATTAACATACCTGCAAAGAAACAAGAGAACAGAACAGACAATTAATAATCATTAAAATTGAAATGAGATCCAATCAATAATTTTTGTTGAAAACAAATTAAATTAATGAAATTTAATATGGAGACACTTCTGTTGCCCCGAAACAGAACCTGAACCCGATTCTATTATATTCGAAATAGAAATTAAATAGAAATTAAATAAACAAAAGCAGAAATAATAAAATAAAAACAATAGCACAGAAAAAAACGAACAAAACTTGTTCTACTTTTCTTCATACGACAGTAGCGCTCTGCTGCTCTGGAAGACCTAGAAAAATCTCTTATCAATATTAGAAATAAAAGGCATTTGTAGCCACCACTAAAGAAAAGAATCGAATGAATCATTTGAAAGAAGAAGAAGAAGAGCAAAACAGAAAAGAACAACAAATACTGGATCAAAGCAAATTGTTTGCCCCTTTAAACATTGATTTCCAAGAAAAGACGAATGGAGGAGGCCTCCTCTTCTTACATCATTGAATAATTGAAAAGAAATACAAATAAATATATTGAATCATGTGAAAAAAGAGGAAGACAACGCCAACGAATGTATTTAAGAAAATCAATTGTCAATTGATTGAAGAATTTTGATTTAAAATTTTCTTGGAATTTGATAAAAAAAATTCAATCAAATCATTCGATTAATTACTCATAGAGAGCCTAAAAGTATGCATCATACATACAGTATGTTCCCGCAATGTTGTCGTCAAATGATGATGACGGAAAGCTCTGTTTCCTTTTCAATAGCAAAAAAATTGAGGAATTTCGCTAGAAACTTTGTTTGTGCTTAGGAAACACCTGAGATCCTATATAAAGAAAGTAGAAACTAATATGTGCTACGCAGGAAGTCCGAACATTTTACTGAAAGAGTTTGCATAGACAATTGTTGTTTGCATTATTTTTATACCATAAGTGTCATCTTCAGACCTCATCAGCTGATAGTACATACAAGTATATCATTGCGCCCCAAAGTATGCACCACATTTAGTATGTTATTTATGTATTTGTGAAAATTTTTGAGGATTTTAATGGATGAAGAATTCTTAAGAGATTTTAAATTAGGTCCTTCTGAGGTATGCTAAAATGGGCAGAGTACCTACTGATACATTCCATAAAGTCAGATGACATCTTAACTTATTCTATGAAGACCTCGATATGTCCTCATTAAAAACAGAAGACACAAGAAGGCTTATTTTATAAGAACATCTCAGGGAAAATATCTTCTTTTGAGGTCTTCCATAAACACAAAAGATATTTTATAGACACATAAGTCATCACGAAAAGTTCTATAAAGGTATAAACCCCTTTGGGATATTCCATTAATAGATACCAGAGGTTTCTATAGACCCTTAAGACGTTTTCCAGCCTATAGAAGGCCTCTATAGGCTTGCAATGTAGATGTCCTCTATATATAAACAAAAACCAACAGACTTCGTGGGGTCTTTTACAAAGAAAATTACATAGGGTATGTATTAGACACTTTAGGTTTCTTGTGGTCTTCAATAGAAGCAGAACCAAAGGACTTCTAAAAATAAAAACACCTTTTGAAGCATAATAGTGCCACAGAGAATCTCTTCTCTTTCGCCTACAAAAATAGTATATCCCTTTTTGGGTCTTCTATATAAAACAGAATATATTTTGATATATTTTAAAAAATAGAAAACCATTTGAAATATTTTTCAAAATTTTACTGAAAATATTTGTATAGGCATTTATGTGGCACCATTTTTATACCAAAAATGTCTAGTTGAGACTTCATCAGCTGATTGTACATACAAATAAAACATTGCGCCTCAAAGTATGCATTACATTTTTTTTTTAATTTTTCTTTTGGAAACAAAATTCAATCACTTATTTTGTAATTTATCTCGGAACGGAAATTGAACTCTAACCAATATTATTGGTGTTCTATAACAGCTGAACATCTACTAACTACTTCCAATGAGTCTAGGGCAAAAAGAGACATAAAATGGCTCTTGAAGAGTTTTTTTTTTAAAGCAAAATACCTTTTGAGACTTTCTGAACAGTCAGAATGTCTAGAAGATATTCTATGAAGTTTTTAAGGTTTTCTATGTAGAAATGATCCCTTCGGTCCTCTTTGAATGGAAGACAGTTTTAGGTCCGGTCCTTTATGGATAAAAGATATTTTTGGATCAGAAGATGACCTCTTTAGGGCCTCTTGAGTTCATGTTTGAAGACAAAAGTCCTCTTGAAATCTATAGAGACACCATTTTAGATCTTGAAAATCCAGGCAAAAATATCCCATGAAGTCTTTTAAAAAAATTGTAAGATCCTACATGAATAACTGTTGAAATCATCTATGGGCTGACGAAGTCTAAGGTTTTCTATACTGAAGGCATAAATAAGTTTATGAGATAATTTTGAAGCCTGCGTTATTCTATGATTGAAAGACATCTTTGGGTTCTCTATGGAGAAAAGACATCTTTAGATTATTTATGGATAGAATACCCCATGAGGTCTTGTATGTATACTGAAGGTCTCAAAAGATCTTTGGATATTCTATAGACAAAGAATATCTCATGAAAAAAATATCTGAAGGTCGTCTGTAGAGATAAAAATTGTTAGAATTATCTATGGATAGATGTCTTCTATATTGGAGGCACACAAATTTATTTCTTTTAAAATATACTATTCTGAAAGAAAGACGTATTAAAATCTTCACAATACATCTTGAGGTCTATTTTAGAAAGAAAGTTAAATTAAAACCTGTCTTTCATATAAAAATAGAAGACCTAGGTGATTATATTTTGAAGTTTGGAGACATGTTGAGATCCGAAAGAAGTAAAACACTTCTTGAAACGAACAAAATTTTCTGTAGGTAGGTCATCTGCCTACTTAGATAAACCGATATCCTAGAAGTCTGTGTTAAAATGTCTAACATATTTTGTTATGTTCTATTTTGGACATTCAGAACCTATTTCGATAAAAGCAAATATCTTGGAACTTCTTTTTTTTTTTTTTTTGTCTTAAGTCAAAATCATTTATCAAAATCGGTGTTTAAAAAATAACCTTGAACGATATTATTAATAATAGCAGTTATTAGTGGCACTCTATTAATTTTTGGTAGTCAATTTTGCTTTCAGCGTCATCGAACTGAAGAAAACCAGTTCTAATCTGTGTGCAAAAAACAAGAACTCGTTCGAAAGGTGCTAATTTTTATTGCTAAGACAAATTAAGTAACACAAATGAAAACGATTAACATTTTTTGACGACTTCAATTTTAATTTTTTTAAGATATTTTAACAAAGCAAATAATCGACGTTCTGGAGCTCATTGAATGCTAATGAGATTAATCGAGCTTAACAATTTCTTTGTTAAATACCCTTGGAAGCACAGGGGATTAATTTACGCGCGCAATCCAGCAAAAAAAGTTAGTTGGATTGGCCTATTATATTCTAACTTTGTTATGTCGATTATATGGGTTAGAGTTAAATGACCGCTGAGAGTATTGGAAAGTAAAGAAAGAAAAAAGGTAATAAAGGGTACTATTCGATCACGTTCCTTTCGCTATTTTAGAATTTTCCATTAACGAACTAAACTAGAAATATGAGGAAGACAGAAAAAATTAAGGAATGAATTGAATGAATTGTGATTTCCTGATATCAATAATGTGTGGTGCATACTTTAGGGCGTAGGGGTATATTTGATATACTATCAGCTGATGAGGTCTCAACTTGACATTTCTGCTATATAAGTAATGCCAAATTAATGTCTTTACAGATACTTTCATTTATATCTTCATACTCCCCTCGTAACATATATAATTGTAGCTATTTAGCTACTTTTTGTTTTACAAAATCCCTGGAATAGTCAAGCACCACCATGTCTATACGATAAATAAAACTACATTCCCTGCATAACAATGGTTCAAGTGTCTGTGTTTGTTGTGAAGCCTGTAATGCGTAAATTACAACTGTCTCTTCTCTTGCTGGCTGACAGCCCTTTGCCAGAATGTGACAAATCCATTGGTATTTGGCCAGCCAAAGTGCAAAAGAACGAACAGTGGGGTTAGGAATAATCCAAGAACTTTTATGTTTGCTCGACTGCAATGTTTTCTAAATACTGATTATGTTGTTGAGAAGCAATGTTTAGACTAAATGTTATTTAATACTTTCCCAGCTCGCAAAAATATCGACACGTTTGCAAAAACCGATAAGTCGAGACTAGCCATTACATCCTCTTTAGACAAAACGGATTGCCTTAATGAGTTATAAAACTACTCATTTTACATTTTCCTTTAGGCCATAAATTTTGTTGGTTTTATTGATTTTTAAGTGGAGTTGGCCTTTGTCAGGAAGCCATAAGTTAACTTCCACATTCATAGAATATGGCAAAAACATCCACTTTTTATGGGTGGAATATTAAATGTAAATTGTTAATGTTAATTGTTAAAGATCAAAAAGCTCTACCATAAAAAATTCTTGGGGCATTTCTATGGGACAAAGACATCATGAGATTTTCTGTAGCGGATCCTGCAGTCTTCTGTTTGAAGACGTCCTCAAGCGGTTTTCTGTCTATAGAAGACTTGAAGTATTCTTCAATGGCTGAATTTCAAAAGAGGTCTGGACAAAAGATCTGAAGGGGTCTTCTACGGATAATAGAGCACATATGAAAATTTGAAATGATGACAAGTTTTCTAAAGAATACCACAAATAAGTCTTCTAAAGACAGAAAAAAAAGTCTTGTGGTCTTCCTATTGGACATCCAGAAGGTATCTTAAGAGGATCCTGAGGTATTCTGTTTATAAACAACCACAGGGGGTAATTTGTATATAGAAGTTTTGAGGAGGTTTTCTTCAAAGAAATTCAATTTAAAGAACAAGAGATTTGGAGGAAGGTCTCAAAAGTTCTAGACAAAGGAAGTTATCCATACATATAAGACCTGAAAAGCTCCTCTATGGAGAGAATGGCATGCCTTCTAAAGAGTTAAGACCACAAAGTGGTGTCTATAGACAGAAAAAAATATGTGTTCTTCCTATGGGACATAATGAGCTTTTCCTCAAGAAGATCCTGAGGTATTCTGTCTATAAACAACCCCAAGCGGTCTTTTGTCTATAGAAGACTTGAAGAGGTCTTCATTTGAATGTATTTAATTTAAAGAACAAGAGGTCTGAACGAAAGGCCTCAAAAGTTCTAGACAAAGAAAGTTATCTCTCCATAGAAGACCCGAGTTCTTCTGTTCATAGATCACATGCTCTGTCCTTAGAAAGATGTTCTTGTCCATAGTAACACCACAAAAGGTCTTCTGTTTTCAAAACGGAAGAAGTTCTGAACAGAAGAGTTTTTTCATTCATAGAGAAGCTCAAGTCTTCTGTTTATTGATGACATCAAGTGGTCTTCTGTCCATTAAAGATCTGTAGAAGTTTTCTGTCAATGAAAGACTGCAAGATCTCTTCTATCTATAGAATCTCAACATGTTTTGTGTCTATAAAATACGTCAAGAGATCTTACATTTCTATAGAATTCTTGATTTTGCCTATAAAATATCCCAAGAGGTTTTCGCTGTCTACAGAAGTCTTTAAGATTTCTACTTTGTCAATAAAAATCATCAGAGGTCTTCTAAGTCTATAGAAAACCTCAGCAGGTCTTTCGTATATATTGAATACCTCAGGAGGTCTCCTGAAAAGGGCTTCATTATCTATAGGTCTTTATTGTCTATAGTAGATCTTAAGAGCTCGTCTTTGCGTATACATTATCTTAAGAGGGTTTCTCTGCCTTCAGAAGTATTCAATAGGTATTCTTTGCCTATAAAAATTTCCATATGTCTCCCCTGTCTACAGAAGACATCCGCAGATATATTTTCAGGAGATCTTCTCTCTATAGACAACCTCAGAAGGATTTCATTATCTATAGGAGACTTCATTGACCTGTGGAAGAAGAATAGAAATTCGCTGGCGGTTTTCAGTTATACAGATAACTTAAGGAAATATTCTGCCTACTCAGACGAGGTCATCTATTGAAAAATAGCCTCCACAGACTTCAGAGACCTGTATAATATATCTATGATTGGAAAGAAGACCTCAGGAGGGTTTTCGTCCATAGATTCTTTCTATATAAAGGACTTCACAGTGTAAAGATGTCTTCAGTGACAAATGCATGTTCGGATATAACATGTTCGGATATAACAAATTTTGTATTTTTATATATTTTTTTCTATTAGAGTTTACTATGGTTATGATGATCCTCAGAAGATCTCATGTCTATAAATTACATAAAAGAAGAAGGCTTAAGTGACCTCTAGAATACATCCATTGTCTGAAAGATGATATATGAAGGTCCATATAAAAAACCTGAGGAGATCTTCTGTCTATGTGTAACCTTAGAAGATTTGGAGACCTGAGGAAGTCCTCTACCTTCGAGGAGAGTTAAAATTCACCTTCTTTTTTGAATATTTATTTTCTAATGGAGTTCACCATGTGTAATCGCCATCCGCTCCCTTAACGAGTAAGTACATTGACATCGATCAAACGTTTGATCGCATGTTGGAAAACTACTATTACCGGGTGTGTTCAGCTCTGTTCTGCTGTGTGTGCGTGGGAGTCAATGAAATGTTACAAATTAGTTTTCCTCAAAAAAGCGAACTAAACATGAATTACATCTAATCCATCCCACATAGCTCCCGATTCATCCAGTCGTACATGACCACGATTGCTGTCAATGACAAGATTTCAGGAACACACATCAAAAACCCACAAATGGAAAAAGTGGTGGTGGTGGTGGCTGGCTGTTTGGCTGCCCGCCCAGGCGACAACAATGGAAAATCCCCCAACGAATATTCATAGGTAAATAAAGACTTCAAGGGAGCAAGTTGGGGGTTATTGGGAGGGGAGCTAGGGGGTATCAAAGTAACCAAATGAAATATTGACTCAAATAAAGCAAATTGTAAAGTTATTGTCTTTTGTCCAACATTGTGGCTGAGTACCGAAGTATTGGCTGTTAGATGGAAGGTAGGAGGTTGTTCCAGAAGAGTCGAGAGTTGGTGGTGGAGCTGGTGTGTGTGGATCAGATTGGCTGTGTCTTTGTTCTTAGATTTGGCAACATGTCTGGAATGGCGGTGCTGATGATGATGTTGGACGTTTTTGCATGGATGGATGGCTGAATGACTAACTGGCTGGCTGGCTGCTGCTCCCGCTGTCACAATTCGTCTGGATTGCCTCGATTGTGTGTGCATGTGAGCGAGCGATTAAAAAGCATATTTAGTTTATTTTCTTTTTTGGCTTTGGCTGCTTTGTTTTGTGTGGCTTATGAGAGAACCACTAATTTGCTGCTGTTTTCTGGAAATGTGACAGCCGGTGATGATGATGTCGAAGCCAATGATGATGACGACGACGAAGATATGATATGTCGGGCTGTGCATTGAGGTGTGGTTAGTTATCTGTCTGTTGCGTTTGCCAGTCGGTATGTCTGTCTGACAGTCCGTTTGTTAGTTTAGGAGGTCTGGCTTGATTTGATTTTGCATTTCGTCTGAGATTGGGGTTTATTGAACTTGTTCTTCTTTTGTCTGCTTAAAATTTTATAAGCGAGCGAGCAATTAATATTTGCATGACTAAAGATTATTGAATTTGTCGTTTCGCTTTGATGAGCTGCTCAGATGGTCATTTAATTGGAAATTCGAAACGAAACTACAAAGACTTTAACATGAAACGTTCCAATGCTGAGAACAATGCCAACAAATCGGAGTGTAATATGGCGAGTGAAAGTTCTGAGGTCTTCTATGGAGATTTTCTATAGAAGGAAGATTACTTAAGGGATCTTGTGGAAAGAAAATCTTTTGGAATGTTCTATTAAAAGAAGATCTCCAGAGGTCGTTTTTTGGAAAGTAGATCTCGTGGAGCCTTCTATGGAAACGAGCCTCTTGGGGTATTTTATGGAACGTAGACCTCTAAAGTAGAACAATGCAATAAAGACCACGCAAGTTTGTATATATAAAGGTCTCTTTTTAAATTTTGTAAGGAAAATATACATCTTCGCGACTTACAGAGCTCTTCTAAAGACAGAACGTATTCTGAGATAATTTACAGACAAAAGACCTCCACAAACAAAAGAACTCTTAATGCCGTATAAAGTCAAAACAAGTAAATAAGTGTTAGTCGGTATCACCGACAGAGGTCTTTGAAATTACTTAAAGGTTTTATTGTTCGTTTTATATTAAGTATATGTTTCTCTTATCGAAGAGGATTGTCTGAAACGGATTTGGTCCAAAGAAACATGGGGTCTAAAAGCAATATTTCGATGAGGCCTCAGCCATAAAGCTGATGGTATAACTACCTATTAGGCAATTCTATGGAAGAAAGACATCTTTAAGTCCTTAACGGAAATATGGCTTCCTGAGGTCGTTTCCCCTATGACCCTCTACGAAAAGCTGTCGTATTCAAAAAAAATTGAACATTAAAACGGCAGAAGACCTATTGACAGAAAATATGACTATCGATTTTTCCCTTTGAAATGATGACTTCAGATCTTCTAAAAAAAAAAAATCCTTGAATGAGCGGTACGGAAAATGCCTTTTGATGTCTTCTGTATACAGACTTCTTCTGAGAAATTTTCTATAGACAGAACTTGTCTAGTCATCCTGATGCCTCTTACAAACAGAAGATCTTCTAAGGTAACCTATAGACAGGGGATCTCCTGATGTCTGCTATAAACAAAAGACCACCGAGGATATCTGCACACAGAACTTATTCAGACATCCTGAGGTATCCTAAAAATATGAAAGACAGTAGAACTGCCAAAGACTTCTACGAAAGGTAGACACCCACCCCAGAGATATTTTATTTAAAGAACTCCTGTGGTCTTTCTTAAATAAATCAGAAGTCTTGAAAACCAATATAAAAAGGGCGACTTTTAAGGCGTTCAACACACAGACCTCTTTGGGTCTTTTATAGACCTCTTAACGCGTTGTATAGAAAGAAGACCTCTCGATATATTTATTCGAAAGTTTTCCAGAGATTTTGCTATGGAAATATTACTGCCTTATTTTTTTATGAAAATAAAAGATCCGGAGGTCTGGAGGAGATACTGTATTTAAAGTTTAAAAGACCTCCGGATAGCCTCTGCGTACATGCAAAGATTTTCTAATGTCATCCTTAAGATCTTCTATAAAATTCCTGAAAACTTCTATGGATTTTTTCTCTAAGTCCGGAGATGTTTTGTAGACACAGAAGACCTTTGATTATCTGTAGAAAAAATATATATGGAGGTCATCCTTAGGGTATTTTATTAACTTCATAAAGACCTTTGTAGATTTTCCTCTCTGAGTCCTCCGGAGGTGTTTTATATACCCAAGAACTTGAGGTTCTCAATGGAAATAAGCCCTCTAGAGGGGTCTTTGCTGTTTATAGAATGTCATATCTATCCGCAGAATAGTTCAAAGGCATTTTTGATTATCTGTAGAAAAAATACATATGGAGGTCATCCTTAGGGTATTTTATTAACTTCATAAAGACCTTTTGCCCAGAAGGTATTGTTTCTTGTAGAAGTTATAAAGCTTCTCAAGCTTCTGATTGAAGGCCTTCTCTGCCCAATGAGGTACCCAATAGGCCTTATCTGTTTATTGAAGACCTCAGGAGGTTCTATGAAAGTCCTGAAGTGGTCTGTGGTTGTTCTTCTTTAAGTCTGGAACTGTTCTATATACACAAAAGAGCTCTGGAGGTCTATGGAAGGTAGACATTCTGTGATAGTTTTTTGGAAAGAAAAAACCCTGAGGAGATCTTCAGACAGAACTTATTAAGACATTCTAATCCTAAAGAAATGAGATCTATCAAGGCAAAGAAACTAACTTCTGAGTCAGTATCTTCTTCGACAGTAGGCTTCCTGAGATCTTCGAAATATGGAAGACAAAGGAACTGTCAAAATCTTCTGTTGAAGGTTGAAGGTAGAGGACTTTCTCTGTTAAATGAGGACCTCAATTGGCTTTATCTGTTTATAGAAGACCTCAGGAGGTTTTATGAACGTCCTGAAGATGTCTGTGGATTTTCTTCTCCAAGTCCGGAGCTGTTCTATATACCCAAAAGACCTGACGTCCTCTGTAGAACTAAGGCCTCTGTTGGACTTCACTGTTTATAGAGGAACTCAGAAGCGTGTTTCTGTAGAATAACTTAGAAGGGTTTTCTTTACCATGTAAGTCTACTAAAATGGGCATTCTGTGTATATGGAATTTCTCAAGTTCTCCCGGAGGACCTTCTTTGTTGTTGGAAGGACTCAAAAAGTTTAAGAGAGAACTTCGAACGAATTCCGTGCTACTGAGGGACCTCGATAGGTCTATTTTGTTTATAAAAACCGCATGAAGTCCTCTGCCCCCAGAGAAAATTCTTTAGAAAGGCCAACACTGTTGCTTCTCTCCCTCCTCCCGTAATAGGACCTCCTTCATTTTATTTGTGTTCATTAATTGAATTGAATGTTTAAACACTTTCGTCCTGGTCAACAGAATTCCCTTTTGACATTAAACTGATCCTATCAAACACTTAGGGCATTAATTTCAGTCAATAATGGTATAAAAAATGTCACGAATTGTTCGCAAAAAGGAAGGGTGAGGAGAGATGAATATAATGGCATAAGCTATGGCGGCTTAGGGTGGTTTATGGAAAAAACATACGCTCTTGGGAATTGGTTTCATTAGAATTTCGAGGCACACACACATCGAGGGGGAGTCCACAACAGTAATCGTGGTGTGTAGAAATTAAAAATGCGCCATAAATTCAAAGCAAACAGAAATTCTGCAACATTTACCTTGAGGAGGGTGGGTGCGCGGGAGGATACATTTTAATGACGTGTTATTAAATGGAATTTACATTGTTCATTACTCCGGGAGCCCAAGGCCGCTGCACTTGGGCCTGCGAGAGTTTGGTGCCTTTTGAATTTTTTTTTTGTCGAGACGACAATGACAAGATGATGGCCCTCTCACAGATTTTGCAGATTGGCATTGGAAATCACAACAACAAAAGGGAAAAAGTGAAAATGTGCACGTTCCACACGGCTAGTCTGGAAGCCGCCGCTGCCGCCACCAGAGGCGGCTAGCATGCCCGGCGTCTATATTATCCCATTAAAAACATGACAATACCCATATGACCACCCTCGAGGTTATAATTTTACATTCTGACTATGTGTCTGTCTGTTTGTCGTCGTCATTGTTGTTGCTGGAGATTCATGGCTAAGCCAGACATTATTGACACTCTTCATGAATTACAGCAACTGAAAAGGGGGAATGGTTGGGAGGAGCTGTGTGACTTGCCGCTTCAAGGGCTTCCTTCTTAGCTCACTCAATCCTTTTTGCGAAAAAAAAACGAAAACAGACGGAAAACATGCCATCATGTACTCAAATTTCACTCCACCCACAACAGCAATCCACCGGGGGAAGATAGCTAGAGAGCTACCCTCTGAAAATACAAAATTGCATACCAGCCGAAACCATTGATGCCGCCACACCGGCTCGCCACAACAAAAAATTGAAATAAGTGCATTTTAACTTGCGGACTATAATTACAAGTGGTGGACGAATGCAACAACAACAACAACAGCAACAAAAATCATCAGAAACTGAAAAGCAAGCGGATGAAGGAAGGAATACTACAAATATCGTCCACCATGTCCATGTCTTTTTATCCTTCCAAGTGGGTTGAGTATGGAAATAAGGGTTGTTGTTGCTACTATTATGATTATTATGCTCGGGCAAAAACAACAAAAAATTGCATTTGTTTAACATTTATTTGCATTTGTTCGGATCAGGACGACAACTACACCACGATGACGATGGTGATGAGGTAATGTCTTTGTGTTCGGTACATTAATTACAAAAGAACAGCAGCAACCCTTTACTTCCTAACTTTACTATTACTACCTCCTGCATACCTCCTCCACACTCAGCCTCATCGTCGCTTCCATGTTACTTCTCCACCACAAATAAAAATTCTCCCTTTTTTCTGACTGGCCTTTAATATTTTGTCAAGCGAGCGTAAATAATCAGAACTGACTGGGCAAGGGTTATAATTTTTGCAAAGCACTTCGTCGTTTCTCTTTTTTTTGGCAACATAAAAAAACGAAAGTGATGCAACGAAAAATGGATTATTCCAGAATTAAATTTCATGCCTTTCGGAATCAAATATAAATTTTCAAGAGCTTAGCAAATTATGTAAAGGTTAAATTTATAGACAGCTGAGGATGAGATGGTGGAGAGGAAAGAGGAAAAAATATGAAAAACAAATATTTCAAGAAATCGCTCTTTCTATAGGAAAAAAATTGCAGACTTCAAGTCTCAATGAGGACAATAAAAAATGTCCAATATTTTTCTATAGAAAAAAAATCACAATTTTTTATGTTCACAGGCCTCTAGGTACAATGTTTTCCTATAGAAAAAAATCGCAGGACCCTAGGTCCAATGTTTTTTTTTTCTATACAAAAAAACGCAATACAGTTCAAATGTTTTTCCATAAGAAAAAAATCGCAAAGCCACAGGTCTATGTTTTTTCTATTGAAAACAATTGCAAGACCAAAGGTTAATTTTTTTCTATAGAGACGAATCGTTAGACCATAGGTCTAAGTTTTCTTTTTATTGACAAGTTTTCCTATAGAAAGAAATTCACTGAAACCTAATCCATTGAATTTTTAATACCAGGACCATTGGTGCAATATTTAACTATACAAAAAATACAGGACAATAATATTTTTCTATAGAAAAAATCCACAGGACTCTTGGTCCAATGTTTTTCTATAAAAAAAAATTCACAGGACCCTATGTCCAATGTTTTTCTATAGAAAAAAACTCACAGGACCCTAGGTCCAATATCTTTCTATAGAAAAAATTCACAGGACCCTAGGTTCAATATCTTTCTATAGAAAACAAAAACCTAGGTCCAATATTTTTCTGTAGAAAAAATTCACAGGACTATATATCCATTTTTTTCTGAAAAAAAAAAAGGTCCAATGTTTTTCAAGTTCACAACCCTAGTTCCAATTTTTTCTATAGAAAAAAATTTTCGACCTAAGTTCATATTTTTTCTATAGAAAAAAATTCTGACAGGACCCCAGTCCAATGTTTTTCTATAGAAAAAAATTCTGACAGGACCCCAGGTCCAATGTTTTTCTATAGAAAAAAATTCACAGGACCCCAGGTCCAATGTTTTTCTATAGAAAAAAATTCACTGGACCCCAGGTCCAATGTTTTTCTATAGAAAAAAATTCACAGGACCCCAGGTCCAATGTTTTTCTGTAAAATATTTTAGAGAAACCTAGGTCCAATGTTTTTCTGTAGGAATATATTAGAAAAAATTCCAATATTTTTTCATTAGAAAAAAAATCCACAAAACCCTAGGCCAAAAGTAATTCCTCAGAAAAAAAATTCAAGACCGCAGTTCCACATTTTTTCTATAGAAACAAATTGCAATTCAGAAGACCTCTAGGCTATTTTGTTTTCTTTATTGTGGTTGAAGCACATTGTATTCTTTGTTTACTTGATTGCGTTGGGAACTTCGTTCTAAATGATATCTGTGGTGGAGGAGGCCTCCTCCACCAATGGACAGACACTTTGTTAAGAAGTAAGTCGTAGCGAAGTACAAGAAATGTTCCCCAGATTTTAAGTGGATAAATTATACAATGGATTTCTTTCTTCAATTTCGTTTTTTGTCATTCAAATGATGATCTCTTGAATTGTGATTATTGCAATGATGGCAACGACAACAACAACATGGAAGTCAAAAAGGGATTTATAGCAGATGTGAAGATATGATGATGACTCCTCTGTTGCGGTAAAATGATGCGGTTTGTATGGTTGTTGTTATGCATTCTAGAGGAGATAACGATGCTGATGCCCTTCAAACATTTCCAGTTAATGTCTTGTTAATTTCTTGACAAGGCAAAACAATATATTGAAATGCATTTTACTAAAAACTAAAAAAATATTCCAAAGAAGTGTCCAAAATATTTTTCGCCCTACGACTTGCACCCATGATAGGCTCAAGGATCAATTTGTATGCGAAAAAGCCCCTAATATAATTTTGTAAGGAAAGGGTGTTCAAAATACATTAAGTTAGATTTTCTGTCATTTATTTTAAATTTTCTCAAGTTTCTAGAAATCTCCTCTACCTTAGCTATAATAATTGACAATGATTCATAATTTAGTGTTAAGATATTTTTGTACATAAATCACTTTGGGAAATCACACACATGCACACACACCAAAAGATAAGGATCACATTTCAAGTAGTTTTAAGACGTTGGTGATGACCATATGGATGTCTATAGCTTGGGGGTTGACTGGCTTGCTGGCCGTAGCAGTAACATAATTGACAGTAGCCATCAGCTTGGAGATCCAAAAACTTGAGAGTCTGCAGAACTCTTAAGACGATTTCTTAGCATTCAAAATGGTGATGGTGATGACGATGATGGTGTGCAACTCTCGCACACACTTAAGTGCCACCTCTTTTGTAAATGTTTACTTAAGCGACAACAGCAGCAGCAGCAACAACAACACCACCCGGCCACCAATGTCAGACAATTATCGTCATCATCAGCATCAACGAAAAGAAATCTTGATAACACACTCCGCAAATACAAATAGAGAGTAGGATGGAGATTTAAATTGCAGGCAAACATTTCGTCATAGAATTGCCACTCAAAAATAAATAAAAATTGCCAATAATGCAACGCCTACAAATTACCTAATTATTGATTTGCATTTGACTTTGATATGCATTTTGACTTTGGTTCCAAGGACACTCATGAGTGTAAAACATGATCAATTATGAACTGAGAAACCTTGATTATTTTAAAAAGCTAGGAAATAGGTTCCAATTTTCTTAGGGCTGCATTTTTTTTACAGAAAACAAGTTGTAGGACCTCAGAACTGCAGTTTATTATATCGGAAAAAATCACGGGATATTGGACCTAGGGTCCTGTGAATTTTTTCCTATAGAAAAACATTCACAAGACAACATGCCATTTTTTTTCTATAGAAAAAAATTCACATGACCCTAGGTCCAATATTTTTCTATAGAAAAAATTCACAGGACCCTAGGTCCAATATTTTTCTATAGAAAAAAATTCACAGGACCCTAGGTCCAATGTTTTTCTATAGAAAAAAATTCACAGGACCCTAGGTCGGGGGAAATAATAAAAATGTTTCCATTTTTATTACCTCATTGTTAGACAAATAATCTACAGTAAAAACTCTGTGATTGCTATTTCATTGGTATTTTATTAATTGGAGCGGCAAAAATAATCGGTTGGCTGTACACGAGACGATGGTGGAGGCAGGCAGCAACCGAGCACATTCATAAATCTGACAATACAGTTACAGTTCTTGCAATTATTGCAATATACATTGAGACAGAAACAAAAACTAAAATAATAGACATAAGAAAAATACCTAGCTATTTGGAGATCCAATGTTTTTCAATAGAAAAAAATTCACAGGACCCTAGGTCCAATGTTTTTCTATAGAAAAAAATTCACAGGACCCTAGGTCCAATGTTTTTCTATAGAAAAAAATTCACAGGACCCTAGGTCCAATGTTTTTCTATAGAAAAAAATTCACAGGACCCTAGTTCCAATGTTTTTCTATAGAAAAAAAACAATTCACAGGACCCTAGGTCCAATGTTTTTCTATAGAAAAAAATTCACAGGACCCCAGGTCCAATGTTTTTCTATAGAAAAAAATTCACAGGACCCCAGGTCCAATGTTTTTCTATAGAAAAAAATTCACAGGACCCCAGGTCCAATGTTTTTCTATAGAAAAAAATTCACAGGACCCCAGGTCCAATGTTTTTCTATAGAAAAAAATTCACAGGACCCTAGGTCCAATGTTTTTCTATAGAAAAAAATTCACAGGACCCCAGGTCCAATGTTTTTCTATAGAAAAAAATTCACAGGACCCCAGGTCCAATGTTTTTCTATAGAAAAAAATTCACAGGACCCCAGGTCCAATTTTTTCTATAGAAAAAAATTCGTTGTGACCCTGAATTTTTTCTATAGAAAAGAATCAAATTTTTTCTATAGAAAAAAATTCACAAGACCAGAGGTCAAATTTTTTCTATAGAAAAAAATTCACAGGACCAGAGGTCAAATTTTTTTCTCCAGAAAAAAATTCACAGGACCAGAGGTTTTTCTATATAAAAAAATTCAAATTTTTTTTCTAGAAAAAAATTAAAGAAAAATTCAGGTAGGTCTAATTTTGTTTCTATTTTTGTATATAACAAAAACAATTTCGATTGATTTTGGATAACCTTGTAATACAACAAATAAGACATTGCATGCCAACCAGCAAATTATCTAATATTTAGAGATGGTGGAGGAGGTGAGTGACGGCGATCGGGGGAAATAATAGAAATGTTTCCATTTTTATTACCTCATTGTTAGACAAATAACCTACAGTAAAAACTCTGTGATTGCTATTTCATTGGTATTTTATTAATTGGAGCGGCAAAAATAATCGGTTGGCTGTACACGAGACGATGGTGGAGGCAGGCAGCAACGGAGCACATTCAGAAATCTGACAATACAGTTACAGTTCTTGCAATTATTGCAATATACATTGAGACAGACACAAAAACTAAAATAATAAACACAAGAAATTGCATAGCGGAGGAGCCCTACCTCCTCAGGTGACTTTTGTAATAGAATTTTTGTTTTTCCACGAAATAAAGAAATACATTTAAAATTCCGACATTGTTACAATACCTCTGACCCATATGCATAGCTTATTCTTAATTGTTGTGTTACTTCTGATATTCCCATCGCATTCTAAACCTTACTTGAATATTAGAATTTCCGTTTTGCCGACATAGTTTTGTGACGGTGATACCACCTCTGACCCATATGCATCTACTTGCCTCTTTCTGTAGGAATTAGCATATGTTCCGATTCTTCATTTGTGAAGAGTGCAGTTTGTCGGAACATTTACTTTTTGTTATGCTAATTTTTCAGATTTTTTTCTTTGTAAAGAATTCGTCGGTGTCTGTTTGAAATGCCGCATTCTTTCCAGCTATTTGGATATTTTGTGTAATAATTTTCCATAGCGTTACAGCTATTATGACAATCGAAGGAATGTGGACTGAAATTACGACGATAGCATAGATTATCTCTCAATCGGTATTGAAGTGTTTGGTATTTCAAATTGCCGATAATTGCTACTCATTAAATGAAAGGCGGCACCTGTTGCTACAGTTGTCCGATTTTGGAAGAGGGAGAAGACTTTACATTTTTAATATAAAAAATTGGTTTTTTATAGAAAAAATGAAGACCTGAGGTCTTGCGAATGTTTTTCTATAGAAAAACCTAGACCTGTGGTCTTGCGATTTTTTTCCATATAGAAAAAATGTGGGTCTCCAAATTTTTTCCCATATAAAAAAAATGTGCAGACCTGTGGGTCTCCAGACCTGTGGGTCTCCAAATTTTTTTCTATAGAAAAAAATGTGCAGACCTGTGGGTCTCCTAATTTTTTTCTATAGAAAAAAATGTGCAGACCTGTGGGTCTCCTAATTTTTTCCTATAGAAAAAAATGTGCAGACCTGTGGGTCTCCTAATTTTTTCCTATAGAAAAAAATGTGCAGACCTGTGGGTCTCCAAATTTTTTTCTATAGAAAAAAATGTGCAGACCTGTGGGTCTCCAAATTTTTTTCTATAAATTTTTTTCTAAAAAAATGTGCAGACCTGTGGGTCTCCAAATTTTTTTCTATAGAAAAAAATGTGCAGACCTGTGGGTCTCCAAATTTTTTTCTATAGAAAAAAATGTGCAGACCTGTGGGTCTCCAAATTTTTTTCTATAGAAAAAAATGTGCAGACCTGTGGGTCTCCAAATTTTTTTCTATAGAAAAAAATGTGCAGACCTGTGGGTCTCCAAATTTTTTTCTATAGAAAAAAATGTGAAGACCTGTGGGTCTCCAAATTTTTTTCTATAGAAAAAAATGTGAAGACCTGTGGGTCTCCAAATTTTTTTCTATAGAAAAAAATGTGCAGACCTGTGGGTCTCCAAATTTTTTTCTATAGAAAAAAATGTGCAGACCTGTGGGTCTCCAAATTTTTTTCTATAGAAAAAAATGTGCAGACCTGTGGGTCTCCAAATTTTTTTCTATAGAAAAAAATGTGCAGACCTGTGGGTCTCCAAATTTTTTTCTATAGAAAAAAATGTGCAGACCTGACCTGTGGGTCTCCAAATTTTTTTCTATAGAAAAAAAAATGTGAATACATGTGGGTCTCCAAAATTTTTTCTATACAAAAAAATGTGCAGACCTGTGGGTCTCCAAATTTTTTTCTATAGAAAAAAATGTGCAGACCTGTGGGTCTCCAAATTTTTTTCTATAGAAAAAAATGTGCAGACCTGTGGGTCTCCAAATTTTTTTCTATAGAAAAAAATGTGCAGACCTGTGGGTCTCCAAATTTTTTTCTATAGAAAAAAAAATTTTTTTCTATAGTTGTGCAGACCTGTGGGTCTCCAAATTTTTTTCTATAAAAAAATGTGCAGACCTGTGGGTCTCCAAATTTTTTTCTATAGAAAAAAATGTTTTTTTTTTTCTATAAAAAAAAAATGTGCAGACCTGTGGGTCTCCAAATTTTTTTCTATAGAAAAAAAATGTGCAGACCTGTGGGTCTCCAAATTTTTTTCTATAGAAAAAAATGTGCAGACCTGTGGGTCTCCAAATTTTTTTCTATAGAACCAAATGTGCAGACCTGTGGGTCTCCAAATTTTTTTCTATAGAAAAAAAAATGTGCAGACCTGTGGGTCTCCAAATTTTTCTCTATAGAAAAAAAATGTGCAGACCTGTGGGTCTCCAAATTTTTTTCTATAGAAAAAAAATGTGCAGACCTGTGGGTCTCCAAATTTTTTTCTATAGAAAAAAATGTGCAGACCTGTGGGTCTCCAAATTTTTTTCTATTGAAAAAAAATGTGCAGACCTGTGGGTCTCCAAATTTTTTCTATAGAAAAAAATGTGCAGACCTGTGGGTCTCCAAATTTTTTTCTATAGAAAAAAATGTGCAGACCTGTGGGTCTCCAAATTTTTTTCTATAGAAAAAAATGTGCAGACCTGTGGGTCTCCAAATTTTTTTCTATAGAAAAAATGTGCAGACCTGTGGGTCTCCAAATTTTTTTCTATAGAAAAAAATGTGCAGACCTGTGGGTCTCCAAATTTTTTTCTATAGAAAAAAAATGTGCAGACCTGTGGGTCTCCAAATTTTTTTCTATAGAAAAAAATGTGCAGACCTGTGGGTCTCCAAATTTTTTTCTATAGAAAAAAAAATGTGCAGACCTGTGGGTCTCCAAATTTTTTTCTATAGAAAAAAAATGTGCAGACCTGTGGGTCTCCAAATTTTTTTTCTATTAGAAAAAAAATGTGCAGACCTGTGGGTCTCCAAATTTTTTTCTATAGAAAAATGTGAAAACCTATGGGTCTCCAATTTTTTTTCTGTAGAAAAAAATGTGCAGACCTGTGGGTCTCCAAATTTTTTTTATAGAAAAAAATGTGAAGACCTGTGGGTCTCCAAATTTTTTTCTATAGAAAAAAATGTGCAGAACTGTGGGTCTCCAATTTTTATTTTCTTTTTCAAATAATAATAATTTAAATAAAAATTAAAAAAATAATAATTGTTATATTTATTGGTTCGATAACATGTGGGAATATTGCCATAAGAACAGCAGCCGGTGTGTGGTGTTTGCGGAAAAACGCCCAAGTGTTTTTGCCTTAAAATTATTCTCGAATATTTATTTTTTTTGTTACGTCAAAGTTCGACGGTATGTTTGTCTACTTGTTAAGCAATTAAACAGCTATTCATATTTACTTCCCCTTTAGTTGTTGTAGTTTTGAACAAGATTCGATTACAATAATAAAAAGCAACCCACAGATGTTTCAGGGTGGTATTGTGCTCTAGATTTTTTTGTATTAAAAAAATGAGTCATGAATAAAAAAAAAAATGAATTCAAATCGAATTTAAAATAAAATTCAGAAGAAAACTTAAATCGTACAATGTAGATGCGGAGGTCCTGCTATTGCTATATAAAAATATAAAATCTATAAATATTTATGCATGTAAAGTCAACAATCGACCAGTCAAGTTCAATGTCCCGAAGCCTCTAATTTCTAAACATCTCCGAATATAGAATGATTCGACGAAGTTGTATTTTTGGCAAATTCACGGCAAAATGTTATTGACATGAAAAAAATCTAAAAATACGACGTGACATTTTGAAAGAATGATTCCCCCTTTTAGAATTGTTTTGGATTATTTTTCAATACTTTCCCAACAAAGTAATTATTTGACTTTCACTGACTCTGACTGAGGTTGACGAGAAGATGCTGACGATGATACTTAACCCGCTGGATGGCTGTCTGTCTGAGTGTTATCTTCGCGGCATCGTTTTAACGCAAGGGCATTATTTAATCTCACAGACTGGGCAGAAGAAGCTACACCGATAGCAGCAGAATTTTTGCTGTGAAATTTCGCACCACAAAAGAACTCTGGGATTTGTCTTGAGGTAGCAGAGAAACACTTCAATTCGGCTGCTGCATGTCAAGTACATCCAGAAGGGGGAATTATTTGCTGTTTCTTAAATTCTTTCTTCGTTTTTTTGCTATCTTGATTTCTTTAAATGTTTTTTGTTTTTTATTCCGTGATAAATCAAGGGGAAGTGGTTTTGTGTTGGATGTGGCCAAAATATTGAATAAGCGATAAAGTGATTTTCATGTTCAAGGTATTAAAAATTAATACCCATTTGAGAGAAACAAGGTTTTTTGAAGTGAAACTGCCACTGAAGTGGGCTGCCAGGGGCGCGGTTTGGATTTTTGAAAAGACTTACTCATGGTCCACAAAATGTTTTCGTCAATATGGGAACTTACCTGAAAAAAGAAAGCAAATAAAATAAACACAATTAATAAAAAAAAAATACTGTATAGTTGTTATCGATAATTTTTCTTCGGTAAAATCGACAACTTCAAATATTATCGAACATTTTTCACTACAGAAAATAAGTTGCCAATAAGTTATAATAAAAAAATACGTCCGATAACTTCCGTTCATAGAAAACGTGTAATCGATAATTTTGATTTAAAAAAAAATGTTATCGAAAATTCTACAAAAAAAAGTTTTATGCCGTACGATTCTCTAAAGCAAATGATTTGCGATACATTATCGATAGATTTTGTGTAATCGATAAATTTTATTTTAAACAATTTGTTATCGATAACATTGTAGGAGTTGTTTTCGATAATTTTCTGACTAAAAATTTAGTTATCGATATCATTTTCTAATTTAAAAGCCTTTATCGATAATTTTTCTGGATATAACAATTGTTATCGACAAATTTCATAACATCATTGTTGCTATAGACTACTTTTCTTTATAGACATATTGTTATCGATATCATTTCATAAATTTTCCGGCACAAACAGCTCTTTATCGGCAACTTTTATTTATGGAAATTTTGTTATCGATAATTTTATAATATATACGATTCTCTAAAGCAAATGATTTGCGATACATTATCGATTATCGATAGATTTAGAGTAATCGATAAATTTTATTTAAAAAAAATTGTTATCGATAACATTGTAGGAGTTGTTTTCGATAATTTTCTGACTAAAAATTTAGTTATCGATATCATTTTCTAATTAAAAAGCCTTTGTCGATAATTTTTCTGGATATAACAATTGTTATCGACAAATTTCATAACATCATTGTTGCTATAGACTACTTTTCTTTATAGAGATATTGTTATCGATATCATTTCATAAATTTTCCGGCACAAACATTTGTTATCGACAACTTTTATTTATGGAAATTTTGTTATCGATAATTTTATAAAATATTTTATCGATACCTTTTTCTAATATTCAATATTCTATCGATCCCTTTTCGTTATCAAAACATGATTATCGAGAACTTTTCACTATACATTTAATGTTATCGACAATTTTTCGTTATCTACATTTATTTTTCTCCAAAGAAAATTTATCGATAACTTTTCCAACACAGAATAGTTGTTAATAAGTTTCCTACATAAAAAAGGTGTTATCGATAATATATATCTACATAAAAGGCATTACCGATGACTTGTCTTTACAAAGAAATTGTTACCGATAACATTTCCTTATAGGAAAGTAGTCATTCATAATTTATCTATATAGAACATTTGTTATCGACTCTTCTCTGTGGAAAAGTTGTTATCGCCAACTTTTCGTTATAGAAAAAGTAGTTATCGACAACTTTTCTTTTTAGAATAGTTGTTATGTATGTTTTCTTTACAGAATATATGTTATCGATATTTTTTATAGAATAGTTGTTATCGATAACTTTTCGTTATTGAAAAGATGTTATCGACAACTTTTCGTTATTGAAAATATGTTATCGACAACTTTTCTTTGTAGAAAAGTTTTTATCGGTAACTATGTTATCGATATTTTTATATAATAGTTGTTATCAATAAATTTTCGTTATAGAATAGTTGTTATCGACAATTTTTCATTATTGAAAAGATGTTATCGACAACTTTTCTTTGTAGAAAAGTTTTTATCGGCAACTTTTCTTTGTAGAAAAGTTGTTTTCGACAACATTTCTTTATACAAAAGTTGTTATCGACAACTTTTCTTTATAGAAAAGTTTTTATCGACAATGATTCATTATAAAAAGGCTGTTATCGAAATTTTTTGTTATCGGAAAGTTGTTATCGAAAACATTTCATTATCGAAAAATTGATATCGACAACTTTTTGTTATAAAAAAATTGTTATCAAAAACGTTTCTTTATAGAAATGTTGTTATCGATAATTTTCTTTAAAGAAACGTTGTTATCGAAAAATGTTCTTTATAAAAAATTTTTATCAAAAACTATTTATAGAAAAATTGTTTTAGACATATTAGAACAATTATAGAAATGTTATGATCGAAAACTTTTCGTTATGGAAAAATTGTCATCGATTAGTTTTGTTATAGTAAAAATTTTATCAATTATTTGTATCGATAGAAAAGGTGGTATAGATAACTTGTCTCTTTAGAAAAATTGTTATCGACATATTTACGTTGAAGAAATTTTAGTATTGACCATTTTTTTCCATAGAAAAAAAATTATAGTAAGTTTTCATTGCAAAATCGTTGCAATCGGCAACATTTCTTCATATAGTAGTAGTTATCGACAATATTTCCCTTTAAAAACTGTATTATCGATAACATATTTCTGCACAAATGTGGTTATCGTTAATATTCCCCTTCATGGAAAAAATTATCGACTGTTTTCGTTCCTATTCTTTTGATTTTTAAAAGAATAATTCTAATTCTAAAAATAAATCATTAATTATTGTGGCAGACATTTCATTTATCTGGAACTTGAGATCTCTGCGCCGTCAATCATGAGAGTTATGATTCTGATTAAACTTCATTTATATTTGTGGGTTTGTACTAGGCAGCACTCAAGCATTTAATTAATTCATGTTTTTTTTTTGCCTACACAAAGAAGAAGATCCTCTTCTGAAGCTCTTACCCCCTTGAAGAGATATCCAAAGAATCTTCGCTATTCGAATATTTCTTTGTTTTATAATAATTTTAAAATTCTTTGTCTTTTTCGTTTTGAGTTAATTGAAGTTATTTATGAATGGCTGGAGTTGTGTTTAATCATACTAAATTAAAACAAAAGAAGCAAAAAAAGAGGAGAAATTTGGATGAACAGTTCTTCTTCTTCTTCTTCGACAAAAGACTTTGTTTTCCACCAGGAAGTAATTGCAGATTCAATTCATTGAAGGCGACTGACTGACTTTGTGTGTTCTACACCCAGTCTGGAAGCCTCGAGAGAAAACGTCGTCGATGACGACGACTAGCGGTGGTAGTAGTTCAATAACCGACCAAATTATATGTACATATATAATTTAAGTAGCAAACCAATATTCCGCGAGACAAGAATCTTTCATTTTTTTCCTAAGGCTATTTTTATGCCGTCGCAAGAAAAAAAAACAAAGCAACATGTTGCATGGTGCATGGTGCACGAGCCATATGCAATTTCAATTTCAAATATTTCGATTTCATCGTTAACATGCAATCGTTTTGGTTTCTTAGCTGCTAGTCGTCAATCTATGCGGAGCGGAGCCACATTGTAAAATTCTTTAGATGGAAAGCCAAGAAGTTTTTCTGTTTTATTTTCCAAAGTCATGTTTGACATGCAAAAATGAAGAGGGAGTGCTGTAATAAGTAACTGAATACCTGACAGCCGGTGTCTAGTGGTGGTGGTTCATTAGAGATGGTTGTGAATGGATTTATTATTATAAGACAATAAATGTATGTGTGTAGATTATTACACAAAAATTTTACAATACGCCTGCGCAACAACGAACGCATTACTTCTTTGCACAACTGTCATTGTCATTCATCTATCGAACCACCATTCATTCACTCACTCACTTTTTTACTTTATTTAAAAAAAAAGTGACAAGTCCAAATATTTCGTTCTTTGTTCTGTCTTCTGAACATGACCATTTCCTAATTTATATTCATATCTTGTCTTTTTTATTTCTTGTTGTTGAAAAATAAAATCCATACTTGAAATGGAAACGTTTTTTTATGCCAAGTGTTAATAAATTTTACAAAGAAAATAATTTTCCTTAAACGGTCATTGGGTAAATAATAAATAATTTCATTTTCTGCACCCGGCGGATTTATGATGGGTGCAGTACACTATAATAGAGTTCAATAAACTGCAAGGAATGTGCAAATGCAAATGATTTTCTGCAAGAAAGTAATGTCGATATTAACTTCAATATGAAAATTATTTATCGATAACAAAATTTACATGAAGAAAAATTGTCGATAGCAACATTTTAATAGATATAATGTAACGATAACAATTTTTCTGTACAGAAAAATTATCTATAACAACATTTTCATCAAGAAGCGCCATCGATAGCAACTTTACTTCACAGAAAATTTATCGATAACATTTCCATGAAGAAAATCAATCGATAACAAATTTTATATAACGAAATGTTATCGATAACAATATTTTTAAATATAAAATTTATAGATTACCAATTCTTCATGTAGATAAGTTATCGATGACAATTGTAATATAAAGAAAAATTCCGGATCATAGTTTTCTACAACAAAAATATTGTCGATAACCACTTTTCTCTAACGAAAACGTGTCGATAACAAATTTTCTGCAACGCAAAATTGCCGATAACAGCCGTTCTTCAACAAAAATTTTTAGATAAAGGCATTTCTACGAAAAAAAGGTTGAAAATAACAACATTTCCACGACAAATTATTATCGATAACAAACGTTTTCACAAAGAAAACATAAAATTACGGAAATTTTTTCGATATTCACTTTTCTATTTGGAAAAGTTATCGATAACAATTGTTTATAGAGAAAATTTATCGATAAAAAAAACTTTTATATATGGAAAAGTAATCGATAACAACAATTCAATAGAGGAAAGTTCAAAAGAAAAATTATCGATAATAAATTGTAATGAACATGTATCGATAAATTACGGAAATTTTTTCGATATTCAGTTTGATATAAAAAATTTATTATTTTTTTTTATAGAGGAAAGTTATCGGAATAAAGTTTTATATATAGAAAAGTAATCGATAACAACGGTTACCGCTATCGACAACAACTTCTCTATAGAGAAAAGTGATCGATAATAAATTTCCTATAAAGAAAATTGATCGATAAAAAAATTTTCTATTTGCAAAAATTTTCGATAAAAATCGTAATCGATAACAACTTTTATATAGAGAAAAGTAATCGATAACAACTTTTCTATAGAGGAAAGTTATCAAAATAAACTATTCTATATAGAAAAGTTGATCGATGGCACGTTTCAATAGAGAAAACATATCGATAAAGAATTTATTATAAAGAAAAGTTTTCGATAATGGCATTTCTATAATAAATTATTCTCGATAGCATGTTCTCTACAGAGCAAACAGATTGATAACATCGATTTTGTTGATGTTTTGTTGAAAGTATTGAAAACAAGTTCTTGTATCTTTAAATTATCGATTGTTTTGACATTCAAATTTAGATTTTATATAGATAAAAGTAAACGATAATAAATTTTCTTTGAAGAAAATTTATCGATAAAAAATTGTCTGTAACGAACCGTTATCGAGAATAAATTTTCTTTGAAGAAAAGTTATCGATAACATATTTTCAGCAAAAAACCGTTATCGAAAACAACTTTTCTATAAAAAAAAGTGATCGATAACAACTTTTCTATAAAAAAAAAATTGATCGATAACAAATTTTCTATAAAGAAAAGTGATCGATAACAACTTTTCTAAAGGAAAAATTGATCGATAACAAATTTTCTATAAAGAAAAGTGATCGATAAGAACTTTTATGTAGAAAAAATTGATCGATAACAAATTTTCTATGAAGAAAAGTGATTGATAACAACTTTTCTATAAAGAAAAGTAATCGATAACAACTTTTTGTATAGAAAAAATTGATCGATAACAACTTTTCTATAGAAAAAAGTGATCGATAACAAATTTTCTATAGAAAAAAGTGATCGATAACAAATTTTCTATAAAGAGAAGTGATCGATAACAACTTTTCTATAAAGAAAAGTTATCGATAAAAAACTTCCTATAAAGAAACTTTATCGATAATAAATCGTTTAAAGAGAAAAGTGATCGATAACAAATTATCTATAAATAAATTTTGTCGATACATCGCTTTATCTCTTTTAACAATATATTTTTCCTATAGAGAAATGCTGTTGATAACACAAATTTATAACGACAATTGGTATGTTCCCGTACTGCAAGAATCTAACACATTTTACTTCGATAACGAATTTTTCTTTATGATATCGAAGAAAATTCGTTAAAAAAAGTAGTAGATTCTTGCAGTACGGAAACAGACCAAATGCTCTATATCGTTATATATGTTATAGTTATATATGTTATCGTTATATATGTTATCGTTATATATGTTATCGATATATATATATATATATTATGCAGTACTACTTTGTTACAACCAAAAGTTATCGAAAATGTGTTTTCTATAGAAAAAAGTTATCGAAAATGTATTACATTTTCGGTGGAGACATGTTATCGATAGCCATATTTCGCATAATAAAAACGCTATAATAAAATCTATTTAATTTTCTTTTAAAATAAATGTGTCGATAACATAATAATCATATGTATTGGCAGGCAGCAGAAAGCCAAGAGACACTGCGAAAAAGTCAAAAAGACAGACAGAAAAAAAAAACAAACAACACATGTTTTAAAAACATGCACGTGCAACGGCGTGTGTGGAGGTTATGATAAAAAAATCGGCTGATTTTTTGGATTTTCCTTTTTCTGCTGCAGTGAAATTCTAAAAGTTTTGTATTGGCCCGGGCGAGTGAGTGAGTGATTCATGTTGAAAAATGTGGGGGCAACCAAAAACAAACAGATAATAACCCACCATAGAGAGGAGAAAAGACAAAAATCATGCCTACAAAACTGAAAATGGAAAAAAAAAGGTTTCCTTCCTTTGCAAATTGTGCAGAACAGAAAACACAACGACAACAACATTCAATTCGCATTGCTGCAATGGGGCAAACGGTTTTGTTTTTGGCCCAAAGGAAATATATTATGACAACATACATACCTACATCCATCCATACATAATCATATTTATGTTGATGTGGATATGTTGTTCTCGTCGTCATATGCGGAGGATAGTAGTGGGCCGTCGACAATGATTGGGGTTTTATAAGGCTTTCTTCCTCCTATTTATTTTTTTTGCTTCATCTGTTTGTTGCCAATGTCAAAAACAATTTGAGCTGTGTATGGTGAGAAGAATGATTTCTGTTGTCTTTTCGTTGTCAATCCTACTCAGTTTACTCCTTTTTTGAAAGGCAATGGAAATGCAACCACGTATTTTTTTTTAAAGTTATGACAAATTTGGTAGAAAACAAAAATTGGGTGGGTAATGTGACAGCCTCAACTGGGATATTGAAAATATGAGTGAGTGTTGCTTCACTCAAAATCTTTATAATAATCCAATAAACTATAACATGACAAATGACAGACAGAAGATTTAATTAAGCATAAAAAACCAATTTTTTTAAACCGCGGAAAAATTGGGATTTTGAACAGTGATTCAAGTAGAAAAGTTATCGGTAACCTGGTTAACATAGAAATGAGTTTCGAAAACAACATTTATATACAGAAATAATTTTTAATAAATTTTATAAAAAAAAAAAAAAATAATATTATCGATAACAAAATTTATAAGAGAAAAATCGTTTATAACTTCTATAAACAGAAAAATCAATAGAGACGTTTATGTAAAGAACTATTATCGATATCATAATTCCTATAAGTCACACTTATCGATAACAAGTACTCTCTGAAAGAACAGAATCGATTTATACTTTTTCTATAAAGAAAAACTATCGAAAAATTCTTTTGTACTAATGGAAATGATCGATAACATTTCTATAAAGAAAAAAGTTCAATTACATAGAACAGAAAAGTTATCGACAACTAAAAAAAAGATAAAAAATCGATAATCAAGTTTTAATAATCGATAACAAAATTTAGATAAAGATATTTTGCCGATAAAAGCTTTTATTTAAAAAAATGTTATCGTAACAAAATATACAATAAGAAAATGTTATCGATAACAGGTTAAATGTATGGAATAATTATCGGCAATTTCTCAATGAACGATAACAATTATACAATAACCAAAATTAACCTACAATAACTAATTTAGTAAGAAAAGTTATCGATAACAAATTTTCTATAAATTATTAACAAAACTTCTATTAAGAACATAATCGTTAACTACTTTTCTATGGGGAAAAATGATCGATAAATACCTTTTCTACAAAGAAAAGGATCTATAACAACTTATCTATAATGTAAGGAAGTCGATTACAATATGTTTGTAAGGACAAGTAATCGATAATAAAATATTTGTAAAAAAATTATAATTATAATTCATTCTATTCAGAAAATATGTCGATAATAAATTATCTGCAAAAAATATCTATAAAGAACCTTATCGATAACAACTTCTATAAAAGACGACGATAACACATTTCCCATCGAACAAATGTGTCGATAATAAATTTTCTATTAAGAATAGTTGTCGATAATAAATATTCATCAATGAAATACATTATCGATAAGAACATTTTATATAGAAAACTATGGAAAAAGTGTTTACTATTTATAAAAATATCGATAACATTTTTCTATAAAAAAAAACCTTATCGTTATCGATTTCTTTTATGTTTAGAAGAAGTTATTGAGATAAATTTTTACTATTTAAAAATGCTGTTCTATCGTGTAATATTATCGATAAAAACAAATTTTCGATAACAAATTAGCGATAAGAACTTTTCTAAAAAAAAATGTATTGATAAAATATTTTTCTATAAAAACTATGTTTCGATAACAATTCTTATATAAAGAAAAATTATCGATAACAAGTTTTCTATAAAGAAAATTGGTCGATAAGAGGTTTTTAAAAAGAAATGTTATCGATAACATAATAAAACTTCTAAGACGATTCCGAATCAATCCAGTGAAACACTGTGGCCTCCATAATATTTTCCCTAGCACCTCAGGGCAATGACTCAAACTTTCCTTCCTTTAAAGGCAGAAATATAGGTAAGTCACAAAAAATTGCGAAACAAAATTTGCAATATACACCCCCCTCCTTGTTGTTGTTGTATTAATTTCTTTAGAGGCGACATGACGATTGTCATCTGTCATCCTCTTCAAGAGCTTCCAAAAAAGGCATTTTACCGGAATTGTTTGTTTGTTTGTTCGGTCTGGAATGGCTTATTAAATTCAACAACAAAAGGGTGTGGTGTTGCATGGAAACTTTCTTTGTCTGAGAAATCCCCAAGTGGAACCCTGGATAATAGGTGGTGACAAGAAGAGAAGGGAAAAATCGCAAAACATTAACACGAAAATTATTAATGATCTTCAAAACTTCGTACGATAAGAAAAACACACAAAGCACAGGGCGTTGCGTGGGAGGGTGTTGCTTTACAACTAAGCCCGGACAAAAAAAGAACTGACATTCATCCCAAGGTATATCATCCAGATTTGTCTGTTATTCGTGTGCCTTCACATTTTGTGGAGGCCGCAGTCAGTACTACTACCTTCAATTGAAGAGATTATCAAAAAATGCAATTTGTTACGCTGTTTACTTTTTTGTGTTGTTGTTTTTGATTATTTTGCGTGCCTACTTGGAATTGAAATACAAGATCACACATACCATCATAAATGTATATGCAATGAAAAACTAATAAATCAAAAATTTTTTATAAAAAAGAGAAGTTATAGATAATAAAAAAATTTCCATCGAGAAAAGTTGTCAATTGAGTTATAAAGAAAATTTATCGATATTAAATTGTATATAAAGAAAAGTAATTAATAACATATTTTCTATAAAGAAAATACATAGTTAACAAATTTTCTAAAAATAAAAGTTGTCGATAACAAATTTACTATGAAGAAAAGTTATCGATAACATTTCCATAAAGTAAATTTAGCGAAAACAAATGTTCGATAAAGAAAAATTATCGAGGCGAACTATTCTATAAAAAAATTATCGATTTCTGTAAAGAAAAGTTATTGATAACAAATTTTCTACAAAGAAAAGTTACCGATAACAAATTTTCTACAAAGAAAAGTTACCGATAACAAATTAAATTTATCGATAAAAAATTTTCGATTAAAAAAAAATTATCGAGATGAACTATTCTATAAAAACAATTATCGATAACAGCATTTCTATAAAGGAAACTTATCGATATCAAAATTTCTACGAAGAAAAGTTATCGATAACAAAATTTCTACGAAGAAAAGTTATCGATAACAAATTTTCTATAAAGAAAAGTTATCGATAACAAATTTTCAACGAAGAAAAGTTATCGATAACACATTTTCAGCGAAGAAAAGTTGTCGATAACAATTTTTTTATAAAGATAAATTATCGAAAATGACTTATTTAAAGAAGAGCTACTCATACCAAGAAAATACATCGACAACAACATTTCTAAAAATTAAAATTATCTATAGCAACTTTTCTATAAAAAAAATTTGTCGATAACAATTTTTCTATAACGAAAAGTTATGGATAACAACTTTTTCTATAAAGAAATTTTATCGATAGCAACTTTTCTATAATTTTTATAACAAATTTTCTATAAAAAAAGCTTATCGATAACAAATTTACTATGAAGAAAAGTTATCGATAACATTTCTATAAAGTAAATTTAGCGAATACAAATTTTCGATAAAGAAAAATTATCGAGACGAACAATTCTATAAAAAAATCATCGATAACAATTCTATAAAAAAGTTATCGATAACAAATTTTCTACAAAGAAAAGTTAACGATAACAAATTTTCTACAAAGAAAAGTTAACGATAACAAATTAAATTTATCGATAAACATTTTTTGATTCAGAAAAATTATCGAAATGAACTATTCTATAAAATAATATCGATAACAACTTTTCTATAAAGAAAAGAAATCGATAACCACTTTTCTATAAAGAAATGTTATCGATAACAACATTTCTATAAATAAAAGTTATCGATAACAACTTTTCTATAAAGAAAAGTTATCGATAACAACTTTTCTATAAAGAAAAGTTATCGACATCCTTTCTATAAAGAAAAGTTATCGATACCGATTGTTCTATAAAGAAAGGTTATCGATAAAAACTTTTCTACAGAAAACAGTTATCGATAATAGCTTTTCTAAAGAAAAATTATCGATAACAATCTTTCTATAAAGAAAAGTTGTTGAATCTATAATTTAAAACTATCAATAGCACATTGTTTATAGAGAACAGTAATCGATAACACATTTTCTTCAATGTTATGTTATCGATGCTATTTTCTCTAAAGATAAAATTTATTTAAAAGAACTTTCTTATTGATAACCTCGATAACAAAGGAGAGAAAAGTAATCGATACTTTTTTTTTAAGAGAAAAATATTCAAAAAAAAAATGCCGATAACAATTTTTCAATTGCCAATGAGAAATTGTCTATTTTCTTTTCTTTATAACATCCGCATTTAATGTCATTTTCTTTAAACTTTACAGGAAGACAGCTGTTCCACACACCCTGCCTAAAATGTCAAACAATCCAAGCCCTTCTCATTGAAAACCGTATATGACCAAATTTGGAATCGATTTAATGTCTACTTTTATTCTCCAAATAAATCACAACCTCCAAAATATGGTATTGGCAGGCATGTCAAGGCTGCGTAACGTATAGATTTCAATTTGAAATAATAACAGATATTTTTTTTGGAGCTGTCATTAAAACAATTTTCATTGAAAATAGTTCACAGAAATAAATGTATATTTTTGGCATTATTTCCGATAGCATTTCATTAACCAATTACCAAGACGAACCTCGCTCTGCCCACCCCACCTTTAAATTAAAGAAATAACAACATACAGTAAAATAATAGTTTTCTTAAAGTATAGTAGGTGTGTTCGTTTCATGGTTATTGTTATTGCAAGTACTACTAGTTAACATAAAAAGACATTGACAAATATTTTTTTTGGGTGAATTGAAGTACCATAGCAAAAAAATAGAAGCAACAAAACTTCAACTACTCTGAAAGAAGTTGTCAGCAACAGCAGCATTTCAAACAAAGTCTTTATGTCACCTTAAAAACACATTATGATCTGCTGTTCAATCTATCGATCGATCGCTCTGCTCTCTGTGCGCAGATGTCTCTGTCTCTCACAACTCTACCTTTGTCTTGTCTTTGAGACTCTTTTGCAAGGCTGGCTAATCATGACCATATTTGTCCAACTGACAGCAAATAATCGTCAAAGAGCACAACGGCACCAACAACAAACACACGCAAACAATAATAGCGGCGTCTGCGTTTAACCACGGCGGCGGCGATGATGGCGGCGGCAATTGTCATTATTTCAAAATACAAATTGAAAGTGAATTTGAATTCGAAGTTGTTTTAGTTGTTGTTGTTGTCAATAACAAAAACAACAGATTGCCATAAATGGTCGATTGAAGTCTTTCAACCGAAAATTAAATAATAATAACAATGAAAAACACAAAAATAATAACAACAAAATTTGAAAGAAAAATGAAAAACACAAGTTAATGGAGTGCAAAAAAAATCATTTAAATCTTTGCATGTGTTAACATGAAAAAGCTTGCTTGGCCCATTATATAATGACTAATGGGTGTTAAAACAATTTTACACTAATTTGTTTCTATAAAAAAAGTGATATCGAAAACTAAACTCTATATGAAAAATAACATGGTTATCGATAAGTTTTCTCTATGGAAAATTTGTTATCGACAACTTTCCCTTAACTTTTCTTTATAGGATAATTGTTATCGACAATAGCATTTGTTGTTCTTTACAAATAATCCGTTATCGACAACTTTTCTGTATTGAATATTTGTTATCGACAAATTTGCTTCATAGTTAATCTGTTATCGATATATATTATTTATAGAAAAGTTTTTATCGGCAAATTTTATTTAAAGAAAAACTGTTATTGACGAAAATTCTTTATAGAAAAGTTATTATCGATAACTATTTATAGAAAAAAAGTTATTGACATACACTCTATATATAGCTTCTTATCGAAGACTTTTCTCAATGAATATGATGTTATCACTAACTATTCTTTATAGAAATGGCGTTATCGATAACTTTTCTTTAAAAAATATATATTATCGATAACTTTTCTGCAGAGAATAGTTGTTATCGACTAGATTTCTTAATAGGAAAGTTACAATCGATAACTATTTATAGATAAAAATTTATTATCGATCGCTTTTCATTAAAGACAATTTGTTATCGACAACTTTTCTTTAAAGAAAAATTGTTATCGACAACTTTTCTTTATAGAAAAGTTGTTATCGACCACTTTTCTTTATAGAAAAGTTGTTATCGACCATTTTTCTTTATAGAAAAGTTGTTATCGACAACTTTTCTTTATAGAAAAGTTGTTATCGATAACTTTTCTTTAGTGAAAAGTTGATATCGATCACCTTTCTTTAGAGAAAAGTTGATATCGACAACTTTTATTTGTAGAAAAGTTGTTATTGACAACTTTTATTTATAGAAAAGTTGTTATCTGTAAAGAAAAGTTGTTATCGACAACTTTACTTTATAGAAAGGTTGGTATCGATAAATTTTCTTTAGTAAAAAGTTGATATCGATAACTTTTCTTTATAGAAAAGTTGTTATCGACCATTTTTCTTTATAGAAAAGTTGTTATCGACAACTTTTCTTTATAGAAAAGTTGTTATCGATAACTTTTCTTTAGTGAAAAGTTGATATCGATAACTTTTCTTTAGAGAAAAGTTGATATCGATAACTTTTATTTGTAGAAAAGTTGTTATCGACCACTTTTCTTTATAGAAAAGTTGTTATCGACAATTTTTCTTTATAGATAAGTTGTTATCGACAACTTTTCTTTTCTTTCTAAATTTTCTTCATAGAAAACTTGTTATCGATAAATTTTCTTCAGAGAAAACCTGTTATCGGCAACTTTTCTTTATATAAAAGTAGGTATTTGCAAATTTTTCTCACAAAAATCGATACTTATCGATCATCTGATGACATTGCTGTTTGACCTACTGATTCTAAGGCCATTCACAATCAATACCGTTGGCACCATTGATTTTAACCACTATTCAGTGGATTTACCCCATAGCGCAGTTGTACTTTTAGATATTCTCTACAATCTAAGTGAAGTACAAGACAAACATCCATTAAATTCGTGTCAATTACTTTGTTTCCACAAGACAACAATGCAATGCGGCGCCATGAAGGTCGTCCTCATTAGAAATTTATGATTTTTGTATTTTTTGCAAACAAATCTTGAACGTTGGGTTTTTTGTGGAAATGACGCTATTTTGTTTTCGGCCACAAAACATAGTAGCAAAAGAATACGAAAATGAAATAATAAAGGAAGAAATAAATACAATATTTCCCTTCGTCCTAGATTTTATACTAGTAGCTAGTTCAGAGTTCATTTCAAAATAACTGTGAGTATACGGAATTCGATTAATGGATTTTTCTAGAAGGTAATAATGTATTTTTTTTTTTTTTAATATTATTTTCAAATAACTGAATCCTAATATCTTCATATTGATGGTTTTTGATTGGGAGTCGGTATACCCTCATTGGGAACACCAGCAAAGTAAATATGAATGAATTGAAATATTGATTTTTAGTCGTCTTCGTTGCCGTCATATTTTACATATTGCAAATATTTACTATAAAATATTTGCATTTCACAATAGATTACAAACCCCACCCACAACTGCAACTACGCTAGTAATTATATAGCAACTATTATACATAGACAACAACTTTTTATCGCCAACAGTTCTTTTTTGTAGTTCGTTTGCTGTTTTATCGTTGTTCCAAGAAAGGAAAAAAAAAGTTCATTGTTCTCAATTTTGTTGGACATTATGACGTTCTTTACAACAAATTTTAAGATAAACACTACATCAATTTCTAGTTGTTGTTGTTGTTGGTTGCTGTTGTTTTAATAGTTAGAAAATGTAACAGAAATTAAAATATCGCGTGACCAAACAGCTGCTCCTAACCGCCCAACTAAACACCACACACCAGGAGTAGAAGGAAAAGGAAGAACGAATAAACATGCCAAAAAATGAAACAAACGACTAAACAAAGTTTAATGTCCTCCAGTTTATTTTATTGTTTTTTTTTTCAAACACCTATCGTGAAAGGTGCCTTTTATACACCCCCTCTACCCTACACACATTCTGTTGAAATGTTTGAGGAAATGTAAACCTCAATTTTAAGCCATTTAAATTAAACATTTTAATGACAGGATATTTTAGTTGACTCATTAAAACAATCGCATAAGTCAAAGATAATTATCGACTGCATAGCCAAAGAAAAAAATTATATTTGGAAAAGGAATTGGGATATACTGATGATAACAATGGAGAAAAATTAATGGATAGCATTTTGTTATTGAGAAAATAGATCGATAACAACATTTCAATAAAGAAAATTCTTCATAAAAGCATTTATTTAAAGAGAAGTTATCAATAACTATATTCCGTTAAGAAAAGTTGTCGATAACATAAAGAAAAAGTTGTCGATAACATTTCTATAAAGAAAAGTTATAGATAACTACCGTTCTATGAAGACAAGTTATCGATAACAAATTTCTAAAAAGAAAATTTGTCGATAACAACTTTTCTATAAAGAAAAGTTGCCGATAAAAAATTTTCTATAAAGAAAAGGAGTTGATAACAATTTTATATAAAGGAATGTTGTCGTAACAACTCTTCTATAAATACAAGTTTTCGATAACCAATTTTCTTTAAATAGAAGTTTTCGATAACAACTTTTCTATAACGAAAAGTTGTCGATAACAAATTTTCTATAATGAAAAATTGTCGATAACACTTTTCTATAACGAAAAGTTGTCGATAACAACTTTTCTATAACGTAAAGTTGTCGATAACAACTTTTCTATAACGAAAAGTTGTCGATAACAACTTTTCTATAAAGAAAAGTTGTCGATAACAACTTTTCTATAACGAAAAGTTGTCGATAACAACTTTTCTATAACGAAAAGTTGTCGATAACAACTTTTCTATAACGAAAAGTTGTCGATAACAACTTTTCTATAACGAAAAGTTGTCGATAACAACTTTTCTATAACGAAAAGTTGTCGATAACTTTTCTATAACGAAAAGTTGTCGATAACAACTTTTCTATAACGAAAAGTTGTCGATAACAACTTTTCTATAACGAAAAGTTGTCGATAACAACTTTTCTATAACGAAAAGTTGTCGATAACAACTTTTCTATAACGAAAAGTTGTCGATAACAAGTTTACTCTAACGAAAAGTTGTCGATAACAACTTTTCTATAGAGAAAAGTTATCGATAACAAATTTTCTACAAAGAAAAGTTATCGATAACAAATTTTCTATAACGAAAAGTTGTCGATAACAACTTTTCTATAACGAAAAGTTGTCGATAACAATTTTTTTATAAACAAAAGTTGTCGATAACAACATTTCTATAAATAAAAGTTGTCGATAAAAACTTTTCTATAAATAAAAGTTGTCGATAACAACTTTTGTATAAATAAAAGTTGTCGATAACAAATTTTCAATGACGAAAAGTTTTCGATAACAACTTTTCTATAAAGAAAAGTTGTCGATAACAAATTTCCTATGGAGCAAAATTATTGATAATACTTTTTTCTATAGAATATTATCGACAATAAAATTCTATAGATAAATAATTTCTACAACAGTTTGTTAATAAAAATAAATATGCCGATAACAACTACCGGGAATTAGGCAGTGCCTCCCCCATTCATCCCATAAATTTTTTAAATTATTATTAACCATTTCGGTTGTTGTTTGTTCCCCAACTCCATTGTCTTTTCATTTGCTGTTGTCCACACGTGTGGCGTTGTCGTCCATTTGGTGCAGCAGTTAATTCTTTGTCTCCTTAAAGTTTTTTTTTTCAGTTTTCTTTGTGACTCATTGGAAACAAGCAGTCAAAGAGCCTGCAGTTGCCAAACAAATGTCTTGTGAACAACAATGTTTTTAGATCAAAGTGATGACAAAGCAGCAGCAGCAGCAACAATATGCCACATGGCTTCCAACAATGACTTGGAAATTTAATTTTTGTGTTTGCCAAGCAAATTTGTCATTGACCCAAACGACCGACCCGGCAACTTCTTGTCGACGAGATTTGCAAGTGTTGTTGTTGTTTTCCTTTCAATGTTGTTTTCACACTTGTACAATTAAGTTTTGTAGCAATTCATTAATGATATTTTTCTAGCTATCCCGCCTCCCCCCTCTTCACTCCATCGTAGAAGCAAAATATTTGTTTTGTGTTGAAAAACAAATATCCAATATTTTCATTCAATTCATAATATTTTCTTAAAGAAAAAATTAAAAAAAAATATTCCTCAACGCTCTGTTGAAAGCCATGAACTCCAAGAACAACAACAACGACTTCCTTCCTTCGATACCCATTGTCTTTTCAGTGCTAGCCTAGCCTACACTCTTCTTTGGCACATCGTATTCCGTTGACTCCTTCCATTGTTGTTGCAATGCTTTCAGGGATTCACACTGGCGGCAAACAATAGTTTTTTTCCTATTCATTTTGCCAAGAAGCACACAAAAATGAGGTGTTTATGGTGGTGGTGTTTGGTGTCTGCAAACAAAACTGCCTACCTACCACACGTTCTTGCGGATTGTAGCAAAATATTTCAACGTCTTTCAGACGCCAACATAATTTTTAGTATTCAAGTGAGCAGCAACAGCAGCAGTGCAACGACTACTCCTTTCATAGTCATCACACCGCAGTGGAGTTGTTGTTGTCGCCATAGAACGGCATTAAATATTTAACCATTATTTTTATGGAGGTGAATAATTTTCTGGCAGGCTCAGTCATCTGTTATAAAATTCAAATCCTGAGGAAACGTTATCGATAACAAGTGTTTTTTGAAGAAAAGTTATCGATAATAAAGTAAAAAGCTACCGATAACAAAATTTCCATAGAGAAAAAGAATCAATCATATTTTTTCTATAAAAAAATGTTATCGATAACGAATTTTCTATAAAGAAAAGTTATCGATAACAAATTTTCCATAATGAAAAGTTGTCGATACCAAATTTTCTATAAAAAAAAGTTTTTGATAACAACTTTTCTATAGAGAAAAGTTATCGATAACAAATTTTCTAAAAAGAAATGTCGATAACAAATGTTCTATAAGAAATGTTTCCGATAACAAATTTTCTATAAAAGAAGTTATCTTTTCAATAAAGAAAATTTATCAAATTTTCTAAAAAGAAATTGTCGATAACAACTGTTCTATAAGAAAAGTTTCCGATAACAAATTTTCTATTTTCTAAAAGAAAGTTGTCGATAACAACTACTCTATAAAGAAAAGTTGTCAATAATAACTTTTCAAAAAGAAATGATAACAAATTTATAAGAAATATTTCATAACAAATTTTCTAACAACTTTTCTATAAAGAAAAGTTGTCGATAACAACTTTTCTATAAAGAAAAGTTGTCGATAACAACTTTTCTATAAAGAAAAGTTGTCGATAACAACTTTTCTATAAAGAAAAGTTGTCGATAACAACTTTTCTATAAAGAAAGGTTGTCGATAACATCTTTTCTATAAATAAAGAAAAGTTATCGATAACCACTTTTCTATAAAGTAAAACTTTTCTATAAAATTTTCTAAAACTTGTCGATTATAGCTTTTTTGTACAGAAAATTTGCCGATAACAGTTTTCCTATAGTACAAAGTTATCGATAACTACATTCCATGAATAAAAAATGTTTTCCTTAAAAAAATATCTAGAATAGTTTTATATTGTCTTTTTTTATTGGCTACTCTCCCTCACCATGACAACCTAACTCAACAACAACAAAAATTCCTTGTCCCACACACACACACACATAGAGGGGAACAGGTGTTTATTAGACACAAGTTTAAAATTTATTTACTTCGTCGATACCAAACACGACAGCTGTCAATAATCAAATAAATGGTCTTTGTTTTTACGTAAAAAAAAATCCGCTTTCTCTACACACACCCTCCCCCTTCACTCGGCCAGTCAAGGAATGAGGATATGCAGGGAAGGATAATAAAATATTTAAATACCCGGATGTGCAGTGGCATGTGTTAGTGTGTGTTGCAATGCAATTGGCCCGCCCGCCTGCTTGCAGGACATAATGTTAAACAATATGTTGTATATAAAAGAATATCGAATAAAGGACATTGATTCCAGGGATAGTGTTTAGGGTACATAAAAAGGTTAGACCCTATCCACCCTCATCTAAATGGCCCATACAAAAGCCGTTTAAGTATTTTAGATAGTAACGTAGGAGGGGTGCAAATGGTCATTTTTAAATAACCGGGTTATGGTAGCTAAATTGTTTTTTTGTTTTCGGATAAATGATTACTGATCTAAACGACAGCAATAAAATGTGGAATGTTTTTGACTTCCTGGCACGGGGCCAAACTTTGGAAAATAACAATGTCCTGCTTTACTTTGGTCAGGCGGCAGGCGAACGTTGGGGGGTTTGGTGGTCATTTGACAAATCATTATGAAAGTAAAAACTAAATTCTATAATAGGTTGAATTATTTT
The DNA here is from genome assembly GCF_032173495.1 of Musca vetustissima. NCBI lineage: Eukaryota > Metazoa > Arthropoda > Insecta > Diptera > Muscidae > Musca > Musca vetustissima. The sequence continues at coordinate 178,391 of NW_026885219.1, read as the reverse complement.
GTTGTTACCAACAACTTGATTGAATTCTTTTAAAGTCTATCAAGGGCCAACACATGTATGACCATGCCAAGTCAATCAATACAAATTGAAATTTATTTAAAAAGAAATTTTAAAGAATCACAACAAATTTCTATTAACAATTGTTGTAAATAAAAATTTTTCTATGACAAAACGTTTTTCATGATAAGTTTTTTAGACAGGAAATATTATCGATATCACATTTTCTATAACAACAAATTGCAATATAAAAAATAATAATTAAAATTTTTTTATATAGAAAATTGATTCGATTTTTTTATAAATTTTAATTATTCCTCAATTATGGTTATAAACAAATTTCATTCCCACACCATTTGCAGAAATGTTAAACAGAGCCGATGAAAAATAGTCTCTCATTTAGAAGAGAGCACACCGACAAACTATTCAGATATGTGAAAAGAGCCGAACGACATCAATAACCATATTTATGAATAATAATAAAAACTTAGCATTTCTGGATACAACAACAACGTGGTGACAATACTCCATTCATTCATCAAACTAATATGAGACATTGCCCTCCCCACACCCCACTTTTTTTAGTGTCTCTTTTTCTCTTGTCTGAGCAGCTGTCAAAGCTCAGTTCAAAGACATCTGGAAGGGAAGAGAACATTTTTTTCTCAAAAAAGGCGAAAGTATTTGCGTGAAGTTTCTTTCTTTTTTGGTGGTCATGCTGAATGATCAGAACAAATTGTGATTCATTGTGACAAATGTTTAAATGTAACGAATTTTTGTAGATGATTTGTTTGTCTGAAGTAATTACTCATTTTTAAACAAATAAATGTAATATTCGATTGGAAAAGATCCATTATACAGCTGGGAAGTTGAACTCAAACACACTGCCTGTTAGAAAAAACATTTTTCTACAAAAATATTATAGGGGAAGAATATTTTTATAAAACAAGTTAAAACTTCTTTTTTATAAAAGAAAAAAATATATATTTCCATTATTTTAAATTTAAACAGAAAAATATCAATTCTTTTTAAATTTTCAGTCGAATTTTTACAAAAATGATAGGTACTTAAAATGAAAATATAAGGAAAATACCAAAAAGTGGACCTATTCCGACATTTCTACAAACCCATTATTTAAACCATAATACAAATTTCAAACATTTTTAATGAATAATTTATACCCTCAGCCTTATGGCTAATGAGGGTGTATACATCAAAGTGCCTCATGGAAATATTGGTTCTATGTTTCTTTGGACCAAATCCTTTTCAGAAAATTTTGATTTCGTTCAAACTTTGACCATCTTATTATTTCTTCCAAACTTACTTCATGTTCGAAGATGGAGAATATTGGTCCACTCCTCCTGATACCTTCCACACAGGGGCTAGGCCTAAATGCGTTCTAGTTTTTTTTTTATCTCAATCTTAGAACCAAACCCAAAACGCGGGGGTACCGTTATATGGAGGCTACCAGAAAAAGTTAACCTATATGTATAATTTTTGTGAAGACTTTTAGTACCCAATAAGAACCCAATGTTCCAAATTTCTACGAATTCGGAACCGCAAAATTCTCAAAATTTGGGGGTACTGTTATATGGGAGCTATGCCTAAACGTGGGCCGATATGTCCCATTTTCGAAATTGACCTGCCTGCAGACAAAAGACAAACCCATTTCAGCACCCTATCTCATGCACTGTCGCTAGTGGTGAAAGTACAATTTTTAGAAAAACCTTAATTACGGCCTAATAAATTAACAATAAATTAGATTGCTGAAATTTTACACAGAGATAGTTGACAATATTATTGTAGATTATTCAAGGCAGTTTTCATATTTAGTGAAAGGATTTTTTAGTCATTTTAAGTTATATACAATATATATATATATATATATAAATGCCGACATTAAGAGCACTTACCCTACTCCTTTTAAAAAAAAAATCTAATTGGAAATTGATTTTTAATTTCACAGCATAAGGGGTAAATGAGTTAGACATAACTATTTAGAACTTATCAAAAAATACCACACCTTTTGCAATCATATTATTTATTTATTTCCAAAAACTATAAACTACATGCTTGACAATTAAAACATGTGTTCTCCTCGTTTGATTTGATTGGAACAACAAATTCTAATCAGACCAATTGCTGGCAAAAATAATAATTTCGCCAGAATGATATACAAAGGAACACAAAAACTATGACAATTACATGATGGTATCAAAAATTATTATGATTCACCCGGCCGGGCACCACACCCACAAAATGCTACCAATTTTGCAGCAAAGTTCACCGCAAACAATAGCAGCAGCACCAGCAACAATAGGGAAAAGTCAGTTGGCAAAAAAGGCCAACACACTTGAATAGCAACAACAACAAACTCACACACAGGGAGAAAAAGAAGAATCGATATTGTCCCCGATTTGCCGGCAACAAAATGGATGTCGATGACATGAAAAAACATGTTCTACATACCCAATAACAACAAAAAACACAACACTTAAATGAGAAATGAAATGCCAAGGAAGTGCAAAAACATGAGAAAAAGGAAGAAAACTATCAAAAGGAAAAGACATAATACCGTTACAAGGTGAATGAGGTGAGAGAACGAAACAAACACCTCATCAAAACTTTACTTTTGACATTATTTCATTGCAACAACAACAACAACAAACCACAAACAAGGAGAATTAAGTTAATGCAAAACTAAACGGCAACCATACACGCAGTACACAACAAGAACAGACTTGCTCTGTGCCTTTGGTACATTTTGTTGTTGGACAATCAATAACAAACGAAATTTCAGTTAAGAAAAATTTCAAATAAAAAAGCTTATGTTTAAAGTTTAAACAACAGCTGAACACATGTGTGTGCGTGTGTAAAGAAAGAGTTAAACAATAAACTCACACTGAGACACACAGAGGGTCTCAGAACTATCAACAGCAGCAGCAAGAAAAAGGCCATGGATAACACAACAAAAGCTTTTTGGTTTGTTGCTTTAGAAAAGGTGCCGCAGCCGCCGCCGCTGCTGCTCAAATATCTGGAAGGATCCATTCCAAGTAAAGAACAAAGCATATGATCAATAAAGACATGAGGCAAAAAGGAATTGGTAAGAACCACACACAACACAACAACAAAAAGATCCATCATCAATTAAAAATGGAGGTTATTACTCCAACAACACACAAAAGAAAAGAAAATCAAAAACCAAATGAAAAGGAAACACCAAACTTACTTGGAGGAGGGTTTTTTATCATCATTAATTCCTTCGAAGCTCATCATTTTTATTGTGTTATTTATTTAACTCTGTTGCTTAAAAAGTTATAAAATTTATTTTATTTTAATACCGGCGTTTTTCGGATATTATTAAATTCTCTTTTTTATATGTTAAAATTTTTTGTTTTATTGTTATGTCAAATAAAATACAACTTCAATTCGTTGTATTATTGCTTTTATTTATTGATTACACGGCGATACACTTTACTTTAATGTACCGGCTTTTTTCTTTTTATTTCGTAGGGAATTTAATAACTCAACGGGTTACAACAAATGTCCAAGAACGCACACACCAATATCAAACGATTAAAAAACAAAACACGGGCTTGAGAACTCAAGAAACGAACACAACTTGTCACGACAAAAGTTTGCGAAATAATGCGTTTTTATTTATGCCGCTATTATTTAAACGCATTCTACTTTTAATCAGAAACCGTTGTCGGGAACAGTCAATTTATGGCGGCGTTAAAACGTAGTTTGGTACATGGTAATTGATAATCAAATTAGGTTAGGTTAACACAAAATGTGGGGTTGGTTGGTTTAGATGGCACATGATAGTGATAAATATAAATTTGTTATTTTATTAAAGAATGAGATAATGAATTTGTTAAAAATATGTACAATAATTATTAATATCCGTATGCACGAGACAATTTAAAATTTAAAAAATTCAAGATATGGAATAAAAACAAAAATATTAAAACAGAAATATCAACGAAAAATAATTAAATATTGAAGATTACCGAAGTAAAAAATGTTTGCAGGTTCTGGAGCAGACAAAATATAATAGTACGTTTACATTGTACCGGATTAAAGTTATTTTCAATTCCATTACATATTTGTCAAATAAATCCTTATAAATGGCCTATTCCGGTACTTTTTTAATAGTAAAAGACAAACATTTCAAAAGTTCTGGAACGGAAATCCATTAAATATGTCGAACTTAGATGGCAATACTTCAAAATCAATATAACAGCTAGTCAGTTGGCATTCCTGTTTAACACTCTTATATGGACAAATTTTCCGAGTAAAGAGTTTAAAAGAGAAATCCATTTTGTTTTGTATTCCCTTAAATTTTATTCAATGTTTTAATAGTTTTGTGGGTTCTGGAACGGTTTACTCGAAAAAAAGTGGCAAAAATTGTAAAATGTGGTGATGTGGTTCAACAATTTGAAAGTTAATTGTACCACAGCTGTTGGTACAATTAACTTTCAAATTGTTGTTTTATTGTAAAACATATAGAAATTTTCTTTCTTATGTACTGAAAGTAATTATTAGTATTAACAAGATTTAAATGTTCTGGAATTGAGGAGATAAAAATTGCATGAGATTGCCTTCACAATTTAACATGTTATTGTACTGCAATAATTAGTACAAATTATGTACTATTTTATAAAAATTAAAAAACTATTTGTACATTCTTGTAGATAGTGGAACAGATAAAATATAAAAATATTGGTTAAATTGGGTTGTTTTTGAAACCAGGTATAAACGTGGTTTAATGTAGCAAAATAAAAATTATTTATTTTTTTAATATTAAGTTAAATCTTAAAGGTACTTTTACATAAACGATTTTAAATCGACTAAATTAACGAAATCCAGAAATACACCCCAATTGTTTACATAAATTTAACCATGATCTGAAATAAATAAAACACTTAAAACACAAAAATTCTTTAAATAATTTTTATTTTTCTCTTTTTGTATGCGGCAACTGTTAAATATAAAAACAAACAATATGTGAAAACAATTGTTAATTTTGTTATGTTGTGAGAGAGTTGTATTTTTTCGTACAAAAACCGCGTTGCATTTCATTAGTATCATGATTTCGATAGTGATTCAAGTGAAAACCTCAATAACTCTTGAAGATATAACCGATTTATTGTGCTAGCATCAAGTGTCGGCAAGAGGGCTTCTCAAACTATAAACGCATTTTTCTCCAAACAAAAATAATCCCATAAAACAACAACAAAACAATAACAAAAAAAAAACAGCCGCACGATGATTTGTAAATTTGTATGATAAATCATGGTAAATTCTGCCTGATTAAGAAAATAAACCCTAATTCAGCCTTTAATCAGGTTTAAATGTTATATGTAAATCCGCTTTAAAGGTAGCAAATTACGAAGATGTTACTAATTTTGTTATTATTTTTTTAAATATTACACAAAATCTTAATAAACAATCTATATTCAATTACTTCCAATTAGATTTTCTATTAATATGGCAACGAAGGTATTTGCGACATATTTCCATTTAAAATTTATAAAACACGTGGTTTCATTAACCACATAGCCGGTGTAAACGTAACCTAACTGAACTAAAATACTTATTACAATTTTTATTTGATAGATATATAATACATTATACATAACTCTTTTATTGATTCGCCTTTAATGTAAACTAATGCAAATTACCACAAATATCCATATTTTTCTTATTCCTTGTCAATTGTTATTTCTGTTGTAAAACATATCACAGAATGCGAACCCTCTTACCTTAAATTATCAAAAGACGCTTACGTTGCAACGCCGTCACCAAAAAGCTTTGACAAATATAATACGACGCCGATTTCCTAATACATCTTCGGCTTTACGCTATACGTTTTAATAAAGTAAATATTTATAATTCCAACAAATGGCCAACATTTACAACATCGTTGCAAAAAGAATAAAAAATATTAATAAAAATCGATCTTCTTAGCCAACGCTTCGATCGTACCGCAATCGCCAATAGAAATAAAATCGTTAAAACTGTTGAACAAAATTCGTGTGTTTTGATTTTGGTTGCATTTTGTCGACCACCACCACAACCAGAAAAAAAAACCTAACTTTCCCAACACAAAAAAAAAGAAAAACAGCGAGAAGTCGAGTCGTCTCCTCCTGTGTGTTGTGTGTATAGAGATTTTACAACCAATACACTACGCTCTAGCATCGTAGTCAACAACAACATACACACACGCCACCATAAGCCACCAAGCAAAAGCTATCGTGCCGTGGAGGGAAGGAGCAAACGCTGGGAGCAACACCACACAACACAGCCAGCCGTTTGAGCAGAGCCGCGCGCTAACAGCCAATGGTTGACTGCTGCTGGTCGGATGTACAAAAGACGCGCAATTATTTTGACTACTATTATTATTATTGTTTTTATTATTTGGTAAAGTCGCCAAGCGTAGCGTAGAACACAGATCCACCACGGCAGAAGAGACCGAAGTGCAGTATCTCAATCAGCAGCAGCAATAATACACTGGCTCAATTGTGGGAGAAAATGGATGAGGCCCTGTATTCGGCCACCTATGTGGATAACTACATTGATTCGGTAGAAAATCTACCCGATGACGTTCAGAGGCACTTATCGCGTATACGTGATATAGATGTACAGTATCGAAGTAAGTATATAGATGAATGGTGGACAATATCTACAGCACAGCTAAGCTAGCTTGCTAGCTAAATGTTGTAGTTAGATAGCATTGCTGTTGCTGCTGTTTGCTTGCCTCTTGCGCCAAAACAACAAACTTTCGCGAACAATGTTTTGTGGCATGGGTGGTAGGCGACGGGAGGTGGGGAGGCAACCAAACTGGCGGACAGCAGGCTGGCAATGTTTTTGTTTTGAGGTTAATTGCCTTTCGACTTAGTTTTTACAATTTGTTGTTGTTTTGTTCTTGTTCGTTTGTTTAGACCTCCTGCGAGATGTTGATCATTATTATGATTTATGGAGATCCCTACAGAATTGTGGCGAATCGAATATACCAAGGCGGGCACGTTCTGTAACCCGTATGCAACAGAGTTTAATTCAGGCCCAGGAATTGGGCGATGAAAAGATGCAAATTGTAACACAGCTACAGGAATTGATAGATCACAAGACACGACAACTGGACACGGACCAGAAGAATCTCGACATAAAAGAGGAAAAGGAAGATGTTATGCATATGCAAATGGATGAGTGTGGTGCACCGACACCGCAGAAACAATCACGTACCCAGAGTCCGGCAAGGGTTGGGGATTTGTCAACGCTGTCCGGAGCCATTGCCAATGGTAAGTATCAAAGTTTCGTGAGGAAGACTCAATTGGAAATAATGTTGTTCTTTGCTTAGGTTATGGTGCCGGTGGTTCTTCGGTTTTAAATTCCGCCGGTGGCGGCAATTCCACACCAAATTCCGAACGTTCCGGCAGTGGTAATATGGGCTCAAGCGGCAACAATGCCAATGGATCAAGTGGAGCCGGCGGTCTTCTTAATTCATCTAATATGGATAATCAACGAAGCAATAGTAAACGTTCTCGACGCCGTAATGATACCGTTGGTAATATGGAATTGGGTGGCAATGAATCGAATTCCGCCAATGAGGGTGGCAGTAATGGTGCCGATCGTAGCAACAATCAGAAATCATTAAATATGGCGGCGTCACAGAAGAAAAGTGGTGGTGTACAAAATATTGCCGGTTCAGCGGTGTCAGCATCTGCAGTTACAGGATCTGGTTCAGGATCGGGTAACGGCAGCGGTTCGGGTAATAATCATTCGGGCAAAAAGAAGAAACGTAAAGCACGTGGCGGTGGAGCGCAGTCGTCGGCGCAAGCCAGAGATGCCAGAGAGGAAACACCACCGCCCGATCCAATTGATCCCGATGAGCCAACATACTGTGTATGCAATCAGGTAAGGAGGAGGGTAAAACATTTTACATATTCAGCCTTTTGGACAGATTCAAAAAAATTCCAATTTTTGGATAGACTTAAAACGATATTTGTAAAAAATGCACGCCTTAAAAAAATATTTTTAAAAACATCCACGCCTTTAAAAAAATATTTAAAAAAATTCAGGCATTTAAAAATATTTGTAAAAAAGCACGACTTTAAAAATATTTTTAAAAAATCCACGCCTTTAAAAAATATTTTTAAAAAATTCGCGCCTTTACAAAATATTTTTAAAAAATCCACGCCTTTAAAAAATATTTTTAAAAAAATCGCGCCTTTAAAAAATATTTTTGAAAAATCCACGCCTTTGGCTAGGCCTTTCATTTTTTCATCTTACAATTATTTCTCCTTTTCTATTTTTATTAATTTAATTTTTCTCCTTTTTCTCATTTCAGATATCCTTTGGTGAAATGATTCTCTGCGATAATGATCTGTGTCCCATTGAATGGTTTCATTTTTCGTGTGTTTCATTGGTATTAAAACCCAAAGGCAAATGGTATTGTCCGAATTGTCGTGGCGACCGACCCAATCTTATGAAACCCAAAGCTCAATTTCTTAAAGAACTGGAACGTTACAACAAAGAAAAGGAGGAGAAAACGTAAAGTAGACCACCACAGCATCACCACCGCCAAACAACAAAAACAACAACAGCACAGGAGGTGGTTCACTTCAAAATGTTCAAAACAGATGCACCGAACGCGACATCAATCCCCCGACGATATATATATATATACAATTAATATTGAAATTATTTGATTTCACATTTAAGTATAAGTAAACTTTAGTATGTAAAAAAAGAAAAGAATAGAAAGAGGAAAAACGAAAAACAAAAGAGGGAAAAAGGTTGCTGTATTCATTTTTCTAACTTTAATTTCGAGCTATATACATATATTATTATAATATATAATATAACGGACTGTTTTTTTTGTAAAAAAGGCTAGAAGGATAATGTTATGTTTTTTTTATTACATATATATATATGAAAAAAAAACAACTGAACTTAATGCTAATATTTATGTCGTTAAAAACGTTTCTTCTTCATCTTCTGTAGTGTACAAAAAATACAAATGTTTATTATTTTCAGCTTTAAATAATAATTCTCTATAGCAAAAGAAAAACAAAAACAATAAAATAAACAAATTTTAATTACAATAGTGCAACAGACAAAAGCAATAGACAAATTTCGTAGAGAAAACCGAAATAATTGTAAATTAGCACAACTAAACTTGATGTACTCTTTAAAAAGATGAAAAGGTAAATATTGCCGAGAATTGGTAGAAGGTGGATTTACAATGTTGGAATGAATAACATTTTTAGTAAACCCCTTTCTGCTACTGTAATATGCTTACTTTTTAAATAGGCATCCGTGTTTTTTAAAGAGTAATTTAGCAAATATTTGTTTAAATATAAATGTTTCTCATAAATGTTGTAGCCAATAGACTCAAACACACACACATAATTTCCAGCCTTCAAATTAAATAGAAATGAGCACCCCCCTACAAAAATGATTATTTATTGCTGAAATTTCCTCCCTTTTTCCTTAAATGTTTGAATTCGAATTTTTTTAGTTTTTATTTGCATAAATATTTGTTCTAAACAAAGCAAAAGCCAATCCAGACATTTTACAACTGTGTTTCCTTTTTTCCGTAAATTAAGAGAGCCCTGAATTTTGAGCCTTCTTTTTATTATTTGTTTTTATTTTTATTTCACACAAAATAAATAATATAACGGAAAAAGGAAACATTTTACACTGTACATTTTTCTTATATGTTGTTTTTTTTAACGAAACGATAAAAATAAAAACAAACATTTGAATTACAAATATTGTAGTATTTAAAATAAATAATATGTAATAAAATATACCTTGTAAAGAAGAAAATAAAAATAAAATGGGATTTTTTTATTTAAAATTAAAAAACTTGGATAATGAAAATAAATTAAAATCATGATACTACCATGTATGCCCGTTTGGAAGCACGACAATGTCATGCAACAGGGTTTAATAAAGTTCCAAGAATTGGGTAATGAGAATATGCAAACTGTAACACAGCTACAAGCATTGATAGATCACAAGGCACGACGAAAACTGGACATTATTTCGTCCGGCGTTAACATTGACGAAGTAAGTGCAAGAATTTTCAACTATTTAGCCACTATCACAAACTTCATCCGGGAGCGCCATCTAAAATAATCCTCTGCAAAATCTACTGTGTCACTTTTCATTTCCTGGACCCGAAAAGTCAATTTAAAACTTGACATTTCCGTTGATGGAAGGCGCATCCCCATAATCTGAAAATCCTTGGGGTGGTCTTCGATAACCTCCTTCATTTCTCCTCGCATTCTAATTACATCAACCAGAAATTGAATGCTAGGCGGTCTCGGAAGCCATAAATGGCTACAGATGCAAAAAAGTCCTACAACAACATCCTCCTGCTATTTCGGAGAGTGCGAAGCTTCTTCCTAGGCAAATCCGTTCAATTCTGGCATAACTAAGGTCCGGATACAGCAATGGTCTCAACTCATATCGGAAGCGCATTGTCCTCGGAACCCTAAACAGTTGCCCGCCCTGCCAGCAAAGCCCTCACGACCCACACCATATTTTCAATTGCCCGTCCGAGCCTACAAGTCTATTGCCTATAGACTTATGGCTAAAGCCAATAGAGGTGTCACAAATTCTCCGGCTACCCTCTTCAAATCCGATTGTTTAATAATTAATTAATATATTTTCTTTTTCCGTTTTTTTCTATCAACATGTTCAGGAAAGAACTTTCATCAGCAGCCAACTTACAACAAAAACTGGACACGGACCAAAAGAATCTGGACATAAAAGGGGGAATGGATGATTTTATGCATATACAAGTGGATGTGTGTGGTGCACCGACACCGCAGAAATAATCATGTACCCAGTGCTGGCTAGAATTGGTGATTTTTGAACATTGTTCGGATTTATAGTCGGTATCGATATTTCTTTGGGTATAAATTCAAACGGTGGCGCCAATACCGATTTCACCAAATTCTGAACGTCTGACAGTGGTAATATAAAATAGCGATAAAATAGTGTTTCTTTGGGTCTAATTTCAACCGGTGACGGCAATTACACACCAAATTCTGAACGTCTGGCAGTGGTAATATCGATCGGTGTAAAGGGCAAACAATACCGATAAAATAATAGTGGCTCTTCGGGTCTAAATTCAACGGTAAAACCATACCAAATTCTGAACGTTCTTGTAGTGGTAATATTGATCGGTGCAAGCGGCAACAGTGCCAATGGCACAAGTGGCACCAGCGGCCTTCTTAATTCATCCAACATGGATAATCAACGAAGTAGTAGCAAACCTTCTCATCGCCACAATGATGGCGTTGGTAATATGGAATTGAATGGCAAATTCCGAATTCGAATTCCGTCAATGAGGCTATGGCGTTAATCGCGGTAACAATCAGAAATCATCAAATATGGTGGCGTTACAGAACAAAAGTGAAGTGCCAAAAATTTACCAGAAAAGAGATGAAAGAAAACCCCCAGCTTCAATTGATCCCGATAAGTAAACCCACTGTGGCTATCAAAAGGATTATGGACAGGGGTTTTAGAGCAAACTTGTCTTAAATTTATCTTGAAAGACCAAAAAGTCCAAATACCACAATGTAGAATATCAAAAGGTATTCTCATCAAATACCAACATGTCTTCTTCTAGCATATTAAATGATATTTTTTATGGATTATCAATAAGCCATCTCTTTTCGAAAACCAAAACGACTTCTTATAGAAGATAAAAAAAATTCCATCTTAAATTTGATTTTTTAATAATTTTTTTTTGTAATCTATACACATTTTTGTTTATATACCATTGACAGAATTGACCATCAAAAATGTAATTTAAACTTTACAATAAATAACGTTTAAAATTTCCTTTTTTATTAAATAAAAAATATTATTACGGGGACACCCGAATACTCCTAAAATAGCAACCCTTAAAATCAAAGCTTAACAAATGCAACGCTACTCGACGCAAAGCTTTATTAAGAAGGTAAACAACAATAAATTACAGCGGAAACAATATGGCAAATATTTGTATGTTTTATTTTTGATTTTTAATTAATTATTTGTGATAAATATAATAAAGAATTACTAATAAAATACAATAAATCAAGATTAGAAACAAACAATTATTTTATATTTGCAAAATAAACCTCCCCTACATTGCAATTGCCATACGTTAAACTTCAAGCAACACGAAAGCTTCATTAACTAGCAGAGAGACCCCAGCCAGCCAGAGAGCGCATTTGCAAAGCAAAAAAGAATAATTGTGCATCATTATTTTTTTGTGGCTTGCATTGATTTTTTGCCTGGAACAGAGTTTTGGAAGAAAACCTAACTACGGAATTAAATAAATTAAAAACAGAAATTTTAATAAACAACAACAAACAAAATGTCTCAGGTTGATCAAGTAAGTTAAAAAGGATATAAAATAATTTTGTAAAATTTATTTTTTTTCCTTTGCAAAAACTAACCCCATTTATTCAGGACTCCGAAAAAATCTAATACGTTTTTCTGTTGTTGTTTGTGTTTTTATCCACAGAAACGAGCATTCAATAAATTGAAACATGACCTGGAACCATGGCGTAATGTCATCGTACATATCGATTCGCTGTTGGTGTGGGAGAAAAATTTCTATCCGGCAATTATTTTTGCTGCGGTTAGCATTTTCTATTTGTCATTGTGGGCCATGGATTTGTCGATAATCACTATGGTGGCATTAGCCGGTCTTTTGGGTGTCATCTTCGATTTTCTTTATCCAACAATATCGAAATTGCTCTTCAACACCGATCAATGGAGTGGCAAACAGGAGGCCCAATTTGAAAATGTTGTCACCCAGCTGTGTGATATCAAATTTTTACTATTGGGTTGGTATGAATATTTGTTTGCCAACAAGGAGAAGAAGTCGACAGTGGTGAGTAATAAAAGGAAATTCAATTTTATTAAAGCCTATTTATAAATTAATTGTATGATTTTGCTTTGCATTGAAATTTAAATATACGTTTTGAAAAAGAAATAGATATCATAATTAGGGTGTAGCTTAAATAAAGGATGACTAAGAAATTCCCATATTCAATTTATACCTAGTTTCTTTGAGCAGAATAAAATCGAATGATAATATTGTTAAAACTATTTATAGACCTTGGAGGCTTTTGTATTATTTGATTGAATGAATAAATTAAAAAAATATACCGCAACTATTTTTTAACCGCGAATTGCGGTTAAAATTAACGATGACTAAAGCAATAGATTTTGGTATATTTCAATATATTAATACATTAAACCTTTTTATTAGTTAGTTGAAAGATTTGCCAATCTCCTAGTAGGCGCGTCTTCCCGTGTGGCGGATGGGAAGGGGGTCTCCATGATGTGCAGAGTGAAACTGACCTAGGTCACCTTTCCTCTGCACTTCGTGGAAACCTTGGGGATCCTCGGATCCCTCGTGGGCCAAAATGAATCGGGGTAGTGACCTTAAATTAATTAACTACGATGGGTAAATGGAGCAAAAAGAATAAAGTTACGGTGCAGGGTGTTAATAACCCAGTACCGGCGGCAATCGTTGGTGAGGTCACAAGCCGTCTGTTCTAGGTGTGGATGCCTTGGCACCTGCAGCTGTATCTGTTACAAGTGCATTAATTTCAAACCCAAATAACGTTGGCATACCGGCAATTCAATTGGTAAACGAGCAAGTCAAGACTGATGAAAATCAGTCTCTGGCTGACAGGACTGTAGTTCTGGGAGGGGACACGGGACTCTAAATGCTATCCGCGATAGTCTAGAGGAGCAAAGTAAGGAAATATTCAACCAGTTAGACAGACTAATACCGGAAGAGCAATGTGGGGATACGATTCCGGAGGAACTGCTACTGAATCTCACCCTAACTGATGATGAGCTGGACAGCACGGTGATTCCAGCCAAGTCTATACAGCTGTCTGCCCGGCTGGTGCGCACGTTAACTCTCTAAATAGAGTAACCAATTGCATTAAAATTTTGGACATCGTAATATTTCTCCCAAAACTTTATTCATGCTCGAAGATGGCGAATATCAGTCCACTCCTACTGGTACATCCCCCACAAAATGTTCAAAATTGTATTGAAATTTAATTTTGTAATATCCTGCGATGTGAACCAAACTTTGCACAACCTAATATGTTTACCAAGTCTGTATATTGTTGGAAGATGGGACCATATCGGCGCATTCCTTCTGGTACCTCCCTCACAAAGTTTCAAAATTTACGATTTTTATTAATCCTATATTAAGCGAATCAAATATCCGATTTGACCCAAACTGTACACACCGATGTATTTTTATCAATCCTAGATAAAGTTAAAAGATGGGACCTGTTGGTCCACTCCTCCTGGTATCTCCTCCAAAAATCTTCAACATTTTGAAAATTTGTTAATTCAATACCAAGCGAATGCAATGTCCGATTTGACTCAAACTTTACACATCGTAATACTTTCACCAAACCTTGATCATACCGAAAAGGTCAACTCCATCTGGTACCCACATCACCATCTGGTACATCACATAGTGGAAAATTTTGAAAATTTGTTAATTCAACATTAAAGGAATGGAATGTCCGATTTCATCCAAAAATTTCCCATCATAATATTTTTATCTTGACTAGATCAAGTCCGTAGATGGGACCCACAAACATTTCAACACATATTTATATAGAGCAGCCTCTTCTGGTCCACAGTTGGGCAGCTATTTGATAACAAAAATATAAAGTATATGCGTGTAGTAATTACGCTGAATTTCGCAAACCGCCTTACTTGTTTATTTTTTTATTAAACTTTAAGAATTGTTATATAGTTATCCTAAATAATTTTTAAGTTGATCTACATTTTGATACAGATCTGCTCTGTGATGAAACATTAATTTTTATTTTTTTTTTCTAATTTGTGTGCTCTACTTTCAGTTTGTCATCATAATGAGCATTGTTTTGCTTACCCTTGCCTGGATTGGCGCCATCTTCAATAATCTACTGCTCATGTATTTCGTTACCTTGGGCTTGGCCATGTATCCCGGTATTCAGGACAAGGGGGTATTGAATAAATTTAAGGAGCGATTTGGTTGTCTTGTTAGTTCCAATATGGAAAAAATACGGGAGGTAACCAAGAAGCAAGACTAAAGCAATTCCATTGGAAACAAATATTATTAAATAACAACAAAAACAAAGTATTTCAATATAATATAAAAAATAATATATGTAATTTATTCTTTGATATTTCTTTAGGATAATTAGAAATTATTCCTTTTTGAGAACACACACATTTTCATGACAACAACAACAAAAGAATCTAAACTGATGGATATGCAATACAATAAACAAAAAAGTATTAATATCTTGTGTGAGAATTAAAATGGTCGACCAAAGCATTAAATAAGTATTTCAAAACAACAACAAAACCAAATATGCTATACTATTAAAAAAACTATAATAATATTAAATTTAATCTCATCATTGTCATAGATTTAAACAAACAAAAGCAAACACAAACAAACAAAAACAACTAAAGCACAACAAACAATAACGGATTGCATTTCTAAGTCACCACCTACCTCTCTCTTCTTGGCTTCTCATTATCTCATTAATTGTAATTTGCTTTCACTTTGTTTGAAAAAAATTAAAAAAAAAACAAATTTCAAAATACATATAATTTTTATAGCCTATAGTGTTTAAAAACACATTCTTTTTAGTATTTAAGTTTTAATTTGTTTATTTAATGAAAAAGAAAAAAAATACATCACCTCCCCTAATTTGATTAATTTATTTTAAATAAAAACAAATCTCAAAATTTTATTCATTGAAGAATAATAAAAATTGATAATAAAAAGAAAAATATAATTTAAAACAATAACATTTATATTTCAAAAGAAAATGGTAGGAAAATTATAATAAGCTAAGTTTGGTATTCTGAATTCTGAAAAAAGAGATTTGTAACAAATCTAATAATTTATATAAATCATTTAACTGAGTTTAAGATTATTAATTTTTAATTATTCAAATTGCCATTAAACAAAACACTTCCTAAAAAATTACAAAAAAAAAAAAATACACCATAAAACCAATTAAATTATTTTGCTCTTAGTTTTTAAGCATGTCTATAAATTCTTAAAATATCAAATATTTAATAAAAAATCAATTTAATAAAACTACAATTTATTAAATAAAACAAACAACTCTTTTATTCCCTAATTTTATTTTCTTTATTCTTAATTTACATGTTCAATCTTGCTGTATGTTATCTTCTTCCTCTTGAACGGGAACGTTCACGTTGTTTTTTGCTTTTCTTATTTTTACTTTTATGTTTTTTCTTTGATCTCTCCTCCTCGGAATCGCTTGAATCCGAGGACGATGAATCTTCCGAGTCCGAGCTAGATTCATGATGTCTGGATTTGCTTTTCTTTGATTTTTTGGATTTCTTATCAGATTTTTTCTTCTTTTTGTTGGATTTTTTGTTTTTCCTATACTCCTCTTCACTATCACTTGAGTCAGAATCATTAGAAGATTTCGAATTCTTTCGACGACTTCTTTCCTCGTAATCTTTTTGCTTTTCTCTGGATAAATTTTCAGTTTTTCTATCTCCGTCATTGCGATAATTTCTATCGTCATTGTCATAACGTTCATCTTTGTAACGCTCTACTTCACGTTTTTTGTACTTCTCATCATCTCTTCTATAATCACGTTCGTTTTCTCTTCTCCTGTCATCGTCTCTATGGTTATCCTTTCTACTATCCCTATCCTTATTTTCATATTTATCTTCTCTTCGATTATATTTGGATTCATCAACATCCCGATATTTATCATTTCTATTATCCCTTTCTCTATCTCTTCCTTTGGAATCATCTCTATCCCGATAGTTATTTCTATCATTGTAGTTATTCCTGGTACTTTTGTTGTCACTCTTGTTATATTCGTCTTTATCCCTCCTATCTTTCCGGCGATCATCAGATCTCCTCAAAGGTTCTTCCCTAGTGTCTTTCCGATCTCTTCTCTCATCGTAGTCTCCCTTTGAGTTTTCTTCTTTCTCATACTTTATATTTTTACGTTCTCTTTCCACGGGTTCATCCTTTACATTCCTACGATCCTTTCTGTCGTCATAATCCCTTCTTTCCGAACGTTCTTCTTTTATTTTTCTGGAATTCCTTTGATCATCTTCATCGGATGAAATTTCATGGACTTCTTTGCCATTTTGAACATCTTTAGAATTATTTTTATTATCATCCTTTGGTTTTCTGATATCGTTTTTCTCTTCCTTTATAACAATTTGGCCAAATTCATTTTCCTTTCTTTTATATTCTTCATATTTAGTGGAATCTTAAAAAAAGAATAACAGAATAAATTAAAAATTTGCAAGGAAAACACATAGATATTTACTTACTTATACACTTTCCATATTGGGCATACTCCTTGCGTGACACCGGTTGACATAGAAACTCATTAAATGCTTCCTTGGCACCACCAATGGCCATTTTAACAATAACCCTACCAGCATGATCATCAAATCCCTCAATTTGACCATAGAGATCTTTGTGTTTGCCACCCAATATGCGTACATAGGCATGTCTCTTAATCTCCAAGACCTCATTCGATTCGGGAGCCACCAACAGAGGTTTAGCTTTTAAAGCTTTATCAGCTCCAAGACCCATACCTTTGGGCCGTACCATAGGCATATCATCAACAGGCGGGCCACCTTTGGTGGGTTTAGGCGGTTCCACCCAACCCATACCACGCAGTAAG
Source organism: Musca vetustissima (assembly GCF_032173495.1). Lineage (NCBI taxonomy): Eukaryota > Metazoa > Arthropoda > Insecta > Diptera > Muscidae > Musca > Musca vetustissima. Next base: position 160,653 of record NW_026885219.1, on the reverse strand, counting down.
GCTTTACCAAAATCTTGTATTGGAATATTTTCATAATCATCCATCGATGACTCTTTGGCACCCTCCAATGGCAAATCGTTGGGATGTACAACGGGTAATGTTAGATTTTTATCTGTATCCAATGACCCATTTGCATTTATTTCAGCCAAAAGTTCTTTGGCGGCTCTTTTCTCCAGATCCTCAGGTTCATTGCCGTTCTCCTCTATGGGAGTTTCCTTGTTTTCATTTTGTTTATCCACATCATTGGGTTCATCTTCTCCCAATAGTACAGCTCGACGTTTCATTAAACTGGCCAAGGCAGATGAGGTTTTGTGTGCTCCCTTTAGGGGTATAACAAGTGGTGCTTCTTCCTTTTTCTCCCTTAAAATATGAACTAATTAAATGGTAAACCTCTATGTAGGTATTTTGTTTACTTACTCTACCAGCTTGATTTCCTGGCCCTCCAAACATTTTATTAATTCAACTTCCGGTTTCTGGACAGGTTTATTTGCACTTAAATTCACTTTTTTATTTATTTTACTAAAACCAAATGATATTTTCTTGGCCGGTTCCATTGTAATTGGTTAATTATTTTATTATATTTACAATAAATAAACGTTTATTTCACACGGAATTCGGTTTAATTGGGTTATTCACTGAAAAGAGCCTGTGAACTAGTGAACGGATGCTCACTGATAATGATCCAATATTGCGCAATTCACCTAAAAATGATAACATATTCTGTTATCGTTGTGGCGTTTATGTATTTGTGGAATTATTAATATCGTTTGATAAAAACATGTAAAAAACTACAACAATATTTCAAGATATGTTCGATTTTAAAAGTTTATACTCTCATCTTCAAACTACAAAGTGAGACAATTTAGATTGTCTAATAAAAATTATGGTTGTGGTGCTTATATATTTGTGGGGTTATTAATACCCTAAAAGCTCGCATAAAATTCGAAATAGGGTCAATTTCAAATGTTAATACTCTCATCTACAAATTACAGGATCGCGGCAATTTAAATTGTCTAATGTAAATCCAGACTAACATATTTAATTAATAATAATTACATAGTACGTTTACATAGTACTGGATTTAATTAGTGTCAAATCATTATAAAGTAGGTTAAACTTGCAAAAACTTCTAATATACATGTCATTTTAGTGTGGACCGAAACTAACAAAAGGAGATGAATGTCTTAGCCGTAAGTCGGAGCAATGTGAAAATAATGAAGTGCCATATTGTGTTATATCGCTGAATTTATCCATATTCAGGAAGATTAGATGCTTCAGAAGATTGCTGTCAAAATCCATTATTGCGAATTGACTTCCATACGTAAACAAAAGCCACACTTTTGACATTAGACTTGAGAAAAAACAGCTGACTTTCGCTAGATGGGTGACCTTGTTAATAGATCTTGATCCATATCATAACCATACGTTAATTGCGAAATACAAGATTTTTTAATAAAGTTTTCACGTACACAGAAAATCTTCCAGTACGATTATGTAGTCAATCAAAAGCCACTTTAGGAACTTTTTAGTCCCGTAAAATTGACGAGTAACCAACTGTCATTTGAAAATAAGTTCATGCTTTGACATTTTTACTTTTTTTCCTTTCCCGATACTTTGTTAATATTTGAACTATCAGACATTAATTCACGTACACAAAGAATATCCTAATTTTACTAGTTTTTCCGATATCATAATTGGAAAATTGTTTTCGAAGTAAAAAGTAGTAGATTACTGAAGTACGGGAACAGACCAAGACTGAGAACAAGAATTATAACCTATTTTTTAATTTTAAAATATAATTTTATTAATTTATTTCAAATCTCCCTATCATCGACGCTGTCTGTTTTGCCACCATTGTGTTTCACATTTGAATATTCTGGAAATGTCAAATTACTATTCAATGGACGCATACGATGTAAACATAACCTTAAACACTCACGTCATTTTCAAGTGATTTTTGCAAAAGAGGGGCGCCGCTAGCAGATCTCACACAAAGCACGAGTTTTCGACTGATTTACGGATTTTTTCAAAAAATTTTCAATAAAAAATGTTTGGTGGACAACAGCCCATATTGGTTTTGAGTAAGTTTTTATGAAAATTTCATTATTATTGGAGATAATTAAATGATTTGTTGCATATTTTAGGCCAAAATACCAAAAGAGAGTCTGGCCGAAAAGTGCAGCTGGAAAACATAAATGCCGGAAAGGTATGTGTAGTGTGTGCATGTGTTTGTGTGTGTGGGTTTGCCTCAAGTGACTCATGTGAATCGAATCGAGACAAGAAATGAAATGAATGATGACCATCTGTTCATGATTTTAAACAATTCATTTAATTTTCTTCGATTTTTAGGCCATTGCTGATGTTATCCGCACTTGTTTGGGCCCACAGGCCATGTTGAAAATGTTGATGGATCCTATGGGTGGCATTGTTATGACCAATGATGGTAATGCCATTTTGCGTGAGATCACCGTCCAACATCCCGCTGCCAAGAGCATGATTGAAATTGCTCGCACCCAAGATGAAGAAGTGGGTGATGGCACCACATCGGTCATTGTTTTGGCCGGTGAAATGTTGGCTGCTGCCGAACCTTTCTTGCAACAACAAATCCATCCCACCGTCATCATTCGGGCCTACCGCGAAGCCTTGGAGGATATTATTAAACATTTGCAAACAGATTTGAGCACTGTTTTGGATGTTAATAATAAGGAGAAAATGGCTGAGGTTGTCAAGTCCTGTGTCGGTACCAAATTCATTGGCAAATGGTCCGATTTGGCGGTGAATATTGCTTTGGATGCCGTGAAGACTGTCACTTTGAATGAAAATGGTCGTTTGGAGGTTGATATTAAGCGGTAAGAAAGCATTGTAGGAGAAGATGAGTTTATTTTATATTAAAATTGTTGCGTCTCCCTTTTATAGTTATGCCAAGGTTGAGAAAATCCCCGGCGGTTCCATTGATGAGTCCTGCGTCTTGAAGGGTGTCATGATCAACAAGGATGTTACCCACCCCAAAATGCGTCGCTATATTGAAAATCCTCGCATTGTTTTGTTGGACTGCTCCTTGGAATACAAGAAGGGCGAAAGTCAAACCAATGTCGAAATTGTTGGCGAACAGGACTTCACCCGCATGTTGCAAATCGAGGAGGAATTTGTCCAACGCATTTGCGCCGACATTATTGCCTTGAAACCCGATGTTGTCTTCACCGAAAAGGGTGTCTCCGATTTGGCTCAACACTACTTGTTGAAGGCCGGCATTACTGCCATCAGACGCTTGCGTAAGACCGATAATTTGCGTATTGCCCGCGCCTGTGGTGCCACAATTGTCAACCGTACCGAAGAACTGACCGAAAAAGATGTCGGTACCGGAGCTGGTCTCTTTGAAATTAAGAAAATCGGTGATGAATATTTCACCTTTATTACACAATGCAAGGATCCCAAGGCTTGTACCATTCTGTTGAGAGGTGCCTCCAAGGATATTCTCAACGAGACAGAACGTAATTTGCAAGATGCCTTACATGTTGCACGTAATTTGGTAATTGAACCACGTCTAGTGCCAGGTGGTGGTGCCATTGAAATGGCCTTGTCACAACTTCTAACCCGCAAACAATTGAAGGGCCCATACACTGCTGTGGCCGAAGCTTTGGAAATTATTCCACGTACATTGGCTCAAAATTGCGGTGCCAACACAATTCGTACACTGACCGCCTTGAGAGCCAAACATGCTTCCCACTCGGGTGATGGTGTCTGTGCCTGGGGCATTGATGGTGAATCTGGTGAAATTGTTGATATGAATGTTAAGGGTATTTGGGAGCCATTGGCTGTTAAAATGCAAACATACAAAACTGCTGTAGAGACTGCCATTCTTTTGCTGAGAATTGATGATATTGTTTCTGGTTCCAAGAAGAAGGGTGGTAATGAACCAGTTAACCCCGCAGCTGCTGCTGCCGGTGCTGAATAGACAGCTCCACAAAAAACAAAAAAATTATCTTTTAATTTTATCGTATTAAAACTAAAAAAATCATATACAAAAAATCTTTTTTTGCTATAACTTTAACATTACATTAATCATCATTTTTTCATGTTTTACCACCACCACCTACCTACCCCCCGGAAAAGGAAAGAACTAAAAATCACCTGCATTTATCTAAAAGAAATATAAATGTAAAAAAACAAATGATTTGAGTAACCAGCCTCTATACACATTTCAAATAAGTTAAGGCTTTAAATTCTACAAGTTTTCGTTAAATGTTTTGTTGCTTCACCCCTATCGGATCCTCGTAGATCCAATACTTCTCATTAACATTTATAATAAACAAGAACAAAAACAAAAAAAATATTCCCAAAGTTTTATTTGCAGTAAGATGTTTGAAGGATGTTTTACAGATTTTTTTAAAGAAGCCATAGACCACAATAGTCGTGGATTGTTTTAAGATTTGTTGGTGAAATCAAAGACCACAATATGCGTAGATTTTTTAACGATTTTAGGCCATAGTAGGCTTGAATTTTTGAAGATTTAAAAGTGGATTCTTTTTAAATTTTTGGTTTAATTTTTTTATTACCTATTCAAAAAAAAAATTACACATTTTTACACTTTCGAATAAATTCTAAAATATTGTTACGAATACAGTGGTGGCCACAGAATTAAAACATTTACTGTGGTAAACATTTTTTGATCAGCCCTCGATTCGTTTGAAGTATTTTTGAAAATTTTTTAATTCAGAACACTTCGATATACTGCACTTAAGAGATTTAGTGTGGAAATGGAAAATTATTTCATGCAATTTTTCCATAAATAACGGTTTTTATGAAAATACATCGACTTTGAAGTGGCCATATAATTAAAACATTGTGTAATTTTTTACTTTACTGCATTTTTTTTTTAATATTTTTTAAAAAAGCTCTTTAATTTAGTTGAATTATGTAAACTAAGCACCGATAAAATCATTTACTGATAAAAATTTTTGAAAAAAATCTGTAAAATCTATCAAAATTGCCAACAATTTGTACAGTACACCTAACATTCAGAAAATCACCTTTATTATAGAAAATAAAGGTCCGAATGCACCAGAAATTGCTAGAATTAGTAAAAAACAATAAATAATTCTCAAAATAAATAAATATTTGAAATAAAAACTCAAAAAATGGGAATTAACCTAAAGGAACGATTCAATTTCAATAGCCTTTACTGAAGAAGGCCGGAATATTTTTGCAGTATGTGAGAAAATATCGATTGATATTGGTATTTATTATATCAAATCGATTGTTCGAGTAGTACAGAATATATTTAATCAAAAAATTTATCAGTCACAACAGAACGAACAGAGATCAACACCTATGTTGACGAGAAAACGTTTCTGGTACACAGCAGCATGTTTGATGGTTAACTCTTGACCCTTCAAATCTATTGAACATGACAATATTTTTCCAAAATAATATTTTTTGGAGAGAATAATGCCCATTTAATCTATTTTAGCCTAAAAGAAAGAAAAATTTTACAATTTGACAAATATTTAAAGTCTTGTGTTGAGCATCAAAAATGCTGCTGTGTGGCGGAATCTTTTACTCGTCAACATAGGCATTGATCTCTGTTCTTTCTGTTGTGACTGGTATATTTTTTGATAAAATATATTCTGTACTACTCGAACATCGATTTGATGTAATAAATGCCAATATCAATCGATATTTCCTCACATACTGCAAAAATATTCCGGCCTTCTTCAATAAAGGCTATTGAAATTGAATCGTTCCTTTAGGTTAATTCCCATTTTTTAAGTTTTTATTTCAAATATTTATTTATTTTGAGAATTATTTATTGTTTTTTACTAATTCTAGCAATTTCTGGTGCATTCGGACCTTTATTTTCTATAATAAAGGTGATTTTCTGAATGTTAGGTGTACTGTACAAATTGTTGGCAATTTTGATAGATTTTACAGATTTTTTTCAAAAATTTTTATCAGTAAATGATTTTATCGGTGCTTAGTTTATATAATTTAACTAAATTAAAGAGCTTTTTTAAAAAATATTAAAAAAAAAATGCAGTAAAGTAAAAAATTACACAATGTTTTAATTATATGGCCACTTCAAAGTCGATGTATTTTCATAAAAACCGTTATTTATGGAAAAATTGCATGAAATAATTTTCCATTTCCACACTAAATCTCTTAAGTGCAGTATATCGAAGTGTTCTGAATTAAAAAATTTTCAAAAATACTTCAAACGAATCGAGGGCTGATCAAAAAATGTTTACCACAGTAAATGTTTTAATTCTGTGGCCACCACTGTATAACTTTAGATTTAAGTTAATTTAGATGAATTCCGTTAATTTAAGAATTTGAATTGTAACGTAAATTTCTACTACGCAGTTTATTTGAATAACTTCACAACAACAACCACTGTATAGATTTTTCTACATCCTTCCATTTCCTCTTTCATTTTCTATTTTGTTATTGTCGTACAATTCTTGTTAAACGTCATTCCTCTTTCTTTGTTATTCCCTCGCCTGTATATGTGTTGTTGTTATTCCTCTTTCTTTGTTATTCCCTCGCCTGTATATGTGTTGTTGTTATTGTAAGTTTGTTTACTCAAGTTTGTTGTTGTTATTGTTCACTCAGTAAGTTTGTTGTTGTTACTCAATGTGTTTGTTGCATTGGTAGATTGTTCGTGATCTAGGTGTTACCAGATCGTCTAGAAACTTCTGTAGCGACAGGCAGGGCTCATATAAATAGAGGGAATGGAAAGGCAGTGAGTCAGTTGTGAATCAGATCGCGAATTGAAACCGTCGAGTAAAGTAAAGTGCAAAGTAAAGTTGTGTGAATAAAATCATTGTAATAATCGTAATCCGAAAGAACCTGCGTTTTATTTGGTACGAGTTGTATCGGGAAATAAAACAACGTCTACGCGGGATTAAATAAAATCCAAGAACGTAACAATTGGTGTCCGAAGTGAGATTACGATAATACTACGATGAAGTTTAAGGATCTACGAGTGGAAGACTTAAAGAAGGAGCTCAATAAATTGGAATTGTCCTCTACTGGCAACAAGGCTGAACTACAAAAACGTCTGTTGGATGAGTTCGAGCGCCGTGGTATGAACATCGATACATATGAGTTTGACAGTAAGGATGAAGTGGATTTATCGGAAATGGGCGAATCCAACGGTGGGGAAGTCTCGTCAGTAGCTGCCAGGGGTGACGATTTCAGAGAAATGCTGGCCAAAATGTTTGAGGAAAATTTCAGAAGGAGCGAAGAGAATTCCAGAAAGTTAGAAGAAAACACGAGACGAATGTTCGAAGAGAATTCCAGAAAGTTAGATGAACTCAAGGCAGAGAATTGTAGAATGAACGAGACACTCGGGAACATTACGGAAGTTATTGGAAGGAGAGTGGAAACCGTGGAGGTCCAAATTAAAGATTTGGATAAGAAAGTGCAGTCGGTTGACGAGAAATTTCTGGCCCACGACCACAGGTTTACGAATCTGGAGAAGAAAATTTCGGAACTGGAAATTAAAGGTGGTCCGGTGCGAGCTCCTGATAACACACTAAAAATCAAACCTCCTGTATTCGACGGCTCTACGTCATTCAATGTTTTCAAGTTACAGTTCGAGACGGTGGCTTCTAGAAATTCGTGGAACGACAGCGACAAAGCGGTTGCACTACTTCTGGCATTGAAGGGCAGTGCTGCGGATGTTATACAGAGTATTCCTGTCGCTTCTAGAAGCAACTATGAAGATGTTATTGCTGCCCTGGAACGTAAGTACGGTGGCGAACATAAACAAAACATCTACCTTATGGAACTAAGGGGAAAAGTACAGAGGGCAAACGAGACGTTACAAGACTTTGCAGCTGAGGTGGAACGTTTGGTGCTAATGGCGTATCCAGGAGAGAATCACCCATTGCTGGACCGTATGAAAATCGAAACCTTTGTGAATGGCATACGTGACCCTGAGATTAAATGTGCAACATATGCGTCACCAAAAGCGTCGTTTGCCGAAACTGTGTCGTTTGCCCTTGCCCAAGAGATGGCAAGGATAATTGTTAAGCCTCAGACCCACAAGATTCGCCAACTGGAGACCGAATGTTGCGAACACAAATCTCTCATTAACTTGATCAAGGACGCCATGAGGCGGGTAATAGAAGAAACAAAGTTAGTAGGGATGACTAAGCCCAGGGTTAGATGCTACAACTGCGATAAAGCAGGTCATATTGCGCGCGAATGCAGAGCTAAGCGCAAACGATCCAGGTCATCGTCACCTCATCTAACGAAAGATGGTAGAAGAATGGCTCAACAGTCCACCAATGAGTCACCGGTAAACAGGATCGAGCACAGAGAAGGCGGAAAACACGATAATGCTGATGCCCTGTCTCGTCGGCCATGCAAGGCAGAATACAGGCATTGCTCAAAGGCTGAGAATAAGGAGAATATCGTTGATGACCGACTATTGCAGTTTGAGTCGGGTGAAGATTGGTCGACGGAACAACGAAGAGATCCCATTCTGGGCAAAGTAATTTCGGCCATTGAAACGGGCAAGCGACCTAGTCGTAAAGAAATTACCTCCGAAAGCCCTCTTTTAAAATCCTATTGGGCCCAGTGGGACAGTCTACTTATAAAAGATGGCTGCCTATATCGCAAATGGGAAAGTGAGGACGGTAAATCTCACCGGAACTTGATCGTCGTCCCAGACTCCAAAATAAGAGATGTCTTGTCGGAGTTTCACGATGGGCCAAGTGGAGGACATCTTGGCATAGCAAAGACCGCTGAAAATGTAAAGCAGAGATTCTACTGGGTCGGCTGTCAAAAATCCATTGCCGACTGGATCGCCAATTGTGAAAGGTGCATAAAAGCTAAAGGTCCAACACGGAAGAGTCGAGGCTACATGCAGCAGTATAATTCAGGAGCCCCTTTTGAAAGAATCGCAATGGATGTAGCTGGACCGTTCCCCACAAGCGACTCTGGGAACCGGTATGTCTTAGTGGTCATGGATTACTTCAGTAAATGGCCGGAGGTTTATGCTATCCCAAATCAAGAAGCCAGGACAATTGTGGATGTGTTCAGCAAAAATTGGATTTGTCGCTATGGTGTTCCATCTGAGGTTCATTCCGATCAAGGTAGGAATTTTGAATCAGCGATCTTCAAGGAAATGTGTGACTCCTACGGAATTAAGAAAACCAGAACGACGCCCCTACATCCACAATCAGATGGCATGGTGGAAAGATTCAATCGCACCCTTGAAGAACATCTACGGAAAGTGGTGGACAGTGGCCAACGAGACTGGGATGAGCATATTCCAAAGTTTTTATTGGCTTATAGATCGGCCATTCATGATTCCACATCCCGGACCCCAGCCAAAGTTCTGTTCGGAAATGAATTAAAGCTACCTGGCGATTTGATATTCGGCGCTACCCCAAACGACGATGTGAACCAAGATGAAGACAGCCAAAACTCTTTTAGTAAAGTCCACGATGCAGTCCGACATCGAATAAAAATGGTTAGCAACCGCATGAAGGCAAGGTACGATCGAGCGGCAAATACCGATGGGTTTCAAGAAGGGCAACTGGTACTATTGTTCAACCCACAACGAAAGAAAGGACTATGCCCCAAATTACAAACGCACTGGGAAGGACCCTACAAGATTGTCACGAAAATAAATGACGTCGTTTATCGCATCCAGAGGAGCGACAGTCCCAGGTCGAAGATGAAAGTTGTACATTTGGAGCGGCTGACCCCCTACGGAACGGGAACTGTGCCTATTCGGGACGAACAGGCTTAAGCGGGGGGCAATGTTACGAATATAACTTTAGATTTAAGTTAATTTAGATGAATTCCGTTAATTTAAGAATTTGAATTGTAACGTAAATTTCTACTACGCAGTTTATTTGAATAACTTCACAACAACAACCACTGTATAGATTTTTCTACATCCTTCCATTTCCTCTTTCATTTTCTATTTTGTTATTGTCGTACAATTCTTGTTAAACGTCATTCCTCTTTCTTTGTTATTCCCTCGCCTGTATATGTGTTGTTGTTATTCCTCTTTCTTTGTTATTCCCTCGCCTGTATATGTGTTGTTGTTATTGTAAGTTTGTTTACTCAAGTTTGTTGTTGTTATTGTTCACTCAGTAAGTTTGTTGTTGTTACTCAATGTGTTTGTTGTGGTAGATTGTTCGTGATCTAGGTGTTACCAGATCGTCTAGAAACTTCTGTAGCGACAGGCAGGGCTCATATAAATAGAGGGAATGGAAAGGCAGTGAGTCAGTTGTGAATCAGATCGCGAATTGAAACCGTCGAGTAAAGTAAAGTGCAAAGTAAAGTTGTGTGAATAAAATCATTGTAATAATCGTAATCCGAAAGAACCTGCGTTTTATTTGGTACGAGTTGTATCGGGAAATAAAACAACGTCTACGCGGGATTAAATAAAATCCAAGAACGTAACAATATCCTCCTTATTTTGATCACAACTTATCGAATAACGACAGGTGTTTTCATCTCTATTCGAAAAGGGTATATAAAAATGTACGGGATACGATGACCACGAGTACTCTATGGGTACGCAATTCAAATTGGCATCTAATTTTATTAAACAAACTTCCATTTCTTTAATACTACCAGCAAGTTCTTCCAATAATTCCAGAACTTTCGGAGATCTTTTACAATTACTACCACGATATATGGTTAGAAAAATATCCTTTTTAGCGGTGACAATTAAATGCCGAATATTATGGGCGCAACACATTTTGAGCGATTGGCCAGTGCCCGTTTCTGGAGCTTCTGAATAGAAGAGATCCGAAAGATAAACTTTTTGTGTGTAATAGAATAAAGCGAAGGGTGATTTTAAAACATCGGTATCGAATTTATATTTCCATTTTTGTCTATCACAGGCTATATAGAATTCTTGGGGTTCGTGTCCTTTCCGGCGTTTCAGTTCCTCGCAATACCATTTGGGTAATATGTCCGAAATTTGAGTTATATCTCCAATATAAAAATTATCGGAATAAAATGTTCTTGCCACTGCAACTTGATGTATGATTTGTAGGGATTTCAAATAATGGGCAATTCCTTTGTTCTGGAAATCCATTAGAAATATTAGGGCACAAATGCGGGTTGTGGGTAAATTATGAAATATTTTCATAGATTTGGGATAATTTGCCAATAAATATTCCTCTAGTGCGGCGAAAGATAATTCTTCATTTTTTGGAAGTTGGAATGGTTGAAATCGTCTGGCTGCCATTTCCTGCTGTCTCGCACTTTCTCCCAGAGGTGTTAGCTGTTCTTTGACGAAATTAATTAATGACGATTCGGTACTATGACCTTTGACGTGTATAAAACTTTGTTTATCGTTGTGAGGTATAAAATATTCCATGGGATAGGAAAATTTACAAAATTCCATGGGAACAAAGTTCTGATCGGCATTTATAAAAACCATGTCCACATTAAATTTTTGTATTTCCTCGGCCACCTTGTTGTAATTAAAGCCTCGTAACATAGCACATAGTTCGTAGTCATCATAAGCAACCACGAGTAAAATGTCTTTAGTGGAATTCGCCACCAGTTCATCATAGTTTTTATGGCAACATATTTTTACCACAGAATTTTTGGCTATTCTGGGTTCTTGTGAGCGATATAGACTGCCATTTAAAAGTTTTTCACATAATTCCAAAAGTCTGTTCTCCCCCATTTCAATAACATCTTCATGTTTATATACATTTTTCCCAACGACATCCATGACAAATATATAGGGAATTTCTTTTTCAGGTTTCTCGGATGCACTGAAGTAGTCCAGGGGATTTGTTTGGGGAAATAGAATGTCAATGTCACCGAAATCTGCTGCAATAAATTCAATACGACCTATATACTTCTGAGCTGCAACATGTAGCATATTCAACCATTTGGTATGATATAGGCATTTCTCTTGAAAATGATTGAACATCATAATAATGGGCTGTTGGATCTCCGGAAATTTGTTACGATCTAGGATTTTAATTGTTTCTCCATAATGGGTTTTAATATAGTTTTCGAAATTGACGTGTTTTTCTTCGACAGGTGGTTGACGTCGAAGCGGTGCCGGTAAACGCTTTAGATGACACACATAAAAATAATCTTCAATATCACTGTCAGTATCGGAATTATTCTCTATTGAAACTTCTTGAAAGAGATCCAGTTCGTCAGACATTCTGTTTGGATTTTGGTTCTAGTTTAATCGACTTGACTCACAACACCCCTTTGACGATGAATGATAAATTCGAACTGAAAATTGCAATTTTATAGAATCGTATTGGTATTTAAATTTATATTGTGAAATTTGTTAAAGGGAGAGAAACAAGGGAGCTTTTTAGCCAAGTTATTATAAAGCTTTTTGTAAATGGAAGGAAGAGGCTGGAAGGAGGAAGAGGTGAAGCCATAACCGATATTAGGCGTGGATTTTTAAAGATTTTTTGGTGGAACCATAGTCTATATTAGGCGTGGATTTTTAAATTTTTTTTTTAAGATTTTTAAATACAGTCATGGACCACAATAGGAATGGATTATTTTAAAGATTTTTAGATACAGCCATGGACCACAATAGGCGTGGATTTTTTTTAAAGATTTTTAGATACATGGACCACAATATGCGTGCATTTTTTAAAGATTTTTAGATACATGGACCACAATATGCGTGCATTTTTTAAAGATTTTTAGATACAGCCATGGACTACAATAGGCGTGGATTTTTTCAGATTTTTAGATACAGCCATGGACCACAATAGGAGTGGATTTTTTTAAAGACTTTTAGATACACCCATGGACCACAATAGGCGTGGATTTTTTAAAGATTTTTAGATACAGCCATGGACCACAATAGGAGTGGATTTTTTTAAAGATTTTTAGATACAGCCATGGACCACAATAGGCGTGGATTTTTTAAAGATTTTTAGATACAGCCATGGACCACAATAGGAGTGGATTTTTTAAAGATTTTTACATACAGCCATGGACCACAATAGGAGTGGATTTTTTAAAGATTTTTAGATACAGCCATGGACCACAATAGGCGTGGATTTTTTTAAGATACACCCATGGACCACAATAGGCGTGGATTTTTTAAAGATTTTTACATACAGCCATGGACCACAATAGGCTAAGTTTTCTTAGATTCTAAATGTCCATCTCTGGCTCTCCTTTCACATCCGCGTGCAGAAATGATAGCTTCTCTTCACTCAAAATAAATAATTTCACAAATTATGTTTATTTCTCAAAGCTTTTTTACAAAGCTTTACGCTCAAAATACCATGAAATTGTTTATAATATTTTCTTTTCAATACAAATCCGATTTGTTTATGTGCAACAAAGAGCAGTTCTCTTCGAATACTCGCTAAGACAACCACTATTTTGCAGTATCCATCCAATGGAAGGTGACGAACTGGATTTGTTCCGAGAATTTTGTATTGATGAACACGATAACGATGACGACGAGTTTGTTGGCATTTTCGGTAAACCACCGCCAATACCACCAAGACAGCCGGCTAATTTCTACGAGAACTACATAGATTTCCCGCAATATATTAAAGAGAAATGTGAGAATCGAATAAAAATTCTGGATCGGAAAACATTTCATCAAATCGAAAGGCCAATTTTTATCGCCTTTAATCATTTTGGTGAAAAATGTTATCATCACACGAAATGGTTGGATCGTATCTATCAGCTGACATTGAAATTTGGTGAGGATATTGAATTTATGGCTGCAGATCTTGCAGATATTGATGTGATCTATCCTAACATAAATCCCATACGTCATTTTTGTTATTTGGTACGACCGGAAGATGAGAGTATTAGTGTCTATGTTATCGATAGGAAGAAGCAGATATATCAACATTTCGATGCCTATAAAACAGTGGAAAATCTAACAGAGCTATGTGAAAAGTTATTAAGTGGAGAATTGTATATCTCTCAGCCCATACCCATACCGGAGGAGAATGGTAATCCCACTTCAATTAAAATATGTGTCCATTTGAATTATGATCAAATTGTTGGCGAATCCAGTAAGGACATTTTACTTATTGTCGGTTTGGGAGGTTATCAACCTCGCCAGGAACACGAGCCTGATTATGAAGAACTTGCCAAAGAATTTCAGGATTCAAATCTTGATATTGTCTATTTGGATGGTGATAAAAATTATGTTCCCTTCAAATACAATGTTGGTGCTTATCCTACAATTATATTTATACCCCAAAAGGATAAAGAGGAATTTATGGAATTTCGAAATGGTCCACGTAGTACAGAAAATTTAAGAAATTTCATCCTTGATAATATTGGACCCCAAGGAAAGCGATTAAGGCAAGAATATATAATGAGTATGAAATATAAACCCTTCCAGCTACCGAAAGACAAAGAAATACCCTATGACCTATTAGAAGAATATGTCAATGTAAATTTTGCCAAATCATTTCAACTATTACAACGTCAGAATTTTCCTCCTGCCCGCAAATGTGTAATCATTTATTTTATGAATTTCCAACAAAAGGGAGTGCGATTCTATTCGGAGACACTGCAGAACTTATATCAAGTTGCCCAATCTCGATATGGTTGGGGTTTGGATTATTTCATTGCCGATTTGCAAGATATCGATGTTATGTATCCGAAATGGTATAAAAAATATCTCCCCTTGGATATAGATTTCGAAGCGACGAAACCCCAAATATTTGCCATGGATCGTGCCGGTCATTATTTCAAGCTGGACGAAATGAAGACAGCATCTTCGTTATTTTATTATTCCTTTAATTTAACGTATAATCGTAATTTTTATTCTCAGCACCGGAGATCCTGTAATTCGGAAAATGGTATAACAACCTGTGTAGGAGATAATTTGAAAATGTTTTTAAAAAAATCGAAGAAGAGTGTATTTTTAACCGTTTATTGGGGTACATATCGCGAATCGAATAAAATATTGAAGGCCTTGCAGGAACTGGCAGAGGAGCTGAAAGATAGTGATGTTAGTATTGTGAAAATTGATGCCAAATTAAATTCAATACCATTGGAATATACCTATCACAAATATCCAGTGCATTTTCTAATATCCCAGCACAACAAAGAGGAAGACACAGTGCGTTATATAAGTAAGGACCAAAGTAAAGAAGAATTATTGAAATTTGTACAAGAAAATGTTAATTTGATAGCTAAGTAAAATATGTATTTAATAAATATTTGTAAATAACAATTTTAAATTAAAAAATACACGTTTCACCTTGTTGTTTACACAAATAAAAATCAATAAAAATCCACACCTATTATGGTCATTGGTTGTATCTAAAAAAATAAAAAAATATACTCTTATGGTCTCTGGATAATTATTCAATATGTGGCTCTTTAAATCATCAAAGGTTACATGTTCTGCAGGTATTAAATTCCCTTTCTCTGTAGAGGCCATTTCCATACTTTTCTTCAATAAATTCTGGTATATTTTTCGTATTTTTGGGTCCACGATTATAGTGTAGGAATAGCTGTATACTTAACAGGCCAGACTTAAGGCTACCAAAAATATTTTTAAAAATCCACGTGCTAAAAAATGTACTTATACTTTGTTTACATTTGGACTTCTGTACCAGGAGCACTTCTGTCAAACAGGCTTGGATTTCCCATTTAAAAAATGCTAAGGCATTAACAAATCCAATCTTATTCCAGTCCATATTTACAAAAACACTACTGAGTAAATTCTAAATGCCCATACTGGCTCTCATGAGAGTCTTATTTCATATCTGCCGACAGAAATGAGAGCTTCTCTACTTCCAAAATAAATAATTTCACAATTTAGGTCTATTTCCCAAAGCTTTATTTTAACGAGAGCTTTGCGCTCATAATCCAATAAAAATGTGTATTTTTTTTTTTATAAAATTGTGTTTTCAATATAAATCTGATTTGTTTGTGTCCGATAAAGAGCAGTTCTCTTCGAATACTCGCTAAGGTAACAACTAATTTGCAGTATCCGTCAAATGGAAGGTGACGAACTGGAATTATTCCGACAAATTTGTATTGACGAGAATGAAAACAATGACGACGAGTTTGTTGGCATTTTTGGTAAACCCCCGCCAATACCACCCAGACAGCCGGTGAACTTCTACGAGACTTACTTTGATTTCGCGCAATATATCAAAGAGAAATGTGAGAATAGAATAAAAATTCTGGATCGGAGAACATTTCATCAAATCGAAAGGCCAATATTAATTGCCTTTAACCATTTTCGTGAAAAATGTTATCACCACACGGAATGGTTGGATCGCATTTATCAGTTGGCACTCAAATTTGGTGAGGATATTGAATTTGTGGCTGCAGATCTAGCGGATATCGATGTGATCTATCCTCACAGAAACCCCATAGGTTATTTTTGTAATATGATACGACCGGAAGATGAGAGTATTAGTGTCTATGTTATCGATCGGAAGAAGCAGATATTTCAACATTTTGACGCCTATCAAACAGTGGAAAATCTAACGGAGCTATGTGAAAAGTTATTAAGTGGAGAGTTGTATATCTCTCAGCCCATACCCATTCCGGAGGAGAATGGTAATCCCACTTCAATTAAAATATGTGTCCATTTGAATTATGACCAAATTGTTGGCGAATCCAGTAAGGATATTTTACTTATCATCAATATGGGAGATTATCAACCTCACCAGGAACACGAGCCTGATTATGAAGAACTTGCCAAAGAATTTCAAGATTCCAATCTTGATATCGTCTATTTGGATGGTGAACAAAATTATGTTCCCTTGAAATACAATGTTGGTGGTTATCCTACAATTTTGTTTATACCCCAGCAGGATAAAGAGGAATTTATGGAATTTCGAAATGGTCCACGTAGTACAGAGAATTTAAGAAAGTTCATCCAAGATAATATTGGACCTGAAGGTAAAAAATTAAGGCAAGAATATATAATTAACATGAAATATAAACCCTTCCAGCTACCGGAAGATAAAGAAATACCCTATGACCAGCTGGAACAATATGTCAATGAGAATTTTGCCAAATCATTTCAACTATTACAACGTCAGAACTTTCCACCAGCCCGCAAATGTGTAATCATCTATTTTATGAATTTCCAACGAAAGGGAGTGCGGTTTTATTTGGAGTCACTGGGGAATCTATATCAAGTTGCCGAAACTCGATATGGATGGGGTTTGGATTATCTCATTGCCGATTTGCAAGATATCGATGTTATGTATCCTAAATGGTATAAAAAATATCTCCACTTGGATATAGATTTCGAAGCGACGAAACCCCAAATATTTGCCATGGATCGGGCCGGTCATTATTTCAAGCTGGACGAATTGAAGACAGCGTCTTCGTTATTTTATTATTCCTATAATTTAACGTATAATCGTAATTTTTATTCTCAGCAGCGGAGATCCTGTAATTCGGAAAATGGTATAATATCCTGTGTAGGAGATAATTTGAAAATGTTTTTAAAAAAATCGAAGAAGACAGTATTTTTAACCGTTTATTGGGGTACATATCGCGAATCGAATAAAATATTGAAAGCCTTGCAGGAACTGGCAGAGGAGCTGAAAGATAGTGATGTTAGTATTGTAAAAATTGATGCCAAATTAAATTCAATACCATTGGAATATACCTATCACAAATATCCAGTGCATTTTCTAATACCCCAGCACCATAAAGAGGAAGACACAGTGCGTTATATAAGTAAGGACCAAAGTAAAGAAGAGTTATTGAAATTTGTACAAGAAAATGTCGATGTGATAGTAAAGTGAAAAATATTAAATATTTGTAATTTATTGTAAATAAAATGTTCATAAAAATTGTGGTCTGTGGCTACACCTAAAGACCTTTAAGAATCAAAAAAATCCCCGCTTAATATCGGCTATGGCTCCGACTAAAAATATTAAGATCTCCCTTTATTAAGATCTCCCAAAAATCCATGGTAAAATTTTTGTATTTATAAATTTACTTAAAATGATGTACACAACACTTTAATAAATAACATTACAAATTAGATATTTTATTTAAGAACATAACCTCACATTGTTGCGTATAAACTCCAAAATATCCTTTTTACTCGAATTGGTGTTTATATACCTGACAGTAGTCTCAGCTCTACTCTTTTTCGGTATGAAAAAATGCACCGGATATTCACTATAGGAATATTCCAGTGGCACCGAATTGTGTTTAACATCCATTTTTATCAATTCCACTTTCAGTTGTTTAGCTTCCGGGGCAATTTCATTTAAAATATTTAAAATTTTAACCGAACCCTTATAGCTGGGCCAGTAGAGAGTTAAAAAGATGGCTGTCTTCGATTTTTCAATATATTTCTTAATATTGGTAGCAACACAGGATTTCACCACATCCTCCTTACGACATGTGGGCCATATGGGTAGTGTGTAGAAATCCTTCAGATCATACAAAGTACGATAGGCATAAATATACATGGAGGTTAAGGATTTAAAATCTTCCCGCTTTCTTGTGATATCCAAACGATTTGTGGCATATACTTGTGGCTCCGTGATATCCTCTAGAGATTTATGGTCTATATATTTGTGATACCATTTGGGATATATTGCATCGATCTGCTGTAAATCGGCAATGTAATATTTTGTTCCATAACCAGCAGAACTTGAGGCAATTTGATGAATTTTTTGCAGAACCTGGAGGTAATGGGCGACCCCCTGTCTTTTGAAATTCATGAAGTAGGTAATACAACAGTGGTTGTTGTTAGCAAAATTGTCAGCATCTTCTATAAATCTTATGGTCTCGGGGTAATTTTCCAATATGTGGCTCTTCAAGTCTTCAAAGGTTAGAAGTTCCGTTGGTAAGCTTAAGGGTCTGTAACGTATTTTATTAAATTCCCTTTCTCGGTAGAGAGCACCTTCCTCACCCAGATTTTCTCTGATAAATTCACGTATATTTTCCGTATCTCTGGGTCCGCGATTATATTGCAGGATATTATCCTTATCGCTGTGGGGTATAAACATAATGGTGGGGTAACAATAGACTTTATATTTATAATCCATAAAATTTTGATCAGCATTTATGTAGATGATGTCGACATTTTCCGATTGGAATTCACGAGCAATTGCTTCATAATCGGGTTCATGTTCTTTGTTGTATTCATCCTCCGGTCGATAATCTTCATAGCTGGCTATAAGCAGTATATCTTTGGTGGATTCGATTACCATCTCCTTGAATGTCGAATGGACACAGATTTTTACAAAGCTCCCACATTTCTGCTCGGGTATGGATTGTGATTTAAATAGACTTCCATTTAATAAATTTTCACATAGCTCTCTGAGTGTCTCCAGTGTATTATAGGCATCGAAATGTTCATAGATTTCCCTCTTCCGATTTATGGCATACACGTGTATATTTTCATCCTGGGGATTTACACAAAATGAGAAATGGTTCATGGGATTTGTGTGTGGGTCAATTACGTCCATATCAAGTTTATCGGCCACAATGATGTCCACTCGATCGCCATATTCCACCGCCAACTGATATAGGCGATCTAAATAATCTGTGTGATAATAACACAATTCTCGAAAATAATTGAAGGCAATTAAAATGGGGTTCGCGATCGGTCGATGAAATATTGAACGTTGTAAAATTTGAATTTTATTTTCACATTTCTCCGCTACATATTTTTCTAAATCTACAAATTTGTCATCGCCTTTCTCCTTTGCAACATAAGCTGAGGATGATGGTGGTTCCGGTGGAGGTGGCCGAGGTGTTTGTTTCCGATATCTCCACGGTGTATAATCGTATAAATCGAAATTAATATTTGATTCATATTCTAAACTTATTTGACGAAAGATTTCGAATTGTTTGTCAGCTGTGTCCGTAGCCTCCATGTTTTGACGTTCTTTGATATTGTAGTTGATGTCACCGGTATTGAAAGAGAACTGTTGAAATTGTTTTTTTTATAATATTTATAAACAAATGTTGTAGCAGAGATAAACAAAAAGCACAACAACACAACAGAGCTTTGGGACTTTGCAATTAATTGTGAAATTGTTTGTTTGTGTGATATAGAGTTTTTGTTATTAGAATTGGGCGCTCTTTTTTATATTAAGAAAGAGAGGTAGAGAGATGCAAACAAAACACTACCCTACCTCACTATATTGCTGTATAAGTTAAAAGTTCTGATTAATTAGTTTTAACATGCAAGAACCAAATTAGCCATACTTCGAATGGCCTTTCACAAAAAAACCTTTTTTGTTGTAAAATTGTTTCTCCATAAGGAACGATTTAGAAACATCCATTATCGTATCTAAAAAATATTTAAAATATTCATAAAAAATATTTAAAAAATCTTAAATAATCCACGCCTATTGTGGTCCAAGGCTCCACCCAAAAATCTTTAAAAAATCCACGCCTATTGTGGTCCAAGGCTCCACCCAAAAATCTTTAAAAAATCTACGCCTATTGTAGTCCAAGGCTCCATCCAAAAATCTTTAAAAAATCCACGCCTATTGTAGTCCAAGGCTCCACCCAAAAATCTTTAAAAAATCCACGCCTATTGTAGTCCAAGGCTCCACCCAAAAATCTTTAAAAAATCCACGCCTATTATGGTCCAAGGCTCCACCCAAAAATCTTTAAAAACTCCACGCATATTGTGGTCCAAGGCTCCACCCAAAAATCTTTAAAAAATCCACGCCTATTGTGGTCCAAGGCTCCACCCAAAAATCTTAAAAAAAAATCACGGCTATTGCGGACTAAGACTTCACATAAAAATCTTTAAAAAATCCACACCTATTATGTTTCAATGATCCACCTACACATTTTGAAAATATCGAAACCTAATATCGGCTATGGCTCTACCTAAAAATCTTTAGAAAAATCAACATCTAACATTGTTTTAACACCTACCAAAAATCGTGGTAAAATTTCAAACAAGTCCATATGTACATATATATTTATTTATTTTAAAACTATATTTACAATTTTATTAAATAATATCACAAAAAAAAAATAAATATTTTATTTAAGAACATAACTTCACATTGTTGCGTATAAATTCCAAAATATCCTTTTTACTGGCATTTGTATTTGAATACCTCACTGTTGCCTCCTCTTTATTCTTTTTGGGTATGAAAAAGTGCACCGGATATTCACTATAGGCATATTCTAGTGGCACAGAATTGTGTTTAACATCCATTTTTAACAATCCCACATTCAGCTGTTTAGCTTCCGCGGCAATTTCATTTAAAATATTTAAAATTTTAGCCGAAGCCTTATAGCTGGGCCAGTAGAGAGTTAAAAATAAATCTGTTTTCGAGTTTTCAATATATTTCTTAATATTGTTGGCAACACAGGTTTTCACCAAATCCTCCTTGCGGTATATGAGCCATGTGGGTAGTGAGTTGATATCCTTCAAATCGTATAAAGTACGATGGGCGTAAATATACATGGAGGTAATTGATTTAAAATCTTCCCGCTTTGTTGTAAAACCCAAACTTGTGGCTCCGTGATATTCTCAAAGGACTTGTAGTCAATATATTTTCGATACCATTTGGGATACATTGCATCGATCTGCTGTATATCGGCAATGTAAAATTTCACTCCATACGCAGTGGAGGTTGAGGCAATTTGATAGATTTTTTGTAGAACCTGAATGTAATGGGCGACCCCCTGTCTTTTGAAATTCATAAAGTAGGTAATACAACAAGGATTGTTGTTGGCGAAATTGTCAGAATCTTCTATGAATCTTATGGTCTTGGGATAATTTTGTAATATGTGTCTCTTCAAGTCTTCGAAAGTTAGATGTCGCGCAGGTATGCTCAAGGGTTTGTAACGTATTTTATTAAGTTCCCTTTCTCTGTAGAGGGCACCTTCCACACCAAGATTTTCTCTGATAAATTTTCGTACATTTTCCATATTATAGTGTATGAAATTCTCCTTGTCATTGTGGGGTATAAAAATTATCGTGGGATAGCAGTAGACTTTATATTTATAATCTATAAAATTTTGTTTGGCATTTATGTAGATGATGTCGACATTTTCCGATTGGAATTCTTGAGCAATTGCTTCATAATCGGGTTCATCCTCCGGCCGATAATCTCCATAACCGACTATAAGTAATATATCTTTGGGGGATTCGATCACCATTTCCTTGAATGTCGAATGGACACAGCTTTTTACAAATCCCCCACTTTTCTGCTCGGGTATGGGTTGTGATTTAAAAAGACTTCCATTTAATAAATTGTCAGCCAACTCCCTGAGCGTCTCCATTGTATTATAGGCATCGGAGTGTTCATAGATCTCCCTCTCTTGATTTATGACATAAACGTGTATATTCTCATCCTGTGGATTTACACAAAATGAAAAATGATCCATGGGATTTCTGTGTGGGTCAATTACGTCCATATCAAGTGTATCGGCCACAATGATCTCCACTCGATCGCCATATTCCATAGCCAACTGATAAAGGCGATCCAAATAATCTGTGTGATAATAACACAAATCTCGGAAATAATTGAAAGCAATTAAAATGGGTTTTTGGATCTGCCGTTGAAATGTTGACCGTTGTAGAATTTGAATTTTATTTTCACATTTCTCCGCGACATATTTTTCAAAATCCACAAAATTTTCATCGTCTTTTTCCTTTTAAGCGACACATTCAGCTGAGGTTGATGGTGGTTGCGGTGGAGGTGGCCGAGGCGTTTGTTTCCGATGTTTTCCAATCTGTATAGACGTATAAATCGAAATTAAGATTTGATTCATATTCCAAACTTATTTGACGAAATATTTCGAATTGTTTGTCAGCTGTGTCCGTAATCTCCATATTTTGGGGTTTCTTTTGTTTTGATGTTGTTGTTGTCACCGGTATTGAAAGATAACTGCTGAAATTCAATTTTGTATAATATTTATAAACAAATGTTGTAGCCAATATAAACAAAAAGCACTACTGCAACAAAAGAGAGAGAGTTTTGCGACTTTGCAATTAATTGTGTAATTTGGGTTTTTGTTTTATAGAGAGCTTTTGTGGTTTTTGTTTATTAGAATTGGACGCTTTTTTATGTTAAGAAAGAGAGGCAGAGAGATGTAAACTAAACACTACCCTATCCCAATAAATTGCCATATATGCTAAGGATTGTGATTAATTAGTTTTAACATGCAAAAACCAAGATTATAATTTGCGCTCTTTTTTATCAGTCGTAAAATTGTTTCTCCATAAAGAACGACCTCAAAATTCCGAACCCATTATTGTATATTGTATCCAAAAATATTTAAAACATTCAGATCCATTATTTTTAGACTTCATTTAAAAATCGATAAAAAACCCCGCCTATAGTGGTCCAAGTTTCTATCTAAAAATCTTTAAAAAATCCACGTCTATAGTGGTTCAAGGTTTCATCTAAAATCTTTAAAAAATCTACGCCTTTTGGCGTATATGGGTCTGCTTAAAAATAGTGGTTCAAACAAATAAAAATAAACTTGTAATATCGCCTATGGATCCACCTAAAAATCATTTAAAAATTCACGCCTAACATCAGCTATGGCTCCACCTAAAAATCATTTAAAAATTCACGCCTAACATCAGCTGTGGCTCCACCGAAAATCTTTAAATCCACGCCTATTGAGGCTCATGGTTGTATCTAAAATTCTTTAAATCCACGCCTATTGAGGCTCATGGTTGTATCTAAAATTCTTTAAAAAATCCACGCCTATTGAGGCTCATGGTTGTATCTAAAATTCTTTAAAAAATCCACGCCTATTGAGGCTCATGGTTGTATCTAAAAATCTTTATAAAATCCCCGCCTATTCCACCTATAAATCTTTTAAAAAAATCCACGCCTATTGTTGTCTATGGCTCTGCCCAAAAACCTTTAAAGAAATGACTGCTACTCTGGTCTTTGGTCCCAACTAAAATTAAAAAAAAAATCACGTAAAAAAAAACTTATTTATTTTTATATTAAATTAATTATTTTTCATTTTTTTTTCAATGACTCAGTACGTACAAGGGGGCGCCCATTAAGAGAACTTACGATAGAGCTTTTTGTGTTCTCTCTTTTTCTCTCTCTTTTTATATATTAGTGCGTTGGGGGTACTAGATTTAATAGTTGTTCAGAAGTAGTTGTTCTTTTAAGGTGTTAAGTAAAACAAATATGGGTTTGAAAATGATTGAAAACGAAGAAGAGGAAGACATATTTGAAACCTATCGTTTTGCTAATTTGGACGATGACGTTTCAGAAAATGAGTCACTGAAAGAAGAGAGCCAAACAAAAATAGTCATTGCAGAAACAGATGTTGGACAACCCCCTGCTAAAGAACATGAATTCGTGGATTTTGAAAACTATATACGCGAAAAATGTGAAAATAAAATTCAAATATTGGATCGTGAAATATTTCATGAAATTGAAAAGCCAATTATTTTGGGTTTCAATCATTTCCAGGAGTTGTGTTCACATCACACCGAAAAATTGGACAGACTCTATCAACTGGCATTGGAATATGGTGAAGATATTGAATTTATTGTCGCCGATCTCAGAGATATTGATATATTATTTCCAAATTCAAATCCTTTAACAAAATTTTGTTGTTATACCCCACCGCGAAATGAAAATCTTAAGATATATGCCATCGATAGAGAAAAACAAATTTATGAAGAATTTAATGGCGAAAATTCCACAGAGATGGTGAGGGAAATTTGTGAAAAATTACTAAATGGAGAATTGTATAAAACCCAATTGACAGTGGAGCAAAATGGTGAACATTTAGTGAAAATATGTAGCCATGCAATTTTTAAAAAAATGATATTGAAATCCACAAAAGATATTCTCCTCATTATGGATATGGGGGAATATCAACCCGAAAGTGATTACCATTTAGAATATGAACCAAATTATGAAGCAGTTGCCAAAGAATTCGAAGATGAAAATTTCGAAATTATTTACATGGATGCTGAGATGAATTATTTGAATTTTAAATATGAAATCTACTGCTATCCAAGTTTAATATTTATCCCTCAGGATAATAAAGAAGATTTCATAAAATATCCTCAGGAACGAAGAAGGGATACGGAGGGAGTACGAGAATTTATCAAACAAAATATTGGCCTGCAAGGAAAATTATGGAGGAAAAGGGAGAAAAGAAAATTACAATATAAACCAATTCAAATGCCAAAGGATATACGAATGACATATCCCAAACTAAAGGAATATTTGCAAGAGAATTATCCCAAATCGGGTATAATGTTTTATGAAGACAGTAAAAATATTAATTTTCAAAATTATTGTCTCATTATATATTTTTTGAATTTTCAAAAATATGATGCAACATTCTACGAAGAGTGTTTGGAAAAAATCCACAAAGTTGCCACTGCCTTTGGGGAGAGAAAAATACTCTATTATATTGCAGAGTTGCAGGATATTCATCTCGTCTATCCCAAATGGTATGCGAAATATATTGATCACAAAGAACTGAACGATGCGTCCCTCCAAGTCATTGCCAAGGATCGTTTAAATTTCACCTATAACCCTAACGACTTCAAATCTGCCGCATCTCTCTTTTATTATTCCTTCGATTTAGTGGAGACGCAATGTTTCAAATCTCAGCATTGGTCGGTGGTGGCCAATAAGAAGAAGGAGGAAGAAAATTTCATAAAAGGTTGTGTGGCCTATGACATAAAATCGCAAATCGAAAACTCAAAATCGAATATTTTCTTAACAATATATTATTCCAAAGATAGGGAATCTGTTCGTGTTTTAAATTTATTACAAGAAATTGATCCTGTTGTCGTCAAGGATATGAATGTTGAATTGTGGAAAATTGATGTAAAATCGAATTCCATACCATTGGAATATTCCTATAGCAAATATCCGATACATTTTTTTATACCCAAGGAAAATAAAGAAGAGGCCACGATACGTTATGTAAATAGCAATTCAAGTAGAGAAGATATTTTGGAATTTATACGACAGAATATAACAGAAGAATGTACTGAAAGAGGATAATAAAAAAATAAAGAAATAAAAACGGCAAAGAAAAATTTGTTTCATTAGACCAATACGCTTTCAGATATTTTCTGGTATGTATTTTTAAACCCTTCACCACACTGTGGTACAGGGTGTTAT
Organism: Musca vetustissima; assembly: GCF_032173495.1. Lineage (NCBI taxonomy): Eukaryota > Metazoa > Arthropoda > Insecta > Diptera > Muscidae > Musca > Musca vetustissima. The sequence continues at coordinate 134,602 of NW_026885219.1, read as the reverse complement.
GTCGTTGTGCATATGTTTGTAACAGGCAAAAGGATACGATGGAGACACATGGTTCCTTTTAAGAATATGCATAGAATCACTTTTTAAGTCGATTTATGCATGTCCGTCCGTCCTTCTGTCTATCCATGTTAAATTTTAAACAAAGAACCGGTAACATTTATGATCCGATTTGGATGAAATTTGACATAAGTCATTTATTTGGCCCAAGGACGAACCCTATTGAAATTGGGAAAAATCGGTTCAGATTTAGATATATCTCCCAAATATATTTTCGTCCAATTTTAGGTAAATAGTGTACCAAAGTCCCTACATAACCATCGATTTGCACGAAAGTTGGCACAGCGTACTGAATTCGGTCTAGAATGATGTGTGGTTCAGATTTAGATACAGTTCCCAGATACATTTTCGTCCGATTTAAGGTAAATGATGCACCAAAGTCCCTATATATCTTTCGATTTGCACGAAATTTTGTACAGCGTATAGAATTAAGTCAGAATAAATTGTTTCGTGAAAATCCGTTCAGATTTAGATATAGCTCCCATATATATTTTCGTCCGATTTAATGTAAATGCTACACCAAAGTCCCTATATATCTTTCGATTTGCACGAAATTTTGGCATAGCGTACTGAATTGAGTCTAGAATGATGTGTGAAAAGTTTCGTGAAAATCGGTCCAGATTTATATATAGCCCTCGTATATATTTACGTCCGATTTTATGTAAATGGTGCACCGGAGTCCATATATATCTTTCGATTTGCATGAAATTTTGCATACCTTAGAATGATGTGCGATAAGCTTCGTGAAAATCGTTCCAGATTTAGATATAGTTCTCATATATATATATATATATCGTCTGTGAAAATCGGTTAATGAAATAAAATTTAGCATATGTTCCAGAAAGGCATAAAGATCTTATATTCAAGTTCGTTCAATTTCATGCCAATGTTCTTTCGAAAAAGCGGAGTCTGTTAGGAGACATATGTAGAATATACCCAAAATGGTGAAGGGTATTATATAGTCGACCCAGTCCGTCTGTACTAATTTAAAAAAATTAAACCCACGCTTCTGTAAATTAAAAAAAAATATATATATATTTTAATCTACTTTTTTTGTGTTTAAAAAATATATTTTTAAATACGATTCTATAATTTATTGAAAAAAAAAACATTTTTTTTAATTCACGCTTCTGTAAATATTTTTTCCCACAATTAAAATATACTCTTCGTTTCAGTTCTTTGTTGTTGATTTTTATTACTTTTTAAATTCTTAAACTACATATTAGAATTATCTTTGAATCATTTTGTGTAGAAATTCCAAAATTTCCTCTTTACGTCCATCCGTACTTATAAAACGTACCGTATCCTCTTCGGGATTATTTTCCGGTATATAAAAATGTATTGGATATTTCGGGTATTTATATTCCAGTGCTAGATAATTTAATTTTGCATTCATTTTTAAAAATTTAACATAACGAAAACGGCTCGCATCTTCTTCGGCAATTTCATTTAGAATTTTCAATATTTTCCGTGTCATCTTGTTTGTCTCATCCCAATAAATTGTTAGAAATTTATCACATTTGTAGTTTTTAATAAATATATGAAAATTATCCGCTATACAGGATGTAACAGGATTGGTGGTATTAAATATTGAGGCTCGTGGTTGTGAAAAATATGGTTTATGATGTTCCAAATCAAAGGTAAAATAACATAGCGAGGCTGGGGTTTGAAAATCATTTTCGATTTTATAGGAATGCTTGAGAAAGTCAAAAGCGTAGATATTGGGTTTAGATGAGTCAAATTTTAGTTCGTTTAGATGTTTGTGATACCATTTGGGATAGATGACATCAATATCCTGGAGATCGCCAATCAGAAATGATGTACTATAACCATGACGACCATGGGCTACTTGATGTACAATTTCCAAACATTTAAGATAGTATTTCAAATCATTCGTTTTGAAATCCATAAAATATATTATAATACATTTTCGGAGTTTTGAAAATGTTTGACGTTTTAATATTTCAAATGATTTTGGGAAATGGGTATTTAAATATTCTGCAAGATTTCCAAATGGCACGTCTTCCTGGTTTGTGGGTAATGTAAAGGGTTTGTATTTTGATTTCTCCAATTCTTGATGCCTTAATTGTTTCCCTTGAGATCCAAGCTGTTGTTTTAAAAATTCCCTTAAATTGTCCGTATCTCTGGGCCCATTTTCAAAACGTATAAATTCGTGTTTTTCTTCATGTGGTATAAATATGATTGTGGGATAACAACCCACAGAATATTCAAATGGTATATAATTACGATCACCATCTATGTAGATAATATCTAAATTGGCATCTTTAAATTCCCTGGCAAGTTGTTCATAATTTGGTTCACCTTCCTCCTCGGCTTGGTATTCATCCAAACCCACAATCAAGAGAATATCCCTGCTGGAATTTATTACCATATCCTCAAAATTTAAATGGACACATGTTTTAACATAGGTGTTGTTGTTCGTCTTTGGATCCGCTATGGCTTGGGAAATAAATAATTTGCCACTTATTAAATTATCGCATAATTCCATTAGGACCTCATCCGTTTTATGGGCATCGAAAAATTGCAACATCCTTCGCCGTTTATCTCTAACGAAAATCTGTATACTTTCATCCCCTGGACGGACAAAATAACAGAAATATTCCAGGGGATTGGTGTTGGGATATATTACATCCATATCGCTCTGATCGGCCACCAAAAATTCAATTTCATTTCCATACCGCAGGGAAAGTCTATAAATTGCCTCCAACCAATATAAGTGATGGTAACATTTTTCCCGGAAATGATTAAAGGCTATGAAGACCGGCCGTTCAATTTGATTAAACGTTTGACGTTCTAAAATTTTGATATGATTTCCATAGGTCTGCCTTACATGCTGTTCGAAATCAATGTAATTTTCTTTTTCACGTTCCATAGATGCTTGTGGGGTTTCATTTGGAATTTGTTTAAGTTTGGCTTCATTGTCGCCGCTGTAAGCTCCTATGTTGTCTGTTTCTTGTTCTTCTTCTTCCTCACTGGGAATTATTATGTCCGGAAATAGTTCATTATTTTCTTTAACTTCCATAATTTTTAAAAATTCCTCCTTTTTTGGGTTGATTTTTTGTTATTAATTTATATTTTGCTGTTATTATTGTTTTATAGTCTTCTGCTTGCTACCGGCAATTCAATGTGTCACCTTGCCCTTAAACTTTTTGACTAAATTTATTTGTTTGTGAAATCGTTTTTTAACTAATTTCTCAAGAGATATTTGTAAATATTTGAGAGAAAGAGAATCATGATGGGGGACTCAATACAATTTTAGTTACAATCAATTGTTGTTATGTATTGTTTATTGTTGTTATTGTTTTAAAATCCTCTTTTGGATAATTATTTATTTATAATGTAATTATAAAATCTTTTTATTTGTTAAATATTTATTATTAAAATATTTTCTAATGAAAGAATGCAAATATAACATTAAAGGAAAGAGAGAGAGACAACCTGTTGTCATAACGGCCTCTCCAATCAATGTTCCCATTTCATGCAATGCCATGCAAAAAATAATGCAAATATTGTGGAAAAAGAGAGAGAGAGAGAGACAGTGTGCTGTTGTCATAACGGCCTCTCCACTTAATTTCCCCATTTCATGCAATGCCATGCAAAAAAGCTTTCTCTTTAACTAATGCCGTGTTTCGTTGTTGTTTGAAACAGCTGTTTCGGTGCTATTCCATGAACGGTTAAACAAACAGCGACAGAACCAAACAAACATTCTATGGAAGTAGGAGAATTTGTATTTTAATTAAAAAGATGCTCTTCAAAAATGTTGTTTTTGATAATTAAATTGAAATATTTTACAAATTTATTTTATTTTTATATTTTTGGAAAAAATAAATAAAAAAATTCTTTAAAAAAATCATGAAAATATGTTCTTATACATAAAATTATTAATTTTAATAAAAACACGCGAATTTTTAACATTGTTGTTATAAGTTATTTTTTATTTCAATTGCATTGATTTTTTTATAAATTCCAATATTTCTTTTTTACAACTGCCATTACCAACAAAACGTATTGTACCTTCATTTTTATTATCCTTTGGTATAAAGAAATGTACCGGATATTTATCGTAAGAATATTCTAAAGATATTGAATTATATTTAACATCAATTTTTAATAATGTTATATTGAAATCTTCAATCTCTTGCGCCAATTCATTTAAAATATTTAATATATGATATGATTCAATATAATTTGAACGATAAATTGTTAAAAATATATTTTCTTTTGAGGTTTTTAAATATTTATGGAAGTTTTCAGCCACACATGTTTTCACCAAATCATTACGCCATGATTTACAGGCCGCTATGGGTTGGCTATAAAATAAATTTCCATAATAAAAACGCAAGGAATAATAAAATAACGAAGATACTGAGGGGAAATCTTCGATTTTATAAATAAATTTCTTACGATCTATGGCATAAACTTGAGGTAGATTAGAATTTGTTGTGAATTCTTTGTAATCTATATATTTATGATACCATTTGGGAAATATTGTGGTGACATCTTTAAAATCACCTATGAAATATTTAATGGAATAACAATTAGTGCCATGGGCTAGTTGGTGTAATTTTTGTAGGGTCTCAAGGTAAAAATGTATACCCTGTTCTTTAAGATTCATGAAATAAATGATGTAACAATTATTGCCATTTACCAATGAGTTCGCTTCGAGTAATTGAAATGATTTTGGGAAATTTTCTTCTATATACAATTTTAAATCTTCATATAGTAGTTGTGTGTTGCTTGGCAACATAAATGGTTTATATTTTAATTTTTCACGCTCCTGATTTCTCCATAGTTCACCATGTTCCGATATATTTTCCTTAATGAATTCTCTTAGATTTTCAGTGTCTCTGGATCCACGTTGATAATGTATAAAATCGAGTTTATTATTATGTGGTATAAATAATATGGTGGGATAGCCACCAACAGCATATTCAAAATTTGTATAATTCTTATCACCATCAATGTAGACAATTTCCACATAAGAGTGTTGAAATTCCTTGGCAAGTTGTTCATAATTGGGTTCATGTGCTAAATGGTATTCATCATTGGGTAGATAATCTCCAAGACCCACTATGAGCAATATATCTTTGCCGGATCGCATTACCATTTCATCAAAATTTAAATGTACACATATTTTGACTAATGTCTCTGATTTGGTAGTTCGAGGTATTGGTTGAGATTTATAAATTTGTCCATTTAATAAATTTTCACATAATTCCGTTAAAGTTTCCACTGTGCAATAGGCGTCCAGATGTTCATAAATCAATTTCTTTTCATTTATGGCAAATACTTTTATATTCTCATCCTCAGGTCTTATGGAATAGCAAAATAATTCCACGGGATTCAGGTTTGGATACATTAAATCCATATCCAATTGATCGGCAACTATAAATTCAATACGATCTCCATACGTCTGTGATAGTTGATAAAGCGTATCCAATTTGTCTCTGTGATAATAACATAATTCACGAAAATTATTGAATGCTATAATAATGGGTTTATCAATTCCACCAAATGTTGAGCGTTGTAAAATTTTTATTTTATTTTCACATTTTTCTCGTACATAACCTTCAAAATCCACACAGTTTTCTTCGCCGCGGCGTAACGTTGGGAATAGTGGTGGTGCCTTAGGAGGATATTTGCCTTTCCGTATATTAATGGTTTTAGGTTTTATTATTTCCTTATCTGTTGCATTATCTTCATCAATGGTTATTTGACGAAATACTTCAAATTCTTGTTCTTTTTCTTCCATTTGCTGTGACTTTGATTTTGTTGATGTTTGTTTGGCGGTTATTCAAAGAGTACTAACACAACTGTTTCAAGAAAAAACATAAAAGGCAAGTCGCTACGAGAGATAAAGAGAAAGCCTTTTTGCATGGTAGTACATGAAATGGGGAAATTAAGTGGAGAGGCCGTTATGACAGCACACTTTTTCCTCTCTCACTGCTTTACTCAATGCATTTTTTTACAAAACATTTTAATATTTTAATTTATATATTAATAGATTTGTTATATAAATTTATATTAAAAATACTAATAAATATGATTTTCAAACAAATACAACAGCAATAAATTAATAATTAATTTTTAATTAAAAAATGAAAAAAGAATTTTTTGAAGAGACCGTTATGATGGCACTCATTACCTATCTCTATTTGTTTTCGCAAGAAAAGGTCGTTATAATACCTTACTCTTTACTAAATATTTTAAAATATTTATTAATAAGTTATGTTAGAAATAATTACTTGTATTACTAAAGTTAAATAATAACAATAACAACATTAACATATTAATTAGAAAGACAAAATGCAATGATAACACACTTTATCCATTGTATGCTGTTTCCAAACCGTTGTAACGGAAGTTTTTCGCAATTTGCACTATTTATTTCACTTTCCAATTATTTGGATATATAAAATTATTTTAAAAATTTATTTTAAATACATTTTGATTAAATAACAAACAATAATATAAAGAGTGATTTGTTAAGAGCTTGATAACTTTTTTTTTAAAAAAACGCATAAAATTTGCAAAATCTCATTGGTTCTTTATTTGAAACGTTAGATTGGTCCATAAATCGGACGTAAAGCGCGAAACACATTTGGATATATATTTTGGTAAAAAATTAATTTTGCAAAAATCTATTCATGATGAAATGTCAAAGCATACAGCATCTTTCTCTTTGATTAAATCCCAATCTGTCAAATACTAATGCATGAAAATCCTAACCTCAAAAAAATTACACACTCTTTGCATTGCAAGTGATTTGCAAAAAATAAGAAGAAGCATGAAGGATTTATTGAAGAGACCGTTGCACATTGCTATAGTGTTTCTCTTTCTCTTGTTTAATGCCTAATAATAATTTGCCTTTGTTCTTTACTGGGTATTTTAATAATTTATTTGAAAAATAATTATATAAAAGAAGTAAATTTTAATTAAACAAATGATCTAATAAAACAATAACATATTAATAATAACAAATATTAATTAAAGATAACACACTATTTGCAATGCATATGATTTACAAAGAAGAAGAAGAGCTCGGGCATTGCATAAGGAGGTTGTGACAGCACACATCCTGGTTTATGTAAATAATTTATTAAAAAATAATTAATTACATTTTAATTAATCATAAAATAGATATAATAACTTAATAAAAATATTATTTATTAAAAAACTGTGTCAAAGTTGTTAAGACTCTCTTTGCTAAATTTTTGAATATATTCTCTATATTAGTTGTATTAACTAAATTGTACATAAATTAAAAACACAAAAAAAAAGTGTCAATGTCAACAATATTTTTGCATAGCATGCAGTTTGCAAAAAATAAGAAGAATATCATGAATTGCATGAGGATTATTCAAGAGGCCGTTATGTCAGCACTCATTCCCAATGTTATAAGTAAATTTGTATTAAATATTATAAACAAAAAGGCAACTAAAACAATAATAACGTATAAAATGCCTTTCATTTGCAAAATGAAGGAAAATCGATAGAGGCCGTTATGACAACATATGATTTCTCTTTCTGTCTCTCTCTTTCCTAATTGTTTACCAAATCTCTTCACACGCATAGTATTTTAATGATATATTTCACAAATAAATAGATTTATTAATACATTTTATTTAACTAATAATCACAAAAAAGCTTTTAGAACAATAATAAATTACAAGAATTTATAACAGAAATGAAAAAATAAAATAACGACCACTGTGGCTCTCTCAATGTTTTAAATGTTGGCAACAACCTCTCCTAAGAAAAAAGCTTATAATTTATTTCACAACGAAATGGAGTTTTATCAAATAATTGAAATGCAAAGTGGCAGGCACATTGGAAATCAGTAGCCACTTTAAGGCCGGTAAAATAATAACAAGAAAATTGTAATAAACCCCGAATACCCAAGAAAATTAAATTATATTAAAACAATGGAAGTTAAAGAAGAAGAAAAAGGAGATACTGAACTATTTCCTGAAATAATAAACCCCAGTGAGGCCGATGAGGAGGATGAGGAAGAAGAAAATGAAGCAGTTAATTGCAGCAACTATGAAACAAATTTCAAACAAATTATCAGTAAAATCGCCTGCGATAAAAATGCCATTGATTTTGAAAAATATGTAAAGGAAAACTATGGAAATCACATCAAAATTTTAGAACGCCAAACTTTTGCAGATATCAAGCCACCAGTATTCATTGCATTTAATCATTTTCGTGAAAAATGTCGGCATCATATCCATTGGCTAGATGTTGTATTTAATTTATCACAAAAATATGGTAAGGAAATTGAATTTTTGGTTGCCGATCAAATGGATGTGGATGTAATATTTCCACATACAAATCCCATTAGTTGTTTAAATAGTTATCAAATACCCGAGCGTGAAAGTATACGGGTTTTTGTGCGCGACCACAAGAAGAGAATTGTGGAGTGTTATGATCCCGATAAAACGATGGAGGTGCTAATGGAATTATGTGATCAACTGATAAGTGGGGAATTATTTATTTCTCAAAGTGTCGGGGAACCGAAGCAGATTGAAAATAGTTTGGTGAAAATATGTGTCCATTTGAATTTTGATGAAAGTGTGACACAATCTGGCAAAGATATTTTATTAATTATTGATCGTAATGATTATCAACCCCACGAAGATGATGGATTAAATTTTGAAACGCTTGCCTTGGAATTCAGGGATTCCGATTTGGAGTTTATCTATATAGATGGTGATCGTAATTATATACCATTTGAATATTATGCCCACAGCTATCCAACCATATTATTTATACCCCACGATGAAAAACATAATTTTGTGCGGTTTAAACATCGTCGAAGGGACACGGATAACCTAAGGGAATTTATCCAACAAAACCTGGCACCCGAAGGCAAACAATTTCGACATGAAGACATACAAAAATCCAAATATAAACCCTTTACATTACCAACCAACGGGGAGAAGGATCTTCAATTTGAAAATCTTGAAAAATATCTAAATGCAAATTTTGAAAAATCATTTGAAGTGCTAGATCGTAAAAAATTTCACAAATTAAAAAAAAAGTATTATAATCTATTTTATGGATTTCAAGCGAAATGGTGTAAAATACTACCTTGATTATTTACAGTTACTGCATCAGGTGGCCGAAGGCAGCCGGGGTTATAGAACAAATTTTTTAATTGCTGATCTGCAGGATATTGATATCATCCATCCGAAATGGTATCACAAATATTTAAATGAACTGAAACTTGACTCCACCAAATGCCATATCTATGCTCTGGATTTTCACAATAATTGGCATAAAATTGAAGAACAGTTCAAAACTCCAACATCTTTATGTTTTTTTGCATATGCCCTACAACATCAACATTACTATTTCTCACAACCCCGACCAGGGTTTTTGAACATTACAACTGCGGTAACATATTGTACAGCAGATAATTTTAAATGTTTAATTAAAACTTATCGTTGTCCTAAATTTGTAACAATATATTGGGGTGAAACGCAGAAAGCGGAAACAATATCCAAAATTTTATATGAAATTGCCACGGAAGATATGCGTTTTAAACATGTTAAATTTTTAAAATTGAATGCCAAATTAAATTATTTACCACTCGAATATAAATATCACACATATCCAATATATTTTTATATACCCAAAAATAATCCTGAAGAGAATACGCTACGTTATATAGGTAAAAGGCAAAGTAAAAAAGATATATTGGAATTTTTACAATCAATGATTGAATATTAATTTATAAAAAAATTGTGGATTTTAAGTTTCAAAATAAATAAGAACGAAATTAAATGCATGGTCATTTTTTTTTAATTATGTAGGGAAAATATTAGAGTAATATTGAAAATATAATCATTTTTGAAGAGCAAGGAATAACATACAATTATTATTTTTTTTAGCTCGGAATAGAAACGGGGGATTTGAAAAAAACATGTTTTCAACTCTCAATGTAGGTGTGAATTTTTTTAATATTAATCCAAATAAGTGATTTTTCCCATTAAAAAAATATAAAAATAAAATAATTCAAAAACAGCACTTTTATTCTTACTTATACTTTTATTAACATATTATTTTATTTTCACAAAAAACTGCATATATCAGAAAAACTAAGCTATCCACACATTAATATCGACCATAAATTAAATTTGAGTACCATTTAGTACCAAATTTCACGATTCGAGCTCTAAAGGTCCACCCAAATTCAAATTGTACCAACCAACAAAACTTCCTGCATACCCCGATCCAAGAAGTCTATGGTTCACCCAAAATTTAAAAATTTAGTACACAGTTGTACGAATTTCAAAACTTCCTACTTTACCCAAACCTACACCTCCACAGTGATCCCAAATCCAAGTTTCAGGATTCCAATTCTATCTGTCCACCCATAATTCAAATTGTACCAAATTTAGTACACAGTAGTACCAATTTCCAAAACTTCCTACATACCCCAATCCTACACTCCCACAGTGATCCTAAATCAAAGTTTCAGGAGTCCAATTCTATCGGTTAACCTACAATTCAAATTTTATTTTACCAAATTTAGTACCATTTAGTACTCATAAGTATTAATTTCTTAAACTTAATCCTGACCCCAATCCCCACCCTACAGTGATAAACCATATCAAAATCGTAGCAATTATCGTACGATTTAGTACTTTTCGTACACATAAGTAATAATTTCCAAAACTACGTACATATCCCAATCCTACACTCCAACGGCAATGTTAATTTCAATTTTTGGGATTCCAGCTCGATTTGTACCTCCAAATCAAATTTTTACCAAATATAGTACCACTCGTACACATGAGCACACGCTTTCAAAACTATCTTCTTTAATAGACCCTACATCACAACCCTTATTCGCATTCCAAATTTCAAGTTTTTAGCTCTATCCATTCACATGCTACGAAATTGTACAAAATTTAGTACATTTTAGTACTTTTCGCATACTTATAGTTCGAATGTCCAAGATTTCTAGATTCTAGCTTCAGCCGTTTCGTCTGGGCATTGATGAATCGTTAAATCAGTCAGTCAATCACTTTACTCTTTCAATAGTATAGATTGTGATATACAGGTATATATAAACTTTATACGGAATTTCACAACCTCACCAAACAATTGTGTGTGTTTGTGCTCCCTCTCTTATTGGGAAGAGTATGTATTTGGTATTTACTTGTTATGCTTGCATCTGGAAAACAAGCTTTCAGTACTCATTTAAGCCTGACGAAGACAACAGCTGTTCTGTACGAACGAAGAGGCTTACTAAATATTTTTGTTGCAAAAAAAATGGAAGAATTTTTACGCCTGAATCAAATCGATATTGAAGATCTTACCAAGCAGACAAACAAAACACCCACACCATCACATGAACAGTCTTTAATGGAGGAAATATATATAGACTTGAAGCTATATCTTCAGGACTACTGTCAGAATCGTATCAAGTTATTGGAACGTTCAAAATTTAAAGAAATAGCAAATCCAACAATTTTGGCCTTTAATCATTTTCATGAAAAGTGTTACTATCATCGCAAATGGTTGGATCTGATATTTAAAGCGGCTCTCACATATGATAAGACAATTGAATTCCAAGTGGTTGATCAATTGGATTTAGATCTCATGTATCCTTATAAAAATCCATCAGATTTTTCCTATCTGCAAATAAACCTGAAATGGAGGCATTGCAAATATTTGCCATAGATGGAGAGCAGCAGCGGCGTATACGACGTTTTCAATATTCCGATTGCAATGAGAAGACCTTACAGAATATTTTACTTATTTGTAAGTTATTGTTGGAAGATAAACTGTTCATATCACAATTATCGATAATGCCAAATCATAATGTGGAGGATAGGTATTTAAAGATATGTGCCCATAAAAACTATAGAGATTTAATAACTAATTCAAAAAATAATATTCTTTTAATTATAGAATTAAAAGATTTCCAAGAACCTTATAGTGGGTGGTATTATAATTATGAAGAAATAGCATGGCAGTGTGCGGAATATCAAATTGAAACCTTTTACATGAATGGTTTGAAAAATTACGTACCCTTTGAGTTTACTGCATATCGTTATCCACAATTAATTTATATACCGGCAGATGAAAAACACAATTTCATACATTACACAGGAAGAAGTACCAAAACGGATGCAGTTATGGAATTTGTGCGGATTAATATTGGCCTAGAAGGGCGACATCACAGGCAAAATTTATTATCCAAAATACGGCACAAACAATTTTGCATACCCTATGACATTGCAAATAATTTAGAATGGTTCCGGCAATACCTTGCAGATAATTATGAAAAATCATTTAAAATTATAGATCCCTCCAACTTCCACAATATTAAAAATTCGATTATTATATATTTTATGGATTTGCAAAAGAATAATATCCAATATTATTTCTCAACACTACAACAAATTTATAATGTTTCAAAAGCCAAATATGGTTATGATATTGATTATATTATTGCCGATTTGCAGGATATTGATATTCTGTATCCAATTTGGTATAAAGAAAAATATTTACAAAGTGATTTAAAATTAGAAAAATCGGATATTCATCTTTATAAAATAGATCGTTTAAAACGTATTTATAAAATTGAAAAATTTAATAGTCCTTCATCGTTGTTTTATCATTTATATTATTTTAATTATAAACAATTATATCATGCGCAGTCATGGACAAAAACTAAAAAACCAAAGGAACGCATTAAATCTTATAATGCCAATAATTTGGAATTATATATAAATAATTGTAAACGGCATATATTTTTAACAATATATTCTCCTAAAGATAATGATTATTTGGAAATATTAGATATTCTAAATGACAGTGTGAGAAAATTCAAAAAATTGCCATTGACATTTTTAAAAATAAATGCCGATTTAAATTATATCCCCTTGGAATACAAGTATCACAAATATCCTGTACATTTTTTTATACCACGGCACAATAAGCAGGTGGGTATTGTACGTTTTATAAGTCAGGAAAAATCAAAAGAAGAAATTTTAAATTTTTTACAAAATTGTTGTAGCATTAAATTTTAAATAAAAATAAAATAAAAAAACAAATAAATAAAACAAAATTTTCTCTGGGATATTTGGGCTGGGGATATGACAAAGGTTAAAGATGATATCAAAGGAGGTAAAGTTCTACATCCAATTTTAGTACAGATCGTCAAACAAAAAATTGAGAGAATATTGTATTGAGTAACAAAATTATAATTTTTAACATTTTTAAAAAAATTTTACGTTATTTGTATTGTGACGAAATCACCCCCTAAACGTCAATTTAGTAGGATGCGGTCAATGGGGGTCTTAATCTACACTAAATTTTACTATAGGTTTCAAAACAAAGCAATCCCATATATAGAATATTGAACAATAAAATAAAAACATTTAAATTGTAACTCCAAATTTTCGGCTTTAAAATGATACCGATATTGCCTCAGTGAATTTAAAAAAAAAAAAAATTACGTGAAAATACAAGGGTCCAAACGGAACTTTGGAGGCCCATATCTCCGGAAATACCGATTTCCACAAGAAAAAAGTATACTGCTGTAATCAGGGTAAAAATTTCAAAACGATCTGGGTGGGGGCTTTAAACTAGACTTGTTCCGAACTTATAGCAACCAAATTCTGGTCATCTCAAATATTGTAATGGTGTCATTTTTAGAGATTTAAAAAATAATGGTCGGAAACTCACCGGAATGAGGGCAAAGGACATCAATTACTCTTCGGATTTATTCTAATTAGAAAAGATATTGAGCGTTATTATTATTTAACACAACAACAATATTCAAATGTACTTACCGAAAATTGGGGACCCATAACTTTAAATTGGTCATCCATACTGCTTTAAATTGCCTTAGAAAGTCCCGCAAAACTTGGAGATATGGATATCCACAAGAAAAAGTTTATATTTGTGATCATGGTTCCTACATATGGTAAAAATGTCCAAACCATCCGCTATTGGAACTTGAGTCATTCATTTTCCAACTAAATCATAAAACTTGTCATACATGAAACAACACCACACACACACACACACACACACAACGAACTTTTGCCAAAGATTTTTACTTCACTAATTTTCTTCGCGAATTTCATTGATTTTATTCTAAATTTCACTGGAATTATTAACTATAATACTTTTTTATTCGTATTCACTAAAAATTAATAATATTTTCCGCATTTAATATTGAAATATTTGCAATTTAACGTTCACGAGTAAATTTGCACCAACCGATTGTTGCGCTTGTTTTTGTTTCTTCTTCCCCGCAATACATTCACAGGGGAATGATAGCACACAAGGTGGTTTTGTTTGACGGTGACAAGGCAACTAATTAAACGCGTGATCATTGGACGTTATGCAATTAAATGTGACAGAAAAAAAATGTAGTAAATTTATAAAAAGAATTAAAATTTTGAAATGTAAATTGTGATTAAAATATAAAAGACTGTATTTCAAATTATAAATAGAAATAAAATTTTGAAATGTAAATTGTGATTAAAATACCAAAGACTGTATTTCCAAGAAATTGTACTTTGAGTTTTTTTTTCAATTGAACCAAAATCTTAAAGAAGTATTGTCAATCGAGATCTTTTTCTAAACTAAATTTTACTAGAGGTAATCAAATAAAACAAAATCATAGATATAATATTTAGCAATAAAATGTAGACATTTAAATTTGCTATAAAAATACCACCCTATTTAGGGTTAATGTGATACGTTTTCGTTTTTGGGCCGAAATCTCATTCAAACTTTAATTTACATGGGTGATGTCAATGAATGTCATATTATACACAATATTTTACTATAGAATACCTGACAAATATATATATATATATATATATAAATATATAATATTTAGCAATAAAGACATTCGATTTTGTTTACGTTAATTTCTTAGATTTTCTCGTATGGGTTAAATTCACCCTCTAAACTTCAAGGATGCAGTCAATGGAGGACTTATTCTACACTAAATTTGACAATAGGTCACCAAACAACAGGAATCGATACATATAATAATTATCAATAAAATATTGATTTTAATTTGGACATAAAAAGAAGACAACTTTCTTAAGTTATGCTTGTTTTTCGATTTGAGACGAAATCTCCTTCAAAACTTCAATTTAAAGGGCTGTTGTCAATGGCGATCTTATTCTACACTAAATTTTACCATATTAAACAATAAAATAATTATATTCAAATTTGGTCATTAAGAATACAATGTTATCTTGGGGTAATTTTGTATATTTTTTGTTATAGTCCAAAATCTCACTCTAAACTTCAAATTAGAAGGATGCAATACACTTAACAACAGAAAGTGGTAAATATAATATTTAATAACATTTCATTTGATATATATATATATATATATGTTGCGTATTGTTGCCAATGGGAATTGTATTCTTCACTAAATGTCTGCAAACAAACCAAAGCTCTAGTTATAATATTTAACAATAATATATAAAGGTTTATATTGGTTGATAATAAACAAAAAAATCTATGAAAAATTTCGTATGTTTTTCGAATTGCCCCGAAATCTTCGTCAGAACATGAATTTAGAGATGTGACGCCAATGGGGTATTTATTCTATACAAAATTCTACTATAGGTCACCAAACAAACCAAAGCGGTAGATATAATATTTAACAATACAAACTTGACATTTAATTGCGTATGGACATTATTTTTAGGTTATTTTGACATTGTGGGAACAACTTACTCTTCAGTTTTGTTTTGTTTATCACACTTTTGTTCGTTTTTTAATAAAAAACTTATTTTAGTTATTTCCTTAAAAATATGCGTATATTTTTTATTAAAAAAAAATAATATCGTTCCAAAAAATATGTATCGCAAAAAATTAATTAAGAATGTGTGTATCTATATACTAATTAAATAATATTAATAAAAATAAACAACAATTTTTTATGTGTTTTAACTTAAATTGTACTAACTATAAAATTATTTACAATATATATTTTGAAAACAAGGTATAATTAACTAAAACAAAAATAGTCTTTTAAAACAAAAAAAAATGTAACAGTTATTAAATTATCCTGCGTTTAATAACCACATTGAATGTGCATGTATGTATGTGTGTGTGATTTTTTAACTAGACTTGGCTGGTAGCCATTGGATTTGTTTCAATTTATCATATATACTAAAGTAGAGAGCTGTTGTCAGACTTGATTTAAGTAGTGTGGGAGCAACACCCTTATATAGTCCACGAACGCCCTCCTGTTTGATCGTTTCGCGTAAACAGCTATAGACACCGGTACAGCGTATATTTTGTCCGAATGTTTGACGATTCGATTCGAAACCTTGTATTTGTAAACGTTTCTTGATCAAATCAAAGGGATAGACAATGGTTTTCGACAGCATGCCAGATGAGGCGCCCATTATCAAAAGAGTCCAGGTGGGAAGTTGGCTGAAAGACAAATACAAAATGGAAATTTCAATTAAAATGAAGAAAAACTTTGACAATATTTAAAGAATTCCCAGGATTTTTTTTGGAAATACATTCGAATGGATATGATCAAAGTTTAACGTTAAAAAAATCTGCATATTTTCCTCACCTCCTTTCCTCCACGTGGAACATTTTACATGCCGACTGGGAAAATAATCTATAGAACATAAAATTGGAACCCATGAGCGGTGTTATTTGCAACAGAGCTGATGAGAGGCCACGATACATGCCGCGTGGTCCTTCATTGCGTATTATCGATGCCACCGCCCGTGTAGCATTACGATAACCCTTACTTGTATCCTGAGCAATTAGACGCGTACGTATCACATCTAATGGTGTTGAAATTATCACAGCCGTACTGCCAGCAATCGCACCACACACAAAATTGGATAGATTTGGTTTATCCTTCAGATAGGTGGTCTGTTTGGCATACAAACTCAGCTGTTCGTATGTCCAGAATTGTGATATCCCATACATAACACTAAGCACCTGGGCCGGATTGTGACCTTTCCAGAAGGCTAAAAGACCCTCCTCCCTGAATATTGTCTTCACCGCTTGGCTAATGGAAACATATTTGGATTTTTTAGCTGCCGCTGTGAGGGGATCAAAACCAATTGGTTCGACTTGTAATTGGAAACGAATTTTCAACACATCAAACGGTTGGCAGGTGGATCTGGTAATAGCTGCTGCCAAGCCACCGGCAATAATTTGTTGTAACTGTTCCCTTTTGCTGTGTGTACGTTTTTTGGCCGGAGATTTGGGCTGTTCCAATGGTGTTGTCGCCGTTGTCGCTGTGTTAGCTGTTGTACTCACTTGTGGTGTCATCTTTAAAATAATTTCTTGTCAGTCGTCGTTGCCTCCTATCCAAATTGTTTACTCTGTGAGGA
This sequence comes from Musca vetustissima, assembly GCF_032173495.1. Taxonomy (NCBI): domain Eukaryota; kingdom Metazoa; phylum Arthropoda; class Insecta; order Diptera; family Muscidae; genus Musca; species Musca vetustissima. Next base: position 117,161 of record NW_026885219.1, on the reverse strand, counting down.
ACAGTGAGTGAGGTGAGGTTGTTTTCTTGTGCGTTGTGTTGTGTGCAAGCAATAACTCGCAACTGAGGATTTTAAGTTTCACTTTTTTCTTTCTTCTTTCTTGTCGTTGAATGTATGAATGAATGAAATGTTTGAGTGTGTGTCAGTGTCGTCTACAGGTATTGTTTGTTATGCGCCGTTGTCGTCGTTGTTGTTGTATGTTGAGACGTTACGCTAAGGTATTTTAGACAATATGAAGTAATAGTTCATTACGTCCACTGCCAGATAAGGTTGTACAGATCATCGGAGTCAAAATTCACAGTGTTGATGATAGCTTTTATTTTAGAAAATGTTTTTTAGTTATTTTTTATTTTGTGAAGCTGGAAAAAGAAAAAAAAGATTTTATTTAAATTATAAAATAAAGGCTTTGTATATTTTGTTATATTGTTTTTTAGAAGTCCACATAGGTCAGAATAGAGATCTTTCTGTATTGAAGAGATAAAAATCTAGGAATTTTGTTTAAAGAATATTTGAGGTTAATGTGGAATGAGGTTAAAATCTAACTCAAGTCTACAATTTAGAAAGATGCTATTAGTGGAGGTCAAGTTTAGATCGCCACACAATAGAAAATAATAAATGTAATATAAAGCAATTTAGTAGTGACATTCAAATTAAAAATAAAAACAAAAACATTTTCTGACAATAATTTGATATATTATTTTTCGAATTGAGCCGAGATCTTCTACTAATGTAGTACACATACACATTTTATTGTGGTTCACCAAAAATATTTTTGAGAATAATTTGCTACATTGTTTTTTTTCGAATTGAGTCGAGATCTCCTTCAAAACTTCAAATTTATCGAAATTTTATTAATGTAGGTTATATTCTAGACTAAATTTTATTATGGGTCACCAAACAGCTGAAAACTGAAGATATAATATTTGGCCATAAAAGGTTAATATAGTAAGTTTTTTGTTTCACTATAGGTCACCGAACAAACCAAAATCGTAGATATCATATTTAGCAAATATAGCCATTTTAATTTGATATAAAAAAAAGAATTTTTAAGGTTAATTTGACAAGTTTTTGGTTTTGGCCAAAATTGCCTTTAAAACTTCAATTTAGGAAGGTGATGACAATGAAGGTCATATTCTATACTAAATTTCACTAGAGGTCATCGAACTACTCAAAACTGTAGATATAATATTGGGCAAAAAATATAGCCATTTAAATTTGGTATAAAAAATAATTTTAAGGTTAATTTGGTAAGTTTTTATTCTTGGCCAAAATTGCCTTCAAAACTTCAATTTAGAGGGGTGATGTCAATGAAGGTCAAATTCTACACTAAATATCACTAGAGGTCATCGAACAACTCAAAACTGTGGATATAATATTTAGCAATAAAATATAGTCATATGGTAGATAAAAGAACAATTTTTAGGGTTAATTTGCAAGTTTTTGGTTTTGCCCAAAATGTCTTTCAAAAATTCAATTTAGGTGGGTGATGTCAATGAAGGTTATTTTCTACACTAAATTTCACTATAGGTAATATAGGTAACAACTCAAAACTGTGGATATAATATTTAGCAAAAAAAATATAGGCATATAAATTTGGGTTATTTTGGAAGGTTAATGTTTTAGGTTTTATGCCAAAATCTTCTTCTATTCTTCACTTCAGAAGTATGACGTCAATGGAGGTCAAATTCTACACTAAATTTCAAACATTCCAAACTGTAGTTGTAATATTTATCAATAGAATAGAGACCTTCAAATTGGTCATTAAAAATATATTTTTGTGAGGTTAGATTTTTACGTTGGGTAATTAAAAAATAATTGTATCTGAAGTAATTTAGTACATTTTCTTGTATGGGCCAAACTCTTCCCTAAAACCTAAATATAGAGAAGTGATATTAATGGAGATCTTATTATACGTTAAATTTTACTATAGGCTACCAAACAACTCAAAACTGTAGATATAACCTTTAGCAAGAAAAGTTATGCTTTCATTTTTTTTAACCTCCACAATTCAGAAAAAACAATCTTTCGAAAAATCAACGTTTCGGATAGTAAATAAAATATATTATTTAAAAAAATCAGAACTCAAATAGTCCTTGATTAACATTCCCTAAAATCAACGCTTCTGATACGTCTTTGAAAAGGTTCTTAAAAAATCCGCCCTCCGATAGTCTTTGAAAAAATATTCTTACCTTTAAAATGTCATTTACCTATATGAGCGTGGAATCAGAATGAGACATTTTAAGGTATATTAAAATGTCTCGTTCGGATTCCACGCTCAAATAAGTAAATTTCATTTTAAGGTATTTCTAAAAAGAGTTTTTATTAGTCTTTCTGTGAATGCATGCAACTTCGTTTTTGAATTTCCATTGAAATATTCTCATCACAAATCAATGACTAAATTTTCATTGAAAAAAGGGTGTGTTTGTTTTTTGTTTGTTATTTCTTTGTAAAGTTATTTGCCCTTGAAATTTTAATAAACTATTTTCGATTGATTTGGGTGATAAAACAACAAAATGAAAACCGTTTGCTGTGCACACAAAACCAAATTCAAATTTATGTTAATTATCTGAGGATATACACGAACAAACACGACGACAAATATTCCAACAAAAATGTATGGCCTATCCAACCACAGCATTTTTTCCTCTTATTTCAACATTTTGCCATAACATAAATATTGCGAAAATTAAATAAAAACAAATAGTTTATTTATGTTCGGCCGCCTTCGAGATAATACAATGGATGGCATTTACGCACTTCTGTTGTCTAAATGACAGGTGTTAAATATTTAAATAACAATTTTGACATTCACAGCTCACACCTTCTCTGTCTGGATCGGAGCATCTTAGACAAACGATGTTATATGTAGTGTCATCTACTATGTGGTATGTTGTATGTATGTGGAAACGGAGGCCCAATACTAAGCCTAGAAAGAAGTGTACGCCTGCATGCGCTTGATCAGCGATGCGTACGTGAGATTGGTAAATGACAATTCGAAACCATTATAATAAGATATCTTTAGATATGCCATAAGGTTAATTAGAAAATTGCCTAGGTATCAAATAATTATCTGGAAAAAATCATGATTCGAAGTACAGATTATGATTACAAAATTGTAAGTGGAAAACAAAACAATTATAAATAATAATACACAATAGCATAACAACGACATTATTAGCAACACGTATTTATAATTATAGTTTAAATATGTAACTGTATTACATTAAATTTATAGTATACAAACGTATATAGTCTTATGTCTTACCTGCACAAAAATGTTGGCATAAACTGCACAATTATCCAATGTGCATTCAAAAGAAAGTTTTCAAAATTGTTTTTTAGACTGTAATCGAATCCATTCCAAATTTGTTGCTGTTGTTGTATTCTTCTGCTATAGCAAATATCAATACACTATAATCGCTATAATACGCTGCATTGCCAGAGTTCGTTTGTACGCCCGTTTCGTCGTCGTAGCCGTATCATAATAAACAAAAACACTTTATATTCCTTATCAGCATATTCCGCTTAGGTAATAATTTCAGTTTAAGCCTCCTCTTCGATAAGCACCTGTTACAATACTGATCATTGCTGGGGGGCTTTTGTTGGTTGTCAGTCAAGCCGAGTTTTGCTTTATTTTGAGTGTAAATGCTGGTTCATTCATTCATGCTCTTTCAGTTTTTTTTATTTCTCAACTTTCTTTTTTTCTTCTGCGGACGAACCAATCAACCAGCTAGCCGGACTAGCTGCTCATCCAAGACACCGCCACCACCAGCACAATATTAAGGCTTGGCAAAACGCCACCGACTTGACTAATAATCACCAATGACAGTTATAAGCCATTCATTAAAAAAAACAACGACTCTTCTTCACTCCAATGGCCCTTTGCTTTGTGTGTCGGGGCTCTTTTTTGTTTGCTTGCGAGCTTTTAAAACGCTCTTCACTCTCTACTGTGGAACGTTCAAAGGGGTCAGGTTATATTAGCCGCCTGTTATCTGTTATTGTTTTATTATTGGCTTGTAAAGTAAAAAACAAGTTACGTCAAAAGTGAAATTTTCCCTTCCAGTAGATCTTAAAATACCAAAACAACAACGAATGAACGTTTCAAAGGTAAACAAATCGCACCACATGTTCACTGTGACCATTCACAATAGCAAGGCAATCAGCTGTTAATACAGAGATGTATTTTATTTGGTGATACACTATAAAAAATTATTATCTTAAACCAGTAGGGAAAGTAGTATTGTCGGACTATATGATACCTATCACCACTTTGGGTATATTCTACATATGAATCCTAACAGAAGTCGATTTTCGATAATGTGATCTTTATTTATATAAAAAACGACTAAAATCAATCCCTACCCATGCAATTCTGCAACCTATGCTAAATTTTTTTAACATGAATAGGTGGAAATTATATATTGAAGTTATGCTATATCTAAATCTGAACCGATTTCAAGGAAGCTTGCTCGGGATTAATTTATATTTATTTCAGTACGTTGTTTCAAGAGGCCTAGCTATGGGTCTTTAGTGCACCATTTACTTAAAATTGGAAGAAAATATATATAGGAGCTATATGTATATGTAAATTTCAAGAAAACTTGGCTTTGGTACACTATTTTCCTAAAATCGAATGATAAATGCGACCTGTACTTTGTTTACAATTTAACATCAACATACGGACGGGCATGCATAAATCGACTCAGAAAGTGATTCTATGCATATTCACAGTCATAATACCCTGTACCACAGTATGGTGAAGGGTATAAAAAAGTGGTATAAAACTGTTATACCTACATACATACATGGGTACATCGACATAGAATTGTATTCGTATCGAATATTTCGAAGTATGTATTACAAATTCACTTTATGCTGGAGTGTATACAAATATTCGTAGATTAATTAATACATTTGTCTTGGTTCCTTTATTGTTTTATATATTTTATAAAAATACAAAAAAAGTTTGTATACATGTATATATATATAGAGTTGTGTAAATATATATATATATATATATATATATCAAGTGAGATATATAAAAGAAATGCAATATAATAGTTGAAAAAAATCGTATAATAGTTAAAAAAAAGTTTATGAAGACTTATTGTTTCATTTCCAGCCGATATTTGCAGCTGGATCGGTTTGAGTGGGTTCATAGTCAGGTGGTATGCTAAAACCTAAAACTTCAAGAGATGGTTGATGAGTTGGACCCGAACGATTTGTATTTGGCTGTTGGACAGCAGCTGGTGATGGCATGGAAGGTGCCGTGGCTGGTGGGGCAGTTGGTATTATATTCGATTTGGGTGGAGTTGGTGTAACCGGCGGAACTGGTTGCACTGGAGGATAGAGATTATTTGCCGCGGCGGCTGGGGGTGGGGCCGATGGGCCGGGTGCTGCTGTACCATTAACACCCAACTCACCATCATTTAAAAATACCGGATATCTGGGTTTAAATGTATTGCTTTCAAATTGTTCGGAGCGTACATCTTCTTCGAACATGGGAGGAGCTGGGCGAGAGAAATTTTCAAACAATTAATAATATTTGTAATAAAATAAGAGAGTGTACGACTTACGCAGTGGTTTATATACCGGTCCCCGACCTGGTTGGGCCGTAATCGCATCCGTTTCAATTGTACTTGCAAATATCGGCACCGTGCCAATTGTCAGCGGAAATTCAATTATCAAATCTCCATGAATCCGTGAAACCTTGGCAATAAATTTCAATGTATAACTAACTTTAATAATACTGCAGCTTTCTAGGGAAGTTGGTGTTGTTGAGGGTATTTGTAAAAATTCATTGAATTCGGCTTTATTAAATTTCACCACTTCGCCGCAATGATTGTCGGCAACTTTAATTTCGGTTTCCTTGGTTTTTGTTTCGGGCGAACGACTCGTGTAGATGACTTTTTTCATTAGACGCACCTTAACATCGGAACAATGGACATCGGATTGATTATCGAGAACTATATTAAAGCGTATTTTTTGTCCCGGGGCATAGGCACTAAATGGTGCCTTGGCGGTCATTACCATAGGACCTTTACTGCCACAACAGAGACTCCAACAGAAGGTTTTCTCTTCGATTTTATGCAAAGGTTTCTAAAATGAAGATAGGGAGAGAGGAAGTGAAGGATTGATGAGTTAATTATGAAGAAAAAAAAAAGATTTTAATTTTTAATTTAATTTATTACATATTTTGGTAACCAAGCTAATATAGCTTATAGATTTTATAGACTTTTTACTTACCCCATGATTTGGATTTAAATTCAAATCGTATGGCGATATAACGGTATAAGCCTGCTTAAACACATTGTTATAGCGCATAACACGGTCTATGGTCAGGGTGACTTCATGTTGTATTTGACCCCAGGCCCCATTAAATGACGTTGGAGCATTTGGTGGTATGGAACCTTGAAATGGGAAGACATATTTACCAGCCGGCAATTCCAATTGCGAGCCACCACTTTGCCCGTAGACAAATTTATCATTCGAATAATAGATTTCCGATGCTGAATATGTTTCCAGGGCCTTCTGCCGATTACCCTGAGCATCTTGTTTGGTGATATTTTCCGTCCAGCGTACTTCTGAGAAACCGCTTATGCTAATCGAAATGGCTAAAAGGAAAAGGAAAGAAATAAAAATTAAAAAGTGGTGAAACTAGTTTTTGAAAAAATGCTTAATTATGAGATGATTAGAATGCAATACACTCTGGTATTTATAGACAATGTGAATTGCATGAGGAAAAAATGTTATTTTCTTTATCTTAATGGATTTTCAAATACACACTTGAGCCAATACTTTAGGCTTTGGATGTGAATTTCTATTTTTATCCAATTCGTATATCAATTACCAGCCAGCCACAATAGAGGATGAGGGTGCTGCCTCCATGCTGATCATGCAATGACCTCCAATTATTTAATTAAATTCTTTTGTAGGTTTGGAACGCCCGAATTAAGAGCAATAACAATAAGTATTAAGTCATTAAGTAGCATTGGACATAATTGATGTCAACACTATTACGAGATAGACACGAGATGAAATTCGGACAGATGATCTCAAGATAAGAAAGAGGAACTGAAATGCCTTCTATCTTTGAAGACACATAAAAAAACTAAATTGAAACTTGGAGTACCATGTAATGAAGTTTTTGGAATCGATCATGGCCCTTTGGAATAAATTGAATTGAAAATTTAGAACCAGAGGAATTCTCTTTACCTACTCCCCCCTTTGAAAAGCGGAAGTTTTCGAACTGATTTTTCTTTGGCTATTACATACACAATTTTTACATGTAATGTGTTATTCTTTGAAAGCCATTCAAAACCATTTGTGTATGTGTACAAATTAAAACTTATATTTAAATATTGTTATATTAATTTTTTTCTGTTTTGTAATTATAAACCAATCTAATTAATGGTTCAACAGAAAAACAAAAAAAATGTAATTAAAATACCACAACAAAAACAAATTGTTCGGCATAGATTGGTTTCTCACACAATCAGCAGAACTGAAAATAAAACTGGTTTTGTTGGACGTTCATGGTTTATTTCAGTTGAAACAGTTTTGTGGACATGCCGATATTCTGGAATATAATTCTACACCTAGATGAATTATGGCCGATTGTAGTTGAGCTCAAGGGGGTTGGTATGATAAATTGAGTTTCTAGCAAGAAAAAGAAAATAGCATTGACGAAATGAAAGAGACTTTTTTAAAGTACCATTAAAAAATATGTTTGTGTTCCAAATTTAAAAAATCAATATCCATTGAAAATTGAATGAGGATAAAACTCATAGGAAAAGAACTACATATTGTCAGCTGAAATGCAAAAAGGCGTAACTAACAAAAAATTGAAAATTGACTTTTTGAATGAATATTGTGAATGTCTTTGTGTTGACAAAGTTTTACAAAACTTCAATTAACAAAAAACAAAAAGTTTTTTATTTGATAAATGCAAAAAGGCGTAACTAACAAAAAATTCAAATTTTTACTTAATTGTTATGACTGTCATTAAACTAAATAACTAAATTTGTTAAAAAAATAATAGTCTTTTGTTTTTTCATTTCACATGACGTGTTTATAGTTTTCATTCAAAACAGTTTTTTGCTTCTCCTACACAATTATGCTTTTGTTAGTTACGCCTTTTTTTATTTTAGCTAACGATATACTATAAAAAACATCGGAACTTTGGAAGCTTATAGCTCTGGATGTAATCAGCGACCTTACTGGTACCCTCTTTAACCTCTGATATTTAAATCCCTAATACAACGATGGAAAAATATTGAAATAAACGACGTTAGGTTCGGCTGGACGAAACTATATAAACCCCAAAGCTAATAGAACCTTTATATAGAGATTATGCCATTTCAAATTGTCTGCTAATACTTGAAACACTTGGCTATGTACCTCAACATATTGAAATTTTAACTGATCCTGGCCATTATGCCAAAAGATGGATGTAGGTACCTATGTACATCGGAAAAAATCTATTAATTTGGAATATTTTGAGGTGGATCAAATATTTTGAGGTGTTGATAGCCCACCTCATGCTGAGGCTTATATGGCTGGATAGAAAAACATCAAAATGATCCATGACTGGTCTCCTAATATCTCTTTTTTCATCTAAATGGTAATATTTCCACATTTGGTTTGGTACCCATTTAGAACACGTATTTCCAGAACCTGCAAAAATTTTTCATTAATCGATATTCTTATTTTTTTTTTTCTTTAACATAGAACTGTTCATGTACTCATAAACTAGTAAAACTTTTGAAAAATATTGTCGGTGAATAGAAGGTCTTCTTAAGTTCTGGAACAGATCCAAATTTGAAAAGTTTTATCAGTTTTTGTCTTCGCTAACATTCACTTAGCTTCACAGGGCCTATTATATATTTATTTTGTAACAAATATTTAACTATTTTGCACATTTTATAACTACTTTCATTTAAATCCATGTCACGTCACATTTCCTTATTAAGGTAAAATCCACCAATTCTTCGAGGAAACTCATTTTAAATTGTTTTAATCGATTTTCTAATAAAATTCATTTCAATGTTCCATTTTCCCGCCATTTAATATTACATTACATTAGGGATCACAAGTAACAATTTGACACTTAGCTTAAGGTCAGCACCCTTTTAAAATGTAATTTTACTCTCATTCACACACCATACCTCGTATTGAGCCACACACACACACAGCTGAAGAGAATTTTAATGAGCAGCAGCTACGCAGCCAAATGTTTGATGACGATATAATTTTGTTTTTATTATTATAATTCAAAATGTTTGTATGTCGCCGCTTTAGAAATATATATGTATATATAAATATGTGAATGTTCTTGTCTACTTCTAATATCCGGAGCTGACGTAATCATAAACAATGCAATGCGTATAGTTTTATGAATTACAAGAAAAGGAAGAAGAATGAGCCCTTAATGACAGAGAGTAGTGATGACACATTGTAATTGCCAAATGGGAGAGAGTGGGGGGATAATTGCGTGTTATTTGCAATGGGGAAACATAAATTGTTTGACAATGGACCAACTTAAAGATGTTATTTGCGGACAATAAACTTTGAATTGGTATTCCGCAAAAAGAGCAGGAGAAGTTTATGGCCTGTTCCTGAAGCTGCAAGTATTTTGTTATTAAATTTTGTTCCTCAAATATTTATTGTTTTTATTCTGCAGTAGCACGTTTAATATTTTTAATTGTTAATTTTACTTACATCGTATTGTCTTTGGTCGCGTTGTCACCAATTCGGCTGTCCCAGACACCACTTGACCGGCATAATAAACACCAAATGGATTATTATCAAAGGTAATGGTACATTTACTGCTAGACATTGTGGATTATTTGAATTCTATTTTAAATTATTTTTTAAATTTATTTGAACTTTACACAATAAATGTAATAAATCAAAATTACTTAATTCGTTTTTTTCTTCCTTTTGCTAAATTGATCTGTCTAGTCGGAAAACTGGTCTATACATAGCCCCCAAACAAAAAGATCCAAATACAAGGTCAGTGTACACTACACAAACACACACACACTTCTTTACAACATCTTCAGCATATTTAAATGGTCTTTTGTTTGTTTATTGTTGTAATTCATTTGTTGTTGTTATTGTTGTTTCAAAGGGAATTCAAAATCACACACGCAAAATTAGTTTTCTTTGTAATTTTACTGTCGCTTTGTTTGGTATTTTCGTTTTGTGCACCCGGCTTCCCGACTAGTTTTACGTTTAGTTCGCGCCGCGTCGGCCACCATTCACTATCAACTCCACTGAGATACTGAAAAATTGAACTTGAAATAGAAAACTTTGTGGGCTTCTTTCTGTCATCCAATTCATCCGCATAAATACAAACATATATATGTAGAGTAGATGAATGTACGTGTTCATATGTATGTACATATATATATCCACATTAAACAATGGGATTCCTGCTTCTGATACCGGCCGCTTAGTTTTGTTTTTTTATAAAACCAGACTTGTGGGACATGAGCGAATTAAGACAGTAATCCGTTATTAAAAATGATAAAGATTTAATAAATATTTATTTAAAAAAATATAAATTTCAGGCAAGAGAAGAACGATTTTGAATTTCAAACGGAAAAAGATACACGTGATGGAGATCTTCGAATTTTTAAACAAATTAAAATGTCGTTAAGTTCAATAAAAATGAACTTTTTCGGTACAACAATTTTGAATTTGGTGGTTCCAATTTCGAAATAAAATAAAATTCAAATTGTAGTTGAAAATCTCAACAATTTTACTAGTCCCGATTTTTAGTATATGAAACATTAGGTTCGTTCGTTTACTTAATAATTTGTACGAATTTGTACAAATTATTACAAAATGTTGTTCGTTTACCCAAAAGTCCAGTAAAAGAGAGTGAATTGAGAGAGCAGATTTGACAGTTGTGTTACTGAGTATTTGCAAATTCTTACAAGGAAAATTTACTCAGTAAGAATTTTCTTGTACCATCAGCTGATATTTAATCAGCTGTTTTGTTATGTTTTGTAAACAAACAAAAAATTGTTCTCAAGAAAATTGATTGTTTTGTGAATTTTATTTTGATTTTGTATCATTAAATACCAAAATGGATGAAGAAAACGCAAGTATTTAAAAATAAGAGTAATAAGAGTAATTGGCGAACGATTTTTTAGGTTCCAAATCGAAACAAAAAAGTGTGCATCCCTAACATGTCTGGAACACCATCGGTTATGTCCACCCCCATATCAATTGCAGATACAGGAATAACAGGTCACAACCCTTTTAAATGTTTATGGGGAACAAACAACATCAATTTTCCGCTTGTTATCCATTTTTCTAAGAAAAATGCTGTTTTATAGTTTGCGCCAATTTGTTTGTTGTTTTAATCAGCTGTGTCGAAACAATCTTTTTACTGGATGTTGTTCGTTTACTTTTTGCAGTTTTCTCTCTTGAAAAGGAAAAATTCGTATTTACTCTCTGCAAATTCTTACTGAGTAAATATTACTGGGAAAGTAAACGAACGAACCTATTATAACACATTAGGTTCGTTCGTTTACTCAATAATTTGTACAAATTATTAAAAAATTTTATTCGTTAACCCAAAAGTCCAAGAAAGAGAGTGAGTTGAGAGAGCAGCTTTGACAGTTGTGTTACTGAGTATTTGCAAATTCTTACAAGAAAAAATTACTCAGTAAGAATTTTATCGTACCATCAGCTGATATTTAATCAGCTGTTTTGAGGTAAATTCTTCATTTCGGTATTAACAAGCGGCTCTTAATGCCATAAAATCCTGTTACGTCAAATCTGAGGCCGTCCTCAAGTGTAGAACACTTTGGAAGAACTTACTTACAGCTATCGGCTGTGTTGGTTACCAGGACACCGTGACATCATGGGTAATGAAAGAGCAGACGAATTAGCTAGACGAGGATCTCAATCTACAGATCTAGCAATTGATGGCTCTTTCTTTGACGAAAGAGCCTATGAAGTTTGGCACAACGAACCTAGGTGCAATGTGTCAAGATGTATTTGGCCGACTCTTTCTACCAAAAGGACACACTCACTGTTGAACCTGAGCAAAGCTGAAATAAGAGTAATGACAGGAATCATTACTGGTCATTGCATATCAGGACCTTTACCAGTAAATGTGATCATGATGCTACTGATTACTGTAGACTCTGCGTTGACGAGGAAGAGACGAAGACAATTGAACATACTTACCTTCTCACAGTTCCTTATTTTTTCAGATTATTTGCAAATTCTTACAAGAATTTTCTTGTACCATCAGCTGATATTTAATCAGCTGTTTTGTAAACAAACAACCAAATTGTTCTCATGCTAATTGATTGCTTTGTGAATTTTGTTATATTAAACATTAAAATGGATGAAGAAAACGCAAGTATTTATAAAAAGCATCAATGTTCAGCTAGTTATAAATCTTTCTAATAAAAATGCTACTTTTTTATTAGCGCCATATTTTGTTGATGTTTTTATCAGCTGTGTCGATACAATCTTTTTACTGGATGTTGTTAGTTTACTTTTTGCAAATTTTCTCTCTTGAGAACGAAAAATTCGTATTTACTCTCTGCAAATTCTTACTTAGTATATGTTACTGGGAAAGTAAACGAACCTATTATAACATATTGTATGACATCTACGCTTGTTTTATCATAGCTAGGGCCCACTGTATTTATTTCTAGGTGAGTAACTATTGCTAATGTTGCTATTGTTATATATTTTTTTGTTTATAATTGATATACAATTGTTTGAAATCATTTTTTAGCTGAGCTGCACTTATTTCTATATGTATTTAATGTCAGATATATGAATGAACCATATCCATACCTACCTACATATGTACCTTAATTCTGTATTCTATAAATATAATTTCTGAACTCATTTCAGAGACCGAAGATCTACCAGGGACTAAAAGTAAAGTTATTAAAAAAATTAGAACTCTTCTAAAATAATACATAAAATATTATTGATCTGGACCGGTTGCTATATGGACCCCAAACGGAAGTCACTTAACTTCTTTAAATAGTAGTGGTGCTGTGAGAGGAAAATGCGCGGCTTATTGGTGGAATAATTTAAGCTACGACATACCTGTCTCCAGATCATACACCAAAGCACAAATAGCAATGGTAAAAAAGACAAATGAGAAAAATTAAGTTAGTATATAAACAGAGATCCATGGGAACTATGATATAATAAAGTGGTTAAGAAACTGAGCTCCAGTGGAAGCCATGAAGGAAGATACTATACTTTTGAAATGGAGTGGATTTAGTAGTAGTTAACCCAGTAAAAAAGTTATAATGTATATGCATTTTTAACAGGTTATACATGGACACAGCATGCATATCAGCTTCTTCTCAAGTTTTCTGTTAAAATCCAGCTGATTTTCGCAGTCTGGGTAACCTTTTTAATAGGTTTTGGTCTGGTATAGCTTACGTTCGAACTTCACCTGATGTAGAGAAAAGACCCTTGTGTAGAAAATTTTAACATCCTATTACATTTTATAAAAAGAGAGTAAATTAAAAAACAAAGTTTTTAAACTTTTTTATTAACAGCAAATACTTTACAATATGTCATATACATTCCCACAATGTTCTGGTTGACTGAAATTCAAATTACATTTCCGTTTGACCTTCCATTGTTTCAGTTTATTTTTGTATTAGAATTTCAAATTAAAACAAACATAGTACATGTCTGATTTAAGTTAATAAAATAAAAAAGATCATCACACCAATAAATAAAATAAATAATTATATGATTTCAGTCTACCTAAATGTCACAAAAGTAAAACATTAATAAAAAATTTTATTTTATTGCACTTTTACTTAAAAAAAGTATCTTAAAAAAATTTCTAAAAAAAATCTTATAAAAATAAGTGTTGATATTCATTTAATATTAATACTAAACATCAGCAACTCAGATTAAGACAATACTGACTAAGATTTAAAATGAATAATTAAAAAATCATTCAAAAAGTTTCGTTTTTTTAAGTATTTTAAATATTTTCCAAAAATGTGTGGAATCAAATAGTGACATTAATTACAAGGTGGAAAGGTGGATATAAATGTTTATGATTTACAAATAGTAATTTGAAAATTTCAATTTTCAATAAAATATTAAAGTTTTATTTAAACTTGTCCCACAAAGTTATAAAATAATAATAAATAAATATATAATTGTTATTGCATCGCTTTAATTACAAATCTTAAATAATTACATTTCTTTAAAAAAAAAGTGTTCCTATTTCAATAAAAGTCATTAAAAAACATTTATATTTCTAAAAAGAAGTTAATAACAACTATAAGCAAATGGATCAACAACCTTTTGGCAAATAGGATATTTATTTAGAAATACAAATTTTTTAAAAATGTTATTAAATTCCCAAAAAATTAAAATAATCTATTTTTTTTCTTCAAGATGTAATGAATCACAATATTTACGCGTTTTTTCTTACATCAAAACACATGGACCACACTGTTCGCTCATTTTTCCTCTCTCTATCTCTCTCATTTTACAACATAAAGGAAAAATTGTCCATAATTGTGAATGATTTGTATAAACACACATATATAACAACACGAACGGCAAACACTTTTAGTTGGTGGTACTTAAAGAGAAGACAAAACAAGACAAGAAGATATATTTTTAAGTAATAAATTAATTATTTTAAGGCAATAAATAAATTACAACAATTAAGAAAAACAACAACTAATAAAAAGTACTCAATGGTCAATTGTCAAAAATAATAGTTGAGGCTGCTGCTGGCTGGCCAGTAGTGGAGTGTCGAGTGTGGTTGGTGGAAGGTGACAATGACAGCAGCGCTAGAAGAAATCGTCGAAAAGAAGAAAAACAGCAAAAAATCAAAGAATTCAGCAAGCAGCAAATAGAGGAAGTTTATTTTTGGATAAATGTAGTGAACAAACAAAACAACAACAAAAATACATTTAAAATAAAAGCAAATCTAAATATGCGGCAGTGAAGAAGATGTGAAAAAAATTTCCCAGAGAGATGGAAAATGAGTGAAATAAATAGGCAGCCGAAAAGTGTTGTGTTTTCTAACAGCAAAAATTTTGAATTGCAAATAAACAACAAATACGAAAATTAGAAAAGAAATCAAGAAAAAATAAAAACAAAACAAGTGTTTTTGTTGTTCCTGTTCCTAGTGTGTGCGGTGGGGTTGTTAGCAAAAAAAAACAGTAACATGGAAAACGAACGTTTACGCATAACTTTGGATAATCCCGATAAAGTTTATATAGCTGGTCAAACCATCAAGGGAGAGATATGGTTAAATCTAACCAAACGTACCAAAATCAGAGGTAAGTTGTGTTTGTAATTTTTAAGTGAAAAAATAATCATGGATTGTTGATGTAATCTCATCATGATGCATTGTATCCTCCCGAAACTCCCATTGAACCCCGAACCATTTGAATCATCATCACCATCAATCAGTGAGCTAATTTGTATATAATATTTGTGTGTGTTCATCGATGTCGGCGGCACATTGCCCTGGTGTTATGCTCTGGCCATTCCCTCCTCCCTTCCTCCACCGTCTTGTGGTCATTGCTGTTTTGTTTACTTGCCTCCGTTTCGTTTCTTGTTATTTGGTTTAATGGGTTTCTTGGTTTCAACTTTCTGATGGCTGGTGGCAAACAAAGAAAGAAACAATGAAGTTTTGTCGGGTTGTGTTGTGCGGCTCGCTCGTTTGGTCAAGCCCATTTGTGTTATGATTTGCCTGCCTGCCATTCGAAATCATTGGCAATTTTTTATGCCTTTTTAAATTTTTTTATTTTGAAAAATGATACCAGCCAACATCACGAATATCAACGGCATCATCATTTTGCACGGATTTTTCCTGTTTGTAATTTGTTTTTCTGTTAATTCTTATTAGATTCTTATTGTGGTTATGGGAGCGCTAAAGCAGGGTTGCCATTGCTGATAAAAGTAATTTAAATGGGTTATTGCCAACATTTTTTCAAAATATTGTGTTTTGTAAACATTTTTTTCCAACTTGTGGTTTTCCTGGCGCCTCTGTCCTGAAATAGTAAAATCTCGTAATTTCTGCGGTTTACTGGAGGGGTTCTCTGGCAAATAAAAGGGTGCTTAAAAAACTTGATAAGAATCTGAAAAGAAATATGAACGAAATATTTTTGTGGTTTCATTCAGAAAATTTAAAATTTTAGATATTAAAGCCCGATATATAGGTTCGGCTTTATTATCAAAAGTTAACGAGGTATCTTCTATAAAAAAATCCTTAGCACGCTGAGCACTGTTTTTTCTATAGCAAAATATTTCTCATATATATTTTTCGAACAAAAAAATTCCAAACTTCGCGGAGGTCTTTTTTCTTAAAAAAAATCCAAGGTACGTCTGAGGACTGTTTTTTTTTTCTATGGAAAAAAATTAGTGCATAGCGCACTAAATTGAGTCTGAAATGAGTCTGTTAAGTTTGGTGGAAATCGGTTCAGATTTACATATAACTCCCATATATATTTTCGTCCGATTTAATGTAAATGGTGAACCAAAGTCCTTATATATCTTTCGATTTGCACGAAATTTGACATAGCGTACTGAATTGTGTCTGGAATGATGCGTGTTAAATTTCGTGAAAATCGGTTCAGATTTAGATATAGTCCCCATATAAATTTTCGTCCGATTTAATAGCACCAAAGTCCCTATATATCTTACGATCGTTCAGATTTAGATATAGCTCCTATATATGTACAATTTTGTCCGATTTAATGTAAATGGTGAATTAAAGTTCCTATATATCTATCGATATGCAGGAAATTTGGCATAACGTTTTGAACTAGGCTTAGAATGATGTGTTTTAAGTTTCGTGAATATCGGTCTAGATTTAGATATAGCTCCCATATATGTACAATTTTGTCCGATTTAAGGTAAATGGTGTACCAAAGTCCCTATATTTCTTTCGATTTGCACGAAATTTGGCATAGCGGTTTATATTGAGTCTGGAATTCGTGAAAATTGGTTCAGATTTAGATATATCTCCCATATATTTTTGTCCGATTTAATGTAAATGGTGAACCAAAGTCCTCAGTATTCTGAGGACTGTTTTTTTTAGAACAAATTTCATGTCAATGTTCTCTTCAATTTCTCCTGAAGATTATTTTTTCTATAGAAAAAAAGCTAAGTTCGCTGATGACTCTTTTTTCTATTTTAAAGTATCCTCAGTTTGCTGATTTAATAAATCTGGTAACCCTCTTGCTTTAATTATTTCTTAAGAGAAGAGCAAAGAAAGCTGTGTTGAGAGTAGAGTGTGTGAGAGGAGTTGGTTTTGCTTAATCATTCACAATACACGACACATCTGTATTTGGAGCAGAGTTGAACAGAATTAAATAAAGAGTAAATGTGTGGGAGCGGAACTGAGAGAACATCAACAAAAACGACTGACGTAAAGAGAAAGAAGGAGAATACATGATTAGCCATCACCGCTATCGTACTATTTTGTGCATTAGTGATTTGGAGTCCAGAGTAACGCCGCTACACCTTAAAATCTGTCATAACGATCAAGTCAGACGACATGCAAAGTTCAAATGTAAATAAATGACAATAAAAAAATAATATTTGCTAAATAAATATGATTTTACTGGAATGAGATCCATTTGCGACACACCCACATACAAACATATAAATTCGCACACAATCATCTCCCACAACATTGTTTATGGCAAATTAGAATCAAAGGCCACATTTGTCTTCTCCGTTAAAGACCCACTACGGCGACGAACGCTGTTGCCAAAGAAGATAACAAATGGCTTTATCAGAAACTAAAGGAAAACAAAATTCACTTTCATTTGAATGGCTTTGTCGGACGGACGGGCGAACATTGTCAAGAAGGGTTATTGTGTAGAGTTGTTAAAGGTTTTTGATAATTATTTTTTTAATAGGATTTTAATTATTTTATTTTTATTATTGTTCTAGTCATGATGGAACAAGAAATGATTTCATATTAAAATTGTTATTGTTGTATTATAAAAACGTAATACAATTTAATCACAAATTAACTACAACTAAGTTAAAAAATATTAAACACTTTGTGTTTCTTTTCCGAAGATCTCTTTCAAATGGAAAGTTTAGAAATTAAATAAAATAGTGTTATTTATTTATTACAGTCTTCCTGCCATAACAGCTGCCTTGGTTCTCTCCAACAGGAATTGCTCCACTTTCGGCCATATTTCCGCGGTAGTTTTCCCCTTGAAATTTGTAACTAAATTATGTTCATAGTAAAAGTCCAAGACGGGTTTCATCATTTCCTCATAGACCTGTAAACGTTGAGCAACAATTTCTGGTTTATCATCATCGCGTTGTACCAAATCCTCCCCAGTAATATCATCTTTACCCGGCACCTTAGGCTCATTAAAACCAACATTATAAACACGGCCCGATGGCAAATGAATCCATCGCCCCTTAACACGATCTATAATCACTTCGTGGGGCACTTCAAGATTTATCACAGCATCGAGAGCTTCAACTTTTGCCAAACGTTCAGCCTGAACACGGGTACGTGGAAAACCATCTAACATCCATGATTTACCCTGAGATTCTTGCAGACGGCTCATGACACACTTAATGATCAAATCATCGGGCACCAATTTGCCCTGGTCAATGAAAACTTTAGCCTCTTTACCTAGCGCAGTATTGTTTTTGACATTCATGCGCAAAATATCGCCAGGTGATATGTGATCGAAGCCAAATTTATCCACAATACGTTTTGATATGGTTCCCTTACCGGAGGCAGGTGCACCCAGTATAACAGCTCGGAATATTTTTGATATCATTTTGCTTGTGTAATATGTTTTGATTTAATTTTTTTTGTGCGAATTGGGTGTTGCCGTCGTCCGCGTTTAGCAAATTCCGAATTGAAACTGAAATTCAAAAAAACAAAATAAAATATATAGAAAATGATAAGCAGATTATAAACAATTTTTTTTTGTTGTACAATAAAAGCTGGGGTGATTTTGATAATGTGAATGTGAATTTTGCACTATTGCTGCCTGTTCATGATTTGATAAAACCAAACAAACAAAAAACGTTACTAATTCTTCCCCCTCAGATTTGAAAACTGGTTTTATAATACAAAATACATAAAAAATCGTGAGAGTTTTATTAACAAGAAATAATATAAACAACATATTTTTATTGGTGGATACATTAGAATATGTGTAGGCCTATATTTAAGACCGATAATTTTTAAATAAAAGAAATCTTTTCTTTAGAACTCAGGCTACTGAGGATTTTTTTCTATTGATAAAAGAGTCCTCAGGGTACTGAGGATTTTTTCTATTGAGAAAAAAAGAGTCCACAAGGTACTGAGGTCCTCAGGGTTCTAAGGAATTATTTTCTATTGAAAAAAAGAGTCCTCAGGGTACTGAGGATTTTTTCTCTTGAAAAGAGTCCTAGGGTACTGAGGAATTTTTTTCTATTGAAAAAAAGTACCCAGGTTACTGAGTAATTTTTTTCTTCGTTATTTTTTCATAATTTGAATAACATATATCTTATGTTGTTTGGTTAAAGTAGATATTTTATCCACGTTATTTAGGTAGTGTAGATGCCTTATGTAAGCTGTTCTGATAACGTAGATACTTTATCCACGTTAATTGGATAACTTAGATACATTATCCACGTTAATTGGATAACGTAGATACATTATCCACGTTATTTATATGACGTAGATACTTTGTAAAGGAGTTCGGATAACTTAGAATTTTTTCTACGTTAACTGGATAATTTTTTCTTCGTATTTTTTATCTTCGTAATATGAATAACATATATCTTACGTTGTTTGGATAACGTAGATATTTTATTCAGGTTATTTAGTTAACGTATATACTTTATTTTATTTGGATAATGTAGATAAATTTTCTACATTATTTGAAAAACTTAGATACATTATCTACGTTGTTTGGATAACGTAGTTCCTTTATCCAGATAAATACTTTATTAGCTATATTTGGATAATGTAGATACTATATCCATGTTGTTTGGATAATGTAGATACTTTATCCAGGTTATTTGGATATTGTAGATACTTTATCCGGGTTATTTAGATAATGTAGATACATTATCTACGTTATTTGAATAACTCAGATACTTTATCCACGTTATTTGGATCCACGTTGTTTGGATACCGTAGATACATTATACCGGTTATTTAGATAACGTAGATACTTTATCTACGTTATTTAGATAGTGTAGATACTTTATCTACGTTGATTGGATATCGTAGGTACATTATCCAAGTTATTTGGATAATGTAGATACTTTATCCACGTATTTTGGATAACGTATATACTTTATCCGGGTTATTTAGATAATATTTGGATAATGTAGATGCCATATCCACGTTGTTTGGATAACGTAGATACTTTATCCTGGTTATTTCGATAACGTAGATACTTTATCTATGTGATTTGTATAACGTAGATACTTTATCTGCGTTGTTTGGATATCCATGATATTTTATCAAAGTTATTTTAATAATTTACATCATTCAACAGATATGTTTCTTCTGACGTTATCTAACGTAGATATTTCATCTACATAAATACATTAACTTATTTCAATGTATCAATTACTGTTAAGGTTATTCGATTGTCAATTCTTCTACAATCCTAGAACTTCTATGGTTTCTTTGGTTAACAAATAGAAACTTTTATATTCTCCTTTATATTTACCAAAGTTTTTGTTTATAAACAATATAGGTAAATATTTACTTTTATTACCACCTATAGAGTGCCAGCCACCCTCCATTCCGGTTAGTTTTTGCATACACACCACACCATACATACAAATAAGCTGTTCTTGTTGGTAAATGACAGTGAGAGAGGGAGCTCAAAGTCCAAACCGGAGGAAATTATAAAAAAAAAAATACGAAGACAAGCATGTGAATATGAACAGAAAAAATAACACAATCTATGATACCAACAAATTGATATTAATTGAACTTTGATCGAAAATAATTAATTTTTTTAAATTGATAAAAGAAAATATAAAACATTGTCTTCGTTTTGTGACAAGCACACTATTTTTCACACACACTCAAAAGATAATGCAAAATAGGAACATTTTGCACACCTTCAAATTTAGTTTACCTCGATGTATTTTTCCTTCCTTCTTTCCTTTGCAACCTAATTACCAAATGCAGGTTGTTGATGTGGAAATGTATGTTTGCAAAATGTGAGTAAGATATTCTATTTTTATATGAAAAACAAAACAACAAAATGATGACACGCAAACCTTTTTTCCTTTTGTTTTGCCAAAAAATTCTAAATGCTAAACCACTACAACGCGTCTAATGTCAATACCACTACCGAAACTACTGACACGATATTTTGCCTGAAATCCATTCGTCGTTGCCTTCGTTCCTATATTTTTACACTCAGTGTTTTTGGTTTTTGTTTCTCCAACAGTTGGGGAATTTATGCCCAGTTGTATTTGGTTGATATTTGTTGGTGGAGTCAATATGAACGAAAAATAAAAATACTTGTTTATTTGGGAGAAAAAAAGATACGAATTATTTGCAGTTATCTCAAGCTCTGCTCTCTATCTGCCCACTATATCTCTCTCCACTGGAGTGGCAGAGACAGCGTGACCGCTCAATATTTTCGAAAAGTATCACAGAAAGTATCATTTTTGAAAAAAAGTGGCAAAACTCTTTTGAAAAGGTGGCACAAAAAGTGGCACACTATTTTGCTACATATTAACATGGAATCTGATGAAATTATATATGGACGGTACTTACAAATTTTAAAATCGGTCAAAAGCTAAGTCTTATGTTCAAATATTTCAATACCACATTATTCTCATCCCAAGCCTGTATCCCATGAAAAGTCATTGTAGACTCTATTCGATACCCAATTGGGAAAAATTAGGGTCTTAGGCGCACCATCTTGTATACGTCGCATCATAATGTTACCTTCATTTGGGTTACAAAAATACTTTCCGTATGTCATCTAATGCACAATAACAATTCCCTGTACTACAGTATGTAAAAATTCTAATAGACAATTTCAATAAACCAATTGAAAAATGGTGCACATGAATATTTTCTTAGTAAATATCTTCGTGAACGAGCATTTTAAAACAAAGTGGCAACATATAGGAAGAAGTTGCACAAAATTTCAAAAAGTGGCACATTTGGTATCAAAATAAAAAAGTGGCACAAGAGTGGCAAGGCCGAAAAAAAGTATCAAAATTGATACTTTAGTGGCACAACGGTCACGCTGGGCAGAGAGATTTGCCAAAATCCCCCATACGAATACATTGTGATTGATTTTGTATTGCATTGCTGTGTCGTACTCTCTCTCCACTGTATTCTCTTTGTAAACGGTGAATGAAGTTTGTTTTTGTTTTGGGGGCCGGAGAAAATTATCTCATTCATTAATGATGCACTAATGTGAATTACCAGATGAAGTTGTTATGATAGGGGATTGTTGTTTTTTAATTAAATGAAAATTAAACGTAATTATATTTTTCTTTTAGATCGATTTATGCATGTCCGTCCGTCTGTCCATGTTAAATTGTAAACAACGTACAGGTCACATTTATGATGCGAATCGGATGAAATTTGGCACAGCTCATTTATTTGGACCACTGAGAAACCCTATTGAAATTTAAGAAAATCGGTTCAGATATAGATATAGCTCCTAAATATATTTACGTCCGATTTAATGTTTCGTGATAATCGGTTCAGATTTAGATATAGCTCCCATATATATTTTCGTCCGGTTTTATGTAAATGGTGAACCACAGCCTCTATATATCTTTCGATTTGCACGAAATTGGGCATAGTGTACTAAATTGAGTCTAGAATAATGTGTTCTTAGTTTCCTGCATATCGATTCAGAGTTAGATATAGCTCCCATATACAGTGGTGGTCACAGAATTAAAACATTTACTGTGGTAAACATTTTTTGATCTGCCCTCGATTTGTTTGAAGTATTTTTGAATTTTTTTTTAATTCAGAACACTTCGATACACTGCACTTAAGAGATTTAGTGTGAAAATGGAAAATTATTGCATACAATTTTTCCATAAATAACGGTTTTTATGAAAATACATCGACCTTGAAGTGGCCATATAATTAAAACATTGTGTGATTTTTTACTTTACTGAATTTTTTGAAAATATTTTTAAAAAAGCTCTTTAATTTAGTTAAATTATGTAAACTAAGCACCGATAAAATCATTTACTGATAAAAAATTTAGAAAAAATCTGTAAAATCTATCAAAATTGCCGAAAATTTGTACAGTACACCTTACATTCAGAAAATAACCCTTATTATAGAAAATAAAGGTCCGAATGCACCAGAAATTGCTAGAATTATTAGAAAACAATAAATAATTCTCAAAATAAATAAATATTTGAAATAAAACTGAAAAAATGGGAATTATCCTAAAAGAACGACTCAATTTCGATAGCCTTTATTGAAGAAGTCCGGAATATTTTTGCAGTATGTAAGGAAATATCGATTGATATTGGCATTTATTATATCAAATCGATTGTTTGAGTAGTACAGAATATATTTTATCAAAAAATATATCAGTGACAACAGAACGAACAGAGATCAACACCTATGTTGACGAGAAAACGTTTCTGGTACACAGCAGCATTTTTGATGCTCAACACAAGACTTTAAATATTTGTCAAATTGAAAATTTTTCTGTCTTTTAGGCTAAAATAGATTAAACGGACATTATTATATTAAAAAAATATTATTTTGGAAAAATATTGTCATGTTCAATAGATTTTAAGGGTCAAGAGTTAACCATCAAACATGCTCCTGTGTACCAGAAACGTTTTCTCGTCAACATAGGTGTTGATCTCTGTTCGTTCTGTTGTCACTGATATATTTTTTGATAAAATATATTCTGTAATACTCAAACAATCGATTTGATATAATAAATGCCAATATCAATCGATATTTCCTTACATACTGCAAAAATATTCCGGACTTCTTCAATAAAGGCTATCGAAATTGAGTCGTTCTTTTAGGATAATTCCCTTTTTTTCAATTTTTTTTCAAATATTTATTTATTTTGAGAATTATTTATTGTTTTCTAATAATTCTAGCAATTTCTGGTGCATTCGGACCTTTATTTTCTATAATAAGGGTTATTTTCTGAATGTAAGGTGTACTGTACAAATTTTCGGCAATTTTGATAGATTTTACAGATTTTTTCAAAATTTTTTATCAGTAAATGATTTTATCGGTGCTTAGTTTACATAATTTAACTAAATTGAAGAGCTTTTTTAAAAATATTTTCAAAAAATTCAGTAAAGTAAAAAATCACACAATGTTTTAATTATATGGCCACTTCAAGGTCGATGTATTTTCATAAAAACCGTTATTTATGGAAAAATTGTATGCAATAATTTTCCATTTTCACACTAAATCTCTTAAGTGCAGTATATCGAAGTGTTCTGAATTAAAAAATTTTCAAAAATACTTCAAACGAATCGAGGGCGGATCAAAAAATGTTTACCACAGTAAATGTTTTAATTCTGTGACCACCACTGTATATATATATATATATATTCATGTAAATGGTAGACCAAAGTCCCTTTGTATCCTTCGATTTGCACGAAATTTGGCATAGCGTACTGAATTAAGTCCAGAATAATGTGTGTTAAGTTTCGTGAAAATCGGTTCAGTTTTAGATATAGCTCCCATATATATTTTCATCCGATTTAATGTAAATGGTGGACCAAAGTCCCTTTGTATCCTTCGATTTGCACGAAATTTGGCATAGCGTAATGAATTGAGTCTAGAATGATGTGTGCTCAGTTTCCTGAAAATCGGTTCAGATTTAGATATAGCTCACATATATATTTTCGTCCGATTTTAGGTAAATGGTGCGCCACAGCCTCTATATATCTTTCGGTTTGCACGAAAATTGGCATGGCATACTGAATTAAGTCCAGAATGGTGTGTGTTAAGTTTCCTGAAAATCGATTCAGATATAGTTCCCATATACATTTTCGTCCGATTTTATGTAAATGGTTGGACCAAAGTACCTACATATCTTTCGAATTGCACGAAAGTTGGCATGGTGCACTGAATTAAATTAAGATTGGTGTGTGTTAAGTATCGTGAAAATCTGTTCAGATTTAGATATAGGTCCCATATATATTTTCGTCCGATTTAATGTAAACGGTGCACCAAAGTCCCTATATATTTTTCGATATGCACGAAATAGGGCATAGCGTACTGAATTAAGTCTAGAATAATGTGTGTAAAATTTAGTGAAAATCGGTTCAGATTTAGATATAGCTCCCATATATATTTCCGTCCGATTTTATGTAAATGGTGTAGCACAGCCTCTATATATCTTTCGATTTGCACGAAAGTTGGCATGGTGTAATGAATTATGTCCAGAATAATGTGTGTTAAGTTTCGTGAAAATCGGTTCAGTTTTAGATATAGCTCCCATATATATTTTCATCCGATTTTATGTAAATGGTGCACCAAACTCCTAATGTTTGTCCGATTGACACGAAATTTTGCAAAACGTATCAAATTGAGACTAGAATGACGTTATAGCTTCAATATATATTTCGAACGGGTGTCTGATTGATAATTTGATTATAATTTTAAAATTTAAATATACACATTTTTTAAATTTTATTTTACGAAATATTGTATTTTTTATTAAATTTCTTAGATTTACATTTTAAATGCAAAAAGAGAATTTGTTCTTGTATATTCTGCTTTGTTTGAGAATTTGTTTCTTGTTGATGTTATATTTTTTTTAATTTACCATTTATTCGGTTTCTTAAGTATATCCTTATCATTATTGATAATATTCTGCTTACGTTCACGCTGTGCCTTACTTATAATCTCATCAATTTCCTCAATTGTGGGATCATCGGGATTCCCATCTGCCCTAGGGCTGGTATTTTCATATTTATCATGAGGCCAACGACCATCATCCGGCGAGGAATCCTTTGTTGATGATGGATCATTTGAATTGGGATTTTTCCAAACACGATTACCAAATTTCGATGAATGATAACTACCGCGATAACTAAAACCACGTCCACCACGAAAACCACCACGTCCGCCGCGACCATAATAAGCGGGCGAACGTGAACGTCGGCCATACGAACGACGGCGGCTGCTGGATGGGGACGATGGTGAACGTCGTCCACGATGAAATGGTGATGGCGAACGACGCCTACGACCCCGTGAAAGAGAACGCGATCGTGAACGTGAATCTCTCCGACGTCTGTCAGAGTATGAACTTGAACGAGAACGTGATGTAGAACGACGTCTACGTCGTGCGGCGTAACGTTCACGCGAACGACTACGTGAACGTGAATGCCAACGACGTGATCGTGATCTACCAATACTACGGCTACGACTACTGCGCCGATAGCCGCGAGAACGTGATCTAGAACGAGATCGGGAACGGGATCGTAAACGTCTACGTTTAGGTGAGGGAGATTTTGGTGTTGGACTTTTCTCCGGTTGAAAGGGCGATCGTAATCGTATCAAACCGAATTTATCCACGGTAACAGGTTTACGAATTTGAAAAGATAACTTTTTCTCCTCTTTCTTTGCCGTCGCTGAGTTGTGATGCAGCTGCGATGACCCTGCAGTAGATGCTGACGATTGCTTACCAAATCCTATGGTATGATAATCCTTACCATTATTACGATTTTTATCGGATCTAAATGAGGGGGCTGGTGGCGGTGTCTCAGATTTATCTCTCTTACGTGCCAAAGACGACGTATTAATATTGGATGCTGCCATCGACGTCGCTGCGGCTGCTGTCGATGTTGTTGGTTGATGATCCAATAACAGTTGACGTTTCTTCAACAGCTGTATGGATTTTTCATATAATTTTAAATTTTCATTTAAAGCATGTTCTCGGCTTTGTATATCCAAATCGAGTTGTTGGTTATCATATCTGGAAATGAAATTGATTAATTTCCATGCATTTTGGCAAAGAAAACTGAATCATCTCTTTAAGGTTGATGTTACCTTGAATATTCATCTTCCGAATCCTTGTTGTTATCCTTTGAACTTTTCTTTGCTTTCTTGGACTTTTTAGATTTTTTACTTTTTTTCTTATCTTTTTTGTGCTTTGAAGCCTCTTGCAAAAGTTTGCGAACCCTTGTCTCGGTGTCATCCTCATCAAGCTTTAAAAATTGGGGTGGGTGTTTATTTTTGTGTAATTTGAAGATTTGTGTGACTCACCTTAAACTCATTGGGAACAACCGACGTCGTAGGCGCCGCACTTTGATTAACATAAAATGGTTGGCTGAACACCTGTTTTCTGGATACTTTCATTTCTTGGGCATGTAAGGCTAATTTTTTGCTTAAGGGCGATAACGAATCTGCTTTTTTACTGTGTGAGGGGCGATTTTCTTTGAATGAAAATACAGCAAAATAATATAAATGTAAGAGTATTCATTTTTAATGGTCTTGTTGTGGCCTACTTACCTTCCGAATCGGATTCTGAATCAGATGAATCATCGGAATCTGAGCCTTGACTTGCTGAGGATGCTCTATCTGTTATGGACAAAAATTCACATTATTTTCTCGATTCTCAAAGGTCAAAACGAAAACAGACCGAAAAAATCACATGGAGTGGTAGTCGTCTCAATACGTAAATTACGAGACTTGATATTCGGATTTCTCAAATTATCACATTTAGAGTTTTAGTAAGTTTGCAACTGAATGAAAGCAATGTGAAGCAATTGGGATGAAATGTATAGACTTCCTTGTAAGGATTTGGGTTTCACATAAAAAGTTAACTTAAAGTAAATCTGATTTCCGAAGATAAAGAACAATTCGTTTGATAAGACATCAAAGTGTAGAGCGATGTTTTAAAATTTAAAGGGCCGTAAAAGTAAATTTCAAATGAAATTGCGTTCCGGAAATATTGAGTAAATATCGAAAAATATTCACACACTGTTTTATACTTAAAATAGAGTAACGTAAAATAGAGTTAAATTTCGAAAGAAATGTTGCCAACAAATTGTCAGCATTGTCGCGG
Organism: Musca vetustissima; assembly: GCF_032173495.1. Classification (NCBI taxonomy): domain Eukaryota; kingdom Metazoa; phylum Arthropoda; class Insecta; order Diptera; family Muscidae; genus Musca; species Musca vetustissima. Next base: position 89,136 of record NW_026885219.1, on the reverse strand, counting down.
TGGTCTTAGTCATTTTGTACGATAGCAAATAACTCAAAATAAAATATTAATAATAAACCGAAGTCCCGAAAAATCTCTTCTTGTTGCGTATCAAGTGATTCCAAAAGAAAATATCACATTGAACATTTTAAATTTCAAAAGAGGTTTGACATACCCATTTGTTCATAAGAATTTCCAAACATTGGTGGCGGTGGAGCAACATCAACATTAGCTCCAGTTCTATGTTGTATGGCTTCCAGTAGTAGTGTGGCCTGCTCATGATTTGGTATTATATTTAAACAATCACGATATGCCTTGGCGGCATCTTGTATACGATTATCTTCCTCATAACTACGACCCAAGGCGACCAAGGTCTCTCCCATATATTTGCGGGCATTAACATGTAAAGAGTTTAATTTTAAGGCCTTTTCAAAATCTTCCACGGCTTTGAGGAATGATCCTTTATTGGCATATAATGCACCACGAGCCACCAAACCTTCAACATTTCGTGGATCAATATTTAATGCTTTATTCAAACACTGGAATGCCTCAACATGTTGGCCAACTTTAAAATATTCAATACCCTCGGCCACAGATCTAAAAGAGGAAAAGAGGAAGGAAAATAAATTAGAAAATTTTGCAAATTTATTGGACTTACCTAAATGCCCATTTACTGGCCTGTATCTGTCTCAATTCTTTGGCATATTCTTGTTGTGGGAAGCCATCTTTAAAATTATTCATTAAGGTGAAATTATCATTCACGTCTAAGCCCACACTGGCATATAGCACATCATAATTTGGATTTTCCAATTCGGGGGCACTGTGCAAATATTGCTCATAGGTTTGGGGATTTTCCGTAAGTTTACTGTTATGTTTAGGGATGTGATGATAATGGAAATGTTTAGCTATGTGCATTCATCTAAAGACTTACCCATACAATGATGGTAATTCTTTTACTGTTATTGCTCCTAATTTCTTATTTTTATTTTTCTCTGCAAATGGCTCTAGACTGAGGGTCATGCGTTCAGCATCCACCGAAATTTCAATGACTTCACAGCGTATATTATCACGATGATTGGCTGAAGTAGTACTTTCCAACACTGGGGGGCCAGATAAATGCGTCGGAATTGTGGTCTGAAAGAGATAAAGATATTAATATATTTTTTTTTTAAATAAAATTTCATTGTTTTAGAAAAAAGTGTATACGATCCAATAATGATATATAAAATGCACTATGAATTATGGTTTCACCTTATGTGAGGAAGGGGGGTATAACAAATCTATTATTTTTTTCAAATCCCGAAATGTGTTGTCAAATTTCTCACCTTAATTTTATAATCCTTTAGCATTTTGAAATTATTCTCTTCCGTACACAAAGGTTTGACCACAAGCGGAGCTACAGAACCAAGTTTGCCTTTTAAAATTGTGGCATAGACAATATCGCCCGGCTTAATTGATTCAAGGATGTGCCGCTTAACTTTATCTTGATTTTTTTGTAAAAATGTTTCATATGGCGGCATCTTAACCATAATTGCTTGATTATCTAAAATTATAGAGTTAAATATATGATGGTGTAGCATAGCTAATTTCAAAGAAAATAGGATAGAAAGGACGCAGTAGCTTACCATGTTTTTCAAAACTAAATTCTCACTTTGACCGTTTTAACGTTTTTAACATATTTGCAATACGTATTTTTATACCGCAAATTCTGGTTTGCCAAATACACTTACTTTTATCCTCCGGATTAAGTTCTATTTTCCTTGGTATAGCGGGAATTTTCGACAAGTCCCTGTCGTAGAGATCATCTGCTTTGCGTGCCAAAAATTGATGCAATTTCAGTCGTTTGGCTCTATCCTGAAATGTGAAATGTTTTTGCCGTTCCATGTAGACGCTGTAATTGCCATCTTCCGGTACACCCATAGTTTGTAAATCCATTGCGCCCCTCTCATCATCCCATATCTTTTGCATGGGTTTGCCATGAAAGCACAAGGCTTTCTTTATTAGTTCAGCATCCATTTTTTCTGTTTTGTTTGTTTTCCTCCAAATCAACTGGAAGTGTAAAATTAAATGTAGTTAATAACAAAAATTCATATATTTTATCTATATATACCATCAACTAAATATAGTTGTATGTGTGTGTGTCTATAGATTTTTGTCCAAACCTTATTTGCAGAGGAGGAGCTGCCGCCGCATCGCGTATATACTCTATGTTGGATTACCTCATGTGGCTGTGTCTTTTCTTTTTAGTCTTTTTTCTTCCATTTCCTCATTTTTCTTTGCGGTTTTTCTTCACATTTTCATTAATTAATTGTAGTACTTACTTATTTTGTTTATTACCTACCCTTGGTATTTATTTTTCATAACGAAAAATCATTAATAATTTATTTTTTTTTCGTTCACCACACACTAGCCGTCTGCTGCTTGTTCAATCAAAATGATGCTTCTTCTTGTTCTTGTCATTGTGTCTGGTTTCTCATTGAAAAGAGTAATGTCAACATAAGAAATACAGAAAAAGCGCCAACATTGTAGAGATTGTTTGTTATGTGTCTATTGTGAATGGTCTTTTGGGGTAACCAAGCAAACATGGGAAAGGCGAATAAACTAGGAATAATTTAAAAAAAGAAATATACTATTTTTTTATTTTCGATAAAAAAATACATAATGGATACATTAACTATTGATATATTAGCCTCTTTGTTGACGGTCTCTCCATGACTAATAGATGTTTGTTTCTCTACCACTCTCCCATAATAACATGTGTTACAATCATTCACAATGAGCAGTAATTCCGTTGTGAATGAATAGCTAATAATAAATTAACGCAAATTTTAAAAGTGAAATTAAATTTTTAATTGCTTTTAATTTATTTTTGTGGAATTTTGTAAGCAATATATGAAACTTTTATCACATTCTCTACTTTTACAATTAAAAAGCTAGCTTATAGGTTAAGATGAAATTTTGAAGACATTAATTTTCTTTTATTGAATCATCAACAAAAATGTACCGATTTTTTCTCAACATAACCTAACTTTTTTAAGTATATAAAAAACATCAATATAATTGTTTCTAAAAAAATATTTTTTTTCTTCCCTCACAGCCATCAAGGTCCAAATAACTGGCAAAGGCAAATGTAAATGGATGGAAATTTTACGTAAAAATTCCAATTCAAATAATGAATCGACACGCAGCCTATTCTATTCGAGCAAAGAAATCTATGCCCACAATGAAATTCCTTTGTCGGTATTTGAACCGCGTGGCATTGAACTGAGTCCTGGTGAACATACCTTTGATTTCTCAATGCCATTGGAATGGAATTTACCATCAAGTTTTAAAGGTAGCCATGGATCCATTAAATATAAATTACGTATCCTAATACAACGACCATGGTCATTCGATGAACGTCACTCTATACCCGTAACGGTAATGAAAAATATGCCTCTACCACCAATGTATCGTTTGAATCCGACACCATTAGAGAAACAAATTACCAAAACGATAAGTCTATTTGGTTCGCGGCCCATTACAATGTTAGCTTTGCTGCCGGAAGATTTTGCCGTGCGTGGAGAACCGTTACGGATATGTGTTACCGTTACCAATAACAGCGGAACAAACGTGGAAAAGTTACGCTTTTGTGTTCTCCAATATATTTGCTATTATAGCCATTTGCCGCTGAGGGTCCAGAAAGTGGAAATTATCCCGGTGGCAAATAAAGAAACCGGTTCGGTACACAAGAAAAGTGAACGTTCATTTGCCCATGAATTGTTAATACCTGAAACGGTACAACCCAGCGACGATGAACTTTCGGGTGTCATCAACATTTCCTATGAACTGAGAGTGGAGGCTGTGTTGAGGGGCTTCTTTAAAAATCTTGTCTTAAATATGCCTTTTAAAATGTACAGCAATGAGACTGAAGCTTCGGTCAGAAGACCACCACTGCAACCACCACCAGAGGGAGGTGGTGGTGCTGGTGTTGCAGTGATGTCAAATATGGGTGCTGGTAATCCTTTTGAAACTTCCACAATGACCATGTATCCGCCATTGGATAATTCCATTGGTTCACCATCACACTCGTCGCAGTATAGCAGTGAATCGAGTTCACTGCATTCCACAACATCGGATTCATCGGCCGCCACTCTAAGTCCAGCTGTGGGTGGTACTGCCCTCTCTTACACCTCGGGATCGTCATCGCAATTCAATAGCCCTCTCAATCGGGCTAGTATACGTAGCAATAGCAATGTACCATATATGCCTTATTCGAGTAGTCCATTGATGATTAGTTCATATCCACCGCCAGCCGCACATATGCCACCATATCCATTGTCCGATTCACCACAATATAGTTTAATGCCGCATGTTAATCAGCTGACGCCAAGTGCAACGCCAACACCACCACCACAGCAGCAACCGGCGACAACAACTCAGATTAGTGCACATTATGCATCGGTGTCGTCGTCCACGTATATGGCAATGCGGCCACCACCGGGGGCCCATGAATTGCGTAAGTTCTTGTTTGGAATATTTATAAAAGAATTTTTTATTAATTTTTCTCTTCTTTTTTGAATTTCCAGCTCCTTCCTATGAAGAACTTTTTGGCAATGCCACAGCTCCGCCCGAGACACCAAAATGAGTCCACATAACGTATAATGATGATGATGCATTTAATCAATCGATCGATCAATCCATGACATGATGACATTTAGAAAACTTGTATTTCTATTGCTGAAAACAGAGTTACTAGACCCACCCTCCCCCTTCGCAGGACAAGTAAGGGATATATAATTGAATAGCATAGTTTAGATAGATGTTTTACAAAACTAAAAACAAAAAATGAAAATTCAAAACAAAACACCACTTAAAGTAGCAGCTGCTGATATTAACTAGGAAAGCTTAAACGTTTTTGAAAGCTTTAAGCTTTTATCGAACAAATATCGTCGTTTATTAAAAAAATAGCAATGCTTAACAAAATGTCAAATTAAAACACTGTGCTACAAGGCTTCTTATTTACATTTAAAATAATTGTGGTTATGTTATCAAAAATGTGAGGTTAGATTAATAAATTTGAGGTTATATTGAATAAAGAGTGAGGTTTTGTTACAAAATGTGAGGTTATATTTAACAAAGAGTGAGGTTATGTTATAAAAGAAGTGAAATTGTGGCCTGATATCAAACATTATTTATTATCTATTTTAAAACTGAGATTTGTATGTTTAAAAATTGTGTTTATGTTACAAAAAGTGAGGTTGTGTAACAACAATTTTGAGGTTATGTTATCTCAAGTGTGGTTATATTACAAAATAATTTGAATTTTATTTAGACAACGGAACTTGTAAGGGATTTATAATTGATAAATCAATAGAAGATACAAAATCTGCAAATAAATTCTTATAGGTTATAGAAATCTATTACCGCATAAAAACTTTTGGCAATAATGTATTTATTCAAAAAATGTAGGTTATATTACAAAAAGTTAGGTTATATTGTAAATAAGTGAGGTTATACTAAAAAAATTTAGGTTAGAATACAAAATTTGTTGGAATACAGTCTAATAAAGTAAATATTGTGCAGTAAAAACCAAGTGCACATGTAAGAAAAAGTGAGGTGAGGTTATGTTACAAAGAGTCAGGTTTTGTTTTAAAAATTGTCACTTTTAAGGTGTGGTGAAATTAAAAAATGGTCCTCTCCATAATTTTGCTTATAACCAATGAATGTTATGAATAAATGTTACCAAAAATTGAGGTTATGTTACAAAAAGTTAGGTTATATTGTAAATAAGTGAGGTTATACTACAAAAATTTAGGTTAGAATACAAAATTTGTCGGAATACAGTCTAATAAAGTAAATATTGTGTAGTAAAAGCCAAATGCACGTGTGAGAAAAGAGAGGGTATGTTACAAAGAGTAAGGTTATGTTTTAAAAAGTGTTACAACGTCATTTTTTTAAACGTTTTTAAAATTAAAATGTTATTTTAAACGTTTAATTTTTATACCTCACACAACTATGTTGTCAGGGTATTATAGCTTTGTGCAGCCCCAAGAGCCGCGAAATATTGGTCCTAGACCCACCTTTAAGTTTTTAGAGTTTTACATTTAATTTTTTTGTAATTTTTTGATTGTTCATTGGGTTTTTGAAAGTTATGCAGTCACTTCGAAACTTAACGTAGAGACTTTTTAAGGAAAATTTCCTAAAATAGTTTTTCAACATAACCTCACTTTATGTTAAACTTATTACCAATGGAAGTGTATATACATATTGCATGTAATAGTCTCACTGGGATATTGAAGTGATGTGTTTTTAAAAGTTTTTGTAAAAAAATATTTTTCCAACATAACCTCACTATTCTTAAAGTTCACAATTTATACCAAGATCAGTTGGTATTGTGAAATGCTTTCGTTTGCAATTTAATTGTGTTGATAATGTGCAAAAAACATTATGTCGATAGAACTATTTTCTATAAAAAAATATTTTGTTTTAAACCTAACCTCACTTTTAGAATGTAAATATTTTATATGAAATGATTTTCAAAGATTGATTTTTTATGTTATGCAAATATATTTTTTTGAATTCGTATGTATTTTGTTTTTGCAAACATTGCCGTAACTCCACGTCTAAGCCTAGGGATTTATTTATACAACATAACCTCATTGTGCATACAAATTGAAGTTATTTTAATTTTTTATTAAATTTTTATTTTTTCCATATTCAATTTGAGATCTCCAGTACAAAGTATATCTAATACAAATTATTTCCTATGGAATATTTTTTCAATATAACCTCAGTTTATAAAGTTGTAAAATATTTTTTCAACATAACCTCACTTTATGATTTAACCTCACTTTGAAAAAGTAATAGATTTCTTATAAAACTTTTACTACAAATTTTGATTTTTTACAATTTAGTTTTGTAAATGGTGGCACAGTGTTAAATATAAACATAACTAAATAAACAAATTTTGCAATGTAAGCACAATTCTTAGAAGACACAAACAAACAATATTGCTTTAATTATTAACATTAATGAAAATTACAATTGTTTATAATTATATATACATACATAGGAATGTAACAATATTTTCTTTAAGCGCCATACAATTTAAGTTTATTTTTTTACTAAACAAAAAAACTGAAAAAAAACATTTTGTAATTTCGGTTTTGTTTATAAGGAAAAAACATATATCAACAAATGTTTGTAATTTAATTCTGGGTCTGAAAAGAAGAAGAAATTGTGGAAAATATTGGAGATTACTTCAATGTCATTTGCTTTCAGGATGCTGATTTGAAGATCAATCTGAATATTTGATAGTATTGCTTTCATGCATAAATTCATTTTTATTATTTAAAGTCTTGAAAATAGTCCATCACAACTTTTCAGACCCTGTTTTAAAACAAAATGTAAAAGGATTTTTATATATAATTTATTATTGCAATATATATTATAATGAAAAAATATATATTTAAAAGAAATTACTGAAAACAAAACGCCAAAGTAATTATTGGACACAAAAACAAAAACTCTCTCGACTTGTACTAACTGCCATTTACTACTATTACAACTATTTGTAATCATGTATTCGAAACCCCATCCCTCCCAAAAAAAAACATACCATCCTTTCAAAAGAAACCACGAATTTTGTTTTATAAGACTCTCGCTCTCTCTCTCTCTCGCCCTACCATTATTACTGTTATAGCACAAAATCATCAAAATATCTAAAATAAGTTTACACAATGTTTTATACTAACATAAATACAAAACATATTTTTTGTTGTTGTAACTTACTTTAATGAAACACGAGACTTAACCAAGAACACAATAATCTTAATTCAGGTTTCAATACTATTTTTTTTTGCCGCAAATGTATTTTTTGTTTTGCTTTACTTGCTGTCACAAGTCACAAAATATTATTTTATTTATTTATTATTTTTTTATTTTTTTTATTTTTTTTTTATTTTTTTTATTTTATTTTTTTTTTTTGCAACTAAAGGTGATTTAAGTGGCAAACAGACAAACATGGTTACGATGGAAGCCACGTATTTATTAACTTAAGTCATGGACTTATTTGCAACCTAATTATATGTATAAAGCAATATTTGTATTTCCTTTGTAACTACATTTGTCTGTATTATCCACACACACACACACAATTATATCTGTATCTGTGAATTTATTTAGTTTTAAGTTTAGCTGTCGCATACGACGAAGAATAAACATGATCTATAATTTGTATTAAGTTATTAATATTAACCTTCGAATTTAAAAAACAAAAAAGAATTTGTTTTGAACAAGAAAATAATGTCCAACACCATTCACACAAACATTAATTTATTTAAATTATTTTCATATTTTTGTTTCCTATTTTTTGTTAATAGTTCTGCAATTATTTATTTTCCATATTTTTTCGAAATTGTTAAAAAATTATTCGAAATTAAATAAAGATTACAAAAATAAATAAAATTTTACAAATAGCGTTGATTATTTTGGAAATGGGGTCAAAGGTAAAAGAAAATTTTCAAGGACCATCCATCAAGGTGTGGATTTTTTAAAGATTAATTTTTCCAGGACCATCCATCAAGGCGTGGATTGTTTAAAGAATATTTTTTTCAAGGAACATCCATCAAGGCGTGGATTTTAAACAATATTTTTTCAAGAACCATCCATCAAGGCTTGGATTTTTTAAAGAATATTATTTCAAGAACCATCCATCAAGGCGTGGATTTTTTAAACAATATTTTTTCAAGGACCATCCATCAAGGCGTGGATTTTTTAAAGAATATTTTTGAAAAGGACCATCCATCAAGGCGTGGATTTTTTAAAGAATATTTTTGAAAAGGACCATCCATCAAGGCGTGGATTTTTTAAAGAATATTTTTTCAAGGACCATACATCAAGGCGTGGATTTCTTAAAGAATATTTTTTTCAAGGACCTACACAAGGTGTGGATTTTTTAAAGAATATTTTTTCAAGGGCCATCCATCAAGGCGTGGATTTTTTAAAGAATATTTTTTCAAGGACCATCCATCAAGGCGTGGATTTTTTAAAAAATATTTTTTTCAAGGAACATCCATCAAGGCGTGGATTTTTAAACAATATTTTTTCAAGGACCATCCATCAAGGCGTGGGTTTTTTAAACAATATTTTTTCAAGGACCATCCATCAAGGCTTGGATTTTTTAAAGAATATTTTTTCAAGGACCATCCATCAAGGCGTGGATTTTTTAAAGAATATTTTTGAAAAGGACCATCCATCAAGGCCTCGATTTTTTAAAGAATATTTTTGAAGAAGGACCATCCATCAAGGCGTGGATTTTTTAAAGAATATTTTTGAAGAAGGACCATTCATCAAGGCGTTTATTATTTAAAGAATATTGTTTTCAAGGACCATCCATCAAGGCGTTTATTATTTAAAGAATATTTTTTCAAGGACCATCCATTAAGGCGTGGATTTTTTAAAGAATTTTTTTTGAAGAAGGACCATCCATCAAGGCGTGGATTTTTTAAAGAATATTTTTGAAGAAGGACCATCCATCAAGGCGTGGATTTTTTAAAGAATATTTTTGAAGAAGGACCATCCATCAAGGCGTGGATTTTTTAAAGAATATTTTTGAAGAAGGACCATCCATCAAGGCGTGGATTTTTTAAAGAATATTTTTGAAGAAGGACCATCCATCAAGGCGTGGATTTTTTAAAGAATATTTTTGAAGAAGGACCATCCATCAAGGCGTGGATTTTTTAAAGAATATTTTTGAAGAAGGACCATCCATCAAGGCGTGGATTTTTTAAAGAATATTTTTGAAGAAGGACCATCCATCAAGGCGTGGATTTTTTAAAGAATTTTTTTGAAGAAGGACCATCCATCAAGGCGTGGATTTTTTAAAGAATATTTTTGAAGAAGGACCATCCATCAAGGCGTGGATTTTTTAAAGAATTTTTTTGAAGAAGGACCATCCATCAAGGCGTGGATTTTTTAAAGAATATTTTTGAAGAAGGACCATCCATAAAGGCGTGGATTTTTTAAAGAATATTTTTGAAGAAGGACCATCCATCAAGTCGTGGATTTTTTAAAGAATATTTTTGAAGAAGGACCATCCATCAAGTCGTGGATTTTTTAAAGAATATTTTTGAAGAAGGACCATCCATCAAGGCGTGGATTTTTTAAAGAATATTTTTGAAGAAGGACCATCCATCAAGGCGTGGATTTTTTAAAGAATATTTTTGAAGAAGGACCATCCATCAAGGCGTGGATTTTTTAAAGAATATTTTTGAAGAAGGACCATCCATCAAGGCGTGGATTTTTTAAAGAATATTTTTGAAGAAGGACCATCCATCAAGGCGTGGATTTTTTAAAGAATATTTTTGAAGAAGGACCATCCATCAAGGCGTGGATTTTTTAAAGAATATTTTTGAAGAAGGACCGTCCATCAAGGCGTGGATTTTTTAAAGAATATTTTTGAAGAAGGACCATCCATCAAGGCGTGGAAGAAGGACCATCCATCAAGGCGTGGATTTTTTAAAGAATATTTCTGAAGAAGGACCGTCCATCAAGGCGTGGATTTTTTAAAGAATATTTTTGAAGAAGGACCATCCATCAAGGCGTGTATTTTTGAAGAAGGACCATCCATCAGGGCGTGTATTTTTGAAGAAGGACCATCCATCAGGGCGTGGATTTTTTAAAGACTATTCTTTCAAGGACCCTAAAAATATATTTTTGTATTTTTCAACAAAAAAATTAGATTTATTTTCCCACCACACAGTGAAGATGGTGGGTGCACCATGTTATAATGGTGGTTGGTAAACCACGCATTTGTTGTTATAACCAATTTGCCACACACACATACAAACACACATGCACTGATGGACATCCGTGACTGACTGGACATGTGTGTAACTGTTGAAATTATCTTTGATTTGTTTTATTCTTCGATTTCCTCTCGATTTTCCGTCACATCAGAGAAGGACATCTCAACCACATGGTGGTGTCGTTATGTTTGGTATTAACACACACAAGCACACTTTTAGTTACATCATCCTTTACAGGACAATATGTTACTAAATTGATAATAATTTTTATTATTAAAATCGAACACATCGTTCGTTGTGGACACACATGTTACTCCGGTTCGAGACAATAATTCAATATTTTTGATATTATGAAAATCATGATTTGTTTTGTTGGGGGCACACTAACACACACACAGCCAACCACATTACTACGGTGTCGAATTATTACATGGTGGATGTTGCTGAGGGAGATTTTTTGGTATGGAATAAAGTAAGTGGCAGGCGGGATTTTGATAAATAATAAAAAACACTTTTTCAGTATTTGTTTTTAAATCTGTTTATTTTTTTACTAGCGAAGTGTCCGCTACTTCGTATGCGGAAAGGGAATGAAAACACCAAATAAGTAATATTTTATATGGAAATCGTGAATACTGTATAAATTGTTGTACTATAATTCCGAATTCCACCTCTATTTCATACATCTAATATCAAGTTTATTACCATTTGGTACCACCCTTCATACACATAAGCCTTATATTCCGAAATCTCTTTTTTCCATTATACAAATTCAAAGGTGATCAGTTTCACAAGTGTTACATTTAGTTCCATTCAGCACTTTTCGAACACATAATTACATATTTTCAAGACTACCTCCATATATCAATCGTACATCAAATTTCACTAAAATTTAGTACCAGTTAATACCAAAATTTAGGTTTCCAGCTCTCTCCGTTACCCAAATCAAAATTGTTTAAAATTTAGTACATTTAGTACACATTCGTACCGAATTGCCGAATTTCCAAAGCTGCCTCCAAAACTCAATCCTTCACTTCAACAAGATTTCAGACCTATGTATTCACCCAAATCCCAATTGTACTAAATTTAGTACCATTTAGTACTAAATTTAGTACCATTTAGTACTAAATTTAGTACCATATAGTACTAAATTTATTACCAATTTGTACTAAATTTAGTACCATTTAGTACTAAATAAGATTTTGTAAAACCCTTAGTGACTCTTAATCCGGATTAAGCCTTAATCCCCTCAATGACCTTAATCCGGAGTCAATGACCCTTAATCCGCATTAAACCTTAATCCCCTCAGTGACCCTTAATCCGGGGTCAATGACCTCTAATCCGGGGTCAATGACCCTTAATCCCCTCAGTGAACCTTAATCCGGTGTCAATGACCTCTAATCCGGGGTCAATGACCCTTAATCCCCTCAGTGACCCTTAATCCGGGGTCAATGACCCTTAATCCCCTTGGTGACCCTTAATCCGGATTAAGCCTTAATCCCCTCAATGACTTTAATCCGGGGTCAATAACCCTTAATCCGGATTAAGCCTTAATCCCCTCAGTGACCCTTAATCCGGGGTCAATGACCTTTAATCCGGGGTCAATGACCCTTAATCGCCTCAGTGAACCTTAATCCGGGGTCAATGACCTTTAATCCGGATTAAGCCCTAATCTCCTCAATGACCCTTAATCCGGGGTCAATGACCTTTAATCCGGATTAAGCCTTAATCCCCTCAATAACCCTTAATCCCCTCAGTGAAACTTAATCCGGGTTCAATGACCTTTAATCCCCTGAATGACCCTTAATCCGGGGTCAATGACCTTTAATCCGGATTAAGCCTTAATCCCCTCAATAACCCATAATCCCCTCAATGACCCTTAATCCGGGGTCAATGACCCTTAATCCCCTCAATGACCATTAATCCCCTCAGTGACCTTTAATCCGGATCAATGTTCTTTAATCCGGATTAAGCATTAATCCACTCAATAACCCTTAATCCCCTCAATGACTTTAATCCGGGGTCAATGTCCCTTAATCCGGATTAAGCCTTAATCCCCTCAGTGACCCTTAATCCGGGGTCAATGACCCTTAATCGCCTCAGTGAACCTTAATCCGGGGTCAATGACCTTAATCCGGATTAAGCCTTAATCCCCTCAGTGACCCTTAATCCGGGGTCAATGACCTTTAATCCGAATTAAGCCTTAATCCCCTCAATAACCCTTAATCCCCTCAGTGAAACTTAATCCGGGGTCAATGACATTTATTCCCCTCTATGACCCTTAATCCGGGGTCAATGGCCTTTAATCCGGATTAAGGGTCATTGACCCCGGATTAAGGGTCACTGAGGGGATTAAGGCTTAGTACCATTTAGTACTAAATTTAGTACCATATAGTACTAAATTTAGTACCAATTTGTACTAAATTTAGTACCATTTAGTACTAAATAAGATTTTGTAAAACCCTTAGTGACTCTTAATCCGGATTAAGCCTTAATCCCCTCAATGACCTTAATCCGGGGTCAATGACCCTTAATCCGGATTAAACCTTAATCCCCTCAGTGACCCTTAATCCGGGGTCAATGACCCTTAATCCGGATTAAGCCTTAATCCCCTCAGTGACCCTTAATCCGGGGTCAATGACCCTTAATCGCCTCAGTGAACCTTAATCCGGGGTCAATGACCTTTAATCCGGATTAAGCCCTAATCTCCTCAATGACCCTTAATCCGGGGTCAATGACCTTTAATCCGGATTAAGCCTTAATCCCCTCAATAACCCTTAATCCCCTCAGTGACCTTTAATCCGGATCAATGTTCTTTAATCCGGATTAAGCATTAATCCCCTCAATAACCCTTAATCCCCTCAGTGAACCTTAATCCGGGATCAATGACCTTTAATCCCCCTTAATCCGGGGTCAATGACCCTTAATCCCCTTAGTGACCCTTAATCCGGATTATGCCTTAATCCCCTTGGTGACCCTTAATCCGGATTAAGTCTTAATCCCATCAATGACTTTAATCCGGGGTCAATGTCCCTTAATCCGGATTAAGCCTTAATCCCCTCAGTGACCCTTAATCCGGGGTCAATGACCTTTAATCCGGGGTCAATGACCCTTAATCGCCTCAGTGAACCTTATTCCGGGGTCAATGACCTTAATCCGGATTAAGCCTTAATCCTCTCAGTGACCCTTAATCCGGGGTCAATGACCTTCCATCCGGATTAAGCCTTAATCCCCTCAATAACCCTTAATCCCCTCAGTGAACCTTAATCCGGGGTCAATGACCCTTAATCCCCTTAGTGACCCTTAATCCGGATTAAGCCTTAATCCCCTCAATAACCCTTAATCCCCTCAGTGAACCTTAATCCGGGGTCAATGACCTTAATCCGGATTAAGCCTTAATCCCCTCAATGACCCTTAATCCGGGGTCAATGACCTTTAATCCGGATTAAGCCTTAATCCCCTCAATAACCATTAATCCCCTCAGTGACCCTTAATCCGGGGTCAATGACCTTTAATACGGGGTCAATGACCCTTAATCCCCTTAGAGACCCTTAATCCCCTTAGAGACCCTTAATCCCCTCAGTGACCCTTAATCCGGGGTCAATGACCCTTAATCCGGATTAAAGGCCATTGACCCCGGATTAAGGGTCATAGAGGGGAATAAATGTCATTGACCCCGGATTAAGTTTCACTGAGGGGATTAAGGGTTATTGAGAGGATTAAGGCTTAATTCGGATTAAAGGTCATTGACCCCGGATTAAGGGTCACTGAGGGGATTAAGGCTTAATCCCCGGTTCACTGAGGGGATTAAGGTTTAATCCGGATTAAAGGTCATTGACCCCGGATTAAGGGTCACTGAGGGGATTAAGGGTCATTGAGGCGATTAAGGGTCATTGACCCCGGATTAAGGGTCACTGAGGGGATTAAGACTTAATCCGGATTAAGGTCATTGAGGGGATTAGGGCTTAATCCGGATTAAGGGTCACTGAGGGGATTAAGGGTTATTAACCCCGGATTAAAGGTCATTGACTCCGGATTAAGGGTCATTGAGGGTGTTAAGGTTTAATCCGGATTAAAGGTCATTGACCCCGGATTAAGGGTCATTGAGGGGATTAAGGGTCATTGAGGGGATTAAGGGTCATTGACCCCGTATTAAGGTTATTGAGGGGATTAAGGGTTATTGAGGGGATTAAGGATTAATCCGGATTAAAGGTCATTGACCCCGGATTAAGGGTCATTGAGGGGATTAAGGGTCATTGAGGGGATTAAGGGTCATTGACCCCGTATTAAGGTTATTGAGGGGATTAAGGGTTATTGAGGGGATTAAGGATTAATCCGGATTAAAGGTCATTGACCCCGGATTAAGGGTCATTGAGGGGATTAAGGGTCATTGACCCCGGATTAAGGGTCATTGAGGGGATTAAGACTTAATCCGGATTAAGGTCATTGAAGGGATTAGGGATGAATCCGGATTAAGGGTCACTGAGGGGATTAAGGGTTATTAACCCCGGATTAAAGGTCATTGACTCCGGATTAAGAGTCATTGAGGGGATTAAGGTTTAATCCGGATTAAACGTCATTGACCCCGGATTAAGGGTCATTGAGGGGATTAAGGGCCATTGCACGGTAATATTTTAAATCGAGAATGCCGTATATAACCTTAATATATAAAGCAGCTTAGTGATAAGTGAGTGAGTGACTGTGAGATCGTCGCCCAGACGAAACGGATGAAGCTAGAAGTATGAAATGTTGAGTACTTATGTGTATGATAAGTACTAAATTTGGTACTATTTGCATTTATTTGAGCGTATAGAGATGGAGTCCTGAAAAGAGGAATTTGGATTACTTTTTGAGTAGAGGACTAAAAGCACTATATTTGGTACAAGTTGGATTTAGGTGAACAGATAGAACTGGAGTCTTGAAATTGGGAATTAAAATTAATGTTGGAGTGTAGGATTGAGGCTTGCGTGAAAGGGCAGAGCGGGAACCCAAAAATTTGGAATTAAATTTACTGTCGGAAGTGTAGGATTGAGATATTGAGGTAATTTTGAAAATTCGTAATTATGTGTACTAAATTTTATACAATTTAGATTTGAGTGAACGGATTGAGATGGACAACTTATATTTGGAATTAAAATTTTTGTTTACAAGGACCTTCACTGTGGTACATGGTATTATGTATTTGTGCATATTTTTGTAACAGGCAAAAGGAATCGAGATAGACCCATGGTTCCTTTTGAGAATAAACATAGAATCACTTTCTGAGTCGATTTATGCATGTCCGTCCATGTATTTTTCCTAACAAAGTACAGGTCGCATTTATGATCTGATTTGGATGAAATTTGGCACCGTTCACTTAATTGGCCCAAGAACGAACCCTATTGAAATTGGAGAAAATCGGTTCAGATTTAGATATAACTCCCATATATAGTTTCACCCGATTTTATGTAAATGATCCACCTAACTCCCAATATTTGTCCGATTGGCGCAAAATTTTGCACAGAGTACTGAATAAGGTCCAGACTAATGTATGCGAAGTTTTGTTGAAATTGGTTCAGATTTAGATATAGCTCTCACATATAGTTTCGTCCGATTTTTGGTGAATGATACACCAAACTCCTAATATTTGTCCGATTGGGACAAAATTGTGCACAGAGTACTGATATAGGTCCAGACTGATGTCTGCGAAGTTTTGTTGAAATCGGTTCAGATCTGGATATACCTCCCATATATTGTCCGATTTTTTGTCAATGATGCACCAAACTTCCAAAAATTTTCCATTTGAGACAAAATTTTGCACAGAGAACTGAATTATATTCAGATTGATGCCTTCGAAGTTTTGTTAAAATCGGTTCAGATTTAGACATAGCTCCCATATCGTCCGATTTTTTTTTTTGAATGATGCACCAACCTCCCAATATT
This sequence comes from Musca vetustissima, assembly GCF_032173495.1. Taxonomy (NCBI): domain Eukaryota; kingdom Metazoa; phylum Arthropoda; class Insecta; order Diptera; family Muscidae; genus Musca; species Musca vetustissima. Next base: position 72,448 of record NW_026885219.1, on the reverse strand, counting down.
TGTCCATTTGAGACAAAATTTTGCACTGATTGATGCATGTGAAATTTTGTTTAAATCGATTGAGATTTAGATATAGCTACTATATATAGTTTCGTCCGATTTTTTGTGAATGATACACCAAACTCCCAATATTTGTCTGATTGGGTAAAATTTTGCATAGCTAATGCTATTGAGAAAAAATGATGCGTGATAAGGTTTGTTGAAATCGGTTCAGATTTTGATATAGGTCTCAAATATATTTTCGTTCGATTTTATGTAAATGGTGGTTACACGAAATTTGGCAGAGGGTATTAAATTGAATATAGTGATTACAAAAAACAAATGGTGTATGCAACGGTTACTCAATTATATCCATGTGCTCCCATACATAATTTGACTCGACTTCATACAAATGGTACACCAAAGAATCCATGTTTGTCCGTTTGACATGCAATTTTTCATTGATTTCAGAATGGTATGTGTATGGGTTTTTTCAATTGGTTCAAGTATCTATCTAGATAGCACATTTAATTTCGCCCGATTCCATCTCAATGGTCCTCCAAAGGTTCTATGACCGTTCTTTCTACAGGATATTGGAGATATTAACATGTCTTGCATGTACCCAAAGTGGTGAAGGGTATCATATAATCGGCCCCGATTTTTGAACTTTCCTTACTGGATTTTTTGAAAACCTTTGATTGCCTCTAGTCCCCCCAAAAGCTGTTTAACGTATTTACGGATTATTTCATGACAATTGAATGACAAAAAATGAATCATTTGCTCCTTCTGTTTGGGTTTTTGTTATGCTTGATTAAGCATTCCATCAAAAACCCCAACCTAAACGATGCGAAAATTGAAAACAAAAGATTTTCAATAAATTTTGGGGTTACCTTTTTTCCCTGTTCGATGTTCGCTTGTGTCCCCAATGGTAAGGTAAAGGTTGTTCTTCGGTTTCACATCTGCTGTTGGAGTTGCACAGGCGGTTACAGTTGTCGAAAAATTGGTCACAAGATTCCGTTTATCTTCCAATCAAGTGGGTTAACTAACGGACAAGACAAAGGATACCTTTTTCCTTCTTCCTTTTTTATTCATTTTTTCAAAGGAAGAAAAAAATGGTTACATTTAAATGCTTACATGGCCAAAAAAGAGAGTGTGTGTGTGTGTGGATTTATTTCACAACTAAAACATATTTATGTGTGTGTATTGACTTTTAATGTGCTCTCTTTTAGAAATTGAATGAATGAATCGTCTTGCACCCCATCCCCTTTTTGATAAACTGAAATAGATTTTCGGACCTTAAGGTCGTAGAAATTAACCCCCAATTTTTTGGGGTTATCCCCCGTTTTTGTTGTTGTTGTAATATTTAGGTCAAGCAAAAACCATCTTTAATTTGGCCACATCTGTTGTCTGTTTATTAACAACAATTTGGAAATTTTTCTTTTGCGGAACAATATGTTGTATGCTGCTGTTGATTTGTCGTATCTCAGTTTTTTTATGGAATCCTTGAAAACGGAAGACACTTAATAAAATATTTAAATCATTTTAATAAATACATACGGCAAAGGCAAATCACAAGGGAACTTTGGTTCCCTGAGAGGTGACAATTCCACCAGGACTCATATCCCAAAAAAAAAAACATATTACAATTTAAATGGTTCCAATACATCCCCATTTAAGTATTGAACTTCATCCCTAACCATCGTGTATTGGCTCACTTAATATGCACGAACACGCACCTCAAACATGTCGAGAGATCTGAAAAAAAACAACAAAAATAAAGAAATATAAATTTTATTCATGTATATATTTACAAAAATTAGTTTATTATCTGTCGTTGATAACATAAAAATAAATTACAACGTTCGGTAATTTAATGAGCGTGTAAAATATCTGGCGCGATAAGGCGACAAACAAATGCATCAAACATTCGCTTCTCTCCCACAACCTGCCGTGATTGGTGGATGGGCAGTTGTGCGAGGTGTTGAACTCAATAAAAACGTGATTTATTTGTTTTTACAAAAAACTGAAAAACATTTATTGGCCTTGTTAAGTTTTGCAATGTGGCAGTGTGAATGAAGGCGGGATGGCAGGATATAAATAATTACAAAATGCAGGGAGTAGGATGTAAAGGATTGTTGTAAACAATTTTGTTATAAAAAAATATTTTCATAAAAAAATGTATAGAAAACTTTAGTTCTAAAAATTTATCTAAGGAGAGGTTTTTGCTCCACAAAGATTTTATTAAGAGAATTTACGTTCCATAAGAAACCAGTAAGGAAAGTAGTAAAGTCGGACTGGGCCGACTATATGATACCCTTCACCACTTTGGGTACATTGTACATATGTATCCTAACAATTTCATCTCGATGTTCCCTCGAAGGAACATACACATTCCTTTCTGCAACCTATGCTAAATTTAATTTCATTCGGGCAGATTTAAATTCCCTTGCGTACAATGGGACAAATTTGTCGAATACGATTTATACAATCAGACGGAAATATATATGTGGGAGCTATATTTAAATTTGATCCGATTTTCACGGAACTTAACACACATCATTCTAGGCTCAATTCACTACGGAATACCAAATTTCGTGCAAATCGAAAGATATATAGGGACTTTGGTACCCCGTTCACATTAAATTGGAGATATATATATATATATATATATGGGAGCTATATCTAAATCTGAACCGATTTTCAGGAAGTTTAGCACACATAATTCTGGACCTAATGCAGTACACTATGCAAAATTTCGTGCAAATCGAATGATTTATAGGGACTTTGGTACACAATTTACATAAAATCGGACGAAAATATATATGGGAGCTATATCTATATTTGAACCGATTCTCTCGAAATTTGGCACACGTCATTCTATACTCAAATGAGTAAACCATGCCAAATTTCGTACAAATAGAAAGATAAGTAGGGACATTGGTGCACCATTTACCTTAAATAAGACGTATATATATATATAGAACCTATTATCTCGAAACTTAACACACATCATTCTAGACACAATTCAGTATACTATGCAAAATTTCGGGCTTTGGTGCACCATTTACATAAAATCGGACGAAAATATATATGGGAGCTATATCTAAATCTGAACCGATTTTCACGAAACATAGCACAAATTATTCTAGGTTTAATTCGGTACGCTGTGCCATATTTTATGCAAATCGGAGGATATATAGGGACTTTGGTGCCCCATTTACCTTAAATCGGACGAAACTATATACCGGAGCTATATCTAAATCTGAACCGATTTTCTTTAATTTCAATAGGGTGCTAAATTTCATCCAAATCGGATCATAAATGCGACCTGTACTTTGTTTACAATTTAACGTCTACATACGAACGGACGGACGGACATGCATAAATCGACTCAGAAAGTGTTTCTATGTATATTCTCAAAATGAACCATGTGTATATCTCGTTTCCTTTTGCCTGTTACAAAGATATTCACAAAGACATAATACCCTGTACCACAGTGTGGTGAAGGGTATAATTACGTTCCACAAAATTTTCCAAAGAAAGTATTACGTTCGATAATATTTTTTCTAGAAAATATTATTTTCCATATTTTTTACAGAAAATATTACGTTCCACAAAAGTTTATTTAGAAAATATTACCTTGCATAAAAACTTCCATAAAAAATCATACGTTCCACAAGATTATCTATAGAAAACATTACGTTCCATAAAATTTTCTATAGGAAATAATATGTTGCACAAATTTTTTCTTACTTTGACAAAATTTTCTAAGAAAATATTACGTTCCACAATAGTTTCCATAGAAAATATTGCGTTCCACTAGATTTTCCAGAGAAAATATTACGTTCCACAAAATTTTCAACAAAAAATACTACGTTCAACAACACATTCTCAAAAAAAAAAAAAAAAAAAAAAAAAAACTACAACTTTTTATAGATAACATTACATTCGACCAAAGGTTATATATAAAATATTACGTTCCACAAAATTTTCCATAGAAAATCGTATGTTCCACAAGTTCATCCATAGAAAAAATAATCTTACCCAAAAATTTCTGTAGAAAATGTAGAAATTTTCTGTAGAAAATTTTACGTTCCCAAGATTTTCTATAGTAAATAATACGTTCCACACGATTTTCTTTACAAAATATTACGTTCCACAAACTTTTTCATAGAAAATCTTATAGTTCACAATATTATCTACAAAAAAAATTTGTTTCATTTTACTTTCTATGGAAAATATTACGATCCACAAAATTCTCTATAGAAGTAATTGCGTTCCACAAGATTTTCTACAGGAAAAAAATTACGATACACCAAAGTTTGTATACCAAATAAAAGGGTTCACAAAATTTTTTATAGAAAATATTCCGTTTCACAAAATGTTATATAAAAAATTCAGTTCCACAAGATTTTCCATAGAGCATATTACGTTTCACAAAATTTTTCATAGAAAATATTAAGACCCACAAAATTTTCCATAGAAAAATATTACGTTCCAAAAAATTATCTATAGAAAATATTACGTTCCACAAGATTTACTATATAAAATATTAGATTCCACAATATTTCCTATAGAAAATATTACGTTCCACAAAATTTCCTATTGAAAATATTACGTTCCACAAAATTTTCCATAGAAAATATTACATTCCACAAGATTTGCCATAAACAAATATTACGTTCCACAATATTTTTTGTAGAAAATATGACATTGTTTGTATACAAATAGAAAATAATTCGTTCAACAAAATTTTCCATAGCGAAAATTAGGTTCCACAAAATGTTATAAAAATAGGTCGTTCAAAATATAACTCTATTTCTGTAGAAAATATTATGTTCCACTACATTTTCTTTGCGAAATAATAGATTGCCCAAGAGATTTTTCTCGAACATTTTATTTTCCCCTATATTTCCTATAAAAATTATTATGATCTAAAAAATTTTCTATAGAAAATATAATCTTTCCCGAATGTGTTATAGAAAAGATTTTTTTTCTCCTAAGATTCTCCATGGAAAAATTGCTGACTATTTCAAGTGGTCTGCCTTGCATTTTGTAGAGAAGAGCCAGGGGTAGTAGAATGCCGTTAGCTAACAATTACTTCCGCTGACAAGTTGACCGACCATAAGTAAATATATAATTTCCATAATTTAAGTACAAGCGGAAGTTCATTCTTGGTTAACACTTACTAAAACAGATTTTGTGTGTGTGGGTGCCTAAACCCCCGCCCTGTCGGCCTAAATGAAATGTCCTTGAAGGGGCCATACTTGAAGTACATACTGCAGTACAACATCAAAACAATACGAATGTTGTGTCCAAAGTAACAGCTAAGGCTTCAGTTACATTTCCTTGTTCTCCCTCACACACTATCTCTCTCCCACTCTTCCCTATGTTCTTTACAACAGTAACAAAGAACTTTGGCCTTATGTGTGTGCGTTTGTTCGATGTGACGGAAATATTACAGGACAAAAATATAATTGTTTAATGTTATTTAAATGTTTTACAAATGCAAAGCAATGAACTTACACATACAGCGGCAACACAAACACAGCACACACACAACATGAATACATACACATACATACATGTGTAGATGTGAAAAATAATAATAAATTATTTTGTATATAATTTATTATTTGCTGAAAATTGTTATTATTGTTGCTTAAGGGCTGTTACATTAAACATTTTTTGTGGGGGTTTATGACAACAATGTCAGGGTCCGGCAGTTAAGGGGTGTTCACCGGTAAATGAATTGGGACCAGAATATCTTTAGAGACAGAATTAAAATTAAAGTTTTGATTTTTTACATTTTATTGAAGGGATTTTTTTTTTGTTAAAAATTTTGAATTTCTAAACGAGATTTATATTTACACCCCCTGAAGCCTTCCTCTAAGTATACCAATCGTCCCCCCGACCTGATGGCTGTATGCCTGCCAAGTGTACTTTAGTTCGTATAATTGCTGTTTGTGGTAAGTTCTACATGGAATTCAAGTATAGCTTGGAGTACAAAAACAACGACAGCAACAACAACAAACAAATGGTCTCCGAAATATAAATCGTAAAGAAAAATGTTGTTGTCGCTTCTGTCCGCTGCTTCGAACGAACGAAGTGTGGTAAGTGCGCGTTTTTGTCGCACCATTCGTAAGTGTTAATGTTTCTTCAAGAATTTTTCTCGTAAGAGGAAAAAAATAAAATCTCCACATAGGGGTCTGGAAAATATTAATTTCTTTGCAAATGCCGCATATGTTTGGGTGTGCGTATGATTCATAAATGAATTTGTATTAAGGGTGCAAAGTAGTCACAAAAAAAATAAAGGCTACCAACTTTTTATGACAATAACTAAAAAGTCGGAATTGACTTCAATCAAAGGGGGAGATTAAAATATTAAAATAATTTGGGATATATGGAAATATAAAATATACACATATATAAAATATAACGTTCCACAAAATTTTCTATAAGAAAAATGTGTTCCACAAAATGATAGATCCACAGGAATTTATGTAGAGAATATTATGTTCCACAAAGTTAAGATTTTCTTTAGAAATTATTACGTTCCACAAAATAATATAGAGGAAATATTACCATCCACAAGGTTTTCAATAGAAAATATGTTATAAAGAAATATTTTTTTCCACAATACGTTCCAAAAAAATTCTATAAAATATAATAAGGTCCACAAGGTTTTTTATAGAAAATATTACGTTCCACAAGATTTTCCATAGAAAATATTAGGTTTTACAAGATATTCTATACAAAATATTCCGTTCCACTAGATTTGTATTGAAAATAATTAATATCAATGGAATATATTAAGTTCCACAAGATTTTTCATAGAAAATATTACGTTCCACAAAATTTTCTATTACAAATATTACCTTCCAAAAGATTTTCCATAGAAAATATTATTTTCCACATTACTTTTCTTAAAAAATATTACGAGCCACAAGATTCCCCATAGAAAATATTACGTTCCACGTGATTTTTAATAAAAACTATTAGGTTCCATAAGATTTTCTATAGAGAATATACCTTCCGCAAGATTTTCTATAGAAAATATTACGTTACACAAAATTGTATATAGAAAATAAAAGGTTCCACAAGATTTTCTAAAGATAATATTACGTTCCACAAATTTTGCATAGAAAATATTACATTCCACAAGCTTTCCTATACAAAATATTACGTTCCACAAGATTTTCTATAGCAAATATTACGTTCCACAAAACTTTCCAAAGAAAATATTACGTTCCACAGGATTTTATATAGAAAATAATAGGTTCCACAAGATTATCTAAAGAAAATATTATGTTCCACAAATTTTCCATAGAAAATAATTGATTCCACAAGATTTTCTATAGAAAATATTATATTCCCCAAAAAATTTTATGGAAGATAATACGTTCCAGAAGATTTTCCATGGAAAATATTACGTTCCACGAGATTTTCTATAGAAAATTTTACGTTCCATTTTCCATAAAAAATATTACGTATCACAAAATTTTCTATAGAAAAAATCAGGTTCCACAAGATTTTCCATACAAAATATTACGTTCCACAAAATTTCTTAAAGAAAATTTTACTTTCCACAAGATTTTCCATAGAACATATTACGTTTCAAAAGATTTTTCAATGAAAATAATATGTTTACGTTCCACAAAACTTAGAAAATATCACGTTCCACAAAATTTTCTATAGAAAAAATACGTTCCACTAGATTTTCTATAGAAAATATTAACTTCCACCATATTTTCTATAGAAAACAATACGTTCCTCATGCTTTTCGATAGAAAACATTATGTTCACACGGGTAACATCTTATTTTATTCCTCGCTTAGATAGTGCCTGGATATGTTAAGTCCTCCCCTCTGCTCCGTTGTTCTTCTTCGTCTAATATTCTTATCCTGCCACTCACAACACTCAACATTCACTGCAATAATTGCGTTTATTACTCTCTCTATATATGTATAAAAGATTATGACATTTGCTTCATAATATTCACTTAATGCCGACCACCCACTGTGCCCGGTTAATTTAAATTCACATTGGCCATCAGCGCGTTTAAAAAGCCATAGCGAGACCGAGTGAACGAGTGAGTGGAACATGTTATTGCCATCACAAACTGTTTGCACAATTATTGCAACAATAGCAACAACAATGGTTAACGGTTTACGATACCATGGCTGGAACATGACAATGTTGCAATCGATGCAATAATAGTAACACACACACCCCTTCCTCCCGCCTCACAACCATTCGACTCCGAACTTCTGCATGCAACCACAATTGTTTTTCAGTTTCAACTGCGGAGTCTTGTGTTGTTGTTGTTGTTATTGTTAATTTTATGATACACACACATGTCTATAAAATTGCAATGTCATGTGAGCGTGTGTATGTTTGCTCTCGCGAAGGCTTGGTCCTTCCACCAGCCATCATTGCTATTTGTTTTATGGCCTGTTTTGGTGGCTGACTAGCTGGATATAGCAAAAGAGTTGGAATATTGCTGTTGTTGGCCATCATTTCAGCAAATTCATTCGTCGTCGTCGTCGTCGCCATCGTCATCATCATCCTCATCGCATTTCACTCACTATTCCGTTCGCGTTGCATTTGTGAAATCGTTTTGACAAATTATTTTATAATTTTATCGTGCATTTGGTATTTAGGCCCGTCTGGGTATTTGGAACTTGTTTTCTGGCATTACCATCATCATTCCCATCATGATTGGTATCGTGGCAATCATTGTCATGAATGCCATTGTTGTTGTTGTTGTTGATTTTGTGAAATGGAATAACAAAGCTTGATTTCAAATGAAGTGCTTAGAAATGAAAATGAAACTTTGGCAAAAAAAAGGAAATTGGGAAAATGTTGTTAATTTTAAAACTGAATTATGAGACAGTTGGTAGAATTGTGGAACATAATATTTTTTGGTGTGGAACATTTGAAGGATGCAATAATTATAAAATCCCGACATCGTATTATTTTTATAAATATTATTTTGGAACAAAAAATTGCCAAAATTTGTGTAACCTAATCTAATTTTCAATGGACAAAATGTTATGATCCGCAGGATCTTCTTCAAAAATATTTTCTTCCGCAAATTTTTTCAAGAAAATATGTTACGTTTCGCAAAATTTTCTCTAGAGTTCTATTAAGTTCCACAGAATTTTCTATATACGTTTCAGAAAACTGTGCAGAGAAAACAAAAATACGGTTTTTCTGTAGAAAATATTACGCTCCTAAATTTTTTTATAGAAAATATTACGTTCCACAAAATTTTCGATAGAAAATATTAGGTTCCACAAGATTTTCTATAGAAAATATTAGGTTCCACAATATCTTCTATAGAAAATATTACGTTCCACAAGATTGGCCATAGAAAATATTACGTTCCTCAAAAATTTCTATGGAAAATATTACATTGCATAAGATTTTTCATAGTAAATATTACGTTCCACAAGATTTTCTATAGAAAATATTACGTTCCACAAGATTTCTATAGAAAATATTACGTTCCACATAACTTTCCATAGAAAATATTACGTTCCACAAAATTTTCTATAGAAAATATTACGTTCCACAAGATTTCTATAGAAAATATTACGTTCTACAAGATTTCTATAGAAAATATTACGTTCTACAAGATTTTCCATAGAAAATTTTCCGTTCAACAAGATTTGCCATAGAAAATATTACTTCCCACCAAATTTTCTATAGAAAATATTACGTTCCACAAGCTTATTACATTGCCCAGGATGCAAATATTTTTCTATAATGAAAATTACATTCCACGAGATTTCTCAAGAACTGAGGTCTTCAGATTTTTTTAATTTAAAAAATATAGAACTGAGGTCTTCCGAATTTTTTCTATAGAAAATATTATAGAATTGAGGTTCCCCGAATTTGTTTTATAAAAAAAAATTGAAAACTGAGGTCTTTCTATTTATTTTTTATAGAAAATAAAAGCCGACAATATGATACCCTTCACCACTTTGGGTACATACAAGGGATGTTAATATCTACAATATCACGAAGATAGGGTGGATATAGAATCCTTTTAAGACCATTGAGATGGAATCGGCCCTTCGGTGCACCATTTATATAAAATCGAACGAAAATATATATAAGACCTATATCAAAATCTGAACTGATTTCAACAAACCTTATAACACTTAATTTATTTCTCAATTGGATTCGATATGCAAAATTTTGCTCAATCGGACAAACATTGGGAGTTTGGTGCATCATTCACATAAAATCAGACGAAACTATATATGGGAACTATATATAAATCTGAACCGATTTTAACAAAACTTGGCAGACATCAGTCTTAATCTAATTCAGTACTCTGTGCAGAATTTTGTCCCAATCTGACAAATATTGGGAGTTTGGTGTATCATTCACATAAAATCAGACGAAACTATATATGGGAGCTATATACGAATCTGAACCGATTCCAACAAAACTTCACGTATATAAATATGGACCTTATTCAGTGCGCTGTGCAAAAGTTTGTCCCCATCGGACAAATATTTGGAGATTGGTGCATCATTTACACAAAATCGGACGAAACTATATATGGGAGCTATATCTAAATCTTAACCGATTTGTTTCCAATTTCAATAGTGTTCGTCTTTGGGCCAAATAAGTGAACTGCGCCAAATTTCATCCAAATCTGATCATAAATGCGACCTGTACTTTGTTCACTAAAATACATGGACGGACGGACAGACGGACAAGCTTAAATTGATTCTATGCATATTCTCAAAAGGAATAATGGGTCTATCTCGATTCCTTTTGCCTGTTCCAATCATATGCACAAGGACATAATACCCTGTACCACAGTGTGGTGAAACATATTACGTTCCACAAGGGAAAAATATATTTCTGTCTCCCCTCAACTGTTATTTGTTGTTGTTGTTATTCTTGTTATTATAATTTAATGAAGTATGACAATAAATTTTGTTGTCACCATTCTCGTTGTTGTTACTGTTGTTGTTGTTGCTGTGTATAACAATAATAACAATGACACTTGTCTTGTGGTAAATTTTGTGTAAAATGATTGTTAATGTCACTTATGGATACGGCTGGCCGGGTGGCTGGCTGGCTGTTAACCTCGATTGCTGTTGATGGCGATACACTTCGTGGTGCCGTATGGTGGTGGTAATGCTGATGAAGATGATGGCGATAATATTGCTAACGCCATTGTTATTGTTGTAGTGGTGGTAGTAGTTGTTGTTGTTCATAACAATAGTGTTGCTTTTACAAGTGTCCTTTATTGTGATGACGTTATTGTTGTTGCTTTTGTTACTCTGTTGCATGTTACAAGTGGTCGCGACTGCTACTCACAATGTTGTTGTGGTTGTTGTTGCTCTTCTGGTGTCATATAACATTTTATTGTTATTGTAATTGCAATTATTGTCGTTGTTCCAACGTCATATTTATTTTCATTTATTAGGCCATTCCGTATTAATTCTCATAGTTATAAAAATGGGCTTGAGGCCGGGGGATATGGCAGAGGGTGGAGGTTATTAAGATAATCCAAGACATTTATATCAATTAAGTCTTAAGTTATTTGAGTTCAACGATGTTTTTATACACAAAAATGCAGATGTGAGGTCCTCCGAATTTTTTTTCTATAGAAAAAAAGTGGAGAACTGAGGTTCTATTTATAAAAAAGAAGTGGAGAACTGAGGTCCACCGCATTTTTATACCCTTCACCACACTGTGGTACAGGGTATTATGTCTTTGTGCATATGTTTGTAACAGGCAGAAGGAAACGAGATAGACACATGGTTCCTTTTGAGAATATGCTTAGAATCACTTTCTGAGTCGATTTACGCATGTCCGTCTGTCGGTCCATGTATTTTTGTGAACAAAGTACAGGCATTTATTATCCGATTTGGATGAAATTTGGCATAGGTCACTTATTTGGCTCATCCTTGAACGCTATTGAATTTGGGAAAAATCGGTTCAGATTTAGATATAGCTCCCATATATATTTTCGTCCGATTTAGTGTAAATGGTGCAATAATGTCCCTACATATAATTCGATTTGCACGAAATTTGGCACAGCGTAATGAATTAGGTCTAGAATGATATGTGTTAAGTTTCCTGAAAATCGGTTCAGATTTAGATATAGCTCCCATATATATTTTCGCCCGATTTAATGTAAATGGTGCACCAAAGTCTTTATATATCCATCGATTTGCACGAAATTTGGCACAGCGTAATTAATTAAGTATAGAATGATGTGTGGTAAGTTTTCTGAAAATCGGTACAGATTTAGATATAGCTCCCATATATATTCCTCCGATTTAATGTAAATGGTCCACCAAAGTCCCCAAATATCATTCGATTTGCACGAAATTTGGCACAGCGTAATGAGTTAGGTCTAGAATGATGTGTTTTAAGTTTCCTGAAATCGGTTCAAATTTAGATATAGCTTCTATATCTGACCAAATGAAAAATTGAGTATCGGTTGCAGAATGACCTGTTTATGGATGCAATTTCATTTTGCTAGTCGTTTAAAAATGCGATGTCTCTTAGTATTCATCTGTTGAATATACCCAAAGTGGTGAAGGGTATCATATAGTCGGCCCCGTCCGACTTTACTACTTTCCTTACTGGTTTTCTATAGAAAAAGTGGAGAATTGAGGTCCTCCGAATTTTTTTTTCTTTAAAAAATTCGTTCAAAAAAAGGAAACTGTGATTCCTGTGAACTCAAAAGAATTTAAATAAATTTTGAAACTAAATTTATTAAATTTTCATTCAAATAAATTTTCTTTATATTGATTTCCAGAACTATTTCACTTTCTATACAATTAGAAGATTCCTTTACATCTTTGCCAAACAATTGGCCAACAATTATGGCAAATTTATAATTTAAGACCAGTAAACAATGTAAACTTCCGTTTAATATTTCAAAACCGAAACAAACACACACACGCACACAAATTCTTTAAATGTCTATCTATGCGTGTGTGCGGGTTTGTGTGTGTGTGAATTGCAAAATACCTAATTAACAAACGCTAAACTAAACAACAATACAACTGCCAAATAATAACAACAATAATGCCAATGCCGAAAGCAAATAAAACGACTGCAACTACAATAACACTAATTGCAGCAACGCCAACAACAACAAGAGAAAGACAATAATTATAGACAATTTATATAATGATGGAAAATTTATTAATGCACCAAATACAAACAAACATAGCAGGGAATCGCAAAACTAATATTCACAGAGACAAACACACGCACACACATGCATAGGAGTGTGTGTACGCTTGTGTTTGTGTGTTCACTCATGGAGACAAAAGTAAACTTTTGGTTATGCACCTGCATGTGGACAAAACTTACGCACTGTTAGACAAACATTTTCGAACAGTTTTCGATTCATAAACGAAACACAAGATATTTGGGGGGGGGGGGGGAAACGTTTCTACAGTAGCCGGGCAATGAATTAGGGAGGTATAAAAAATCAAAATCAATCAATAATAAAAAGAAACTCAGTTTGTTATTTTTTCTATAGGAAATAATAGGAGGATCAACTTTTTTTTATAGATACAAATTTACCGGACCTCAGTTCGTTTTTTCTATGGAAAAAGTTCAGTTCATAATTTTTTCCTCATAGAAAAAAATTGCGGAGCCACATTTCTTAATTTTTTTTATTCACTGGACTTCAGTTCACTTTGTTTTTCTTATAGAAAAATAGACCGACATTTTTTGATGTCCTCAGTTTTCTCGGAGTACCTCAGTTCTCAATTTTTATAGAAAAAAATTTGGAGGACCCCAGATCATGATTTTTTTTTATAGAAAACATTTGGAGAACCTCAGTTCTCCATACTTTTTATAGAAAAAATAAGAGGACATCAGTTCTCCTTTTTTATAGAAACAAATGTTGAGAATCTCAGTTCTCTATTTTTTCTTTAGAACAAAATCGGAGGACTTTAGATCTCTCCTTTTTTCTATAGAAAATAAATTGGAGGACCTTAGATCTCTACTTTTTTTTATAGAAAACAAATCGGAGGAACTCAGTTCTCTATTTTTTTCCATAGAAAAAAAAATTCGCAGGACCTCAGTTCTCCATTATTTTTCTACAGAAAAAAATTTGGAGGACCTTTGTTCTCTATTTTTTCTGCATAAAAAATTGTCATTTAGAAAAAAATCCTTATAAAAAAAATAATTCGGAGGGCCGCTCCCTTTTTTCTATAGAAAAGAACCCTCAGTTCTCTATTTTGTTCCATAGAAAAAAATCGCAGTTCTGAAATTTTCTATAGAAAAAATTCGGAGGACACCACATCTCGATTTTTTCTATAGAAAATCATTCGGAAGACCCATGTTATCAAATCGGATGAACTTTTTTTTCTGTAAAAAATCAGAGAACCTCAGTTCTCAATTTTTATATAGACAAAAATCGTCCTCAGTTATCTATTTTTTATAGAAAAAATTGGAGAAGTTCAGTTCTTGATATTTTTCCTATAGAAAAAAATTATAGGTCCTCATTCCCGATTTTTTTTTGTATAGAACAACAATTTGAAGGACTTCTATTTTACTTTTTTACAGAAAAAATTCGGAAGACTTCAGTCCTACGTTTGCAGAGAAACTCAGTTTCCAGATCCTCAGTTCGCAATCGTGCAAAACTCATAAACCAAATACTTATCACCCAGTCCATCTAATCGAATTTTCGATGTAATTTTCTCCATGTATTCCATAACAAATATTCGTGACTGTATCCAATGTAGTTATACATGTGTGCATATGTATGTGTGTGTATGTTTACATTTCCAAATATGCCAAAACTAATAATAAATATCTTTCCTGCAACATTTGTATCTGGATGTGTACACACACATGTGTGTGTGTGTGCGCGCGTGTGCATATATGTGAATGTGTAGGCAATCATGTTTTGTTGTTTATTACTATTGCTATTGACCATAAAGCAAAGGTTGAAATGGTAAAATTTGTTTTAAAGTAAACATAATATGCAAATGTAAATACAAATGAATAACCAAAAACACACTCTGGTATACACACACACACAGGTACACATATATGCATAACACTCATACGCACCAAATGCCATCCATCCATTCATTCACTATTTACTTTCAAAGGAATGTTCATATTAATGATCCCATACTCGCACACACACACTCACACTCTCTCTTTCTCTCCCCTACTTATCCTGATGTAAACTCCAAATGGGTAAAGGAAAAACAATAACCTGTGTGTTGGCTTGTTATTGAATAGTCAAAAATCTGCACTGGCACTCACACACACATACATACATAATCATTATATACAATAAATGTATTTTTGGAGTATCAATTGCATTTAATAAATGTTAAGATTTAAATATAAGTTTATTTTTGTTGTATACATAATATTGAGATTTTGTAAACGAATGTATTTTTAATGAAAATGAATATCAAGTTGATTTTAATTTGGAAATATATTTTTGTAGGCTGGATGATGTAACGGGTATTTCAATATCGAATGAAAAATAAATGTGAAGAATTTAAGAAAGTGATGATTTTTTTTTTAGAAAGATGGCCACGATTCTCCGTTATTTTTCGGATCGGAGAACCACAGATCTCCATATTTTTTTCTATAGGAAATCAGTAAGGAAAGGAGTAAAGTCGGACTGGTCCGACTATATGATACCCTTCACCATTTTGGGCATATTGTACATATGCATCCTTATAATATATGTCAATGTTCCCTCGATGAAACGTACTCATGTCTTTCTGCAACCTATGATAAATTTAATTTCATTTGGTCAGATTTAGAATTGTCTGCGTATCATGGGACAAATTTCAACAAAACCCAATAATGTCATTCAAGTCTCAATTTGATACGTTGTGCACAATTTCATGGTAATCGGAAAAATATTAGGAGTTTGGTGCATCATTTATGTAAAATCGGACGAACATATATTTGGAAGCTATATCTAAATCTGAACCGATTTTCATGAAACTTAGCACACATCATTCTAGACTCAATTCAGTACGCTATGCCAAATTTCGTGCAAATCGAAAAATATATAGGGAATATGGTGCACCATTTATCTTAAATCGAACGAAAATATATATGGGACCTATATCTAAATCTGAACCAATTTCCATTAAACTTAGCACACATCATTCTAGACTCAATTCAGTACGCTATGATAAAATTCGAGCAAATTGAATAATTTCCAGGGGCTTTGGTGCATCAATTACTTTAAATCGGACTATAATTTATATGGGAGCTATATCTAAATTTGAACCGATTTTCACGAAAGTTAGCACACATCATTATAGACTCTATTCAGTAGGCTATACCAAATTTCATGTAAATCGAAAGATATATAGGGACTTTACATTAAATCGGACGAAAATATATATGCGAGCTATATCTAAATCTGAACCGATTTTTCCCAATTTCAATAGGGCTCGTCCTTGGGCCAAATAAGTGACCTATGCCAAATGTCATACAATTCGGATTATAAATGCGACCTGTACTTTGTTTACAATTAAACATCTACAGACGGACAGACGGACATACTTAAATCGATTCAGAAAGTGATTCTATGCATATTCTCAAAAGGAACCATTTGTCTATCTAGTTTCCTTTTGGTGAAGGGTATACAAATTCGGTGGATATTTTTTCTCTATACAAAAAATTCGGAGGATCGCAGTTCTTCATTATCTGTTATTTTCGTTATTTCCTTTAAACTGTAATTAATTGATTTTTTTTTTTTGAAAATTGTTTACTCCAATATTTTAAAATTTTTATTTAAATTCCTTTGGGAATGATTTTCCAACAAATGTTGGATTTTTTAAAATGTTGGAATTTTTATGTATGTAGAGGTGTGTGGTTTAGAAAATTTATTTTACCTTTCCAATTGCTATGAGTTTTCAAATCAGTTTAATTTCCAATTCAAAATTCATTGTAAAAATAATTTCAGTGAAAATTGCTAATAATAACAGGAATAACAACAACAACAGCAGGAGGTAGCCCATCCCCTTTAATTTACCTCTGACAATTTGTGTTAATTCTGTTATTTAGAATATTGGAGGTGTGCGTGACGTGAATGTTGAACAGGGATTTGAAAAGAGAAATAGCCAATACACATATGAAAAAATATTCTTTAAAAAATCCACCCTTCTGTTAGTCCCCGAAAAAATATTCTTTAAAATTTCAAGACTTGTTTAGGTTCTTGAAAAAAAAACATGTACTTCGAAATATCTTCATAAAAACTAAAGCTCTTTTTCTCCTCTAAGGACCACTGTTTTGTTTGATTTTCCGCTACCTTTGCGTGCGTTAAAATGTTTTCCTGTGCGTGCCTGTATGTTTGTGTGTCACATTGCCGTCCGTCCGTTGCATTCTGATATTTATGCATAATGTATTGTATGCAAATAATTTAATTGTATATTAATTTTAAAACCATAATTATCAAATGCTTATTGGTTTAACAGTAAACGCAAAAATGCACGCACAAAACTACAAACAAACACACACACACACATACGTACATTTAAATAGATAATTATACACTTGCAGATTGTGGAAGAAATACAAATCAACAGAAACATCGACAATGCATCTGCCAATAATAATAACAAATGTTTGCATAAATGTTTATTTGTTTAACATCCACATTGTGCCAAAAAATCTGAATCTGAGCCTGGGTGTGTGTGTCGATGTGCGTGTGTAGGCGTACGTGGCTTTTAATGGCTAAGTTTATGTTAACATGTGTATTTGGACTTCAAAGGCAAAGGAAAGAAAAAAAAACGCAAGCAACCATTTATAAAGTGACTTCAGAGGTGAGGTCGACTTTGAGGATCTACTATAAGTAAGAGGTGGGTCCTTGAAAAATATTCTTTAAACCAGTAAGAAAGTAGTAAATTCTGGCTGGGCCGACTATATGATGCCTTTACCCCTTTCTGTATATTCTATATATGGGAATTCTCACCTACCTATGCTAAATTGCAATGGGACAAATTTGTGTAAATCGATTGATAGCACACTTGATAGACACTATTCGGTAATATCAATTAGACACCCTTTCGAAATACGTATGGAGACCATGTCTGCAACTGCAGCCATTTAAAGAAAGTGATAACGTCATTCTAGTCTCAATTGGATACGTTGTGCTAAATTTCGTCTCTATCGGACAAATATAATGAGTTTGGTGCACCATTTACTTAAAATCGGACGAATATATATTTATGAGAGCTATATCTAAATCTCGACCGATTTTTAGAAAACTTCATACACGTCATTCTAGACCTAATTCAGTACGCTATGCTAAATTTCGTTCAAATCGGGAGATATATAGGGACTTTGGTACACCATATACATTAAATCGGAGGAAATTATATATGGGAGCTATATCTAAATCTGGACCGATTTTCAGGAAATTTAACACACATCGTTCTAGACATAATTCAGTACACCGTACCAAATTTCGTGCAAATCGAAAGATATATAGGAACTTTGGTACCTCATTTACATTAAATCGGACGAAAATATATATGGGAGCTATATCTAAATCTGAACCGATTTTCAGGAAACTTAACACACATCATTCTAGACCTAATTCAGTACACCGTAGCAAATTTCGTGCAAATCGGGAGATATATAGGGACTTTGGCACATAATTAACATTAAATCGGACGAAAATATATATGGGAGCTATATCTAAATGTGAACCGATTTTCACGAAACTTAGCACATATCACTCTAGACTTAATTTAGTACGCTGTGCCAAATTTCGTGCAAATCGAAATATATATGGGGACTTAAGTGGGCTATTTTCCTTAAATCGGACGGAAAAATATATGTGACCTACATCTAAATCTGGCCCGATTTTCTCGAAACTTAACATATATCATTCCAGTCCAAATTTCGTGCAAATCGAAAGATATATAAGGACTTTGGGGCACCATTTACCTTAAATCGGACAAAAATATATGGGAGCTATATCTAAATCTTGGGCCAAAGAAATGAGCTGTGCTGTGCATCCAAATCGGATAATAAATGCGATCTGTACTTTGTTTACAATTCAACATCTACAGTCGGACAGACGGACATGCATAAATCGACTCAGAAAGTGATTCTATGCATATTCTCAAAAGTAACCATGTGTCTATCTCGTTTTCTTTTGCCTGTTACAAACATATGCACAAAGACATAATACCCTGTACCACAGTGTGGTGAAGGGTATAAAAATCCACGCCGTGATGTACCCTCTTAAAAATACTTAAAAAATCCACGGCTTATAAAGGTTCTTAATAATATTTTCTAAAAAACCACGCTATGTTTAATGTTGAAATAAATATTCTCGTGTAGGGCACCACTCCGCTTTATTTATAAAGGTTCCCCTCAAATCCATAATCCTATACATTAATTTCTGCTTATTTACAGATATATGCACGCGACCACCTATGCATGACTACGCACAAATACACACACACATCCACTCACACACATGTGTATAAATATGTAAATAATATAGCAGCTATTTACATATGTAAATTCATTTTTAGGTATCGTCCCTTTTAATTTATTTTCAGTTTGCGGTCATTATTTGTTCAAATTGGGATTATAATTCATGTGAAACGCTCTTTAAATTGAATTGCAACAGCAACAACAAAAACAACAGCAGAGAGACAGAAAATATACAAACAAAATAAAAATGAAGGAAAAAAATAAACGTTAAAAATGACTGCTGACCGTACCACACTTACCATTCTGGTATTTTCAGGTCTGCCAACCAATTTTATATTTTTGTTTACCTGTTTTTGTTGTTGCTGTTGTTTGGTTTGTTTGAAAGTCACTTTACGCAGAGAATTGCTACAAAAATTTATGTAGTCAATTGAAATTAACACATGTACCGCAGGTTAGCAACAGTGTCATTTGTCATACAAATGTATTAGTGGCCGACAAGAGAACAAAAAAAAAACTTAAGTGGATAATTTATAGATATTTAAGCTAATAAATATGCGGTGAGGGTTGAAAAAGGAGATTGGACTTTCATAAATATTCTTTAAAAAATACACGCCTTGTCTAGGTCCTGAAAAAATATTCTTTAAAAATCCATACCTTTTCTAGGTCCTTGAAAAAATGTTCTTTAAAAATCCTCGACTTGATGGATGGTCCTTAAAAAAATTCTTTAAAAATCCCCTCCCCTCTAGGACCTTGAATAAATAATCTTTAAAAATCCACGACTTGATGGTTGGTCTTTAAAAAAAATATTCTTTGGAAGACCATTGAGATGGAATCGGGCGACTTGGGCAGACTTGGATTCTTTGGTGTACCATATGTATGAAATCGCGTAAAATTATGTATGGAAGCTAGATATAAACACATGGACCTAATTGAGCAACCGTTGCAAACAACATTTGTCTTTTGTTATCACAAACCTTATCACACATCAATTGAATTCGCTATGCAAAATTTTGCTCAATCGAACAAATATTGGGAGGAAACTTTATATGGGAGCTATATCTAAATCTGAGCCGATTTTAACAAAACTTAGCAGACATTAGTCTGCACCTAATTCAGTACACTTTGCAAAATTTTGTGCCAATCGGACAAATATTGGGAGTTTGGTGTCACATTCCCAATAAATCGGAAGAAACTATGTATGGGAGCTATATCCAGATCTGAACCGATTTTAACAAAACTTCGCAGACATCCATCAAGACCTAATTCAATACTCTTTGCAAAATTTTGTCTCAATCGGACAAATATTGGAAATTTGGTATATCATCCACAAAAAATGGGACAAAACTATATATGGGAGCTATATCTAAATCTGAACCGATTTCAACAAAACTCCGCCTAAATTAGTCTGGACTTAACATAGTACTCTGTGCAAAATTTTGTGCCAATCGGACAAATATTGGGAGTTTGGTGTCACATTTCCAAAAAATCGGAAGAAACTATATATGGGAGCTATATCTAAATCTGAACCGATTTTAACGAAACTACGCAGATATCAATCTAGACCTAATTCAGTACTCTTTGCAGAATTTTGTCCCAATCGGACAAATATTGGGAGTTTGGTGCATCATTCACATAAAATCGGACGAAACTATATATGGAAGCTATATCTAAATCTGGACCGATTTTCACGAAACTTGGTAGACATCAATCTATGCTCAATTCAGTATGTTATGCCATATTACGTGCAAATTGAAAGATATATAGGGACTTTGCATTAAATCGGACGAAACTATATATGGGAGCTATATCTAAATCTGAACCGATTTGAACGAAACTTGGCAGACATCATTTGGTAGACAACACTCTATTCTCAATTCAGTACGTTATGCCATATTTCGTCCAAATCGAAAGATATATAGGGACTTTACATTAAATCGGACGAAACTATATATGGGAGCTATATCTAAATCTGAACCGATTTGAACGAAACTTGACAGACATCACTCTAGGCTAAATTCCGTACGCTATGCCAAATTTCGTGCAAATCGAAAGATATATAGTGACTTTGGTGCTCTATTCGGACGATAATATATATGGGAACTATATCTAAATCTGAACCGATATTCCCAATTTCAATAGGGTTTGTCCTTGGACCAAATAAATGAGCTGTGCCAAATTTCATCCAATTCGTATTATAAATGCGACCTGTACTTTGTTTACAATTAAACACCAACAGACGGACATGCGTAAATCGACTAAGAAAGTGATTCTATGCATATTCTCAAAAGGAACCATGGGTCTATCTCGATTCCTTTTGCCAGCTACAAACATATGCACAAAGACATAATACCCTGTACCACAGTGTGGTGAAGGGCATACAAATCCACGCCTTGATGGATGGTCCTTGAAAAAATATTCGTTAAATACTTTCCTTTGTTTGTACTTAAACAATATTCCTTAAAAATCCATATTTATGTCTGGGTCCCTGAAATATATATATATTCTTCAAAAAACGACTCCTTTAGTTGGCCGTTGAAATTTTTTTTCTTTAAAAAATACCTATTAATAGGTATATGTACATAGGTAATGTTTAAAAAACTCGTGCTTGTATATTCGATGTTCAGTATGGCGTATTATTAACGACACCACTTATACGCCCATCAATCAAAGAGAAAATATTTCGTTGAAAGCATTTTTGCTGACAATTTTTGTGTTGAAATTTAAGATTTTTTAAAAAATAATTTTATGCAACTGCAGTAATAGTAACGCCATGTTTTTATTATATAAACATTTCGCAGTACATGAACCCTTCACGGTCTCTCTGGCACACTATATCTCCTTTATTGCTGAAATATGCCTGCATAATGAGATTGGTGATGTTGTTAATTGTAATTATAAAAAAATTAATTATTTTTTTGTTTTTTTTTTACTGTCGTTATTTGTTGTTGTTATTGTTTGTTATTCTTCCTGTATTCTTCTACCTCGCTTATATTCAGATTGGAGTCTGGGACATTATTGAAAGCGGGGAATGATAAACAAAAATCACCGATTGCATTGAGTTGAATGAAATTCAGTAATGTTTTTTTATTTGCTCATATTTACCGTTGCAGTGAACCGATTAAAAATTAATTATTTTTTGACAAAAAAAGTAGAATTGAACATATTGGTAATTGTAACGAGAAAAATCACTTTAAATGTTAAATATAAATAAGTGTTACATTGTTTGGGGTTTTTTCCTCCATTGCAGTTTGGTTTTAATATTTACGCGAAATTGTAAAGTTTTTTATTTGAAAAAAAAACTTTGTTTGATATAACCCTGTTTGTAATAAATTTTAAGTGTACCACCAACAAATCGAAATCAAATTTATGCATTTCACATCAATAATAAATCATAGAATATTGAGTTGTTGTTTTTGGCTGTTTGGAGTAGCACTATACCTGAAGAGAGATATTTGTTTTGCTTTGTGTTTTTATTTATCTTTTTTTACCAAAAAACTATCAGAATTTGCAATAAAAATACGTATGTTAACAGTCAATTGTTGTAATATAACAATGGCGTAGCTAGGAGTAAGTAATCGAGTTAGGTGTGAGAAGGAAAATATTAATTTGGGAAAACCAACTTTCCAAAAAAATGTGTGTTTAGTAGTTTTTCTGGCGTAAAAAATTAATTTCTGGGAATTCGTATTGATAAATTCATACACCAGAGTGCATAGCGTGTATGTTTCAAAATATATAGAATATCTTGTTAAATAAAAAAATATGAAATAACATGTATAAATTGAACTAATAAAATTTACAACAGTGTATATATGTAAAATGAAAATATTTGTATATAAACAATTTTAAATAAATTAAAAAGAACGTATTTACAACACACAGTTATCATATATTAATTAAAATAATATGTTACTATTAATACAATTCTTGCTAAAAACCGAAATATTTTATTTCGTGGTACATCGATGCGTATAAGTATTGTCAGTACTAATACGCCATTATGCCCTCGCTTATAACGTAGTGTATGAAATCACGATAGAGCTCGCAATATTTAAGATAAAGATTTTAAAATTTGTAAACCTTTGCTACTACTTCTATGGTGTTGGGTATTGCAAATTGTATATGCCGGCTCACGTTTAGGAATAACTTACATAAACCCCATAACCTACTACAATATTTGGTATTTTGGGAGTTTCGGACAATTTTTTTGCCGCGGAATGGCTTGGGTTCTATAATGATATTTTGGTTTCTCAATGGGTAGAACATTTTCCTAATAACCATTTCAATATTGATCTATGTTTCAAAGTAGACTCCATTACTCGAAATTTGTGCTTGAAACAGTATTCCACGCTTAGTCTAGGTCCTTGAAAAAATATTCTTTAATGACTCCACGTCTTGAAAAAATATTCTTTAAAGACTCCACGACTGTTTAAGGTCCTTGAAAAAATATTCTTTAAAAAATCTTCCATGATTGCTTGATTCATTGGAAAAAATATTGTTTAAAAAAATCCACATTTGTTTGTGTCCTTGTGTTTGAAAAAATGCTCCATGCTTTGTCTTGAAAAAATATTCTTAAAAAAATCCACGCATGTTTGTGCTTGAAAAAATATTCCATGCTTTGTGTAGGTCATTGGAAAAAATATTCTTTAGAAAATCCAAGCCTCTTGATAGATACTTGAAAACATATTTTAAAAAATATCGAGCCTATATATTGAGATGGTCATGGTTTAAAAAATCCATATCTAATGATGATATTTGTGAAAGATCCGTTCTTATATATTCTGTTATAAGGTTGGCGTATGATTAACGACACCACTTATACGCTTGTCAACCAAAGAGAAAATATTTTGTTTGTGAAGTATTATTGATAAATATTTTAAGTTTAAATTTTAAGATTTTAAGACATTATTTTATGCACAGGCGTCATGTTTTCAATATCAAGATTTCACTCTAGACGCATTTTTCAAACAAAGTAGTTGTAATCTGGCATTCCGTCTTTATACCCTTCACCACACTGTGGTACAGGGTATTATGTCTTTGTGCATATGTTTGTAACAGGCAAAAGGAAACGAGATAGACACATGGTTCCATTTGAGAATATGCATATAATCACTTTCTAAGTCGATTTATGCATGTCCGTCCGTCCGTCTGTCTGTGCATGTTAAATTGTAAACAAAGTACAGGTCGCATTTATGATCCGAATTGGAAGAAATTTGGCATAGGTCACCGATTTAATGTAAACGGTCCATATATATCTATCGATTTGCACGAAATTTGGTACAGCCTAATCATTTAGGTCTAGAATGATGTCTGCCAAGTATCGTGAAAATCGGTCCAGATTTAGATATAGCTCCCATATATAGTTTCGTCCGATTTCATGTAAATGGTGCATCAAAGTCCCTATATATCCTTCGATTTGCTCGAAATTTGGCATACCGTACTGAATTAAGCCTAGAGTGATGTCTGCCAAGTTTCGAGAAAATCGGTCCAGATTTAGATATAGCTCCCATATATAGTTTCTTCCGATTTCATGTAAATGGTGCACCAAAGTCGCTATATATATTTCGATTTGCACGAAATTTGGCATAACGTCCTGAGTTGAGTCTAGAATGATGTCTGCCAAGTTTCGTGAAAATCGGTCCAGATTTAGATATAGCTCCCATATATAGTTTCGTCCGATTTCATGTAAATGGTGCACCAAAGTCGCTATATATTTTTCGATTTGCACGAAATTTGGCATAACGTACTGAGTTGAGTCTAGAATGATGTCTGCCAAGTTTCGTGAAAATCGGTCAAGATTTAGATATAGCTCCCATATATAGTTTCGTCCGATTTCATGTAAATGGTGCACCAAAGTCCCTATATATCTTTCTATTTGTACGAAATTTGACATAACGTACTGAATTGAGCCTAGAATGATGTCTGCCAAGTTTCGTGAAAATCGGTCCAGATTTAGATATAGCTCTCATATATAGTTTCGTCCGATTTCATGTAAATGGTGCATCAAAGTCCCTGTATATCCTTCGATTTGCACGAAATTTGGCATAACGTACTGAAATGAGCCTATAGAGATTTCTGCCAAGTTTCGAGAAAATCGGTCCAGATTTCTATATAGCTCCAATATATATAGTTTCGTCCGATTTCATGTAAATGGTGTACCAATGTTGCTATATATCTTTCGATTTGCACGAAATTTGGCATAACGTACTGAATTGAATTGTTTCGTGAAAATCGGTCCAGATTTAGATATAGCTCCCTTTTATTATAGATTGATTTTAAGTAATTGACGCGCCAAGGAACCAATAGGCTGATAGGAACAAAACGTTTTGAAATTACTATAACCCAACATGTGACATGTTTCTTTGAAATCGCTTAATATTTGGATAGAGCTTCCATATATATTTTCGCCCGATTTCAAGTAAATTGGGCATCAAACTCCTCACGTATTCAGATTGACATCAAATTTTGCACAACTTACAAAACTGAGCATAGAATTACGTAGTTGCGTTTTCTAGAAGAACAGACATAGCCCAACGGATGACCTATTTATTTATATTTGTTTGAAGTCGATTTACATACCTTATGGATAGATCTAGGTAGATTCACATTTAGATAAATATCACATATTTTATTTCATCCAATTTCATGTTAATGGACCTGTTTAATATACCCATAGTGGTGAAGGGTATCATATAGTCGGCCCCGTCCGACTTTACTACTTTCCTTACTGGTTTTGGAGTGGGTTTGACATTACTCACACATAAAGTTCGAGCTCCTCCTTTTTGAGCATTTTGACTTGGATGAAATAAATAGTTAATATAGATCTATATTTCAACATAGGCTATATATAAACGATGTGCATGAATTTGTTATTCTTGGTCCTTGGAAGCCTTTCCTCTATCGAGGAAGGATATACCCATTTTTTTTCTTTTCAGGAATATAGTCAAAAAGAATAATTATGAAAGGGACTGTCTTATTAAACTCGTATAAGTTTAAAAATTGTGAGATATCACTTAAGAGCCCTTTTAAAATATAATCGATAACTAATATTTATAAGCAGAATACTCTTTGACAGACCTTTGGTATATTATATACCATTCTACAGGTCTTTGACAATAGGTGGAAGAGCTTTCTATATACCTTTTAAATCTCATTAGAGGTTTTTTGTGCAAAGAAGAGTCTTTTGGAGATTTGTTATGAATTGAAGATTCTTTATATGTTGACACCTTTATAGCACGAAAATATTTAAAGAGGCCTACGATGGATTAGAGGGCCTTTTAGAAATTTTTGGAACATAGAAGAACTATCTAGGGATCTTCTGAGCGGATAAAAGACTTCTGCAATTCTATTGTACAATGGATATCCCTTCAGTTGTCTTTTATAATATTCTTTAAAAATATGGCTGTTTCGTTAATAAGGCTGTTTCGAAAGATGCATATGATTTGCAATCAAAATTATTTAAAGCTAATTTAGATTTATATGTGGCGTATGAGTGTTGCCGTATCAGTAATGAGGTTGCGTATGAGTAGTGTTATCACTTATATGACCCGAAAAACCCCATCAGATATAAAAATGCTTTTGAGAAGTTAATACTAAAGCAAATAGTTAAAGAACGGTGGAGACTTGCATCTCAATCAGAAGCAGTGTATATCTTTAATCGGAATCAATCTACCTGAAGAATATACTGGCCATTGAAAACGAAGAAAAAAACCTCTGCCAAAAAAACAAATACAACAAAGCTGATATTTGTTTTCAAATGCAAAAAATAAACACAACAGATATAGCTTGAGAAGGGTAACAAAAAATGGAAATTCTACACCAACATACAGACACACACATGAGTGTGTTTTTGGGGGGAAACAAATACTAACCAAAAGTAAATCTTCAATTGAGAATGCACAAATGAAAAGACCCGACAAAAAATCGAAAAACGTGGCAAAATAAAATAGTCTAAAATCCATATGGAATGTATGATGCTTCTTCTTTTGAATTCTTGTTTTTCGAATTTGGCAATTTGATTTTGCCAAAGCTGCACGAAATAAATCTGCATGTAAATGTTATGGAGAGGGAGAAGCGATGGATGGAGTATGGTTTTCTAAATATCCATACTCACAACGAATACAGGGATTTTCCTCAATTTTTGTTATTGCAATTTTGGTTCGGTTTATTTTTTGTCTCTTCATTTTGGTTTGGTTTACTTGAATTTAAGACAAACATGACGTGTGGTATCAAGAGAACAAATTGTAGCTTTCAAGTATTGAAGATTTTGGTTTCCTTTTTTTGGAAAAAGTAATTTGAAAAATTGAAACTGAAGTATTAAAAAATAAAAACTTTATAAGATTTTACATTGAGGTATTCTGCAGAAAGAATGCACAGATATTCTCAAGACCCACGTCTGTTTCAGATATCTTTCGATATGCACGAAATTTGGCATGGCGAACTAAATTAAGTCTAGTATGATGTGTGTTAAGTTCCGAAAAAATCGGTTGATATTTAGATATAGCTCCCATACATATTTTCGCCCGATTTAATGTAAATGGCACACCAAAGTTTCTATATATGTTTCGATTTGCACGAAATTTGGCATGGCGAACTGAATTAAGTCTAGAATGATGTGTGTTAAGTTTCGAAAAAATCGGTTGAGATTCAGATATAGCTCCCATATATATTTTCCGATTTAATGTAAATGGTGAAATTTGGCATGTCGTACTAAATTGAGTCTATATATATATATATATTATCATCCGATTTAATGTAAATGATGCACCAAAGTCCCTATATATCATTCGATTTCCAAGAAATTTGGCATGGCGAACTGAACTAAGTTCAGAATGATGTGTGTTAAGTTTCGAGAATATGTTTGTTCCCTTCGAGGGAACTTTGACATTAAATTATTAGGATACATATTTACAATATACCCAAAATTGTGAAGGGTATCAAATAGTCGGCCCAGTCCGACTTTACCACGTTCCCACACCAGTTTTTTTAATTATTTAAAATTTATGTTTTTTATTTGCTCTTTAAAAAAATAATCCCCTGCACCTTCCTGGCAAATTGAATAATGTGTGTGATATGTTTTTATGGCTCGTTCATTATTCCGCAGTCATTAAGTGTCCGGTAACAATTTTTATAACATTTCCCGGACAATTTATTTATTTTATATTTGCACGTCTGTTCTTCATGTTTATCCGATGATCACCTTAATTGCATCATTGCATTGTCCTGGTCTGTGGTGCAAGTCTAGGTGTTCCATTCAAGCACACACACACAGGGATATTGGACATACACATATCTATACGTGTGTGTCGGGTGTGTGAATATTTACCGAACAATGCGTTTATGTGTCCAGTGACCAACAACAATTCTCACCCGACAATTAATGAAGTCGTAGAAAACCACAAAATCTCTTTTAAACGCGGCCGCCATCATTTAGGTTTCCCCCCAGCCACATTTCCATTTGAGGTGAAGTGGTTGGTGATGTTCGGTGGCCGATGGTTAAATGACTTTCTAGGTGAGGTTCGGTTGGGTTGGGTGGGATTTGCGGCTGATATCTATAAACAAATCATTATTTATACTGCAGTCACATGTGGCGGCATCTGAACGATATTTAATTCTTTGAATTGCTTGGCAAGTGGAACAATGGCGCCTATGGGCTAAGATTCATGAAATAAATTTCCAGGGAAAGAAAAAAAACAACAACGATGTGGTTATTATGAAAATGAATCCTTATAAATTTTCAATGAAGGATAAACAACAAAACAAAAATTTTATTTCTAACAATTTTTAGAGCAGATGTGCGTGTGTGTGAGTTATTATTGTTATATAAAAAAAATCATTTTTATTTTTTTCTAACTAAGAAGTAAGGATGGCCTAGAGAAAAAAATGTGCCTACACGTGAAAATAAAAATTTGACACCGAAAACGATCTTCCACCTGTGGAGGCGAAGAATATTTTCTACAGAAAACGTAGAGGGGTTTTCCATTTTTATATGGTTTCCAGAGGGGTGTTATATCTATACAAGAGACTCCATTCTTTGGAAATATCTTTTATCCATAGAAGACCTCTAGATTGGCCATATATTTATAAAAATGCTCATTTAATCTATATATAGTAGCTCGGTCTATATTCAAAGCTATTGCTAGAAAGGGTTTTCGTTTTTTTCCGTAGAAGTCCTCTAGAGTGTGTTTTGTCTGCAGATGGGCTTCAAATTGAGGGGAAGACCTCTAGATGGGTTCTTACGTATGAGAAACCTATAGAATGAAATTCAAAGATCTATATATGAGGTTTTCCAATAAGGGTCTTCATTCCAGAAAATACCGCTACAGGAAGTTTTTCTATAATAGACCTATAAAGGTTACTTTATCTTAATCAGACACTCGTTCCAAATATATGCAAGAGCTGTGTCTAAATCTAAACCGATTTATACGAAACTTGTCAGAAAATAATTTATTTTAACTTCAATATATTGTAAAAAATGTGTGCCAATCGTATAAACTTTGGGTTTTTAGTGCACAATTCTCATAAAATCGGAAAAAGTATACATATGGGAGCTATGTCTAAATCAAAACAGATTTTTACGAAACTTAGCACACATCATTTTAGACTTTATTCAGAACTGAGTTTAGTAGGCAATGCCAAATTTCGTGCAAATCGAAAGATATATAGGGACTTTTGGTGTGCCAATCACCATTAACATTATACATAACATCGGATGTTCACAAAACTTAGCACACATATATGAACTGAGTGTAGTTTCGTGCAAATCTTGCATAACATCGGATAATATATATATCTAAGTGGGAGCTATATTTAAATCTGTACCGATGTTCACAGAACTTAGAGCACATAATTCAAAACTCAATTCAGTACGCTCTGCCAAATTTCGTGCAAATCGAAAGATATATAGGTACTTTGGTGTACCATTTTCATAAAATGGGAAGAAATTATATATGGGAGTTATATCTAAATTTAAACCGATTTTCACAAAACTTAGCACACATCATTCTCGACATAATTCAGTACGCTAAGCCAAATTTCGAGCAAATCGAAAGATATATCGGGACTTTGGTGCGCCATTTACATTAAATCGGATGAAAATATATATGAGAGCTATATCTAAATCTGAACCGATTTTCTCGAAAATTAACACACATCATTCTGGACCTAATTCAGTACTCTATGCCAAATTTCGTGCAAATCGACAGATATATAGGAACTTTGGTGCCCCATTTACTTTAAATCGGACGAAAATAGATATGGGAGCTATAAATAAATTTGAACCGATTTTCTCGAAACTTGGCTCAGTTCAGTACACTATGCCAAATTTCGTGCAAATCGAAGGATATATAGGGACTTTGAGGCACCATTTACTATAAATCGGACGAAACTATATATGGGAGCTATATCTAAATCTGAACCGATTTTCTTGAATTTCAATAGGGTTCGTAATTAAGTGACTTGTGCCAAAGTTCATCCAAATCGAATAATAAATGCGACCTGTACTTTGTTTACAATTCAACATCAACAGTCGGACGGACGGACTGACGGACATGCATAAATTGACTCAGAAAGTGATTCTATGCATTTTTTCAAAAGGAACCATGTGTCTATCTCATTTCCTTTTGCCAGCTACAAACATATGCACACTGACATAATACCCTGTACCACAGTGTGGAGAGGGGTATAAAAATACCTATAAGGGGCTCCTATCTTTAGAAGAGTTTTCTATCTAAAGATGGTATCTATACGAATTTCCTCCATTTCTTCTATAAGAAAAGAAAATATTCTATCTGAAGAACATTTCTAAAAAATATTCTTGAGGACCATCTATAGAAGACTTTTATGAGGATTTCTATCTGCACAAGACGTCTAAAAGTGGTTGATATTTATAGAATATATCTAATGAGGTCTTATATCTATATAAAATCTTCTGAAGGGACTTCATTCTACAAAAAATCCGCTATAAATAAATTTTCTCTATAAAAGACCTATAAAGGCCATTCTTAAGCTATTGAATACATCTTCAAAGTTCCACTAACTACATACGACTTCTGGAAGGGTATTCACCTATGGCAATCCATTAGAGGCCATATATCCATACAAATTGTCTATAAGGGCTATCTATTTTTAGGAAGACTTTTATGATGATCTTCCATTTATATAAGACCTCAAGAAGAATCTCCTATTTATGGTGGATATCTGATAAAAATAATACAAATCGAACTAATTAAATCTCTTGAAGGGTCTTCGTTCTACAAAAAGCCTCTAGATATACCTTATCTCTGTAGAGATTATTTTATCTATTGAATATATCCTCTATGAAAAAAACTATACCTTTGGAAGAATCTTCTGCCCATATGAGACCTCCAGAAGAAATATTGTGCCTGAAGACGTTCTCTAAATGAATAGTGTATCCCTATACAGATTTTCTATTTATCTCTTGAAGGCCTTTAAAACAGAGGACTTTTAGAAGGGTATTTCATCTGTAGAATACCTGTTTCTTTTTCATTAAGATGACATCTATCTTTTATCTATAGGACCTATAATTTTATCAATTGAATATATCCCCAAGGTTCCTCTGTCTATGTTTAGAAGGGCCTTCTATAAAAAAATATACCTTTGGAAGAATCTTCTGCCCATATGAGACTATTCTATTTATCTCTTGAAGGCGTCTTTGAAAAAGAAGACTTTTAGAAGGGTATTTCATCTGTAGAATATCAGTTTCTTCTTCTTACTATAGACGATATTTAAGTGGGTATTTTATCTATAGAGGGCCTCGAACTATTTTAGGTAATTTGAATGGTCACCTTGCGGTAGATGATGCTTTCACTTGTTTCTCTTCACCTGTCCCACGGGGATACCTCTTTTTTATAGAAAAGTATTTATCCAATTTTTTTATTAATTTGTCCTTTGGTATTGTCAACCCCTATACTTATCATTATTGCTCCATCAACATATAATCGATTTCCTGATTAACTATATAAATATCAAATACCTACCCAAGTGACCCGCCTTTAATTCTTAAGAGGGTTCACTTTATTTGTTAAAAAAATGACAATTTATTTAACACTCTAACATGGCTAATAACTCTCCAATGAATTTCCACGATGAGGGCGGGGTGAATACAAACACATGAGTGATATCTAAATATTTGGTTAGTTATTTGACACGAAAAATATGAAGTCAGCCACACAACAACAGCAACAACAATAGAATTAAATAAATAAAACCAAAAAATAAATAAATAAATGAATTGCCCCCTACGGAATTGATTAAAGGAACTTACAATAACAACAACAACAACATGGTACATAGTTTGCATTGGCGTTTTGTTGTCCGGACATTTTGTTATCAAAATACTGTGAATGTGTGAGTGTGTGTATTTGTAAAATATGTATTTATGTTAGTTGACATTTTATGTTGTTGGATTTATTTTCGATGGGGGCAAAATGGGAAATTTGATAAAATGACACAACAATATCCATAGATAGAAATATGTTTTTTTTTTGTTTTGTTTTCGGGTGGGAAACAAAGGACATAAATTATGCAGTTATTCGTGTTAGAATGACAACAACAAACGACGACGATAACAATAACCAAAACACATTGATATCAATGTTTTTAAAAATAAATGTTATTTTTTTTAATATTATAATTCAATACAAATGTATTAGAAATATAATATATTTAATATTATATTGAAAATTACATTTAAAGAAATAAAGTTTAAAGTTTATTTCTTTGGGATGGATCGAATCATGAACAATCGTATTTGTTAATTAGCAGTTTTCGAATATTCCATACTTCTATCTGGAATTTTCGTGTATTACATTCGTTCCAAATTCCTTGAACCTAAACAAAATTAAAACTTCGTTAAACTTGACCAGGACTATTTGTTATATCCTCTTCCATGAGGTGCGTATTAAAAATAAATTAACTCAATTGGGACCCATTATATGAAGACTTTATCCGAAGATTGTCATATACCGTATGTCTGGTAAATTTGTATCCTATTAGATATCGAATTAAATACACCCAGTTTGAAAATGTAGAATTGGAGTTCGGTTGAAAATATTTGGGAATAAGAATGTCAAATTAAAACTACATCGTTGTACAAAGGCTGCTATAACCTTCAAAATAACAAAAATAGAGCTGGGATTTTTATATGGGTCCATGCACTAAGGAACCGGAATACCAAATTACAGCCCTGTTCGTAAAAAAGTCACATAGTCTTCAAAAAACCGTGCAGGTCCTTTATGTGCACGTTATGTCAAAATATTGAAATATAAGGGAATATTTCCGCAAAATAGTTTCTTTCCCACCAATAACTCAAAATATCGAAAATAATCGAGACCATTATATAGAGGCTACATGACAATATGGACGTATTGATGATCTTATGATCCTTAAAAATTGACCATTGAAAAAAACAAACTTATTGGATGAATGGTCCTTGAAAACAATATGTCTTTAAAAATCCTCAAATATTACTCTGATTGTCCCTGAAAAATCTTCTTTTAAATAACCATGCTTGTTTCTCCGAGTTTCCTTGAAAAATATTCTCTTAAAATTCAATCATTATTTCTCCTAATGTCTTTGAAAAAATCTCCTTAAAAATTTTCCTCTACCTTATTAAAGTTCCTTTGAAAAATAATCTTTAAAAAATTTTCCACTTTAGTAAGACCACTTTAATAAGACCTTGAAAAAAAATAATCTTTTAAAAATCCAAACATATTGAGGCTCCTTGGAAAAATAATCTTTTAAAAGTCCACACCTATTGAGGTTTATTAAAAAAATAATCTTTAAAAAATCCCCACTTCTGCAAAATCTTAAAAAATAATCTTTAAAAAGTCCAAAACAGGGCGTGGATTTAAAAATATATATATATATTATTTTAAATCTACGCCATGTGTTGGACACTTCTGTAAGACCTTTAAAAATCCTCGCCTTTTTAAAAATCCATACCTATTGAGGGTCCTTAAAAATATACTTTAAAAAATCCACACTTCTGTAAGACCTTAAAAAATATTCTTTAAAAAATCCACGCCTAGTGTTGGTCCTTGAAAAAATATTCTTTAAAAAATCCATGCCTTGAAAAAATATTCTTTAAAAATCCATGCCTTGAAAAAATATTCTTTAAAAAATCCACGCCTTGTGTTGATCCTTGAAAAAATATTCCTTAAAAATTCCACGCCTTGAAAAAATATTCGTTAAAAAATCCACGCCTTGTGTTGATCCTTGAAAAAATATTCTTTAAAAAATCCACGCCTTGTGTTGATCCATGAAAAAATATTCTTTAAAAAATCCACGCCTTGTGTTGATCCTTGAAAAAATATTCTTTAAAAAATCCACGCCTTGTGTTGATCCTTGAAAAAATATTCTTTAAAAAATCCACGCCTTGTGTTGGTCCTGGAAAAAGTATTCTTTAAAAAATCCACGCCTTTTGTTGGTCCTTGAAAAAATATTCTTTATAAAATCCACGCCTTGAAAAAATATTCTTTAAAAATCCATGCCTTGAAAAAATATTCGTTAAAAATTCCACGCCTTGTGTTGATCCTTGAAAAAATATTCTTTAAAAAATCCACGCCTTGTGTTGATCCTTGAAAAAATATTCGTTAAAAAATCCACGCCTTGTGTTGATCCTTGAAAAAATATTCGTTAAAAAATCCACGCCTTGTGTTGATCCTTGAAAAAATATTCTTTAAAAAATCCACGCCTTGTGTTGATCCTTGAAAAAATATTCTTTAAAAAATCCACGCCTTTTGTTGGTCCTTGAAAAAATATTCTTTATAAAATCCACGCTTATTGAAAATGGTTTATTTCCAGATCCACTTTTATTTTTCTAATGTTTATTGAATAATATTTTGAAATATTTTTGAAATACATTCAAATTAACGTGTGGTACTTCAAAATGTATTCTTTAAAAAATCCCTGGTGGTAGCTTAAAACAATTACTTCGATATATTCACCAAATTTAAACGGTCATCCCACTAATGCCGGGATCCATGTTTAGTAGCAGTCCTCCTCCCACAATGCCATGGCTTGAGTGTGAAAGTGGATTAGTTGTATATTTCATGTGTCCACATAAAAAGCACTTTCAGTAGTTTTTATTACACCTGAGCAAAGTGCAGTTCCAAGGCTAGCTGGGTGTCGTGGATAGCTTCTAATGCAACAACCGATTTTTTTCTTCATTTTCCTATATTCCAACAAAAAAAGGGAGGTGTGTGTTCTTACAAGGCAACCTAGGAGTCTGCTGGTTTATAGGTCGCTGTAATGGCAGCAGCACAAACAACAACAAACAAAGCCATGTTACTATGGTGCGAGAGTGAGTGCTAAATGGCCATGTTAGAGTTGCAGTGTAATCATGATATAACTTTAAAAAGTTTAGAACCACCTTAACGCGACAACGTAATTATAGCTGTTATGCATTCATCCGACTTTGGCTTCGCCTTAGCTTTTAACTTAGATTGCTGGTTGGTTAGTCCGCTGGTAATTTCTTTCTTTGCCTTTTCTGATTTCTTCAGTTAAACTCTTGCATTCTTCTTTAACACTTCGTGTTCAAGGGTGGTGTTCAACACTTGCCTAGCATTTCTGGTTGTCCTCGTCATCGCCATCATCACCAACAATGCACCAGTTCACCGTCATCATCGTCGTCAACACCATTTGTTGGTTAAGGTGGCTTGCAACATACCTAACCCCCGGTCCACTTCAATTTTCCCGTATTAGCATACAGCGAATAAAGAAATAATTTCGAAACCTATAATTTTCTGCATGAAAGGCGGTTTCGGAAGACTTTATGAAGATAATTTCACAACGAAAATAGAAAAAAAATGAAGAAAAAGAAAAATGAATTATGAGGGTAAATTGGAAGTGTTGTCTTAACCCCAGCATTGATAGTTAAGCCATCATTTAAATTACAAAAGTTTGTTTTTACTTCAGCAACCTGCCCCTACTCCATTTGCGACCATATCTTAAAAGATATTCAAGGATTATAAGCCAAGTGTTAGGTCAGAGAGAGAGAGAGAGAGAGAGAGATAGAGATAGAAAGTACTGGGGAGATCTGCAAGTTTTAAGAGGTCAAGCAAGTAATGTATTTAGTTTAGTAATTATCTGGTCTTTTATTTACAATAATTGTAGAAACTATTTTAAAGGATTGATAAAGGGTGGGGATTTTTCATACAAATGAAAATAAAAAACGTTTTTGAGAAATCCATGGAAGGTCTTTGATTGGTTGAAAATACATAGTTAATGGTGGCATTATTTCTACACATTTTATATATTTATACAACACACCTATGGAGCTGAGAATGTTATCACAACATCATGATATATATATATATATATATATATATATGAGACAAATAGCTGTGATGTATTGTAAACACAGAAGCCCTAGTTTTGATTTCAAAACTCATATATTTAGATAGTCAGCCAGCCACTCAGTCGAATAAAGATTTTTTGTTCCGAACGTATGGATTATTTAGATATTCTAGTGTGTTGATTGATGTTGTTCGGTTGCCTGTATACAGTACTGAATACGATATTGTGTTACTGCTGGAGAATATATATCATTTTCTATGGTGAGACCACTTTTTTGTTGGATTTGTCAATTTTTGTTTTATGGAAAATATTTAAAGGTATGAAATCATCGTAAGGAAAAAATTAAAAAATAAACAAAAAATATTTTTTTCTAAACATTCACGCTTATTGCCCTGAAGGTCCTTATATATATTATATAAAACACGTTCATTTTCTTTAAGATATTAGAAAAAGTGTTTTGAAAATCCACGCTTATTGTCCTGAAAGTCCTTATCAAAATACTTAGTACTTAATTAGCTGGCTTGTGACAAAACTTTCGAGCCATAAGCCGAGCTTAAAAAAGATTTCCAGCGAACGTAGTCGCTGCAGCTCAATACGTCTAACAATGTCGATGTCCGAGAATAGCTGGTACAACTCATAGTTCATTCGACGGCGATATTCGCCGTCAACGCAGATCGGCCCATAAATCTTTCGGAGAATTTTTCTCTCAAACACTCCAAGAACTGCCTCATCTGCTTGCGAAAGTAGGGGAGACTGGGGCACCTTCGGCAATCGCGTTTTCGATATGAAGCTCTCACCGTACATCACTAGTTTCGATACATAGGTATCGAATATCGAAATAAATAACTGACACAAAGTTTGAAATTTCTAGCTAATAAACTTATTTAGATACATGGGTTTTTATATTTTTATAGTTTCTGTAATATTTCAATTCCACTTCGTAAGTATATCGCGTATAAAACTTTTTTAAATTTTTAAGACAATATTATTAAAAAGTGGTTAACTACGATGTGTATTATTATAGAAATGTTTAAAAATATAATGTTTTTAAAAACTGATCGAAAAAAATGAAAAAAATATAAAAAGTACATTCGGGGTACATTCGGCATTTTAAAGTGGGGCACATTCGGCCATATACAGATTGTGCAATATTATTTCCTTAAAATGTTTTTAAGTTTGTCTTTAAAACTAATCCTTTAATATGGTCCGAAATTGCATATATAAGATCAAACATACTTGTACTGCCGAAAATGCGATAGAAAACCCTTATTTCTGATGTTGTGTGCGAGCTTGAGATGTAACGTTAGACGCCGTTAGAAAATAAAGCCCTATAATTCAAACATTGTGTGGTGTATTAAAACCAAATAGAGCCTTTAGAGGATCAGAATTTCAACCAGACTGATAGCGATGACAATTACCCGGCTATGACTATGTTGCCGAATGTACCCCATCAAATGCCGAAGCTACCCCGGGTTGGGGCACATTCGGCGAATTTGACTTTTTTTACAAAACTGTAAAATTTTTTAACTAATACTATTTTTTTATATATTTTTGGTACTATTTTTTATAATTAAGTGTCTGAGGACAATAATCAGCCATAAAGTTGTTATATATGTTGAATAAGTACTGAGATATAGAGCTCTAAAAAAAAGTGCCGAAGGTGCCCCAGTCTCCCCTACCCATGCTTCACATCCATGTATCACGGGTAGTATCAGCGTCTTGTAGAGTGTGAGTATGGTCTGGCGGGAGGTGGCCTTGCTTTTGAGTTGTTTGCTCATAGTAGCATCTGTTGGCCATCACTATCTTTCAAAACTGATGTCATTCGTTTTGTTTATGGCGGTATCAAGGTATATAAAATCTTTGACTCGAAACTCTAGTTCTCAAGTTTCACTGTTGATCCGAGTCTACTGGACGTCTTGCGCGTTGATACCATCAGCTTGGTCTTCTCTCGTTTCCTGCCAGACCCACTTTGGCTGTTACCGCTCTCAGTGGCTGTTACCGCTCTCAGTGTTCGACTCATTATGTCGATGTCATCGGCGTAGGCAAGTAACATGTGTTGTTTTGTGTACAGAGTGCCGTTTTTGTTCACTTTTGCCTCTCGTATGACCTTTCCCAGCAGGATGTTAAAAAGGTCACACGACAAACTGTCACCTTGTCTTAATCCTCGTTCGGTATTAAAAGGCTCCGAGAGGTCCTTTCCGACTTCAACTGCTAATCTTGTGCCAGTTAAAGTTATCCTGCATAGCCGTATTAATTTTGCAGGAATGCCAAACGAAGACATGGCTTTATACACCTCTGAGCGGATAGGGCTGTCGAATGCGGCTTTATAGTCGACGAATATATGGAATGTGTCGATGTTTTTTTCGTGGGTTTTTTCCAGGATTTGGCGCAGAGTGAAAATCTTGTCAATGGTGGATTTGCCAGGTCTGAAGCCGCATTGGTATGGTTCAATAATGTCATTGACGATTGGCTTCAGTCGTTCACACAGTACACTGGATAGCACTTTATATGCGATGGGAAGGAGACTTATTCCTCTATAGTTGGCACATATCGTCTTGTCCCCT
Organism: Musca vetustissima; assembly: GCF_032173495.1. Classification (NCBI taxonomy): domain Eukaryota; kingdom Metazoa; phylum Arthropoda; class Insecta; order Diptera; family Muscidae; genus Musca; species Musca vetustissima. The sequence goes on along the minus strand of NW_026885219.1, from coordinate 33,149 downwards.
TTTTTGTGCACGGGACATAGGATGCTGAGGCTCCAATCATTGAGCATGCATTCTTCTAGCCAAATTGTACTTATCACCTGGTGCATCCTCTTTACCAGCATCTGACCACCAGTCTTGAATAGTTCGGCTTGTAACCCATCGGCACCTGCTGCTTTATTATTCTTCAGCTGATTGATTGCTATTCTGACTTCATCTTGACTAGGTGGTATACACTCCATACCGTCATCTATTATTGGTTCTGGGGTATCCTCTTCACCGCTACTATTTGATACCAGAAGCTCCTTCCAGATCCTCAGCACGCTTTTTGTATGTGACCAGATTTCCTTATTTATCTCTTCTGGAGGATGTGCCTGCTCCAAAGCCTTCGGTTTGGTGTTTTACCCGTTGACAGAATTTTCAGACTTCATTCTGACTCCGGTACATCTCGATATGCTCACGCTTACGTTTTTCTTGTTCTTTCTTCTTTTTTCTGAAAAAAACGTTTCTTCCGATAGTTCTCCATCGCATTAGGTGTTGCTATTGTCCGCAGGGTTGCCCTATACCCTGCGTTTTTCATATCAGTAGCATTACGACACTCCTGATCGTACCACGAATTTCTTGATGGTGGTATTTTTTAATAGTTATTATGAGTGAACTCGCGGCACATATTAGCTCACTATTTCATCGGGTGATGAAAATAGCTACCCCAGGTGTTGCTATTGTCCGCAGGGTTGCCCTATACCCTGCGTTTTTCATATCAGTAGCATTACGACACTTCTGATCTTACCACGAATTTCTTGATGGTGGTATTTTTTAATAGTTCTTATGGGTGAACTCGCGGTACATATTAGCTCACTATTTCATCGGGTGATGAACATAGCTACCCTAGGTGGCACCACGGGGGGGTCAGTGTCCACAATTGAGATGAAAGAGGGACCAAGATAAGCCTGGACTTCGCCATGTTAAAGCCAATCAGATCCGTTGCTTGGTATCTATCATCCCCTATGCCACCCTTCACAAAATATTTCTTAAAAATATAATAATTGCTTTGATGCTCTTTGTCTTAGTACTTGAAAAATATTCTTTAAAAAATCCACGCCTTGTGCTGAGTCCTCGATAAAATATTCTTTAAAAAATGCACGACTTGTTTTGAGTCCTCGAAAAAATATTAAAAAAATCTACGCCTTGAAGAAAAATTTTCCTTAAAAATCACACTTTTCATACTTTCAAATAACTGTTGGCAATATTTTATGATCTCCTACTACCCTTGGTGACATTTTGTCATTGTTTTTTGTTGTTGATCCTGTCAAAAAGTTTACATTGAAGTCAATGCTGCCGTATACGCTACAGTGCCTGTGATTGCAAATATTCCTATGCATTTTTTACAAATAAATCTGCAAACAATTCTGGTTGCATATTTCACGCAAATTTTTAACCTGAACAACCAATGGACAATGTTACGAGGACAGCAACAAAGTTGCGGAGGCTGGTTATTGGGAGGATGAGGGTGGGGATTTGGCTCTTTTTTGCATGCCATTTTATAGTTAGTAAGGCTTTTAAAAAATTGAAAAACAACAACAACAAAATAGGATTTGAAAATTCACTAAGCTTTTAACTGACGGCCAAAAGTTCACCGTCATCAGTCATTCTATTGCAAAGGGTGGCTTCAATGGAGGGCTGGAGAGGTTGTATATATGATTGGAGTTGGTGACACAGACCCACACACACACATACTCGCTCACTAATTCATGGTTGTTAGGTGTGCAACGTGTGAAATGAATTTTTCTATGAATTTTTGAAAACACCTACACCTACGTACCATGGCTGCTGCCTGGTCCTCTGATATAGTAAAGAATTTAATGCCAAAAAGATCGAAAACAACGTTAACAAGTGTGAATTCCATTTTAAATTCCCAGAAAAATTCAATTTCGTTGAGATTTCATTTAGCACTGGCAATGTTGATTTTTGGCTGACTAGCAAACGGGATCAATGTAATGTTCGGGTGAAAAATATTTGATATATAGGGAGAGGCAAAAAGGTGAGGTGTTTTTTTTAACTGGGAGAGCGATATTGAGTGGCAATACAAAAGAAATAAAATTATGTTGACAATTTTATTTTTTATTGCCCCTCTGCTCTCCCTGTTAATAAATAAAGGAAACATTTTTGCTTCACCCTGTAAATACCTCATATGTGCGCATTTTTGTCCCTTATTATAAATATCAATTACACTTGAATATTGAAAACACAACAACAAAAACCATTAGATTAATTTATTGCTAATTTTACATTTGATTTTTTCATCAACTTTCCCTGTCATTTTTGCCTTTGTTGTTGTTGTTTTTCTTTGACGAATGAATTTCATTTAAATATTAATTTCCGTTTTATCAAAAATAAATGACTAGCTAATGAATAAATATTTTAATTGCTTTTTTGACCAAAAAATTCATAACAATTCATATGAAGTTGACAATAAAGAGTAATAATAATGACAACAACTACAACAATAATAATATACAATATATGTATGTACGTGTGTTTGTTGTGATAGCAACAAGTAGGATTTTCCACGAAATATTAGAGGAGAGAAAATAAAATCAACAGACAAGTGTGGAAATTATTTAATTATTAAATTTAAATGGACAAATTTATGAAATAAAAATAATAATAGCCAATCTAGGTGGAAAAAAGTGAATAAATAAATAAAATTAAATAATTTTGAGAAATTATTTATTATTAAAGGTAATATCAAAGGTAATACTGGTCGTGAAACATATATATCCTTACAATTGCATGTCAATGTTCCCTCGAAGGAACATACTCATGTCTCTCTTCAACCTATGCTAAATTGAATTTCATTCGGACAGATTTAGAGTCGTCTGAGTACCATGGGACAAATTTATGGAAAACGATGTATAGCAAAATTGATACACGATATTCGGCTACGTCATTGGGAGCTATATCTAAATCTAAACCGATTTTCACGAATCTGAACACTCATCATTCTAGACTTAATTCAATGCGTTATGCCAAATTTTCTGCAAATCGAAGGATATATAGAGACTTTGGTGCACTATTTACCTAAAATCGTACGTAAATATATATGGGAGCTATATCTTAATCTGAATGGATCTTCACGAACCTTAAAACTCACCGTTCTAGACATAATTCTGTATGCTATGCAAAATTTCGTGCAAATCGAAAGTTATATAATTACTATGGTGCACCATTCACATAAAATCGGACGAACAAATATATTGGAGCTATATCTAAATCTGAACCGATATTCACGAAACTTAACACACATCGTTCTAGGCTTAATTCAGTAGGATATATCAAATTTCGTGCGAATCGAAGGATATATAGGGACTTTGGTGCACTATTTACTTAAAATCGGACGAAAATATATATGGGAGCTATATCTAAATCTGAACCGTTTTTTGCAAAATTTAGCACACATCGTTCTAGGTTTAATTCAGTACTTCATGCCAAATTTCGTGAAAATCGAAGCATATATAGGCACTTTTGTGCACCATTTATCAAAAAATCGAGAAAAACTATATATGGGAGCTATATCTAAATCTGAACAGATTTTTCCCAATTTCAATAAGGTTCGTCCTTGGACCAAATTAATGATCATAAATGCGACCTGTACTTTGTTAACAAAAATACTGGACTGACGGACGGACGGACATGCGTAAATCGACTCAGAACGTAATTCAATGCATATTCTCAAAAGGAACCATAGGTCTATCTCGACTCCTTTTGCCTGTTACAAACATATGCACAAACACATAATACCCTGTACCACAGTGTGGTAAAGGGTATAAAAAAATGGGAACTATTTCAACAAAACTTCGCATACGTCTATCTGGATCTAACTCCGTACATAGCGCAAGATGTTGTCTCAATCGGACAAATATTGAGAGTTGAGTGCACCATTTACCAAAAATCGGAAACTATATATGGGAACTGTATCTAAATCTGAACCGATTTCCAAAGAACTTCGTATACACTAATATGGACGTATTTTAATATGCTGTGAACATTTTTGTATCACTCGGACAATCCTTGGGATTTTGGTGCATCATTTACATTAAATCGGACGATCTATATATGGGAGCTATATCTAAATCTAAACTGATTTCAACAAAACTTTACGGACATTAAAACTTGACTTTAGTCAGTACGCTGTACAAAATTTTGTTTCAATCGGACAAATATTGGGTGTTTGATGCATCTTTTGGATAAAATCGGATGAAAATATATATGTATATATAAATCTGAACCGATTTTATCCGATTTCAATAGGGTTCGTCCTTGGGCCAAATAACTGAGCTGTGCCAAATTTCATCCAAATCGGATCATAAATGCGATCTATAATTTGTTCACAAGAATACATGGGATACTTCCGGAAGTAACTTCGGCGATACTTCTCGCAAGTGACTTCGGCCATACTTCCAAGAAGCGACTGCTGCGATACTTCCAGGATGTGACTTCGACGATATTTTTAGGATATGACTTCGACGATACTCCCAAACAGTGATTACGGCGATACTTCCAGGAAGTAACATCGGCGAAACTTCTGCAACACTTTTATACGTCGTTATACGTTTATATATAGATTACAAACACATCGGTGGATAAATGTGGCTAAATCCTTGAAAATAAAAAAAAAATCGGTCGGTGCCCTTGTATTGGAATTTTTTTCTAAAGTTTATCAATTATCGCAACATTTTTAATAACATTTTCCAAAGACATATATTTTTAACAATTGAGCGGAGCAGTATAGTCGGACCGTGCCGACCATACGATACCCTATACAACTTCCACGACAATCTAACTTTGTGTGGATCTATATTCTGAGCTTAGGTAATATTTCACGATATTTACACCCTCTTGACCGACTAGAGGTCAGCAAATATTACTAATATGCAGTACATCCCTTCTAATTACTTGTCCAGATTCCCTTAACCGTGGGTTGTGTTGTGATGTTCGGCTTCCAATTGTGGCCTATAGATCGACTCGAAATAACACAAAACAAATTTAGTTTTCGGTCCAATTCATCCCAAAATTATTATCTGATCACCGAAAATTATAGACGTTGTCCTTGATCATACCTGGATCCTCATGACAAATTTCAAAGCGATCAGCGCTATATTTCCGCCATACAGTGTGGTAATGGGTTACTTTAAATATTATATGAATACGTAAGCACCTGTAAATATTTGAGTACATACACATCCGAGTACATACGACAATGTAATTGTCATCTTGGATATTCTATCAACTTCTCGGGTCTATGTCATTCACGGATATACGCTATTGAATACTAATTTTGTAATTTTTCACACAAAAGTCGGGGTCCATTTGACCACCTAACTATCTTTTTCCACCGATCTTTTTCAAATCTTGCATGCTTATTTTTTGGCCCGATCACCTTCTTCATGTAAAAATTCGAGATGTTTGGTCCCTAATTGTGGCCTCTGGAGCGACCAGAATATCAGACAAAATTAAAGTTTTTGGTCCATTTCATCATCTAAATATTAACCGATCTTTACCAATAGGGGTCTTCATTGGCCAGAACACATCCTACATGCAAAATTTTGTGAAGATTGGTCCATAACTGTGGCCTGTATCGTGTTTACAAATTATAATGCACGGACGGACGGACACACATGTCTAGATCGACTCAGCTAGTCAATATTTCGCGGCGTTACACACTCTTGGGGCTGCACAAAGCTATAATACCCTGACAACATAGTTGTGTAGGGTATAAATATGTACAATATGATTTTTCCAATTTGAAAATTAAAATTACCAATCAACTAATTTTATTTTCAGCAAAACATTTTATTTATTTCGTCATTTGTTCAGTCAATATGCAAAAAAAAACATCACAAAAGGGGACACGCATATTATCCGACATAAACCAGTTAGCCTTCGTAACAGCAGTCCCGGCCATATAAATATGTATGTATGCATGTATGTGTGTGGATGGCTGTACGTTAAGAGTAGAAGGCTTTACAAATTGAATAACTACTCCACTCTGTTCGTATTTTTTCATCACAGATCCTTTCTGCCGCTGTTGTTGTTGTTGTTTTCGTTTTTTCAGTGCAATTTCAATTTGCGTACAAAGCACCTACCGTTCGTCGGGAGGTCGCATGGATTTTGGAGTGCCGGGTGAATTGATGTAAACACGTAAATGAATTTTGAGTGAATTTGTGTGTAAGTGACTCTTGTGCTGCCTCCTCCTTACCCCTGCCCTTTCTCCCTCCCTCCATAGATACATATTTATACCGAGATGTCTACAAATATGAAAACTGTCATATGCAGCCGAGTGTGTATGCATTTGTTTGCTTGTTTGTTTTCCGCCATGCATTGACAATTTTGCGGCATATTGTATGCTGGGTTGTGTGTGTGTGCGGGGTGCAGGGCACACGTTAAGCATGCATTTTTATTAAATTGCATTTAATTTTAACAGTTCAGTTTTTGTTTTTTTATTTTGTTTTCAATTGAAAATGAAATTATTTGTGCCTTTTTCAAAGTCTTGTTATTTTTTTCGAATGTGAATATTTTTATTTATTTTTCGAAATAAAATATTTAAGTGTATATGTGTAAAAGTTTCGTAAGTAAATAAATTGAAAAAAAAAATTCAAAAATATTTTTTTAAATGCTCTCTCTGTTTTGGTCCTTGAAAAAAATATATATTTTTTAAAAAATATCCACGCCTTGATGGATGGTCCTTGAAAAATATATATATTTTTTCAAAAATCCACGCCTTGATGGATGGTCCTTGAAAAATATATATATTTTTTTCAAAAATCCACGCCTTGATGGATGGTCCTTGAAAAAATATTCTTTAAAAACTCAACGCCTTGATGGATAGTCCTTGAAAAAATATTCTTTAAAAAACTCACGCCTTGATGGATAGTCCTTGAAAAAATATTCTTTAAAAAAATCCACGCCTTGATGGATAGTCCTTAAAAAAATATTCTTTACAAAATTCACGCCTTGATGGATGGTCCTTGAAAAAATATTCTTTAAAAAATCCATGCCTTGGTGGATGGTCCTTGAAAAAATATTCTTTAAAAAATCCACGCCTTGATGTATAGTCCTTAAAAAAATATTCTTTAAAAAATCCACGCCTTGCTGGATGGTCCTTGAAATAATATTCTTTAAAAAATCCACGCCTTGCTGGATGGTCCTTCTTCAAAAATATTCTTTAAAAAATCCACGCCTTGATGGATGGTCCTTCTTCAAAAATATTCTTTAAAAAATCCACGCCTTGATGGATGGTCCTTCTTCAAAAATGTTCTTTAAAAAATCCACGCCTTGATGGATGGTCCTTCTTCAAAAATGTTCTTTAAAAAATCCACGCCTTGATGGATGGTCCTTGAAAAACATTCTTTAAAAAATCCACGCCTTGATGGATGGTCCTTCTTCAAAAATATTCTTTAAAAAATCCACGCCTTGATGGATGGTCCTTCTTCAAAAATATTCTTTAAAAAATCCACGCCTTGATGGATGGTCCTTCTTCAAAAATATTCTTTAAAAAATCCACGCCTTGATGGATGGTCCTTCTTCAAAAATGTTCTTTAAAAAATCCACGCCTTGATGGATGGTCCATCTTCAAAAATATTCTTTAAAATATTCACGCCTTGATGGATGGTACCTGAGAAATACTTAAAAAAATCATTTTGTTCCTGAACAATAGCCCCCAAATATTTATAATATCCGAAAATTGTTTGATTAATGCTTTAATATTTTCCCCATGGCCTCTCATGTATTGTTAATGGCTGAAAACAGAAAAAATAAACGCGGAAATGGGGGACAAACAAATTGTAACATTTTCATAAATTAAATGACAAGAACAGATCGTGAGCGAATGTAAACGTTTTTTTTTTATTAAAATACACCTTTTGCAAAAAACGCATGTAACTTCTCAGCCATACATAAAAAGCATAAACACATACGAACACACACATATACCCCACACATTGTTACCCAAAAAATGGTTGATGAAATGGTTTGTCAAAATAAGTGAATAAAGAAAATAAATAAATAAAAAATTTACGAAATTGAGAACTGAATTCACGAGTCTCGCAAAAAAGTGGGCGTTTGCAAATGTGTATCGGCATGTGTGTGTGTGTATGTGTCTGTATTCTGTTTTCCGAAAATAATATGTTAAGTAAAAGCAATATTCTCACTATTTTATTCAATGATGCAAAACAACAGCAACATACGAACACGAAAAAAGCGCGATAGTCTGTGAAAAAATGTGAACAGGAGCAACGAGCGAAAAAAGAAACGTGCAGAGAAAGTGTAATAAAGCATTCCATTCCAGAAAACATGAACGGTGGAAAAAATACGCATCGTTAACACATTTATACGCATCAAATGAAATTTGCTATCGAACCAAATGAAATAATAGCGCAATCGGGGAAGGACGCGTGGATTAACCATCAAAAGATCGCAACGAATATAAAAAGTACCCTATTATATATATTTGAGCAAAAATTCAGACATTATTAAGGTACATTTTAAAGATTTCCTAGCTAAAATGGAATAGGGAATTTATAGGTCCACTTCGGATATGAGAAGTAATATTTGCCAAATTTAATGAAATATGACACACACATACTGTTGCATTAACCATTTTATACACCGCAAATTGCCGTTTATATATTCCCCATTTGGACAAAAGCAATAATTTGAAAAGCTACCCCTTGTCTCTTGCTTACCCTTTAGTTCTCGGGTTAGGTTTTGTATTCATGGCAGAAGGTTAAAAACAGCTTATTTCGGCAATAGCTGATGTCTGCGATGGTGCGTGGGAAGGCGTGATGAGGCATTACAAATCATCAGGTTTCCGTTTTTATGAATATGAACGACGACTTGCATACAAATTCTGCAAATAAAATACGAGAATTCGAAAGGAAGACACAAATGTGGGATGAGAGATATATAACGTATTATTTAACCTTCTCAATACTGGCAAAAATGTTAGGAAATATTAGCCACACATACACGGATAAATCCGGATGTAAGGACCAAAAGAGCCAAGGGCGTGAGTTATAAAAATTTTATTTTTACAAGGACTCGAGAAATGTAAATTTTTTAAGGACCAATACTGGCGTGGATTATTTAAAGAATATTTTTCAAGGACTCAATAGGCGTGGATTTTTTAAAGAATATTTTTTCAAGGACCATCCATCAAGGCGTGAATTTTGTAAAAAATATTTTTACAAGGACCATCCATCAAAGACGTGGATTTTTTAAAGAATATTTTTTTCAAGGACCATCCATCAAGGCGTGGATTTTTTAAAGAATATTTTTTCAAGGACCATCCATCAAAGGCGTGGATTTTTTAAAGAACTTTTTTCAAGGACCATCCATCAAAGGCGTGGATTTTTTAAAGAATATTTTTTCAAGGACCATCCATCAAAGGCGTGGATTTTTTAAAGAATATTTTTTCAAGGACCATCCATCAAAGGCGTGGATTTTTTAAAGAATATTTTTTCAAGAACCCTAGACTTGGCGTGGATTTTTAAAGTCTTTTTTTTCAAGGACCCTCAACATGGCGTGGATTTTTAAAGACTTTCTTTTTTTCAAGGACCCTCAACATGGCGTGGATTTTTAAAGAATATTTTTTTAAGGACCATCCATCAGGGCGTGGATTTTTAAAGAATATTTTTTCAAGGACCATTCATCAGGGCGTGGGTTTTTAAAGAATATTTTTTCAAGGACCATCCATCAGGGCGTGGATTTTTAAAGAATATTTTTTCAAGGACCATCCATCAGGGCGTGGGTTTTTAAAGAATATTTTTTCAAGGACCATCCATCAAGGCGTGGATTTTTAAAGAATATTTTTTCAACGACCATCAGAGACCCTGAACATTTTTAAAGAATATTTTTTTTTTTCAGAGGTCCTGAAAATGGCGTGGATTTTTAAAGAATATTTTTTCAGAGACCATGAACATGGCGTGGCCCTCAACCCATCGTTCTTCTATAATAATCCAAAGAAATTTTATTTTACACACAAATATTTAAAACATATTTAGATATGCATAAATATACAAGTAACAACTTCGTGTAATATAAACATAAAATACTGGTATGGCAACATTTTATAAAAGAATATGAAACCATAAAATTATGCCGCACATAAACTTTGGCACTTAAGATCGTTTAGATCAATGTTTTACTTTCTTTGGTAACAGAAATCCATAACTAAGTTCTTTGCGGGGCTGTGTGCGAAGCTATAACACAGAAAAATTTTATACCAATGAATGTGTGGCATGAAAGGAGAGGCTAAGTGAATAAATGAAGTAAGTTACAGCCTAAAGGCCCAAAAGAGCTACTCAGCAGGTAAATGGGTGAGGAGAGGAGGAAGAATGTACACAAGAATTTAGTTACAAAACACGAGAACACAAATCCACATACACATACCAAGTATTATATCCTTAGTTGGTTAGACGGAAGCTCCTTGCCGCAAAAGTGTGCATGTGTTGTAACATAAACATAAGTAATATTTTTACAGTGTGTACATATGTGTGTGTGTGCGTGTTTGTTTGCTCACAGATAAAGTTAAATATTAACTTTTTCTAAAAATGGCAATTGAACACGTTTTTAGATTGTGACGAATAACTCAAGGTGTATGCCAGATATGTATGAAAGTGTTTCAGGTAGATGGTCGGGGGTTGTTTGGCAAGCCACACAATCTAGGATGTGTGACTTTTTACCACTTTCCTAACCCAGTCTACTAAATTGATCATAATTTTAAATGTGTCGATTGGGTTGAGGTGTTGGACATATATGGTGGGTGTTACGCTCAAATACAACAAAACAGAATACAATTCCAACAAGATTGAAATGTGAGAGAAAATATTTTTTTTAAAAAAACTACGCCTTTAAAAATCCACTCCTCATTTAGGACTTGAAAAAATATTCTTTAAAAAATCTATGCAGAAAAACAAACATTCCTTTGAATATCCTTGAAAATGTATTCCCGTTTATTCTTCTAAAAAATATCCTTAGAAAAAAGTACAACAATCATCCGATGACATTGATAAGCAAATCCACCTCTAACTACAAGCAAATATTCAATGTGACCACAGTTATGATCTAAAATCCGTTTTGGCATTTTCAAACTTTCAATACTGCCATTCACCCCCAATATTCCAGCCTCCATCGCCACCACCACCAATTCCATATCAATTTCGAAATTACCATAGCTGGCATGTTCATGTCACCCTGCTGCTGGGCTTTATGGCGTCAAAGAAAATCCATGTTTCCGTTATTTGCACCATTTTGCGTCTTCCACTACTTCTTCGTTTTTCAATTAAGGACAGATTTTTATGAGGTAACAACAACAGATTGGCTGAAGGCTTTTTTTCCATAGCCAAATTAGCCTGAGATTTTCAATTTTTTCCTTCGTTTTTTGGTGATGCAGATTTTCTTTTGACTTTCCCTTTTTTTCTTTTTTTTCGTCACAATTTGCCATAAGATAATTGACACAAGCCATTGAAAGCTGGCAATAATGGCGATGAAAAAAAAAATCAATAGCGAATATAAGCGACATGATATTTGTACAGTCAACAGGAAAAAATGACACTCGATAAGAGAATCGGAGGAAAAAAGGAAACGGGTCAAAGAAAAAATAATAATTTTTAAAATGCAAATAACTGTCGTTTTTCATGCGTCAAGGGTAAGTTATCGGAATTTGTTTGTGTTTATGAAAAGAAAGTGTAGCAAAAGGTCAACACTTATTAATTTCTAATAAATGACCTCAGTGTTCATCTTATCATGAAGGGATTTTTTTTAATTAGAATTTCTGGCACCATCTAATGAGAGATAATCTAATTAGAATGTGAGTGAATGACGCAGGAGTTCATAGCCAAAAACTACAATTATTGGGAGGTCGAAATTTCCCCATAATTTTTAAAATTCCTCCAAAATATCTTCACAGATTGAAATGCGCTGGGACGTGCCATATGTTCATCCAGCTATCACCTGTCTGCCTCTCTCTATTTTAAACATAAAAGCTTTTAAGGCTTTGATTATTTTCTGTCTTTTCGAGGCAAACTTTAACAGCTAAAACAACTCCAAAAACTGAACACAGAACATGCCACTTGAAAACTATTAAAAACAAAGCCATTAAACGGCACTTAAAATTAGTTGAATATCTGTCAAGTTCTGAGAAGCAAAGAGAGTACAGAAATTTATAGTTTTACACGCTAGCATTTTATCTAAAACAGTATACATGTACACCTCCGGTAGGGGGTATAACCTCAACAGTGGCGGACAAATGTTGGGGAATTTGTGAAGTCTTTGGTCCTGAAAAATATAAAATCACGTTTCCTTTGGTTCTGAAAAAATCTACGCTTCTGTAGGTCCTTGAGAAATCCCCACTTCTGTAAGTCCTTAGAAAAATATTCATTGAAAGATCCCCGCTACAGGAGGTTCTTCAAAAATATTCTTTGAAAAAACACGCTCCTTTGGCCCTTTAAAAATATTCTTTTAAAAAATAACGCTTCTTTTGTTCTTGAAAAATATTCTTTAAAAAATCCACGCTTCTGTAGGTCCTTGAAAAAATACTGTTAAAAAATCCACGCATTGATGGATCCAGGCTTGATGTGTGGTCCTTGTAGAAATACTGTTAAAAAATCCACGCCTTGATGGATCCAGGCTTGATGTGTGGTCCTTGTAGAAATACTGTTAAAAAATCCACGCCTTGATGGATCCAGGCTTGATGGATGGTCCTTGAAAAAATACTGTTAAAAAATCCACGCCTTGATGGATCCAGGCTTGATGGATGGTCCTTGAAAAAATACTGTTAAAAAATCCACGCCTTGATGGATCCAGGTTTGATGAATGGTCCTTAAAAATAAACCTGTTCAAAAAAATCCACGCCTTGATGGATCCAGGCTTGATGGATGGTCCTTGAAAATAAACCTGTTTAAAAAAATCCACGCCTTGATGGATCCAGGCTTGATGGATGGTCCTTGAAAATATACTGTTTAAAAAATCCACGTCTTGATGGATGGTCCTTGAAAAATATTCTTTAAAAAATCCACACATCTGTCGGTCCTTGAAAAATATTATGGATGGATGGCCCTTAAAAAAATACTGTTTAAAAAATCCACGTCTTGGATAGATGGATGGATGGCCCTTAAAAAAATACTGTTTAAAAAATCCACGTCTTGGATAGATGAATGGATGGCCCTTAAAAAAATACTGTTTAAAAAATCCACGTCTTGGGTAGATGGATGGCCCTTCAAAAAATATTCTTTAAAAAATCCACGCCTCTGTTGGTCCTTAAAAAATATTCTTTAAAAAAAATCCACGCCTCTGTTGGTCCTTAAAAAAATATTCTTTAAAAAAAATCCACGCCTCTGTTGGTCCTTAAAAAAATATTCTTTAAAAAATCCACGCCTCTGTTGGTCCTTCAAAAAATATTCTTTAAAAAATCCACGCCTCTGTTGGTCCTTCAAAAAATATTCTTTAAAAAATCCACGCCTCTGTTGGTCCTTCAAAAAATATTCTTTAAAAAATCCACGCCTCTGTTGGTCCTTCAAAAAATATTCTTTAAAAAATCCACTCCTTCAAAAAATATTCTTTAAAAAATCCACGCCTCTGTTGGTCCTTCAAAAAATATTCGTTAAAAAATCCACGCCTCTGTTGGTCCTTCAAAAAATATTCTTTAAAAAATCCACTCCTTCAAAAAATATTCTTTAAAAAATCCACGCCTCTGTTGGTCCTTCAAAAAATATTCTTTAAAAATCCACGCCTATTTGTCTGATGGTCTTTCAAAAAATATTCTTTAAAAAATCCACGCCTCTGTTGGTCCTTCAAAAAATATTCTTTAAAAAATCCACGCCTCTGTTGGTCCTTCAAAAAATATTCTTTAAAAAATCCACGCCTCTGTTGGTCCTTCAAAAAATATTCTTTAAAAAATCCACGCCTCTGTTGGTCCTTCAAAAAATATTCTTTAAAAAATCCACGCCTCTGTTGGTCCTTCAAAAAATATTCTTTAAAAAATCCACGCCTCTGTTGGTCCTTCAAAAAATATTCTTTAAAAAATCCACGCCTCTGTTGGTCCTTCAAAAAATATTCTTTAAAAAATCCACGCCTCTGTTGGTCCTTCAAAAAATATTCTTTAAAAAATCCACGCCTCTGTTGGTCCTTCAAAAAATATTCTTTAAAAAATCCACGCCTCTGTTGGTCCTTCAAAAAATATTCTTTAAAAAATCCACGCCTCTGTTGGTCCTTCAAAAAATATTCTTTAAAAAATCCACGCCTCTGTTGGTCCTTCAAAAAATATTCTTTAAAAAATCCACGCCTCTGTTGGTCCTTCAAAAAATATTCTTTAAAAAATCCACGCCTCTGTTGGTCCTTCAAAAAATATTCTTTAAAAAATCCACGCCTCTGTTGGTCCTTCAAAAAATATTCTTTAAAAAATCCACGCCTCTGTTGGTCCTTCAAAAAATATTCTTTAAAAAATCCACGCCTCTGTTGGTCCTTCAAAAAATATTCTTTAAAAAATCCACGCCTCTGTTGGTCCTTCAAAAAATATTCTTTAAAAAATCCACGCCTCTGTTGGTCCTTCAAAAAATATTCTTTAAAAAATCCACGCCTCTGTTGGTCCTTCAAAAAATATTCTTTAAAAAATCCACGCCTCTGTTGGTCCTTCAAATTCTTTAAAAAATCCACGCCTCTGTTGGTCCTTCAAAAAATATTCTTTAAAAAATCCACGCCTCTGTTGGTCCTTCAAAAAATATTCTTTAAAAAATCCACGCCTCTGTTGGTCCTTCAAAAAATATTCTTTAAAAAATCCACGCCTCTGTTGGTCCTTCAAAAAATATTCTTTAAAAAATCCACGCCTCTGTTGGTCCTTCAAAAAATATTCTTTAAAAAATCCACGCCTCTGTTGGTCCTTCAAAAAATATTCTTTAAAAAATCCACGCCTCTGTTGGTCCTTCAAAAAATATTCTTTAAAAAATCCACGCCTCTGTTGGTCCTTCAAAAAATATTCTTTAAAAAATTCACGCCTCTGTCTGTCCTTGCAAAATATTCCTCAAAAATATTTTCCTTTCGAAGTATTTCAAAACTATTTCTTTAAAAAAAGACTTTGAAATTTTAATAATAAAAATTAATTTTATTACCAACTGTAGTTTTCAACAATATTTCCGTTATTTTCGGACAACAACTACATCCATAAAAATAACACTAAAACAAATCACAAATGAAATAAGTTATCCAAAAAGGGAGGAAGGAAGACAGAATGCAATGTGTGGAGAAAAACATAAAATTACTTAAAATCCATTAAAAAATACTTTTAAAAGAACAATTCGCACACTCACACATACACAGAGACACATTAGCACATTCACATAACAACAACTGCTACCACACTCGCAAAAGAGGTCACATATATATTAAAATACACAAAACACTAACACACTAAAACAAAACTCCACCCCATGTGTTAACAAGTGATACTCGAATGGGGCTAAATGGCCATAAACCCTATTATACCATTCTTAAGCTTATGGCCTTATAACTACATAGATACTTATGCACATATGTATGTGTGGCTAAACATGTCTATGTGCGTTATTCTCTCGTCCTTTAAGACAAATTATTACATTTGTTATGCTCCTTTTTTGGCTTTTAAATACTCGTAATTGTTTTCATTTGCTTTGCTTTGGAAATACTTGCCCAACCCTTCCCATATTTCCTTTTAGAAGCCCTTTTTGCTCCTGTCCTGCTTTCCATGTGAAGTTATGACCAAACCAATGTTTTAGCTTTTTGCCCAAAACACCGAAACCCATAAAGTGGAAAGGAATTTTTGTCGAAATGCAAGACAAGATGTATTGGCATTTTTAACAGAACTAGAGGAAGTGTGGCAAAAAGAAACTACAAAAACAACAACAATACGAAAGACAAGTGACAAAAGTTTTAAACATAAATATTATCGTTCACAATTAATTACGCAAAATTGTCACAACGTGGATTTTTATTGTGGGAAACGTTTTAAACGGGTGGAAAACCACAAAACTATTTTTCAATTTAATAAAAGGGTCAGGAAAAGGGAGGAGTGTATTTCCTTTTAAGTGGATCCTTGGAAAAATATTTTTTAGAAAAAATTCACAATTCCTTTGGCCTTGAAAAAATACCTTTTAAAAAATCCTCGCTTTTGTTGGCCCTTGGATACTTCTGTAGGTGCTTGGAAAAATATTCTTTAAATAATAACCGCTCCTGTTGGTCCTTGAAAAATATTATGTAAAAAATCTACGTTTATGTACGTTCTTGAAACAATATCCTTTAAAAAAAAAATCACGCTTCCTTTGGCCTTGAAAAAAACATTCTTTTACAAATCCGCGATTCCTTTGGTCCTGATAATAGTAATGGAGGCTTCAAATACTGACAAATTATTGAACGCCTTTGGTTAGGCATTGCAAAAAATATTCTTTACAAAATCAAACCAATGGAAGGACTTTCACAGAAGTCCTTCTTTCACAGAAGTCCTTCCATTAGTTGCTTCTTGAAAATTTATTCTATGGAAGTCCTTAAAAAATCCACGCCTCTGGAATATTGGAAGTACTTAAATTTTTTTTTTAAGAAATCCACACCTTTTCAAAAATAATCTATTAAAAATCTACGTCTATAGAGAGTCCTTGAAAAATATAATATAAAAAAATTTACGCCTTGTCTTGGTCCTTGTGTTGGAATACCTTGTCTTCGACCTTGAAAAATTATTTAAAAAAAACCACACCTTGTCTTGGTCCATGAAAAAATGTTCTTTAAAAAATCCACTCCTTGACTTGGTCCTTGAAAATATATTTCTTAAAAAATCCACTACTAATCTTGGTCATTGCAAAAAAACATTCTATAACAAATCCACGGCATGTCCTAGTCCTTGAAAAATATTCCTTAAGAAATCCACGCCTTGATCGATGGTCCTTGAAAAATATTCCTTAAGAAATCCACGCCTTGATGGATGGTCCTTGGAAAAATATTCCGTAAGAAATCCACGCCTTGATGGATGGTCCTTGGAAAAATATTCTTTAAAAAATCCACGCCTTGATGGATGGTCCTTGGAAAAATATTCTTTAAAAAATCCACGCCTTGATGGATGGTCCTTGGAAAAATATTCTTTAAAAAATACACGCCTTGATTAATGGTCCTTGGAAAAATATTCTTTAAAAAATCCACGCCTTGATGGATGGTACTTGGAAAAATATTCTTTAAAAAATCCACGCCTTGATGGATGGTCCTTGGAAAAATGTTCTTTAAAAAATCCACGCCTATTGAGTCCTTGAAAAAAAAAATGTTTTAAAAAATCCAATCATTTGATGGATGGTCCGTGGATTAAAAAATTCACGTCTTGTCGTGGTTCTTCAAAAAAAAAAATATTCTTTAAAAAAATCTACGCCTTTGATGGATGGTCCTTGAAAAAAAATGTTCTTTAAAAAATCCAAGCGTGGTCGTTCAAAAAATATATTGATCGTTAAAAAAGACTTTAAAAACCATGCCATGTATTGATCCTTGAACAAAATCCAAGCCTTGTCTTGGTCCTTCAAAAATATTCTTTAAAAAATCCACGCCTTGTCTTGGTCCTTGTGTCGATCTTTAAAAAAGACTTTAAAAACCATGCCATGTATTGATCCTTGAAAAAATATTATTTAAAAAATCAACGCCTTGTGTTGGTCCTTTTCAAAAATTATTGAAGAAATGTTTTTTTCCTCTATTATTTTCCGACATTAACAAATTATTTTCCTCACCCACCAAAAAAATCGTCTAAGGGGAAGACAAATAAGGATAGCAATCAATTTGTCTGTTTGTTGAAGATAATAAAGAAATAAATATCCATTGAAAATGTCGTCCATAAAAAAATCCGAAATTTGAATATTTTCAAATTGAAAATTTAATACCAAATAAGTAGGGGGTGGATTTGTTTGTCTGTCTGTCGAGACAGCCAAACAGATTAGCAGTTAAATCAGAGTGACCACGAAATGTTACAGCCAAATTTTATAGTGCCAATGGGGGGAAAGTGTGAAAAGAGTGGTGGGAGGGGGTTGGTGTTGAATCTTGTAAATTCAATTTAATTTGATAAGTGTGACCAAATGTTTTTTCTCTCTCTTCGTTTTCGATATTTTCCTTTATTCTTCGGAGTACTTCCCTTGTTAGTTGTATATGGATTTCAATTCCACAAAATAAAAGATGATGTCCTTACATTTTCCCCGTTTGTTGTCATCTGTGTTTATTTTGTTGCTTTAGCTTTTAATCAAATTGTAAATTGATATTGATTTATAAGCCAAAATGAAAATTGCATTAAATTCGAAAAAAAATACATTCAAAATAAAGGTCTTCTACAAAAAATAATACGTGAAAAAATAAATAAATGTATTTGTTTAATTGTAAATAGAAATGAAATTGTTCAAGTAATTGGAATTCCATTGAAAATTGTATTTGAATTGAATGAAATATTGAAAATAAATATTTATTGCCGATTAGAACCATGAAGTCATAAAAGTGCCTGATTTTTTTTTAATTTTGCTATTGTTATAGTATGTTTCCTCCCACATAACCCAAGACCGAAAGAATAAAAAAAACAAGTTCAGTCGAGTGTGAAGTTTCTGCTTTCTGATTGTGGATTTGTTTGGGGAAATGGCTTCAAAACTTTAGAAAATTCTGCTATCAGTTGAGGAAGCTTTTTTAGCAAAATCCGTTACAGTCCTCCATTCGTTTTATATGCCGTACATGAAGAAAAAAATGCATGCGATTTTCGTTGCCAAAAAAAATCCCTGTTGTGGACGTATTCCAATCGGAGTGGGAAAAGGTGATTCGTTAGGCTGAAGGCCAAATATAACGCAACTGCCCTATATCTAAAATAATTTTTAACGCGGAATGACATAGGGATTGTGAAACGTAGCCGTGAGAAAATCCAAATGAGGATCCATGTTTAAATTTACTAACTGAGGTAATGGGCGAAAATGCGCTGGAGTACATCAGTGCGTATTAGTGCCGTCACAACGTATACGCCCTAAATTGGCTTCCATGTATTATTATGTGCAAAATCATTATTGAAACCAGTGAGTGGAGCAGTATTGTCGGACGGGGTCGACTACATGATACTCTACAGAACTTCCAAGAAAATCTAACATTCTGTGATTGCAAAATCTGAGCTTGGGCAATATTTTGCGATATTTGTACCCCCTTGACCGACTAGAAGTCAACAAATATTAATAATATTCAGTACATCCCTTTAATTACTTGTCCAGATTCTCTTCAGAGTGGGTTGTGCTGTGATGTTCGTCTTTCAATTGTGACCTACAGATCGTGTAGAAAAAAACACAAAAAATTAAGTTTTCGGTCCACTTTATACCAAAATTATTATCTGATTATCATCGAACATTTTAGGGTTTGGGCTTGACCATACCTGCATCCTCATGGAAAATTTCATAGCGATCAGCGCTATATTTCAGCCATCTAGTGTGGTAGTGGGTAAATATAAATATTTAAGGGGACCCCCCCATTCTCGGGGTCAATTTTTTTTTTGATTTAATTCGAATCAAGTGAAGGCTAAAGGGCTTCTCAAACTTTAAACGCGTTTTTCTCTTTTGCGAATGGCGGGCACGATAACTCGACAACTAATAACCCAATCGATTTCAAATTTTTACACGTTTCTCTGTGAGTGTATAGCTATCCAATGAACTAGGATAAAGCCAATCGGTAAATATTTTCCTTATTTTTTACCTTGGTGTTTGGTCAAAATTCGGCTATTTTTCAAAAATATTTTTTCAAATGTCCGCCATTTTTTTAATTTTAAAGCGAAGTCAATAATCCTAGTTCATACGAGAGCCAGACATGTACTCTTTCTATTGGAATTTTGGAATTTTCGGATTCCGATGATCCAGTGAGGAGTTATCATGCCCGCCATCAAAAATACGGACTTTTCTTTAATTACCAAAAACAACAACGAAGCAATAACAAATATTTTTTGTAAATTATTTTTCTTATTTTTTAAATCTTCAAATATATATGTGCAAAGTTACAAACCTTCACAAGCATTGGTATTGATTTACCAGCCCTTAAGTGTAACTCCAACATCCGAGTACATACGACAATATAATTTAAAGACCAACCACTCCTCTTGTAATTTTTCACACAAAAGTCAGGGTCCATTTGACCCGCTAAATATTGGCCGATCTTTATCAAAACAGGCATGCTTATTCCTTTGCCCGATCTCCCTCTCCATGTAAAAATTCGAGATGTTTGGGCTATAATCAGACAAAATTAAAGTTTTGGTCCATTTTGTCTGTATATAAAGGTGGGTCTAGGACAAATATTTCTTTGGGTTACAAACTCTTGGGGCTGCACAAAGCTATAATACCCTGACAACAAAGTTGTCTAGGATATAAAAATGCAAAACTCTATCCCAAATATATTTTTCGAAAAATACGCTGAAGTACATCGGTGCGTATTAGTGCCGTCACAACATATACGCCATCTATTACCCTCGATATATTATGTGTAAAATCGTTATTAAAGCATTGAAGTTATTGTATATTAAATTCAGAATAAAAATAAAACCAATGGTTATTTACCCTTAACTACAAAATATAAAAGCCAATAAAAAATATCCATACATTCCTTTGCCTAGAAAATAAATACATTATTGTTTGCTTCCCTTGCATCAATAGATTTTCACAACTACCATTTATGTAAGTTTAATTAATGATCGTTTATTTCGCTGCAAATCCTCCAAATTGCTTAAATCGAATTAATCCCCCAAAGTAATGCCCTAATAATTGCCATCAATATTTTTCAGTTAATATTACTCCGGCATTTGATTGGCTGACTTTTAATTTAAACATTTTTTTTTTGGGTGACAGCAAATTTTCAATATTTATTAATATCAGCGATAATTGGCCTAAATTATATAAATTTAATTATCTAATTTTTGGAGATATAAAATTAAATGATATGTTGAGGGATGGGGATGCTGGCTGGCATAAAAATATATTTAATGCACAATGGTCTAAAAATTAATTTTGGACAAAGGATGGCATAGGGATTTTTAAATACAGTCGATGATCTATGTTTAAATTTTTTATTGGAAAAAAGGTTCAAATTCCGCTTTAGGCTGGTTTACTGGACTTTAAAATTATTTATTGGTCCCTAAAAATAATTACTACTTTTGTCTAAGGTACTAAGGTGCGTATTAGTGTGGTCACAACGTATACGCCATCCATTACCCTTATTATGTGTGGAATCATCATTGAACCATTGTGATATTGAAAGACAGCCGATGTGTAAATTTATTTGGCAAAAAAGGTTCAAATTCCATTTTTGTCTGGGTTACTGGATTTCAGAATTATTTCTTGGTCTCTAAAAATAATTACTACTTTTCCCTACAAAAATACACTAAGGTACATCGCTGCGTATTAGTGCCGTCACAACGTATACGCCCTCCATTACCCTCGATATATTATTATGTGTAAAATCATTATTGAACCATTGAAGCTATTGCATTTTAAATTAAAAACAGTTATAAAACCAATGTTTATTTACCTTTAAATACAAAATATAAAAGCCATAGTAGCCAATAGCAACAACAACAACAAAACATGTTCACAGTAAATATTAAAATCTACATACATCTACATACATTTATTTATATTGATTCAATGGTTTAATTTCATAATAATTTTTATTTTGGTCAGATTCGAACGTGTGTCGTGATACACACACACACACACACACAAAGAGCCAGTCATTGATTCGACATTCAATTTGCAGGGCACGCATTTATGGAATGTTCATTAAATATGCAAATGTGACCCAACCGCAAATGACTGAACGGACGGACCGAGCGACCGACCGACCGGTGCGTATATATCACGGTATGCATGAATATTTATGTTATTTAATTGGCAATATTTTTGTTATTTCAAATCTGTATTTGAATGTGTACACTAAGGCATATCGGAATTATGCAAAAATAATAATAATGAAATGTTAATGAGATTGAATTGAAATGGAATGGAATTTCGTTTGGAGATTTCATGAGAAAATCTGACTAAAAATGGAAACAATTGAATGATGATGAGAAGGAGAAAGGAAGTAATTAAGTAGGAAAATAATATTTTTGGCAATGATTGAGAAAAATATTTTTCCTAAATTTTGAATTGCTTTGGAATTCCTTAAAATACCTTCGAAATATTTACGATTTCCTGATGTCACCCCATTAACGTCCATAGAGATCATATGCTAAATATGTCTACAGTTGTTCAATTTTTTTTTCGAAATGTTAACATAAATAACGTTATTTAAATAATTTATGTAGATATAATAATTAAAATAAATAGCATTGCATAAAACATTGAGTCGTATTTAAGCCATCGCAAATTTTTTGACCACATGTTGGCAGTTGCAAAACAATGGCCTGGAAGAGGCATGGCTCTCTATTATCGGTATTATTTGTTTTCCAGGTAATTGCAGATAATTTGCTAATTGTGTAAAACATTCAATATGAACTGTGATATAATTATAAGAATTAAGTGTGAATTATTTTATGATTCTTTTTTTTTGTATTCAATTATCAATTGCAAATAAAAAATTGTCAAATGTGTTGATATGAAAAAAATTTCAGGATTTTTTTTTTTATAGAAAATAGCCTACATTTTTTAAATATTTTTTTAAGAATATCAACGGTAATGTATTTTATACCCTGCACAACTATGTTGTCAGGGTATTACAGCTTTGTGCAGCCTCAAGAGTTTGTAACGCCGCGAAATATTGATCCCAGACCCACCTATTGTCATATCGCGACTAGCTGAGTCGATCTAGACATGTGAGTCCGTCCGTCAGTCTGTCCATTACTGTACTGAAATAGGTCTATTAAGTTTCGTGAAAATCGGTCTAATATAGATATAGCTCCCATATATTTTTTCGTCCGATTTTACGTAAATAGTGCACCAAAGTCCCTTTTTATTTTTTGAACGATGTGTGTCAAGTTTCGTTTAAATCGGTTCAGATTTGGATATAGCTCCCATATATATTTTCGTCTGATTTAAGGTAAATGGTGCACCAAAATCCCTATATATTTTTCGATTTGCACGGAATTTGGCATAACGTACTGAATTGAGCCTCGAATGATGTCAGCCAACCCTATTCAATTTGGTTCAGATTTAAATATAGCTCCGATATATATTTCCGTCCGAGTCCCTATATATCTTTCGATTTGCACCAAATTTGGCACAGCGTACTGAAATAGGTCTAGAATGGTGTGTATTAAGTTTCGTGAAAATCGGTTCAGATTTAGATATAGCTCCCATATATATTTTCGTACGATTTAAGGTAAATGGTGCACCCAGGTCCCTATATATCTTTCGATTTACACGAAATTTGGCATAGAGTACTGAATTGAGTCTGGAGTGATGTGTGTCAAGTTTCATTGAAATCGGTTCAGATTTAAATATAGCTCCCCTATATATTTTCGTCCGATTTAAGGTAAATGGCGCACCAAAGTCCCCATATATCATTCGATTTGCATGAAATTTGGCACCGCTTACTGAATTGAGTCTGGAGTGATGTGTATCATGTTTCGCTGAAATCGGTTCCGATTTAGATATAGCTCCCACATGTAAATACATATTCGTCCGATTTAATGTAAATGATGCACCAAAGACCCAAAATATGGCTGATAAGAACAAAACGTACTGAAATTAGTTTAACCTAACCTGTGACATGTTTCTTTGAAATCGGTTCATAATTGGATATAGCTTCCATATATATTTTCGTCCGATTTTAAGATTGACATGCAATTTTGCACAATGTACAAAATTGAACATAGAATAATGTAATTGCGTTTTGTAGAATTACAGACATAGGATGTGCGACTGATATTTGTTTGAAATCGATTTGCACACTTTTGTACCATTTTAACAAAAGAATTACATGTTTATGGATTGCCCTAAGTCGGTTCACATTTAGATAAATATCACATATTCTAGTTCATCCAATTTCATGTTAATGGTCCTTCAAAAATGGGACGTCTGTTAGGATGCATCGGTTTAATATACCCATAGTGGTGAAGGGTATCATATAGTCGGCTCCATCCGACTTTACTACTTTCCTTACTGGTTAAATGATATTTTTAAGGCATCGGCTTCAATTGTCTTAAAGTTTTTATAATACTTTGGAAGAAGTATCTTCTATCAGTTTATATATTTCAGACAAAACCAAATTATATTAATAATTGTCCTACCCTGAAAATTACGATTTGAGTGACCACAAGTATGTGCGTATATAATTGTGTGGGTGTTTGTGTGTGTTTATACTAACGTCATGGTCTGTAAATAACAGTTTGTCTTTATAATTCCCATTAGCATTGTTTTGCAGATCGCACATCACCATGAAGTTACAACTTGTCGGAATTGTTGACAGTGTTGTAATGGATGATCCCGTCCAAAAAGGAACGATGAAGAACGGATGAAATGTGGAAATTTATTTTTTTTTTTGGCAATTTTATAGCCATTCGCAAGGCGAAACAAACTGAAAAACATTACAGGACAAATGTCTCCGTCGTCTTTTGCTTAGAACAAACAATGAAGATGACAGAAAAATGCACAAAAATTTCCAGCAAACATGTTTTTTCAGATCCCCGAAGGGATTTTTTTGTGAAAACTTTATTGGAAAAAATTATACCGACAGAATAAACTAAAGTGTCCTTTACAAATAATGTAAGAATGAATGGATTTTTACATATACAACATAAACTCAAGGGTATAACTCTTTGTGTGCGTGTGTGTGTGTACGTGTGAATGTGTCTGTGTGTAAGTGTCCATAAAAGTTCATAAAAAATAATGACCACTTTGTCTTTTCACTTTAGGCCACAAAGAAGAAACAGCTTCAGCAGCAGCCGACCACTGTTGCTTATACATATATCCTCGTTACTGTTGTTTTTGTTGTTGCTGCTGCTTCTTCTTCTTCTTGTCGTCGTCTTTTAAGCCAACCATGAAATTGACTAAAATATCTATTAATTTTTTTCCAGGGCAAGGGTGGGCGGGGGTGGGGATGGATACAAGGGGCCCAAACTATTGTGTACAATATGTTATGTTTAAGTTGTTACAACACTAAAATGAACCCGAGCACAAATTTTTCGCACAAGTCAATGGGGAATATGATGACATAAAGACAGCAAAAACAACAACAACGACCGACAGAGTAACAATGACTTCGACACCAATACCATTATTATTATTATCAACTACAAAGACAGCATCAACTACATGGACTTTTAGCAAACAACGGCAATTGGAGCTGTGTTGGATTTTTTTGGGGGATGGTACACTTCGGGAGGAAATAATACATATGGAATTTTAGGATCCTTAGAGGTTTCGTATTAACAGTTATCTAGGACTCGAATAGACGTGGTTTACAAGAAAAAACATTTTTTCCAGGGCTCCTTAATTGTTTTCCTCCTTTGATTTTTGTGAATATTTTTTTCAAGGCCTAACTGAGGCGTAGATTTTTTAATTTTTCAAGGTCTTCCTGAGGCATGAGTTTTTTTAATAATATTATCATTTTTTCTGAGGCGCAGCTTTTTAATAATATTTTGTTAGGCTTAACTGAGTCGTGTGTTTTTATACCCTTCACCAAACTGTGCATATGTTTGTAACAGGCAAAAGGAAACGAGATAGACACATGATTCCTTTTGAGAATATGCATATAATCACTTTCTGAGTCGATTTATGCATGTCCCTCCGTCCGTCCGTCTGTCCATGTTTAATTATAAACAAAGTACAGGTCGCATTTTTGATTCGAATTGGATGAAATTTGGCACAGCTTATTTATTTGGCCCAAGGACAACCTTATTGAAATTGGGAAAAATCGGTCCGATCCGAAAAGTTCGTCCGATTGTATGTAAATGCTGCTCCAAAGTCCCTATATATCCTTCGATTTGCAAGAAATATGGCATAGCGTAGTGAATTAAGTCTAGAAAGATGTGTGTTAACTTTCGTGAAAATCGATTCAGATTAAATTGTAGCTCCCATATAAATTTTCGTCCGATTTAAGGTAAATGGTGCACCAAAGTCCTTAAATATCTTTCGATTTGCACGAAATTTGGCACAGCGTACTGAATTAAGTGTAGAACGATGTG
This sequence comes from Musca vetustissima, assembly GCF_032173495.1. Taxonomy (NCBI): domain Eukaryota; kingdom Metazoa; phylum Arthropoda; class Insecta; order Diptera; family Muscidae; genus Musca; species Musca vetustissima. The sequence goes on along the minus strand of NW_026885219.1, from coordinate 7,000 downwards.
TGTTAAATTTCGTGAAAATCCATAATATAGCTCCCATATATATTTTCGTCCGATTTAAGGTAAATGGTGTACCTAAGTCCATATATATCTTTCGATTTGCACGAAATTTGGTATAGCGTAATGAATTAGGTCTCGAATGGTGTGTGTTAAGTCTCCTCAAAATCGGTCCAGATTTAGATATAGCTCCCATATATATATATATATATATATACGTCCGATTTAATGTAAATGGAGTACCAAAGTCCTAATATATCTTTCGATTTGCGCGAATTTTGGCATTGCGTAATGAATTAGGTCTAGAATGATGTGTGCTAAGTTTCCTGAAAATCGGTCTAGATTTAGATATAGCTCCCATATATATTTTCGTCCGATTTAATGTAAATGGTGTGCCAAAGTCCCTATATATCTTTCGATTTGCACGAAATTTCGCACAGCGTAATGAGATAGGTCTAGAACGCTGTGTGTTAAGTTCCCTGATAATCGGTCCAGATTTAGATATAGCTCATATATATATATAGTTTCGTCCGATTTTAAGTAAAAGATGCACAAAAGACCCTAAGTTAGGCCGTTTCCTACAAAGTTTTGCACAACGTACTGAAATTAGTATTGCCTAACATTTGCCAAGTTTTGTAGGAATCGGTTACGATTTAGATATAGCTTCCATATATAGTTTCGTCCGATTTGAAGTAAATGGTACACCAAACCCAAAATAATGCCGATTAACACAACATTTTGCACAATGTACCGAAGTTAATATTTACTAGCATGTGGAAAGTTCGGTTGAAATCGGTTTAAATTTGGATAGAGCTACCATATATATTTTCTCCTGATTTTAATGAAATGATGCACTAAGACCTCAAAATGTGGCCGAAATGCACAAAACATGCTGAAATTAATATAACCTAACCTGTGACAGGTTTCTATGAAATCGGTTTAGATTTCGATATAGCACTAAACTCATGGTGTTTATCAGATATTTATCCAAATAATCAACGGGTGACCGATTGATATTTGCTTTTAATTGATTTACATAATTTTGTTCCATTGGAAGAAGCAACTCCATATCAGACCAAATGAAAAATTTAGTATGGTTTTCAGAATTACATGAATTTCATTTAATTGGTCCGTCAAAAATGCGACGTCGGTTAGTTAGTCTGTCAGAGGCGTGAATTTTTTAATAAAATATTCTTCAAGGTCTATTCGAGACGTGGATTTTTTAAAAAATATTTTTCCTAGGACTTCCATAGGCGTGTATTTTTAAGGCCTATTCGATGCGTGGATTTTTTCAAGAATATTTCTTTTTTCGACTTCCATAGACATGTGATGTTTAAGATGTTTAAAGTATATTTATTTAGAATTTTGGCTTTCACTTCTTAAAGAAATTCCATAGATGTTCCATTTTATGTTTGCTATTATTTTGATCGCTGCTGCTCCTAGCAACATTGTATCCCAGTATGTTAAACACTATGTTCACAAAGATGATATGGTTGTAAAGTGTAACAACATCAGCATCCAGGAAAAAAACAACAAATAACTATATGCAAGCACCATCTATGTTTTCCTACTTCAGTTCTCAGTTTTTTGCATTTCCACTTTTAGTCCAGTCTCTTTGGTTGAAAAACAAAAACTATTGAAGAGACAATATTTTAGAATGACAACGATAACAACAAAGTCATCAATAACAATGGCCAACAACACGACCAACATCAGCAGCAGCAGTATCGCCAAACATAATTTCGTACACATCCCGATGAGCATTAGCATCATCAGTTTCACAATTTTTTTGGAGGACATTATAGTGTAAACACTTAAGCGGAAATGGATGTTATTGCTCAAAGCAGACGGGCAGCCACAAACAAAATCGGTTATGTGTGATGGTTCTCTGGTCTTTTAAATACAGATTTTGTTACAAAAAAATTGTAGACTTTTTTGTGCCTCATAAAAAAAAGTAAAAAAATATTACCGGGGGTTGAAAGGAAGTGACCACCAAATTTATAAACAAAGGCTGTAAGGCAGGAAAGGAAATGAAGCAAACAAATGATTTTCACCCTAAGCCCCAGAAGGGCAATATATTTAATAGGTTTTTTGTGGTACATTTTGTTTCTATAGATTTTATAGACTTCATATCGTGCAAGTGTTGGCCAAGTGGTGCCTTCAAATATCAGAAAACATGGAAGAAACACAAACAACCGAACATCTCCAAGCCAATGAAAATCGTTTGTTTAGTTTTAAGATATGGCAATGACCCTAATAAATGTCATAGAAACATGTCAAGTGTCAATAGACACACTTTCGAGAAAAATGTTTACAATGGCTCATAAAATCCACACATGAAACAGGCACACACACACACACACTCACCAATGTGTTTTTGACACACTGACATAGGGATATCAGCAAAACGAAATTCCAACACTCATACGGTGAACCCATCGAATGGCAATGGCATGAAAGTAATAGAACACTTCATGTTATAGTTTTTTTTTGTCTCAGCAATCAGGCAAAAGGTTTAGGCTTTGAAGGGAAGCCCTGGGTTAAAAAAATGGCAAACGATTTTATTAGCAATACATGACAGAATATATAAAGGAAGAAACTTAAACATAAAATATTCTTAAAAATCCACATATCTGAAAAAATATTTATAAAATCCACGCCTCTTTTAGGCCTTGAAAAACAATTTCACCTTATAATATTTAAATAATATACAAATAAATTGTTGATCTATACTTCTTCCACTCCTCTGCGGAACATAAATGGTGATTTAGGCCTTAAGTTTGTTTCGTGGTCCTGCTGAACATATTTCTAAATACATTCTAACAGTGGCATATGTGCATTCCATTTACCATTATTTGACACAAATATCTTTGCATGTACATTTTTTTCTCACTATCTCTATGTGTGTGTGTGTGTGTGTGTGTATGGGTAGCTGTTGTAACACGTGTATTGACATATGTGCGGACATCTATTTTCTATAGCCTTCGAAATGTTCTGTTGGTTCGTTTGGCATTTAACTAAATATTAACTTTTTCTTTGGTAACAGCCTTCAAGTGATGCGGGAGGGGTGATGGGTTGAGGAGGGGGTACAAAATTTTATACAAATGGATAACATTTGTGTAACAATGCACCACACAGATGATGATATATTATGTGAGGCGGGGTAGGACTATGGAAGGCACCAAATTAGTATTTTTATTTTTCCAGGGACTTTCGTGGGTGTGGATTTTTTAAAGAATATTTTTACAAGGACTTCCATAGGCGTGGATTTTTTAAAGAATATTTTTCCAAGGACTTCCATAGGCGTGGATTTTTTAAAGAATATTTTTCCAAGGACTTCCATTGGCCTGGACATTTTAAAGAATATTGTTCCAAGGACTTCAATAGACGTGGATTTTTTAAAGAATATTTTTCCAAGGACTACTATAGGCTTGGATTTTTAAAGAATATTGTTCCAAGGACTTCCATAGACGTGGATTTTTTAAACGTGGATTTTTTAAAGAGTATTTTTCCAAGGACTACTATAGGCTTGGATTTTTAAAGAATATTTTTCCAAGGACTTCTATGAGCTTGGATTTTTAAAGAATATTTTTCCAACGACTTCCATAGGCGTGGAATTTGTAAAGAATATTCTTCCAAGGACTTCCACAGGCGTGGATTTTTTAAAGAATATTTTTCCAAGGACTTCTATGGGCTTGGATTTTTAAAGACTATTTTTCCAAGGACTTCCATAGGCGTAGATTTTTTAAAGAGTATTTTTCCAAGGATTTCAAGAGGCGTTGCTTTTTTAAAGAATATTTTTTCTAGGACTTCCATAAGCGTGGATTTCTTAACGAATATTTTTCCAAGGACCACCACAAGGCGTGGATTTCTTAAATAATATTTTTTCAAGAACCACCATAAGGCGTGGATTTCTTAAAGAATATTTTTGCAAGGACTTCTATGGGCTTGGATTTTTAAAGACTATTTTTCCAAGGACTTCCATAGGCGTAGATTTTTTAAAGAGTATTTTTCCAAGGATTTCAAGAGGCGTTGCTTTTTTAAAGAATATTTTTTCTAGGACTTCCATAAGCGTGGATTTCTTAACGAATATTTTTTCATGGACCATCCATCAAAGGCATGGATTTTATAACGAATATTTTCTCATAGACTTCCATAGGCGTGGATTTCTTAACGAATATTTTTTCAAGAACCACCACAAGGCGTGGATTACTTAAATAATATTTTTTCAAGGACTTTCATATACGTGGATTTCTTAAAGAATATTTTTCCAAGGTCTTCCATTGGCGTGGATTGGTCATCCCCGTTTTCGAAAAAAATATATACATTCCCATTAAATGTGCATATGCAAGTTGTTATGTATGCATACCAGCCTCCAACATACACACATATGTACCGATATATAGTCTCCCAATGTCTTCTCGTGTCAATTTTTAGCAAACCGAATTCTTCGAAGAATTTATTTTACATTGAGAGTGAAGAGGAGGGACGAGAGACAAAAGTGCAGTCTATGGACATGTGATATATGGATACAAGTTGCGCTGAGAAAGTTAACGATTTGTAGATGCCACGCAGTCTATGCCACGCTTAAAACATTCAACATAAGCGACAGTTTGCCTCGTTTGGTCGTTGGTTTTGTTTTTCTCGACTTTTTACATTGGAGCAGAAGACCATTGGGAAAATCTATGTTTATGTAGTTGTAGTAGTGCTAGTGACTTGGTTTAGGACACACACAGACGCACACACATACAGTGGCATTGAACATTCGTGATAAACTATACAATAGTGGCTTACTTGTCATGTTTTCTAGTTGTACTTGTTGTCATTGTAATAGTAGTTGTGTTACACACAGACACACAAATTTACATTCTTCCTACCCCACCCCAAGCATTTCATAGATCACTGAAATGTTGTATGACAGTGGCAATGATGCCGTTGTTGGTGTTGAATGGTGGTGGTGCTGCCAGAATGCTATACCAGTGTTAGCAAAATATGCGGCAAGTGTTTCACATCTGAAGAGCATTCGGTTTTGTTTTAGTTGTTATGTGTGTGTGTGTTTTTTTTTTCGTTTTTCATCGTTGCGGCAACATTATTGTAAATTTTTCATGTTATATTTGAATATTTGTCACTTTTTCTGTGAACGCTTCAGAATGTGTTTCGGGAGGGAAGTACAAAAAATATATATATAAATTTCGTTGAGAATAGTATTTCATCTATTCCATCTTGAGTGGGATATAAGCTGGATACATGACCATGTCTCAAATATTTAGTTTAGTTGAAAAAGTTTTCTTTTTCAACTTGTTTTTTGGGTGATAACTACAGACAAGCATGTGCAGAGCCCGTTCACGCCGTAGTTTTGACGAAAAAAGGAGAGCGGATTTTTTTTTTAAGAGTGAGGCTTTAAAAAAAATATATATTTTTTTGAAGGTCCTACATAGCTCAAATGTGGGGTTGAAGACAATTTGTTTTGGTAAGGTTTAAATGATATTTCTCAAGGACCATCGAATAGGCGTGGATTTTTCAAAGAATATTTTTTCAAGGACCAAAAACAGGAGCGCATTTTTTAAAGAGTATTTTTTCAAGGACCAGCAATCCAAGGTGTGGATTTTTTAAAGAATATTTTTTCAAAGACACGCCACCATAGCCGTAGATTTTTTAATGAAAATTTTTTCAAGGACCAGCCATCAAAGGCGTGGATTTTTTAAAGAATATTTTTTCAAGGACCAGCCATCAAAGGCGTGGATTTTTTAAAGAATATTTTTTCAAGGACCAGCCATCATAGGCGTGGATTTTTTAAAGAATATTTTTTCAAGGACCAGCCATCAAAGGTGTGGATTTTTTAAAGAAGACTTTTTCAAGGACCAGCCATCAAAGGCGTGGATTTTTTAAAGAATATTTTTTCAGACCAGCCATCAAAGGCTTTTTTTAAAGAATATTTTTTCAAGGACCAGCCATCAAAGGCGTGGATTTTTTAAAGAATATTTTTCAAGGACCAGCCATCAAAGGCGTCTTTTTTAAAGAATATTTTTTCAAGGACCAGCCATCAAAGGCGTGGATTTTTTAAAGAATATTTTTTCAAGGACCAGCCATCAAAGGCGTGGATTTTTTAAAGAATATTTTTTCAAGGACCAGCCATCAAAGGCGTGGATTTTTTAAAGAATATTTTTTCAAGGACCAGCCATCAAAGGCGTGGATTTTTTAAAGAATATTTTTTCAAGGACCAGCCATCAAAGGCGTGGATTTTTTAAAGAATATTTTTTCAAGGACCAGCCATCAAAGGCGTGGATTTTTTAAAGAATATTTTTTCAAGGACCAGCCATCAAAGGCGTGGATTTTTTAAAGAATATTTTTTCAAGGACCAGCCATCAAAGGCGTGGATTTTTTAAAGAATATTTTCAAGGACCAGCCATCAAAGGCGTGGATTTTTTAAAGAATATTTTTTCAAGGACCAGCCATCAAAGGCGTGGATTTTTTAAAGAATATTTTTTCAAGGACCAGCCATCAAAGGCGTGGATTTTTAAAGAATATTTTTTTAAAGAATATTTTTTCAAGGACCAGCCATCAAAGGCGTGGACCAGCCATCAAAGGCGTGGATTTTTTAAAGAATATTTTTTCAAGGACCAGCCATCAAAGGCGTGGATTTTTTAAAGAATATTTTTTCAAGGACCAGCCATCAAAGGCGTGGATTTTTTAAAGAATATTTTTTCAAGGACCAGCCATCAAAGGCGTGGATTTTTTAAAGACCAGCCATATTTTTTTAAAGAATATTTCAAGGACCAGCCATCAAAGGCGTGAATATTTTCAAGACCAGCCATTGGATTTTTTAAAGAATATTTTTTCAAGGACCAGCCATCAAAGGCGTGGATTTTTTAAAGAATATTTTTTCAAGGACCAGAATATTTTCCATCAAAGGCGTGGATTTTTTAAAGAATATTTTTTCAAGGACCAGCCATCAAAGGCGTGGATTTTTTAAAGAATATTTTTTCAAGGACCAGCCATCAAAGGC